>NC_138866.1:76121151-76721151 GCF_965194805.1 Balaenoptera borealis
GGAAATTAGATGCCACTGTTCATGATCGTTATTCAGATGTCTGTATTAAGCTTCGTCAGACTACCCACTCACAGGTGGGACACTGAGACAGAGGGAAACAGCTTGTCCAAGTCACATGGCCACATCCCTTGCCTCCTAAGAAAACGTGTCACAAGTGAAAGCAAGCTGGCTCTTGTAATATTGACAAGTCTTTTTCTTTAAACAAATGTGCCAGTTTTAGAGTTGTTCTTTGCCCTCTAACCTTTTGGAGGGCTTACATAGCCTTCAAGCTTCTAAAGAAACGAACTGGGGCACTCTTTCCCAAGCAGGAAGCAGTTTCACTGGCAGTGTGTGAGAGGCCTTGGGGACTTGGAGGATGAACACTTGTCGAAACAGGGTGTATCCCGATATGCTAGAGTAAGGCTCAGCGCACCACACCGGTGTTATCAGGTGGTGTTGGTCAAAGAAGTAGTACTACAGAGAGAATCTTACTTTAGTCAATTTCAAGTTTTGAGATCTCACTATGTTTTTTAAAACAGGTATTAAATACATGCATTTGGTAAAACAGTACAAAAGGCTGTTTGGTACATAGCAGCCAAAGAAAAACAATGTGGCTATTCCGTGCTGAGCTATGCTGTGAGCATTATCAAATAAATACTGGATTCTGAGGCCTTTGTTCAGGAACAAAAAAGAATATAAAATATCTCATTACCACAACTAAGGAGCTGGCCTGTGGCAACTAAGACCCGGCACAATTAACTAACTAACTAACTGACTATTTCTTTTTTTTTTTTTTTTTTCTTTATGACAAAAGACTTAAAAATGACCACGGTTAAAGATCTGATGAAAGTTCATAATAATGCAGTTGACAAGAAAATTAGTTATTTCTGAGATATACATTTTAAAGTAATAACTAGGATTATTACATATAACATTATACCAGAACATATAAGATTTTTAGAAATGTCATGTAATGTCTGAAACATTTATATTAACATATTTCCATACACATAACCCAATGAAAGTTTAGTATTAGTTGTTTTGTTTGTTTTTTTATACTGCAGGTTCTTATTAGGCATCAATTTTATACACATCAGTGTATACATGTCAATCCCAATCGCCCAATTCAGCACACCACCATCCCCACCCCACAGCAGTTTTCCCCCCTTGGTGTCCGTATGTCCATTCTCTACATCTGTGTCTCAACTTCTGCCCTGCAAACTGGCTCATCTGTACCATTTTTCTAGGTTCCACATACATGCATTAATATACGATATTTGTTTTTCTCTTTCTGACTTACTTCACTCTGTATGACAGTCTCTAGATCCATCCACGTCTCAACAAATGACTCAATTTCGTTCCTTTTTATGGCTGAGTAATATTCCATTGTATATATGTACCACAACTTCTTTATCCATTCGTCTGTTGATGGGCATTTAGGTTGCTTCCATGACCTGGCTATTGTAAATAGTGCTGCAATGAACATTCGGGTGCATGTGTCTTTTTGAATTACGGTTTTCTCTGGGTATATGCCCAGTAGTGGGATTGCTGGGTCATATGGTAATTCTATTTTTAGTTTTTTAAGGAACCTCCATATTGTTCTCCATAGTGGCTGTATCAATTTACATTCCCACCAACAGTGCAAGAGGGTTCCCTTTTCTCCACACCCTCTCCAGCATTTGTTGTTTGTAGATTTTCTGATGATGCCCATTCTAACAGGAGTGAGGTGATACCTCATTGTAGTTTTGATTTGCATTTCTCTAATAATTAGTGATGTTGAGCATCTTTTCATGTGCTTCGTGGCCGTCTGTATGTCTTCTTTGGAGAAATGTCTATTTAGGTCCTCTGCCCATTTTTGGATTGGGGTGTTTGTTTCTTTAATATTGAGCTGAATGAGCTGTTTATATATTTTGGAGATTAATCCTTTGTCCGTTGATTCATTTGCAAATATTTTCTCCCATTCTGAGGGTTGTCTTTTCGTCTTGTTTATGGTTTCCTTTGCTGTGCAAAAGCTTTGAAGTTTCATTAGGTCCCACTTGTTTATTTTTGTTTTTATTTCCATTACTCTAGGAGGTGGATCAAAAAAGATCTTGCTGTGATTTATGTCAAAGAGTGTTCTTCCTATGTTTTCCTCTAAGAGTTTTATAGTGTCCACTCTTATATTTAGGTCTCTAATCCATTTTGAGTTTATTTTTGTGTATGGTGTTAGGGAGTATTCTAATTTCATTCTTTTACATGTAGCTGTCCAGTTTTCCCAGCACCACTTATTGAAGAGACTGTCTTTTCTCCATTGTATATCTTTGCCTCCTTTGTCATAGATTAGTTGACCATAGGTGCGTGGGTTAATCTCTGGGCTTTCTATCTTGTTCCATTGATCTATGTTTCTGTTTTTGTGCCAGTACCATATTGTCTTGATTACTGTAGCTTTGTAGTATAGTCTGAAGTCAGGGAGTCTGATTCCTCCAGCTCCATTTTTTTCCCTCAAGACTGCTTTGGCTATTCGGGGTCTTTTGTGTCTCCATACAAATTTTAAGATGATTTGTTCTAGCTCTGTAAAAAATGCCATTGGTAATTTGATAGGGATTGCATTGAATCTGTAGATTGCTTTGGGTAGTATACTCATTTTTCACAATGTTGATTCTTCCAATCCAAGAACATGGTATATCTCTCCATCTGTTGGTATCATCCTTAATTTCTTTCATCAGTGTCTTATAGTTTTCTGCATACAGGTCTTTTGTCTCCCTAGGTAGGTTTATTCCTAGGTATTTTATTCTTTTTGTTGCAATGGTAAATGGGAGTGTTTCCTTAATTTCTCTTTCAGATTTTTCATCATTAGTGTATAGGAATGCAAGAGATTTCTGTGCATTAATTTTGTATCCTGCAACTTTACCATATTCATTGATTAGCTCTAGCAGTTTTCTGGTGGCAGTTTTAGGATTCTCTTTGTATAGTATCATGTCATCCGCAAACAGTGACAGTTTTACTTCTTCTTTTCCAATTTGTATTCCTTTTATTTCTTTTTCTTCTCTGATTGCCGTGGCTAGGACTTCCAGAACTATGTTGAATAATAGTGGTGAGAGTGGACATCCTTGTCTCGTTCCTGATCTTAGAGGAAATGCTTTCAGTTTTTCACCATTGAGAATGATGTTTGCTGTGGGTTTGTCATATATGGCCTTTATTATGTTGAGGTAGGTTCCCTCTACGCCCACTTTCTGGAGAGTTTTTTATCAGAAATGGGTGTTGAATTTTGTCAAAAGCTTTTTCTGCATCTATTGAGATGATCATATGGTTTTTATTCTTCAATTTGGTAATATGGTGTATCACATTGATTGATTTGCGTATGTTGAAGAATCCTTGCATCCCTGGGATAAATCCCACTTGATCGTGGTGTATGATCCTTTTAATGTGTCGTCGGATTCTGTTTGCTAGTATTTTGTTGAGGATTTTTGCATCTATATTCATCAGTGATATTGGTCTGTAATTTTCTTTTTTTGTAGTGTCTTTGTCTGGTTTTGGTATCAGGGTGATGGTGGCCTCATAGAATGAGTTTGGGAGTGTTCTTTCCTCTGCAATTTTTTGGAAGAGTTTGAGAAGGATGGGTGTTAGCTCTTCTCTAAATGTTTGATAGAATTCACCTGTGAAGCCATCTGGTCCTGGACTTTTGTTTGTTGGAAGATTTTTAATCACAGTTTCAATTTCATTACTTGTGATTGGTCTGTTCATATTTTCTGTTTCTTCCTGGTTCAGTCTTGGAAGGTTATACCTTTCTAAGAATTTGTCCATTTCTTCCAGGTTGTCCATTTTATTGGCATAAAGTTGCCTGTAGTAGTCTCTTAGGATGCTTTGTATTTCTGCGGTGTCTGTTGTAACTTCTCCTTTTTCATTTCTGATTTTATTGATTTGAGTCCTCTCCCTCTTTTTCTTGATGAGTCTGGCTAATGGCTTATCAATTTTGTTTATCTTCTCAAAGAACCAACTTTTAGTTTTATTGATCTTTGCTATTGTTTTCATTGTTTCTATTTCATTTATTTCTGCTCTGATCTTTATGATTTCTTTCCTTCTGCTAACTTTGGGTTTTGTTTGTTCTTCTTTCTCTAGTTTCTTTAGGTGTAAGGTTAGATTGTTTACTTGAGATTTTTCTTGTTTCTTTAGGTAGGCTTGTATAGCTATAAACTTCCCTCTTAGAACTGCTTTTGCTGCATCCCATAGGTTTTGGGTCGTCGTGTTTTCATTGTCATTTTTCTCTAGGTATTTTTTTATTTCCTCTTTGATTTCTTCAGTGATCTCTTGGTTATTTAGTAACGTATTGTTTAGCCTCCATGTGTTTGTCTTCTTTACGTTTTTTTTCCCCTGTAGTTCATTTCTAATCTCATAGCGTTGTGGTCAGAAAAGATGCTTGATATGATTTCAATTTTCTTAAATTTACTGAGGCTTGATTTGTGACCCAAGATGTGATCTATCCTGGAGAATGTTCCATGCACACTTGAGAAGAACGTGTAATCTGCTGTTTTTGGATGGAATGTCCTATATATATCAATTAAATCTATCTGGTCTATTGTGTCATTTAAAGCTTCTGTTTCCTTATTTATTTTCGTTTTGGATGATCTGTCCATTGGTGTAAGTGAGGTGTTAAAGTCCCCCACTATTACTGTGTTACTGTTGATTTCCTCTTTTATAGCTGTTAGCAGTTGCCTTATGTATTGAGGTGCTCCTATGTTGGGTGCATATATATTTATAATTGTTATATCTTCTTCTTGGATTGATCCCTGGATCATTATGTAGTGTCCTTCCTTGTCTCTTGTAACATTCTTTATTTTAAAGTCTATTTTATGTGATATGAGTATAGCTACTCCAGCTTTCTTTTGATTTCCATTTGCATGGAATATCTTTTTCCATCCCCTTACTTTCAGTCTGTATGTGTCCCTAGGTCTAAAGTGGGTCTCTTGTAGACAGCATATATATGGGTCTTGTTTTTGTATCCATTCAGCCAGTCTATGTCTTTTGGTTGGGGCATTTAATCCATTCACGTTTAAGGTAATTATCGATATGTATGTTCCTATGACCATTTTCTTAATTGTTTTGGGTTTGTTTTTGTAGGTCCTTTTCTTCTCTTGTGTTTCCCACTTAGAGAAGTTCCTTTAGCATTTGTTGTAGAGCTGGTTTGGTGGTGCTGAATTCTCTTAGCTTTTGCTTGTCTGTAAAGCTTTTGATTTCTCCATCAAATCTAAATGAGATCCTTGCTGGGTAGAGTAATCTTGGTTGTAGGTTCTTCCCTTTCAGCACTTTAAGTATATCATGCCACTCCCTTCTGGCTTGCAGAGTTTCTGCTGAGAAATCAGCTGTTAACCTTATGGGAGTTCCCTTGTATGTTATTTGTCGTTTTTCCCTTGCTGCTTTCAATAATTTTTCTTTGTCTTTAATTTTTGCCACTTTGATTACTATGTGTCTCGGCGTGTTTCTCCTTGGGTTTATTCTGTATGGGACTCTCTGCACTTCCTGGACTTGGGTGGCTATTTCCTTTCCCATGTTAGGGAAGTTTTCGACTATAATCTCTTCAAATATTTTCTCTGGTCCTTTCTCTCTCTCTTCTCCTTCTGGGACCCCTATAATGCGAATGTTGTTGTGTTTAATGTTGTCCCAGAGGTCTCTTAGGCTGTCTTCATTTCTTTTCATTCTTTTTTCTTTAGTCTGTTCCGCAGCAGTGAATTCCACCATTCTGTCTTCCAGGTCACTTATCCGTTCTTCTGCCTCAGTTATTCTGCTATTGATTCCTTCGAGTGTAGTTTTCATTTCAGTTATTGTATTGGTCATCTCTGTTTGTTTGTTCTTTAATTCTTCTAGGTCTTTGTTAATCATTTCTTGCATCTTCTCAATCTTTGCCTCCATTCTTATTCTGAAGTCCTGGATCATCTTCACTATCATTATTCTGAATTCTTTTTCTGGAAGGTTGCCTATCTCCACTTCATTTAGTTGTTTTTCTGGGGTTTTTTCTTCTTCCTTCATCTGGTACATAGCCCTCTGCCTTTTCATCTTCTCTATCTTTCTGTAACTGTGGTTTTTGGTCCACAGGCTGCAGGATTGTAGTTTCTCTTGCTTCTGCTGTCTGCCCTCTGGTGGTTGAGGCTATCTAAGAGGCTTGATGGGAGGCTCTGGTCCTGACTATTTCTTAAAATCTCATTGATAGGTATTTAATATGATTTTTAAAAATTTATTTATTTATTTAATTTATTTATTTTTGGCTGCGTTGGGTCTTCCTTGCTGCGTGTGTGCTTTCTCCAGTTGCGGTGAGCGGGGGCTACTCTTCGTTGCGGTGCGTGGGCTTCTCATTGCGGTGGCTTCTCTTGTTGCGGAGCACGGGCTCTAGGCGCGCGGGCTTCAGTAGTTGGGGCACGAGGACTCAGTAGTTGTGGCTTTTGGGCTCTAGAGCGCAGGCTCAGTAGTTGTGGCGCACGGGCTTCATTGCTCCGCGGCGTGTGGGAACTTCCCGGACCAGGACTTGAACCCTTGTCCCCTGCATTGGCAGGCGGATTCTTAACCACTGCGCCAGCAGGGAAGCCCAGGCTCCAGCCTTTTTAAAAATGTGTTCCTTCCACCTTCGTGGAGCAGGCGTAGGGGATGGGGAGGAGTGAGAACCCGATTGGCAGGGGTCCGGTCGCAACCCCGGAAGGGGACGGGGGACGATCTAAGAGGTGGCACCGGACCACAGTCGACCCCCAGTGACAGCTAACAGCTGCAGTGCTGCCCCTTCCTGCCCCAGGACCTGAGCTCAGGTCCCGGGGCGGCTGGAGAAACGCACTGTTTTTGGTGAGATGCTCTTACTTACTGTGTGGAGCTGCTCCGGCGACCACACCCCGCAGGGCCCTGTGCCCATCCTCCCTGCCCCCTGCCCAGGGCTCGGAGAACAGCAGTCTCTGTGGGGCAACCTGCTTCCAAGTCCTTCAGTGACCACGGAGGACTGGGAACGGGCTGGGCTACCGGGGAGCCTGGGCACCCAACCCCTGAGCTCAGCCCTGGGGGCTCCCGTGAGGGCAGGGGCTGGGGGCTGCGGGCGGTGAGCGGAGGGGCCTCCAGCCGGCATCAGTCTGGGCCCTGGACCCAGGGAAATGCCTCACCCTCTCAGTCCTGACCTGCCGCTCAGGAACCCTGTGGCCCACCAGCCCGAGGCCTGTGTCGCCCGCCACGGACTGCCCGGCGCACGGCTGGGGTGCCAACGCCACACCTGGATTTTGCACGGGGACCATCTGGGGGCTCGGTGCACAGGAAGACGAGCGGCCCCCAGGCCCCGACACGCCCCTTCCATATCCATCGAGAGGTGCCTGATGGAAGGCCGGCTGTGCTCCTTTTCAAGCCCCAGGGAATTCACACGAACAGCCCTCCCAGCCACGGGGTGCCTGCCCACTGGCTCTGGGCCTGCGACCAGCCCAGAACACAGAAGGCACCGAAGTGGGTGCAGGGAGCTGAGCCGGGGCTGCAGAAGGGCAGACACCACAGCCTGGTCCACAACCGACTGCCCTAGGGCGGGTGAGAACGGGCGGGCAGGCTGAGGGGAGGGCAGAGCGTGGCACGGCCTGCCCGCCTGGGCCACGGGGAGAAGGTCGGGGCGCCGCCCGCGCGCTCGCTCCGCTGCCTGGCGTCCTTTGTGGGGGCGAAGGGCCGGAGGCAGGGCTCCCGAGGAGCTCAAAGGCCCGGGAAGGACACACGGGACGGTCCAGAGCCACCCTACCGCTCCAGTGGTGCAGCACCCTCTCTGAATTCCTACTGCCACCAAAACACATCCCTAAGGCCTTTGGGAAGAATCGCTAGGACCCAGGAAGGCAGCCCCCTGCTGTGGTCCAGACTTCAGCAGCTGCCGATGATCAGAGGGAGCCAGCCGGCCGGCCTTGAGCAGGAGGACAGGACACGGGGACAGGGACAGCCACAGCCGGGCTTCCCACAGCTGTGCCCACCGCCAGAACCAGCTCCAGCCAATCACAGCCCCCGAGATGCCAAACAGTGACGGGCGAGAGGCTGGCAGGAAACTGACACCCCCTCACTGGAGAGCCTGCCCGGCCGGGGTGCAGGGCACCATCCCCGTCTGCACTCACCCCACAGCTCAGCCGTCTCCCAGTGACCCAGATGCGTCACCACGGCCCCAGGGCTGATCCCCGACCAAGGTCAGAACTCCCCCCGGTGTGACGGCCCCCATGCCACTCCTGTGGTGGAAGGGACGGCAGGCAGAGACCAGGAGTAGAGTCTTTTTATTAACGGCTGCGTTTTCAAAGAACCGTTTTGTTACCAGGAAAGCTCCCCAGGAAGGGATTGCATTAGTGCAACAAGGGGGAGCCTTGATGCCAGGCTCTCCAGACACTTCCAGGTGGAGACTTTTGGCCTAGGCCGGCCACCGGGGACTCAGGGGCTGGGAGGACACGCGGCCCCTCCCCCGCCCCGACGGGGCGCTAAGGCACCCGGTCCGCCTGGGTGGGCAAAACCCCGTGCCTTCAGCAGGCCGGCGGCTTGCAGCCCTCAACCTGCAGCCCTTTGCTCAGGAGGAAGGCGTCCTGCGTGGGGTCACAACCCAGGAAGAGCTTCACCATGCCCTTGGCATCCTCGGAGCCCCCTGGCCTCAGAATGCAGCTTCTGTAGTCCATGGCAACCTGACGAGAGGGGGTGGGGCTGCAGGAGGGTGGAGCACCCCCTTCACTGAGGGTGTGGGTGTGGCCACCTCTGCTGTGACTCAACAAAGGGCAGGGGAGCAGGGGGTCCAGGGCAGGGCCCTCAGAGCCTGGCAGGCCCAGGCGGGCGGCACAAGCATCTAGGCCCAGGCCAAGGACCTCCGTGCAGACCGGCCTCTCACCTTGCCACTCAGGACGCCCTCCCGCTTGAAACGTGTGTGGAACGTGTCCGCGGAGTACACCTCGCTGCACAGGTAGCCATAGGACTGGGCGTCGTAGCTTCCTGCCAGGTGGCCGAAGGTCGCAAGCAGGTGGGTCCCTGGGACACACGCGGAGAAGCTCCTGCCCGGCCCCCTGGCCGCTCCGTGCCCCTTCCCCAGAGAGGGGGCCTCAAAGCAGCCCTGTCTGAGTCCCCTGCCACTAGAGGGAGTATTGGCCCAACACTTCTAGAAAACGGGGACCTGGCGGGCAACTCAGTGGAGGGACACCAATAAATTTTTGCCGACTTTCTGCTGAAGCTCACAAGGGTTCACCCCTAAGCCTCTTACAAGGTCAGCTGCCCGAGGCTCCGAGGGATGAGTCAGGGCTCACCTTCCAGCACGGGGAGAGCGCGGGTTGAAGCACTCACGAGGGAGTGAACTGCGTCTCCGCACCGACACGCACGGGCAAACCTCGTCGACGTGTTCCGTCCGGGGTATGAAGCCCTCTCCTGCCTCTTCCAGGCTCTCCAGAAAGCACGTGCAGATACGCCCACCCCACCCTCGGACTCCGCGCGCCACAGCTGGAGGGACCAGGCCAGGAACCGAGGCAGGAAGAGGCCAGAGGTCAGCGGGCCTCGGCCAGAGCCCGTCAGTCGGTCCCCCTTCACACACCACCAGAGGATCCTCTTGACCTGGGCAGTAGCCGCCAACCGACCGCTAAGGTGGGCCCGGCGTGCACTTGGCTACCTGGCGTGGCTGGGACCCCGAGGACCTCCTGGCAGAGGCGGGCATTCTCCTGGGCCGGGTCCGCGGGCGTCTGCGTGTGCAGGGCCTTGTCCACCTTGGCCAGGACGATCTGGCGCAGGTTGAAGAGGCCTGGAGGGCGGGAGGAAGGAGACGGGGGGCTGGCACTGTGTGCAGGCCGCGCTTTCCAGCCGGGCGGTCCGGGAGCCCCTTTCCTTTCCCTCGGCCCGACCGCACCGGGGTTGGCCAGCCGGGACTTGATGAGTTGGCCAGCAGCTCCAGGGGACGGCGCTGCCCGTGCCCCACCGAGACTGGCAGCAACGCCAGGGCTTCACAGGGCGCGGCGCTCCCGGCCCCAGAGCCTTCCCTCTGGTTCTCATCACCGGCTGTCGCCAGAGTCGCAGGTAACGTGCCTTTCTTGTCGTTTGTCTTTTTTCCGGCCCTCAGCCACGCAAAGGTGTGAAGCCCTGACACTCGCTGCCACGTGGATACACCCTGAGAACACGATGCTCAGCGAGAGACATCAAACACAGAAGGACACACAGGGTGTGAACCCACTGAGGGGAAACTTCCAGAACAGGTAGATCCACAGAGTCAGAGTGGGTTCCTGGTTGTTAGGGGCGGGGGGGGGGGGAGGGAATGATAACTAAGGGCGTGACGGACATTTTTGGGGTGAGGGAAATGTTCCAAAACAGGGCAATAGTGACGGCTGCACAGCGCAGTAAAGTGTCCCCACGCGCTCCGGTGCAGCCTGTGAGAGCATCGCTCTCAGGACGAAGGGCTGACCGCAGGAAGACTGAACGAGCACTGGGTCCTGGGCCCAGACGCTCAGCTGGGGACCCCCCCCACCGTGGGGAAGTCCCTGGGACTTGCTGAACCTCCACCGAGACTGGCAGCAGCCCCAGGGCCTCACAGGGCGTGGCGCTCCTGGCCCCAGAGCCTACCCTCTGGTTCTCATCACCGCCTGTCACCAGACTTGCATGCAATGTTCTTTTCTTTTCTTTTGTCTTTTTAAAGGCAACTCTTGAATACACGTATTTAACATGCAGGGAACCAGTCTTGACTCCTTGATCTGCGGCTTCCAGCCTCCAGAGTCTCGAGGACATCCACTTCCGTTTTTTAACACACCCTGTGCGTGGGGTTTGATGATGGAAACTGACACCGAGGGCGTCACCACGTGCGGGGTGACATCAGCGGAAGAATCCCGTGGCGAGGGCCTGCCTGAGAACCACGGGAGAGCCCGGGCCCTCCCCGCCCCCTGCCTGCAGCCCCGCGCCCGCACCCACCTGGGAGCGGAGCTGGTGCGTCGCTTGCCAGAACTCATGGAAGTAGGTCTCCAGCTCATCATGCTGCAACAGGGAGGGCGGGTTGGGCGTAGGCTTGGTGAAGTTGGCCACCATGGCCACGATGGCAATCTGGCGCCTCCCATCCTGCTGCAGGCAGCCCGGCTGCAGGCCAAAGCAGGCCATGTGCCCGGACTTCCCTTCCCTGGGGAGGGACGCGGGTGAGGCCCCGCTTCCACAGAGAAGCCCTGGCCCACGGCCGACAGATTCCCCCACGCATGCACCGAGGGTAGAGGTCCAGGTAGAACTTGCCGATGGATGACCTTGTCCGCGGCCGCGTCCCGGACCATGTAGAGCCTCACATCTTCGTGACACACGTTGGCACCCTCCTCCAGGTCGAAGGTCAGCCCCAGCAGCTCCTGGGAGATGCCCAGCCGCCCGCGCGTGACCACCTGCATGGGGAAGGACTCATTGAGCAGGTACCGGTCCACGTGGTAGCGCGTCTCCTCCCCCTGGTTCGTGTAGTAGCACAGGTCCTAGACGTTGATGGGCCCGTCAAAGTGCAGGCCCCGCCTCTGGCACTTGGCCTTCTTTAGGTCCAGGATCACGGCCGCTCCTGCTCCCCGAGGGGCTTCAGCTTCTGGGCCAGCTCATCTGCGGGCGGAGGGGAGAGGTTCGGCTATGTCCCTGTGGCAGCCTCCCAGCCGCCACCCACCCCACGCCCCTCGAGGCAGAATGAAGGGTTGGGGAAGGCGACCCCCAAGGGCTGACACAGTGGGGTCTCAGGCAGCACCACGTCCAGTCAAGGTCCGCCTGACCCCTGTCCCCACTGGGACTCGGGGAGGCGGGGTTACCTAGGAAAGTGGCCACCACCGGGCTGGTCTTGGCCATGTTCATCTCCAGCACGGAGTCGGCACGCGTGCTGAACCCCAGCAGGCGGGACTTCTGAGCCTGCAGCCTTACCGGCTCCCCGAGGATCGCGCAGTTCTCCTGGAACCCAGAGACGGCCAGCGCTGGGGACCGTGGGCCACGCCCTCCCCACGGGCCCCGGGCCAGGTCTCTGAGGGCGGGCAGGGCTCTCAGGCCACTGGCGGGCACAGCCAATCCCCCTCCCTCCTCCTCCTGGCCCGGATTTCTAGACATTTTGGTGCTGTCCTAACACGTGGTCTTTATGAACACAGGTCCTTTTGGAACCAGAAACGGCGTGAACCGTGATGAGCTCTAAGGCCAAGGGCAGGAAGAAATGTGACCAGGCTCTCCAGGAGCCACCCAGGGGCCTCGCCGGGCTCAACAATACAGACTCGGCTGCCGTGCAGACAGCAGGTCATCCCCACGGCGCCCGAACACCCAGCCCCCTGGATGGCGAGACGCCTGTTGCTGCCGGTGGCCCGGGGCTGGCTGGTGAGGCCCGGCCCCAGGCGTACGCCACCTTCTCTGGGGCCACCTCTCCGGCTCTGCGGTGGGGTTCTCCTGGGAGCCCCCAGTCACCACAGGACCAACGTGGCCTGTCTGCAGCCCAGGAAGGTGGGGACACTGGACTGTCCCCCACGCCCCCCACATCACCCACGAGGCCGAGCAAGCACCAGTGGTGTCTGCGGGGAAGATGAAGGGCTCATGCACAGCCCCCATCTACTGAAGATGCTGAACAGGAGAAGCACAGACTGCAGCCACACGCGGTATGGACCAAACGCAAGTGTCCTTGCAGGAACCGATGTCTGAATGTCAAGGCCGTACCCGGGCCACAGTGAGAAGGCCCAGACCCCACGCAAGGCACAGAGAGGAGATGGGGGGAACATCTGCGAAGCTGAGCTCATGGGGCATCACCCCAGAAGGAGAGGGAGAGGAGGAGGGAGAGGGAGAGAGAGGGAGGTGCAGACGTCTCTCCCTTCCCTGGGGGTTCTCTAGTGCAGCCAAGGCTGAAAAGCACTGCATTTCGGGAGATGGGTCCTCGTGGAAAAGTTAAATAGTAGCTCATGGCATTATCGACACATATTAAAAAGGCCCCAAATCTTGGGGAGTCAGGGAGGGGAGCTGGCGGCTGCCTCGTAAAGGAGGAGAGATTGGGCGTCAGAGGAGGTGCCTGTGCAGCCCGCCGCCGCCGCCCAGGGCCCCGCAGACTTCATCTCCCAGCTGTGGTCCCGGGCTGGAAGGCAGCGGGGAGGTCAAGCCGTCCAAGCATCAACGTTGACTTCAGGGCTGATCTAAAAGGCGCCTGGTGTTTGTTGAAGCAGAAGAAAGAGAAAGCAGTGGGGAGAGGAGGGGAGAGGGAGGGAGCCCCCATCAGCCCTTCTCCCTCTCTCCCTCTCTGTCTCCCTCTCTCCCTCTCTGTCTCCCTCTCTCCCTCCTTCCCTCCCTCCCTCTACCTCCCTGCTTCTCACTCTCACTCTCCCTCCATCTCTCCCTCTGCCTCTCTCCCTCTCCCTCTTTCCCTCTCCCTCTCTCCCTGTCCCCCTTTCCCTGTCCCTGTTTCCCTGTTCCGCTCTTCCGATACCTCATTCCCTCTCCCTCTCTCTCTCTCTCCCTCTCTCCCTCTCTCCCTCTCTCCCTCTCTCCCTCCCTCCCTCCCTCTCTCCCTCTCCTGCTCCCTCTCCCTCTCCCTCTCCCTCTCCCTCCACCTCCTTCCCTCTCTGGAGAGGGTGCCTGCTTCCTTCTCTGTATCCCTCTCTGGAGAGGGAAGGAGGTGGAGGGAGAGGGATAGAGGGAAGGAGGGAAAGACAAAGGCGTCTCTCCCTCCCTCCCTCTCTCCCTCTCTCCCTCCCTCTCTCCATCTCCCTCACTCCCTCCCAGAGATGGAGAGACAGAGGAAGAGGCAGAGACAAGGGAGAGGGAGAGGGAGAAGGAGAGAGAGGGGGGAGAGAGGGAGAGAGAGAGAGGTCTCTTCCTGCCTCCCTTTCCCTCTCTCCTTCTTCTCTCCCTCTCTCCCTCTCCCTCTCTCCCCCCTCCCTCTGCTCCTCTCCCTCATCTCTGCCTCTCCCTCCATCTCTCCCTCTCTGAGAGGAAATGAGGGAGCGGGAGAGACGGAGGGAGAGGGAGAGACGGAGGGAGCGGGAGAGACAGAGGGAGGGAGAGGGAGAAGGAGGGAGGGAGAGGGAGAGAGGAAGGGAAAGGGCGAGGGAGAGGGAGGGAGGGAGGGCGAGACATCTCTCCCTCTCCCTCTCCCTCCCCCTTCCTCTCCCTCTCCTAGAGGGAGGGAGGGAGAGGGAGAGACAGAGGGAGAGGAGAGGGAGGGAGCGAAGGAGAGGGGGAGTTGGAGAAGGAGGTAGGGAGAGGGAGAAGGAGAGAGGGTGCCTGCTTCCCTCTCTGTCTCCCTCCCTCCCTCTCCGTGTCCCTCTCTCCCCCCTCTCCCTCTCCCTCTGTCTCTCCCTCTCTGGGAGGGAGAGAGGGAGAGGGAGAGGGAGGGAGAGGGAGCAGGAGGGAAAATGATGGAGGGATGGAGAGGGAGAGAGGGTGAGGGAGAGAAGGAGGGAGGGAGAGGGAGGGAGGAAGAGACCTCTCCCTCCCTCCCTCTGCCTCCCTCCTTCTCCTCCCTCTTCTCCCTCTCCCTCCAACTCTCCCTCTCCCTCCGTCTCTCCATCTCCCTCACTCCCTCCCAGAGACGGAGAGACAGAGGTAGAGGCAGAGCGGAACACGGAAACAAGGACAGGGAAACAGGCACAGGGAGAGAGGCAGGGACAGAGGGAGAGGAGAGGGAAGAGGGAGAGGAAAGAGGGAGAGGAAAGAGAGAGAGGGAGGGAGAGAGGGAGAGACAGATGGAGAGAGAGGGAGGGAGAGAGAGAGAGGGAGAGGGAAAGAGAGGGAGAGCAGAACAGGGAAAGAGGGACAGGGAGGGAGAGAGGGAGGAGAGGAAGCAGGGAGAAAAGAGAGAAAGAACACACCATCTACATTTCTGTCAGATGACACCAGGGATCCTTACACAACCAGGAGAAAATAACACAGGGAGGCTCTTTCTCAGCTGGAACTGGAACTGCAGAGGGGGCCAAACACCACCAGGCTGGCCACACATGTCCAGCCGCCGCTCCAGCCCCGTCAGCCGTGAGTCTGGTCACCAGGGCTCTGAGTGTCTGCTCCAGGGAGCTGGGGTTCACCCTCTCACCGGTGAGGCCGGGCCAAGACCGCGGGGCCCCGGGCTGGACACATAGGGGGAAACGCATCCCCACAGGACAGCTTGTGCGAGCAGATTCAGCTGCCAGATTCTAGAGGCCCGGGACCACCCTGTGGCCCATGAAAAACAGGAGGCCACGAGGGTCTTGCATCGTGATTCCTGTCCGTTGGACTGTAAAGTTTATGTAGGGAATCTTGCAAACAGTGGTAACAAGGCTGAATTGGAACGAGATTTAGGCTATTACGGACCACTCTGAAGTGTGTGGGTTGCTAAAAGCCCTCCCGGCTTCGCTCTTGTTGAATGTGAAGATCCCCGAGATGCAGCCGATGCTGTCCGAGAACTAGATGGGAGAACACTATGTGGCTGCCGAGTAAGAGTGGACCTGTCGAATGGGGAAAAGAGAAGTCGCAATCGTGACCGCCTCCTTCTTGGGGTCGTCGCCCTCGAGATGATTATCGGAGGAGGAGTCCTCCACCTCCCACACATCTCCAAGATGGAGAGCTTTCTCCGTCAGCCAGAGCAGGTCCCTTTCTAGATATAGGAGAAGAGAGAGATGACTGTCCCAGGAGAGAAATCACAAGCCGTCCCGATCTTTCTCTAGGTCTCCTAGCCGATCTAGGTCAAATGAAAGGAAATAGAAGACCACTTTGCAAGAGGAGTGGTGTACAGGCAATAACTTCATCTGACAGGAGTAGGTACAGAAAATTCAACTTTTGTTTGAGACTTCTGAAGCTTGGTGCACTTTTTAAATGTTTTAGTTGTTCACATTTGTTTGTCTCTTGGGACAGTGACCCATAAAGGTGTCATTCTCTATGGTTTGAAATGGGTCATATGAGGCTTGTGATATGAAGAATTGTTACCTTCCAATGTTCCCTTAAGCAAAATTGAATTTGCTTTGAATTTTTGGTCTTGCCTAGACTGATAATAAAACTTTAACTCCTGCCCACCTAAAGTGTGATGTTTACTATTATGGAAACAACACTGGCAAACATGGAAAAGACTTTCTGTAGCTGGGAAATGATATGCAGCTGTAGTTAAGCAAGCAGTCTTTAAAAGGTGCTGTGAACACAAGCCAGCAGGTAAAAATGAAAGCCGCACCCTTACCCTAGATTAGAGGTTTAAAAATTCCACTAGTCTTCACACGGGACAAGAGGTTGTCCAGGGAGTTGAGAATCTAAGAAGTTTCAAGGAAGTTAGTTTACCTTTGAGTTCGGTCATAAGTCCCCTCTGTGATTGCTGTACATGAATACATAGCTCTTTGTAATATTTTTTGGAAATCTGAGATTATCAAGATACCAATGTCCTGCCAGATTAATAAGAGTATTGTAGAGCTGAACTTTGAGTTACTGTGCAATTTTTTTTTTTCATGCTGTCATTTGTAATATGTTTTGTGAGAATCCTTGGGATTAAAGTTTTGGTTGCAAAAGAAAAGAAGAAAAGAAAAGAATCCGCCTGCCAGTGCAGGGGACACAGGTTCAAGCCCTGGTCCGGGAAGATCCCAGGTGCCGCAGATCAACTAAGCCCGTGGGCCACAACTACTGAGCCTGCGCTCGAGATCCTGGGAGCCAGAACTACTGAGCCCCCGTGCACAGCTACAGAAGCCCGCACGCAACGAAGACCCAACGCAGCAAAAAAAAAAAAAAAAAAAAAAGACGATACTGGCCAGGTGATCAAGGGTAAAATCATTTGTCATAAGTCCCGTTGATGGTGTGTATCCTTGATGTGACCTGAGGAGAATGGCATTTTTATCTCTGTCTGGATCTTCCGCCCCAAACCCCATAACTCCAGACCAACCATAAGAAAACATCAGAAAACAAACAGACAAACAAATTGAGGGACAAAATACCTGACCAGTCCTCCTCAAAACTTTCAAGGTATCAAAACCCAGGGACATCTGAGAAATGTCACAGCCCAGAGGAGACTGGGACAGAAAAAGGATGTTAGGGGGAAACTAGGGAAATGCTAATGAAGTGTGGACTTTCGTTAATAACAATGTATCCATCTTGGTTCCTTAGTTGGATAAACATGTCATACTAACGTACTAACGTGTTGGAAATAGGGTTACTGGGTCAGGGTCCACGGCACTCTACACTCTGTACAGATCTTTGCCACTTTTTTGTAACTCTAAGCTATTCTAAAATTAAGCGAGTACTGAACAGAGAGAAGAATGTTATTTCCCTGATTTGAACATGCCTGAGTTTCTTTTCATGGTCACATTTTTGCTATCTGGATGTGTCTTGGAATCAGTAGCAAAGGAGAGTTGCCAGCCCCTGGAAAGATGTGGGTGGTTTGCAGGTGGCTTGCTCTGGAGCTGAAGACCACGGTGGGAAGTCTGCAGCCTCGGGCTGCACTTAGAACCATGGGAGGGGATGGGCCAGCTCAGTTAGGGATGGAACCTATAAATAAAACTTTTTTCTTTTCCATTATGGCTTATCACAGGATATTGAATATAGTTCCCTGTGCTAGACAGTAGGATGTTGTAGTTTATCCATCCTATATTTAATAGTTTGCATCTGCTAACCCCAAACTCCCAATCCAACCCTCCCTCACTCTTTCTCCCCCTTGGCAACCACAAGTCTGTTCTCTGTGTCTGTGAGTCTGTTTTTGTTTCGTAGACGAGTTCATTTGTGTCGTAGTTTAGATTTCACATATAAGTGAGATCATATGATATTTGTCTTTCTCTTCTGACTTACTTCACTTAGCATGGTAATCTCTAGGTCCATCCACATTGCTGCAAATAGCATCATTTCATTCTTTTTATGGCTGAATAATATTCCATTGTATATATGTACCACATCTTCTTTATCCATTCATCCATCAGTGGACATTTAGGTAGCTTCCATGTCTTGGCTATTGTAAATAGTGCTGCAATGAGCATTGGGGTGCATGTATCTTTTCTTTCTTTTTTTTTTCTTTCTTCCTTTCTTCCTCCCTTTCTTTCCTCCTTTCTTTCTTTCTTTCTTTCTTCCTTTCTTTCTTGCTTCCTTGCTTCCTTCCCTTCTTTCTTTCTTTCTTTCTTTCTTTCTTTTTTTCTTTCTTTCTTTCTCTCTCTCCCTCTCTCTCTTTCTTTCTTTTTCTTTCTTTCTTTTTTTTTTGTCACACGGCATGTGAGATCTTAGTTCCCTGACCAGAGATGGAACCCATGCCCCCCGCACTGGAAGCACGGAGTCTTAACCACTGGACCACCAGGGAGATCCCAGGGGTGTGTGTATAGTTTTGAATTAGAGTTTTCTCCGGATCTATGCCCAGGAGTGGAATTGCGGGACCCTATGGCAGCTGTATCTGTTGCTGCACGTCTCACATCAACCACCTGCACTCCAATCCTTGCTCTCAACGTCATCTTTGGGGAACCCAACCTGCGACAGGGACCTTGACAAGAAGAAATGGCTCAGGGAAAAGCTACCTGCACAGGGAGGAGATAGAGGCCATCGCCCCTGGGGTGCGGCGGGGAGAGTGGGCACAGAGATTTGTCATTTCACCCCCGATGCTCATCTCAGCCCTCCTGGCTGCCCCACTCTAGGTCACCTCGGGATACAGAGGTGACCCGGTTAGAGTCCCTGCCTGTGCAGGAATCTGGGGGCACCAGCGGGTCTGAATAATATTAGTGCAGGGTCTCCCCCGCGGCACTGGGGTTATTCGGGGCGGGTCATCCTCTGCTGAGGGCCCCTCCTGGGCACTGTGTGGGGTTTAGCAGCAGCCCTGGCCGCACCCATTTGATTCCAGGGGCCCCTCCCCCCCAGTTGTGACAACCACAGATTTTCCCCACACATCACGGAAGAACTGGGTGAGGCGGCGGAGGCAGGATGGCCCTGGGCGAGGACAGCTGTGTTGAAGCAACCAGCCTGGCCCAGGGCAAGGTCTGCCCCAATCCCGTCAGCGCCTGCATTTAGACCTGCCCCTTTCCTCTCCCACCTCCTCTGCCCTGCAGTGGTCTCCGAGACATCATCGCCATGTAATAAATCACACCTTCTCAGTTGACTGTTTGCTGCCCTCGCTAGAACGTGAGCTCTTTGAGGACAGGGATGCTGTTATGTCCCCAGCACCTAGAAGAGTGTCTGCTGTGTAGTAGATGCTTCATAAATACTTGCTGAATAAAGGAGTTGAATAAAGGGATGAGTGGATGAATGAATGAAGGTTACAATGGAAGGAGGGGGGAGATTCCCTTTCTGGCTCTCGGGGGTTGGGAGATCAAGTGAAAGATCCGTCCTAAATAGGCTGACCAGCCTTCTGGGGTTCCCCGGGACTGAGGGTTTCCCCAGAGTTCCAGCGCTCAAACCTGAGCGGTCCTGGGCAAACTGGGGGCGGGTGTTGGTCACCCTATCTAAACACAGTAACAATTCCAGCTGCAATAGCAATGGCCAATGACCTCTACGGTCTTATTGAGCATGCACAGTTCTTTACCTGGCAGGGAAGGAAGGGTGGGCCGGGATTGGAATTCTGGTGATCCAGGGCGGGTGAGGGCACACCCCGGGCTTGTGTAGGGGAGTCCAGGAAGGTTCTGGAGGAAGTGACAGTGACACAGGGGGGAGGGAGGAGTCTACGGAAGAACGTCCCACATGACAACGTGTGCCAATGGCCCTGGGCCCAAGGTCACACCTGACCAGGGCTTGCCTTTTTTTTTTTTTTTTCTAATTTACTTTTTCCCACATGGATATGCAATTGTCCTAATGCCATTTATTGAAAACTCCTTAATTTCCCCACTTTCTGTCATATCAAGTTCTCATAGATCTGTTTCTGGACCTTTATTCTATACCATAGAGCTATACGTCCCATCCTTGCACCACTAGGGCTGTTTCATCACTATAACTTTATTTTTTATTCATTTATTTTTCTTGGCCATGCCGTGCGGCATGTGGGATCTTATTTCCCTGACCAGGGATCGAACCCGCGCCCCCTGCCAGTGGAAGCTCGGAGTCTTAATCACTGGACCTCCAGGGAAGTCCCCAGGGTTTGCTTTGACATGCATCGAATGGTGGCAGGTGGGCACGGGGAGCAGCTGTCTGTGAGCCATCCTGTGTAGAAATGCAGGCTGGAGGGGAGGACAGATGGAGCGGGAGGGGAAGAAGCGGAGGAGGGAGGGAGGGCGGGCGAGAGACAGACAGAGCATGAAAGCTGAAAATAGCTCCTAGTGCCGGGAGCCTTGGAGCCAGAGCCTGGGAGCCAGGGTGACTGGCTCTCCTCCCTGGTGTGTGTGTGTCGCGGGGGGTGGCTCTGGGCTTCTCAGGCTGGGAATGGGGTGCACAGAGCAGGGACGGAGCAGGGACCCTTCTCTCTGGGACCTCGTGGGCCATCCTCAGCTCACAAAGCTGAGCCACTCCTGGCCCTACGAGTGGGGGGGCTTATCCTCCCTGTCCCCTGGATCACACCCCCTCACACACAACTTCCCCGTGTGTGTTCCCAGCAACCAAGAGAATCTGTTTTTAAAAGATTTGGGGGAGGGGGGTAAACATACAAACAAGAGCAGAATGGATACTTTTTCAGAATGTGAATGGCTCTGTGTAAGCCCACCCCCAGGGTAACCACAGTCCTGACCTCTAACACCCTTGACGAGTCAGCCTTGGTCTGGGCTTGCGGACCCACGGAAGCTTCCTCATCCCCTCCTTCAGATCCCGTCTCTCCCTTGGCGTCTTTGTGAGAAGCACCCGGGGAAGTGGGACTGCTAGGCTGTACTGCTGCTAGAACTCCACCTGGGCTCCACCAGGCTCCAGCCCCCCACCCTGTGCACCTCTCTGACCCTGAGGCACCTCAACTGGTAGGAGCCGCATCACCTTCCCTCCTGGGACTTGTGACACTTAAGGGAGACACCGCAAGGACAAGCCTTTGGCTCCCTGGCTGGCAAAGAGCAGGTGCTCAATTGTCATAAGTGTCCGTATCAGTGAGGGTTCTCCAGACAAACAGAATCCATAGGGTGTGTGTGTGTATATACACACACACGTACATATGTACACGCATACAAAAATATACAGCTGTGTATCTATGCAGTATGCATACACACATATACACATATAGTATATACAATACACACATACATATATACACACATATAAAATGCATAGTTTGTATATCTACAGTATGTATACACACATATACACATAACATATACAATACACACATACATAGACACTATACATACACACATACAAAATGCATCGTTTGTATGTATACAGTATGTACACATACGTATAACATATGCAATATACACACCTAGGTACATATATATCATACATATATACACACATACAAAGATATTTAGGTGTGTATATAGACAGTATACATACATACACATATAATATATGCAATACGTACACGTACATACATATAGACACACATATACACCTACATATAAAAGCATATAGCGTAAAAATATATATGTACTGTATATATAAATTCATCGTACGTATACGTACATATATCATATATATAAGATATATACATATATACAATGTATACACACACATACACACCTATATGTAAATATGCACATGTACATACACATATAAATACATACGCAAGTGTGTATATAATAGTATATACATATATACATATAACACCTAGAAACATATACACATACAGGTATACAACATATATACACACCTATATATAAATACACACTGTATACATACATACAGTGTACATAAACTGTATATCTACACACACCCATATATCAATATATGGGTGTGTGTATATATACAGCATGTTCACATTTATAAAATGTATACTATATATATGCACATACATACATGTATACAATAGATACACACAAATATATAGGCTTGTATGTATACTGTATATAGTACTTACACATATACTACAAACGCACGCACATATAAACATATGTGTATACATATATATAATATGTATGCACACATATACAAATTAATAGGCTTGTATATATTCAGTATTTTTACATATATAGTTTTGTTTTAAGGAGTTGACTCATGTGACCGTGAGGCAGGCAAGTCAGGGCAGGACTCTGGGCTGGAGACACAGGGAAGAGCTGATGTCCCAAGGCCATTGGAGGAACAGTTCCCTCTTTCTACGGAACCTCATTTTTCTCTCCAGTCCTTCAACTGATGGACGAGGCCCACCCACGCCGCGGCATTGACGATCTCCTTTCCCCAAAGTGGACCAATTTCAGTGTTCATCTCTCCTGAAAAATACCTTCCTGGCCACATCTGGAATAATGTTTGTGGTTGCCGGGGCCCCACGCAGTGCGCACATGAGATTAACCACCCCCGTGGCGATGATGACACTTTATTTTCTCCCTTGACCATTGTCACTACTATTCCAATTAAAATGGCAGCGCCATGAGGGCAGGGCATTTCCTTTTTTGCCAGTACTGAGCGTCCAGGGTCTGGTGCCTAGCATAGGCTAAATACAGGGCATTTTTGTGAACAGAAGCCGGGATTCCGGCTGTCATATTTAATGAGGAATTATAGTCTTATTATTGGGTGTGTGTGTGTGTGTGTGTGTGTGTGTGTGTGTGTGTGTGTCACGGTACGTCAAGGGCGGGAGTCGAACCCGCCACCCCAAGCCCCGAGGGGGTCTCCCCGGGTCCCGACTTCGGGCCGGTGCGGGTGGCCGGGGGCAGCCGAAGACGTGCGTGCGTGCGTGCGTGCGTGCGTGCGTACGTACGTGGAGCGGGCGAGTCCACGGGGCGGGCGGCGCGCGCGCCGCGAGTGAGTGGTTCAGCCCGGCCCCGGCTCACTGTGCTCGCCTCACGCCGGCCCGAGCTGGCGGCAGCGCTGGAGGTCCCGGGCCTGTGACCACAAAGAGGGAGCCGGGGGCCAGACGGGAGCGCGGCGGCGGCGGCGGCGGCGGCGGCGGCGGCGGCGGCGGCGGCGGCTGAGGTCCAGGCCAGGCCCCCTCCCCTCAGCCTCCCGCCCGCCCGCCCGCCTGCCCCGCCCCCGCCGGCGGGCGTCCCGCCCCTCCCCCCAACCGCCAGACTAGCCTGGTGCGGGGGCCGCGCGCGAAGACATGGGGGAGAAGTTGGAGCTGAGGCTGGAGTCGTCCGTGGGGGCCGAGCCCGCCGTCTACCCGTGGCCGCTGCCGGTCTACGTGAGTGCCACCCGTCCCCTCTTCCCGGACCCCCGCCCCTCTTCCCCCACGGCGCGCGCTGAGCCCACCGAGAAACGGAGCGACTCGAGTCGCCAGACCCTCTTTGGAGCCCCCCTTCCCGCCCCGCCGTGGTTCTCCGCGGCCGTGTCCAGCCCCCGCGCGCAGGGTGGGCAGAGGGGAGCCGGGGCCGGCCGGGGGCGCGGACTCGGCCGCGGGGACCCCGCGCTTCCGAGGGGCGCCCGAGCCGGGCTGCCGTTGGCTCTGTAGGGCTGGGGACCCCGGTCCCCCCGGGCCTGGACTGCCGGCGGGCTTGCCCTTCCGTACTTTATGATCTGACATGTAGGGTTGCTTTTTCCTGGTAGTTTATTCTTAGCGCTGTCAACGTGCTTAGCTTTTTTAGTTTTGAGGACACCCTTTCCTTCCTCTCTCCAGTTTTTTGTGTTTTTGTTTTGTTTTGTTTTAGTTAGGCATTTTGTCCCTCTGATCTTGAGTGGGTGGGCTGGCTGGACCCTTGGAGAGGAGGCGTTGTCTCCCCTAATTTGAGTGGGTGGGCTGGCAGGGCCCTTGGAACGGAGGCATTGTGTCCTGTAATTTGAGTGGGTGGGCTGGCTGGACCCTTGGAGAGGAGGCATCCTGTCCCCTGATCTTGAGTGGCCTTTGGAAAATGACACGCCGAACGGAAATTTACACAGGCGTCCGGTGATTCCAGAAATGCAGGGTGTCCGGGCAGGTGGGCGCCCGGCCTCTCGTCCCCCGTGGCGGCGTGGTGCGCGTGTTGTTGTCTCAGGGTTTACGCTTGGGCCCTGCAGCCCACCTTCGGGAGGGAGAGCGCAGCGGGCGCCTTGGGCCGGCGCCTTTGGGGCGCCCTTTCGTGCGCTCGGCTTGCGGGGGACCGGCCTCCAGGGGAGCCGGCGGGGAAGCCCGCGCGACCCGCCCCTCGCGCGGGCTCCGTGTGTCTCAGTTTGTGGAAACTGTGTCGCGGCCGGGTGCGGGTCGGGACGCTGGGACCGCCTGGGAGCCGTTGTTGACTCCGGTCCCCGGTTCTCCGCAGTTCTCCGAGGTCGGAGGGTTTCCAGCCCGCCACCGCGCGCTGGCGCCTTCTATTTTTGCTCTTCCTGTGCCCAGTGGCGCGGCTGAGTTGTGCACCCATCCCTCACTCTCCGTGTCCCTCTTCCTTTATTGTCTGGTTACTCGCTGGTACTTTCCTCCCTCCCATTTTATCATTATCTGTGAGTTTTATTAACATGCCGTTTACTCCCTCTTTTAAATTAAGAATGAAGGAAACTGTGAAATGGTACTTTTATCTTTAATGGCTGATGCTGTAAAAGTGACAGTTGCAATGCAAGCATCTTTCCCTAACTTGACTCCTGTCATGCATCTCAGTAGTGTCTCTGTGACAGGACTTGAAATGATAGCACCCACATCTCTTGCAGCTCGTTCACACTGAAGGGATATAATCATCGGTTTGCTATCACAGCCACTTGCCCAGCTCAGACTGTGATGTCACAAACCAGAGATGATTCTCCCTCAGCAGGAAGAAGCCGGAGAGATGAATCTCCATGATGGACCATCAGCCTTATTCAAATTTGGTCACTTCATGAAGAAAAATTAACCATAATAAAGATCAAAGATACCGGCTAGTTGAAATACCCTGTTGAATTAAGCTTGAAAAACTTTTCCATGATACTGGAATGAAGGAAATTCTTTCAAAATTCTAAGGAAAAATTTGAGAGTTATAATAATGCAGATATCAGTAAATATTTATGGAATTAAAAATATTATGTAGCGCTGGTCCCTTTAAATGTTAACACTTAAAAATAACTTATAGGTATGTTTCTTATTTTCTATGCAAAATTATGTGGCTTGCTATTTCAGACAAAGGTGACATATCAATCTGAAAAGAGTCAGCAAAGACACAAAATGGATGTACTTTCTCTTGACCTATACACCTACTTTTTATGTTCTCATGGTTTAAATAAAAAGTACAGCTTTTGGATTATTTAAAAAGAGCAGAAGCTAAAAATACAGTACTAAATATCATTGCAAGGATTTGGTAGCCAAAACATTTGCTCCATTTCTAGGAAAGAATCCATGAAGACAAAATTATATTACTTTTATAATATAATACTTTTTATATCATGTGCGCATGAAAAACATTCTAAATTACAGAAACAATTAGACAGTCATTGAGTACTCCCCAAGATGTTCAAAATCTCTTTAGTTGTTAAATCTATCAACACACAACACAAAAACTCTCATAAATAAACCACATCTTCAGGTATCCAACCAAATCTTCTAGCATAAAATTCCTTATCCGTTTGTACCCATGAGATGCTAAAGTTGAAGCAGTTTTCAACTTGAATCATTGATAAATGATGTGTTAAAAATTAGCTAATGTCTTTATTCTTTACTTTTCCACTTAAAATGAAGAAGAAACTGTAGATTGGGCTAATTTGGAATAAATTGCTATAGAGTTTTTTTTGGAAAGCTGTTATTTAAATCTCAATAATCATTATTCAGAATGGGTTATTATAGAGAAATAGCTTGATTTAGATAGGAAAGAGAAATGAAGGTTCACTGGGACTGATGCTAACCAGGGCTAAAGGGGAGGTGGGTTTGCTCATCCATTGTCTTTAGAAGATAAATCATAGACGCAAAGTCCCTAACCTGGTGGGACCTGGGTCTCTTTGTACATTACAATGAGTAAATAAAATCCAGAAGACTTGAGGAATGTAATTTTATACCCCCTTCAGTTCTATTTATTGGAAGCAAATTGTTTGAGTATAATATTGTTAATCTCTTCTTTTTGCCTGAGTTAAACAATTCTTTGAGCTGAAATAGTTTTGTAACTTAAAAAATATATGCCTATTTTCAAAGCATGTCAGGTTACAAAATATAATGAGGAAAAAGATGAATTCTTAAGGGTTCAGGTACATGTCAGTACAGTTAAAAAATACTTTTAGTGAGGGCTGGTATACAAAGTATTTTGAAATTTTTAAATAAACATTTTTCTCTGCAACAAATTGATACACTACAGTATTACTGCTTGTATTTGAATTGCTGCTTTCCTTTACTGGAAAATGACGGGTGAATTTCTGTAATGAATTCCGACTTATGACATTTAAGGTTATTTATAGACTGTCTTGAAAAGAGTGATGGGATCATGTAATTTACTCTATTAATTAGAAGTTGAAAAAAGGAAAGAATTCAGTGAAATGGAAGAATTTCAAATTTGACTTATCAGGCAAGTACTGACTAATTACTTTAGATAAATTTCCCTATATTATCGGAAGATAATCTCCTATATCATCTCTTACCACCATCAGAAAACCACCCCCCAAAAGGGGGACCTCGTTCATATTGAAAATAACTTCTTAACGTGCAGGCATTACAGTAGGGCATTCTAGACACTGGGGGAGGGAAAAACCATTGTATTTTTTTCTGACATTCATGTTCAACTTATTTCCAAAGTTCTTTAAAGTGTGGCATTCTTACAGGTAGACAATGTTGCTGAACAAGCGTTTGTTTCTTCCCTTTTCTTCCCCCAGGCTCAAAGATTTGGAAAGAGATAGTTAACAGAAAAGGTAAGGTAACCTCCACCTTAACAAGATATATGATCAAATGTGACCATTTGACAGATACTATGTAGTTCATAAAAACAAAATTAAGTGGAATTGGCTCTCTTTTCCCTAAAGTTGAGGATAACGTGGATGTTTCTGTCTAATGTGCTGTACTAATAGGCTATTATGGGTTAGCTTTTGGTAACTCATCGAGTTTCCCAGTCTGGGTTCCGTACCATCAAGTCTGGATTATAACTTGTCCTGGTCACACTGTTTTTGCAAATCAGTTTTGTTCTAGTACTCTATCATGTGTCTGTTTCACCTCTAATCTTTCCATTTGTCACCACTCTGGAGATGGTGTGATATGATCTTAACGGAAACATCAGGAACATGTCTTGTGAATATTTAGTTTTCTTTTTGGCCGACTCAGCATTGCCTGCCATTCAGTCATTGTTATGTGACCAGGCAGTGTAACTATTTGTGTATTAGTCCATTGGTTCCTACCTTGGGAATGTGGAGACTTGTAAACCTCTGTCCTTCCCTTAGGAATGCATGAAGGAGAAATGGAATCTCTTGCATGAATTTCTGCAGACAGAAATAAAGAATCAGTTATGTGACTTGAAAACCAAACTACATAGAGAAGAATTATCAGAGGTAAGTCGTCAGCATCCCGGCGGCTAGAAAACGTTTCCTCCCATGTAACTTGTCTGTGACCAGGGAGGCAGAATAATCCCACCTCTCCCTGTTCCCTGATGGTTATGAAGGAGGCGCATGTGTTTCCTTATTCTCTCATGGCCCCTTGTTTACATTCACTGCTACTTAAATGATCCTTTCCTGCTGTAGGAGGGCTACCTGGCTCAAGTCAGATCCCTTTTAAATAAAGATTTGTCCTTGGAGAACAGAGCTCATGCTTTCAGTTGGGAAGTGAACAGCTGTCTAGAAAACGGGAGCCAGACAAGTGGTGAGGAGCGCAGAGTGGAAATAGCAGAGAAAAACAAGTCCCCCAAACCTGTTTCCAAACTTTGCATGCCCAGGAGAAGCAAGTCCGATGGAGAAACAAACTGTAAGAGCGCTTGACTCGTTTGACCTCGTTGGAATCTGGTACCACCTAAGGGGAGGACAGACGTGGCGCCATAGGGTCTGTCTGTTCCCCCCACACACAACCCCTCCACCGGCAGTACTTGTTTTTTTGTGTATCCTTTTTTTTGGTGGGGGGATGGCTGTGTTGCTCGGCTTGTACGATCTTAGTTCTCCAACCAGGGATCGAACCCCGGCCCTTGGCAGTGAGAGTGCCGAGTCTTAACCGCTGGACCGCCGTGGAATTCCCTCTTGTGTATACGTCTAACTAGCTTAGATATATACTTTAAATTTTTGTCTTCAACCAAGTTATAGAGCATTAGATCCCCAAATGCGGTTGAATTTATGAGGTATAAGATAACAGGAGCTGCTGATATCTATGACTTGTAAGTTACATGCCTGTTTAAGCTAAGCATTTATTCTTAGACTCCTTCCCCACTTGTAGTCAGAGTAACTCTTCTGGAATTTTTAAAAAAAGAGCATGGGACTTGAGCTCAGGTCAGGTGCTTGGCCACTTCATCTTTTGACGAAATAAACGGAGGCTCTGTTTCCTTGTGTGTCTCAGGGTTGGGCCCCTCATACAAGAGCTTGTGTTAAAATGGCCCAGCAGACTGGCAGGTGCTAATTTGAGGAGTTTATCAAGATGGTGGTTGCTTAGAATAAGAAGAGAAGGTTACTTAATCCTCAGAACCTGGTCTCTGCACCAGCTTGGTAATGCTGAAGAACTGTACCTTGGCTGTGAACTCTTTATTCATAGTGGCTTTTTTGTTTCTTTTTCTTTAAGCAGCTGAAGTCTCATCTAGCCCCAGGATTAGAAGGCAAACTACCAGGCAGACCACCATCACATCTCATTTCACAAGGAGGTCAGTATATAATGAATGGACAGCCCCCATTTTAGGGGCCAACGGTTTTTGGTAAAACACATATAAATTCGTAGGATGTAACTTAGTAATTCTGACTTCCACATTGCTTCGGTTTTCCTTTTGATATTCTGTTATCAGACATTCGTGAACAGCATTTCTGAAGATCTCATCCGTTTTTACTCTTCACATAGGAAACTTCAAATGTACATACACAGAATTACCAAGGATAGTAAAATGAACCCCTGTGTACCTATCACCCAGTGTCAACAGTTAACATCTCCTGGCTGTTGTTTCATCTATACCCCCATATGCTCCAAGTGAAAATTATTCCAAATGGATTACAGCTCCATACACACCCATCTCCTCCCAGTTGGGTTACTTTGAAGCAAATCGGACATGTCATCTTATCCACACATACTATATTTCTAGATGACAAGGTCTCTTTCTCTGACAAGTTTTTTATTCATATTTTGCCATAATGGCTAACATCTAGCAAACAGTCTTTTGAAGAAGACAAAACAGGCCTTATAAAGTGTAACAGTTCCTTACTAACAAATATATAGCAGTGTTCATTCTTCCCCTTGTGTAACAGAGTTTGGTTGATTTGCTCCTTAAGCCTTTCGAGTGATAGATTCCTTATCTTCTTGCCATTGATTTAAAGAAAATAGGTCTTTTTTTCTAATAGCTTCTAGGTCTGGCCGACTGCATCGTTTTGGTGGTTAGTGTGTTCCCTTGCCTCCAGTTTTCTGTAAACTGGTAGTTAGGTCTAGAGTCTTGATCAGATTCCAGCTTTATTTTGTGAGACTTCATTGACGGCATGGGGCTGTCCATCAGAGGCATGTAATGTCTCTTCGGTGATTCTAGCAGCCATTGATCAAAGTCTAGATCCATTATTTCTTAAGGTTTGCAAAATGGTGGTATTCTAAACCTGTCATCCAAAGAAACATTAAGCTCGAAGCTTCTTTTAATGTCCTGGCAAAAGGGGCTTCTCAGAGGGAAGAGGGGACCATGCCCTGAATCTTTCCAAAGAGAGGGTACTCTTGGTAGGGAGGAATATGAGTTGTTTCGTGCCCACTGGAGGTCTAGGGTCTGGTGAGCTAACAGTTGGCTTTACTGTGTGTGTGTGTGAGACAGGCCTGCCAAACGGAAACCTGAGGAAGACCCTGAAAAAGCAAAATCGGATGATTCTGTCGATGAAGAAGAAAAAGACCAGGTAGGGCTCGCATTTAAGTTTCTTAACTCTGCCTTTTTTTGGTACACTTGCTGGTAATTGTGAATTTATACTTGGTCTGTCTATGGACCGTAAGTGACTGAGAGGGTGTTAGAACACACCCCTGGACCCAGGGCAGTACGAAGTGTATTATGGTTCGCCCCGAGGACTCAGCAGGCCCGTAACTTTGGTCTGTTCTCTCCTGTCTACCTTCCTACGTCTCCAGCTGTCAAGATTTGACAGTCGAACCAGCAGATGTGATGTGTTCAAAGCATTTGCTTCTGATGTCAGATAAGCTCCTTTCCCACATCGAATTTCTCTATAAAAGCAGAATTGTCGTGTTATTATGTGTATTGTAATAATGCTGCTTAGACTTTTTAGGTTAGAAAACTGGTGGCTTGCCAAAGACCTCCAATATAGAAAATGTCAGTCTCTAGCACTGTCTCATGTGACTTGAGCGGCAAACCTAGGTACTACCAGATGGTCACACGCTCTCTATTTCATTCCTGCCACAGGATTAGCTGTGTAAGTCGGGAAGTCTGTAGGTTTACAGGTGGGTAGTAAATGCCCTGTTACCTGCTAAAGATGAGTATCCGTGGTTTGCTCTAAGGCAGGGTTTCTCAACCAAGGCTTTGACTTTTGGGGCCAGATAAACCTTTGCTGTGGTGTGTGAGTCCTGTGCATCGTAGAGTGCTTAGCAAGGTCCCGACCTCTTACTCACTAGGTGCCCGTAACATTCCCTCTCTCTCCTCCCAGTTGTGACAGCCAAAATCACCTTCAGACTTCCCCAGATGTCCCCTGGGGGGCACAGTTGCACTCAGTGAGAAGCAGTGGACTCAAGGCTACCAATATCTTTGAGGTAGACTTGACGTCCTGTTGTGAAAGACATACTCATTCTCCTGTTTTTATTTTGGAAATTAGATGCCACTGTTCATGATCGTTATTCAGATGTCTGTAATTAAGCTTCGTCAGACTACCCACTCACAGGTGGGACACTGAGACAGAGGGAAACAGCTTGTCCAAGTCACATGGCCACATCCCTTGCCTCCTAAGAAAACGTGTCACAAGTGAAAGCAAGCTGGCTCTTGTAATATTGACAAGTCTTTTTCTTTAAACAAATGTGCCAGTTTTAGAGTTGTTCTTTGCCCTCTAACCTTTTGGAGGGCTTACATAGCCTTCAAGCTTCTAAAGAAACGAACTGGGGCACTCTTTCCCAAGCAGGAAGCAGTTTCACTGGCAGTGTGTGAGAGGCCTTGGGGACTTGGAGGATGAACACTTGTCGAAACAGGGTGTATCCCGATATGCTAGAGTAAGGCTCAGCGCACCACACCGGTGTTATCAGGTGGTGTTGGTCAAAGAAGTAGTACTACAGAGAGAATCTTACTTTAGTCAATTTCAAGTTTTGAGATCTCACTATGTTTTTTAAAACAGGTATTAAATACATGCATTTGGTAAAACAATACAAGAGGCTGTTTGGTACATAGCAGCCAAAGAAAAACAATGTGGCTATTCCGTGCTGAGCTATGCTGTGAGCATTATCAAATAAATACTGGATTCTGAGGCCTTTGTTCAGGAACAAAAAAGAATATAAAATATCTCATTACCACAACTAAGGAGCTGGCCTGTGGCAACTAAGACCCGGCACAATTAACTAACTAACTGACTATTTCTTTTTTTTTTTTTTTTTTTTTTTTCTTTATGACAAAAGACTTAAAAATGACCACGGTTAAAGATTTGATGAAAGTTCATAATAATGCAGTTGACAAGAAAATTATTTATTTCTGAGATATACATTTTAAAGTAATAACTAGGATTATTACATATAACATTATACCAGAACATATAAGATTTTTAGAAATTTCATGTAATGTCTGAAACGTTTATATTAACATATTTCCATACATATTTCCATACACATACAAATATAAGATTTTTAGAAATTTCATGTAATGTCTGAAATATTTATATTAACATATTTCCATACACATAACCCAATGAAAGTTTAGTATTAGTTGTTTTGTTTGTTTTTTTATACTGCAGGTTCTTATTAGGCATCAATTTTATACACATCAGTGTATACATGTCAATCCCAATCGCCCAATTCAGCACACCACCATCCCCACCCCACAGCAGTTTTCCCCCCTTGGTGTCCGTATGTCCATTCTCTACATCTGTGTCTCAACTTCTGCCCTGCAAACTGGCTCATCTGTACCATTTTTCTAGGTTCCACATACATGCATTAATATACGATATTTGTTTTTCTCTTTCTGACTTACTTCACTCTGTATGACAGTCTCTAGATCCATCCACGTCTCAACAAATGACTCAATTTCGTTCCTTTTTATGGCTGAGTAATATTCCATTGTATATATGTACCACAACTTCTTTATCCATTCGTCTGTTGATGGGCATTTAGGTTGCTTCCATGACCTGGCTATTGTAAATAGTGCTGCAATGAACATTCGGGTGCATGTGTCTTTTTGAATTACGGTTTTCTCTGGGTATATGCCCAGTAGTGGGATTGCTGGGTCATATGGTAATTCTATTTTTAGTTTTTTAAGGAACCTCCATATTGTTCTCCATAGTGGCTGTATCAATTTACATTCCCACCAACAGTGCAAGAGGGTTCCCTTTTCTCCACACCCTCTCCAGCATTTGTTGTTTGTAGATTTTCTGATGATGCCCATTCTAACAGGAGTGAGGTGATACCTCATTGTAGTTTTGATTTGCATTTCTCTAATAATTAGTGATGTTGAGCATCTTTTCATGTGCTTCGTGGCCGTCTGTATGTCTTCTTTGGAGAAATGTCTATTTAGGTCTTCTGCCCATTTTTGGATTGGGGTGTTTGTTTCTTTAATATTGAGCTGAATGAGCTGTTTATATATTTTGGAGATTAATCCTTTGTCCGTTGATTCATTTGCAAATATTTTCTCCCATTCTGAGGGTTGTCTTTTCGTCTTGTTTATGGTTTCCTTTGCTGTGCAAAAGCTTTGAAGTTTCATTAGGTCCCACTTGTTTATTTTTGTTTTTATTTCCATTACTCTAGGAGGTGGATCAAAAAAGATCTTGCTGTGATTTATGTCAAAGAGTGTTCTTCCTATGTTTTCCTCTAAGAGTTTTATAGTGTCCACTCTTATATTTAGGTCTCTAATCCATTTTGAGTTTATTTTTGTGTATGGTGTTAGGGAGTATTCTAATTTCATTCTTTTACATGTAGCTGTCCAGTTTTCCCAGCACCACTTATTGAAGAGACTGTCTTTTCTCCATTGTATATCTTTGCCTCCTTTGTCATAGATTAGTTGACCATAGGTGCGTGGGTTAATCTCTGGGCTTTCTATCTTGTTCCATTGATCTATGTTTCTGTTTTTGTGCCAGTACCATATTGTCTTGATTACTGTAGCTTTGTAGTATAGTCTGAAGTCAGGGAGTCTGATTCCTCCAGCTCCATTTTTTTCCCTCAAGACTGCTTTGGCTATTCGGGGTCTTTTGTGTCTCCATACAAATTTTAAGATGATTTGTTCTAGCTCTGTAAAAAATGCCATTGGTAATTTGATAGGGATTGCATTGAATCTGTAGATTGCTTTGGGTAGTATACTCATTTTCACAATGTTGATTCTTCCAATCCAAGAACATGGTATATCTCTCCATCTGTTGGTATCATCCTTAATTTCTTTCATCAGTGTCTTATAGTTTTCTGCATACAGGTCTTTTGTCTCCCTAGGTAGGTTTATTCCTAGGTATTTTATTCTTTTTGTTGCAATGGTAAATGGGAGTGTTTCCTTAATTTCTCTTTCAGATTTTTCATCATTAGTGTATAGGAATGCAAGAGATTTCTGTGCATTAATTTTGTATCCTGCAACTTTACCATATTCATTGATTAGCTCTAGCAGTTTTCTGGTGGCAGTTTTAGGATTCTCTTTGTATAGTATCATGTCATCCGCAAACAGTGACAGTTTTACTTCTTCTTTTCCAATTTGTATTCCTTTTATTTCTTTTTCTTCTCTGATTGCCGTGGCTAGGACTTCCAGAACTATGTTGAATAATAGTGGTGAGAGTGGACATCCTTGTCTCGTTCCTGATCTTAGAGGAAATGCTTTCAGTTTTTCACCATTGAGAATGATGTTTGCTGTGGGTTTGTCATATATGGCCTTTATTATGTTGAGGTAGGTTCCCTCTACGCCCACTTTCTGGAGAGTTTTTTATCAGAAATGGGTGTTGAATTTTGTCAAAAGCTTTTTCTGCATCTATTGAGATGATCATATGGTTTTTATTCTTCAATTTGGTAATATGGTGTATCACATTGATTGATTTGCGTATGTTGAAGAATCCTTGCGTCCCTGGGATAAATCCCACTTGATCGTGGTGTATGATCCTTTTAATGTGTCGTCGGATTCTGTTTGCTAGTATTTTGTTGAGGATTTTTGCATCTATATTCATCAGTGATATTGGTCTGTAATTTTCTTCTTTTGTAGTGTCTTTGTCTGGTTTTGGTATCAGGGTGATGGTGGCCTCATAGAATGAGTTTGGGAGTGTTCTTTCCTCTGCAATTTTTTGGAAGAGTTTGAGAAGGATGGGTGTTAGCTCTTCTCTAAATGTTTGATAGAATTCACCTGTGAAGCCATCTGGTCCTGGACTTTTGTTTGTTGGAAGATTTTTAATCACAGTTTCAATTTCATTACTTGTGATTGGTCTGTTCATATTTTCTGTTTCTTCCTGGTTCAGTCTTGGAAGGTTATACCTTTCTAAGAATTTGTCCATTTCTTCCAGGTTGTCCATTTTATTGGCATAAAGTTGCCTGTAGTAGTCTCTTAGGATGCTTTGTATTTCTGCGGTGTCTGTTGTAACTTCTCCTTTCTCATTTCTGATTTTATTGATTTGAGTCCTCTCCCTCTTTTTCTTGATGAGTCTGGCTAATGGCTTATCAATTTTGTTTATCTTCTCAAAGAACCAACTTTTAGTTTTATTGATCTTTGCTATTGTTTTCATTGTTTCTATTTCATTTATTTCTGCTCTGATCTTTATGATTTCTTTCCTTCTGCTAACTTTGGGTTTTGTTTGTTCTTCTTTCTCTAGTTTCTTTAGGTGTAAGGTTAGATTGTTTACTTGAGATTTTTCTTGTTTCTTTAGGTAGGCTTGTATAGCTATAAACTTCCCTCTTAGAACTGCTTTTGCTGCATCCCATAGGTTTTGGGTCGTCGTGTTTTCATTGTCATTTGTCTCTAGGTATTTTTTTATTTCCTCTTTGATTTCTTCAGTGATCTCTTGGTTATTTAGTAACGTATTGTTTAGCCTCCATGTGTTTGTCTTCTTTACGTTTTTTTTCCCCTGTAATTCATTTCTAATCTCATAGCGTTGTGGTCAGAAAAGATGCTTGATATGATTTCAGTTTTCTTAAATTTACTGAGGCTTGATTTGTGACCCAAGATGTGATCTATCCTGGAGAATGTTCCGTGCGCACTTGAGAAGAACGTGTAATCTGCTGTTTTTGGATGGAATGTCCTATATATATCAATTAAATCTATCTGGTCTATTGTGTCATTTAAAGCTTCTGTTTCCTTATTTATTTTCATTTTGGATGATCTGTCCATTGGTGTAAGTGAGGTGTTAAAGTCCCCCACTATTACTGTGTTACTGTTGATTTCCTCTTTTATAGCTGTTAGCAGTTGCCTTATGTATTGAGGTGCTCCTATGTTGGGTGCATATATATTTATAATTGTTATATCTTCTTCTTGGATTGATCCCTGGATCATTATGTAGTGTCCTTCCTTGTCTCTTGTAACATTCTTTATTTTAAAGTCTATTTTATGTGATATGAGTATAGCTACTCCAGCTTTCTTTTGATTTCCATTTGCATGGAATATCTTTTTCCATCCCCTTACTTTCAGTCTGTATGTGTCCCTAGGTCTAAAGTGGGTCTCTTGTAGACAGCATATATATGGGTCTTGTTTTTGTATCCATTCTGCCAGTCTATGTCTTTTGGTTGGGGCATTTAATCCATTCACGTTTAAGGTAATTATCGATATGTATGTTCCTATGACCATTTTCTTAATTGTTTTGGGTTTGTTTTTGTAGGTCCTTTTCTTCTCTTGTGTTTCCCACTTAGAGAAGTTCCTTTAGCATTTGTTGTAGAGCTGGTTTGGTGGTGCTGAATTCTCTTAGCTTTTGCTTGTCTGTAAAGCTTTTGATTTCTCCATCAAATCTAAATGAGATCCTTGCTGGGTAGAGTAATCTTGGTTGTAGGTTCTTCCCTTTCAGCACTTTAAGTATATCATGCCACTCCCTTCTGGCTTGCAGAGTTTCTGCTGAGAAATCAGCTGTTAACCTTATGGGAGTTCCCTTGTATGTTATTTGTCGTTTTTCCCTTGCTGCTTTCAATAATTTTTCTTTGTCTTTAATTTTTGCCACTTTGATTACTATGTGTCTCGGCGTGTTTCTCCTTGGGTTTATTCTGTATGGGACTCTCTGCGCTTCCTGGACTTGGGTGGCTATTTCCTTTCCCATGTTAGGGAAGTTTTCGACTATAATCTCTTCAAATATTTTCTCTGGTCCTTTCTCTCTCTCTTCTCCTTCTGGGACCCCTATAATGCGAATGTTGTTGCATTTAATGTTGTCCCAGAGGTCTCTTAGGCTGTCTTCATTTCTTTTCATTCTTTTTTCTTTAGTCTGTTCCGCAGCAGTGAATTCCACCATTCTGTCTTCCAGGTCACTTATCCGTTCTTCTGCCTCAGTTATTCTGCTATTGATTCCTTCGAGTGTAGTTTTCATTTCAGTTATTGTATTGGTCATCTCTGTTTGTTTGTTCTTTAATTCTTCTAGGTCTTTGTTAATCATTTCTTGCATCTTCTCAATCTTTGCCTCCATTCTTATTCTGAAGTCCTGGATCATCTTCACTATCATTATTCTGAATTCTTTTTCTGGAAGGTTGCCTATCTCCACTTCATTTAGTTGTTTTTCTGGGGTTTTTTCTTCTTCCTTCATCTGGTACATAGCCCTCTGCCTTTTCATCTTCTCTATCTTTCTGTAACTGTGGTTTTTGGTCCACAGGCTGCAGGATTGTAGTTTCTCTTGCTTCTGCTGTCTGCCCTCTGGTGGTTGAGGCTATCTAAGAGGCTTGATGGGAGGCTCTGGTCCTGACTATTTCTTAAAATCTCATTGATAGGTATTTAATATGATTTTTAAAAATTTATTTATTTATTTAATTTATTTATTTTTGGCTGCGTTGGGTCTTCCTTGCTGCGTGTGTGCTTTCTCCAGTTGCGGTGAGCGGGGGCTACTCTTCGTTGCGGTGCGTGGGCTTCTCATTGCGGTGGCTTCTCTTGTTGCGGAGCACGGGCTCTAGGCGCGCGGGCTTCAGTAGTTGGGGCACGAGGACTCAGTAGTTGTGGCTTTTGGGCTCTAGAGCGCAGGCTCAGTAGTTGTGGCGCACGGGCTTCATTGCTCCGCGGCGTGTGGGAACTTCCCGGACCAGGGCTTGAACCCTTGTCCCCTGCATTGGCAGGCGGATTCTTAACCACTGCGCCAGCAGGGAAGCCCAGGCTCCAGCCTTTTTAAAAATGTGTTCCTTCCACCTTCGTGGAGCAGGCGTAGGGGATGGGGAGGAGTGAGAACCCGATTGGCAGGGGTCCGGTCGCAACCCCGGAAGGGGACGGGGGACGATCTAAGAGGTGGCACCGGGCCACAGTCGACCCCCAGTGACAGCTAACAGCTGCAGTGCTGCCCCTTCCTGCCCCAGGACCTGAGCTCAGGTCCCGGGGCGGCTGGAGAAACGCACTGTTTTTGGTGAGATGCTCTTACTTACTGTGTGGAGCTGCTCCGGCGACCACACCCCGCAGGGCCCTGTGCCCGTCCTCCCTGCCCCCTGCCCAGGGCTCGGAGAACAGCAGTCTCTGTGGGGCAACCTGCTTCCAAGTCCTTCAGTGACCACGGAGGACTGGGAACGGGCTGGGCTACCGGGGAGCCTGGGCACCCAACCCCTGAGCTCAGCCCTGGGGGCTCCCGTGAGGGCAGGGGCTGGGGGCTGCGGGCGGTGAGCGGAGGGGCCTCCAGCCGGCATCAGCCTGGGCCCTGGACCCGGGGAAAGGCCTCACCCTCTCAGTCCTGACCTGCCGCTCAGGAACCCTGTGGCCCACCAGCCCGAGGCCTGTGTCGCCCGCCACGGACTGCCCGGCGCACGGCTGGGGTGCCAACGCCACACCTGGATTTTGCACGGGGACCATCTGGGGGCTCGGTGCACAGGAAGACGAGCGGCCCCCAGGCCCCGACACGCCCCTTCCATATCCATCGAGAGGTGCCTGATGGAAGGCCGGCTGTGCTCCTTTTCAAGCCCCAGGGAATTCACACGAACAGCCCTCCCGGCCACGGGGTGCCTGCCCACCGGCTCTGGGCCTGCGACCAGCCCAGAACACAGAAGGCACCGAAGTGGGTGCAGGGAGCTGAGCCGGGGCTGCAGAAGGGCAGACACCACAGCCTGGTCCACAACCGACTGCCCTAGGGCGGGTGAGAACGGGCGGGCAGGCTGAGGGGAGGGCAGAGCGTGGCACGGCCTGCCCGCCTGGGCCACGGGGAGAAGGTCGGGGCGCCGCCCGCGCGCTCGCTCCGCTGCCTGGCGTCCTTTGTGGGGGCGAAGGGCCGGAGGCAGGGCTCCCGAGGAGCTCAAAGGCCCGGGAAGGACACACGGGACGGTCCAGAGCCACCCTACCGCTCCAGTGGTGCAGCACCCTCTCTGAATTCCTACTGCCACCAAAACACATCCCTAAGGCCTTTGGGAAGAATCGCTAGGACCCAGGAAGGCAGCCCCCTGCTGTGGTCCAGACTTCAGCAGCTGCCGATGATCAGAGGGAGCCAGCCGGCCGGCCTTGAGCAGGAGGACAGGACACGGGGACAGGGACAGCCACAGCCGGGCTTCCCACAGCTGTGCCCACCGCCAGAACCAGCTCCAGCCAATCACAGCCCCCGAGATGCCAAACAGTGACGGGCGAGAGGCTGGCAGGAAACTGACACCCCCTCACTGGAGAGCCTGCCCGGCCGGGGTGCAGGGCACCATCCCCGTCTGCACTCACCCCACAGCTCAGCCGTCTCCCAGTGACCCAGACGCGTCACCACGGCCCCAGGGCTGATCCCCGACCAAGGTCAGAACTCCCCCCGGTGTGACGGCCCCCATGCCACTCCTGTGGTGGAAGGGACGGCAGGCAGAGACCAGGAGTAGAGTCTTTTTATTAACGGCTGCGTTTTCAAAGAACCGTTTTGTTACCAGGAAAGCTCCCCAGGAAGGGATTGCATTAGTGCAACAAGGGGGAGCCTTGATGCCAGGCTCTCCAGACACTTCCAGGTGGAGACTTTTGGCCTAGGCCGGCCACCGGGGACTCAGGGGCTGGGAGGACACGCGGCCCCTCCCCCGCCCCGACGGGGCGCTAAGGCACCCGGTCCGCCTGGGTGGGCAAAACCCCGTGCCTTCAGCAGGCCGGCGGCTTGCAGCCCTCAACCTGCAGCCCTTTGCTCAGGAGGAAGGCGTCCTGCGTGGGGTCACAACCCAGGAAGAGCTTCACCATGCCCTTGGCATCCTCGGAGCCCCCTGGCCTCAGAATGCAGCTTCTGTAGTCCATGGCAACCTGACGAGAGGGGGTGGGGCTGCAGGAGGGTGGAGCAACCCCTTCACTGAGGGTGTGGGTGTGGCCACCTCTGCTGTGACTCAACAAAGGGCAGGGGAGCAGGGGAGCAGGGGGTCCAGGGCAGGGCCCTCAGAGCCTGGCAGGCCCAGGCGGGCGGCACAAGCATCTAGGCCCAGGCCAAGGACCTCCGTGCAGACCGGCCTCTCACCTTGCCACTCAGGACGCCCTCCCGCTTGAAACGTGTGTGGAACGTGTCCGCGGAGTACACCTCGCTGCACAGGTAGCCATAGGACTGGGCGTCGTAGCTTCCTGCCAGGTGGCCGAAGGTCGCAAGCAGGTGGGTCCCTGGGACACACGCGGAGAAGCTCCTGCCCGGCCCCCTGGTCGCTCCGTGCCCCTTCCCCAGAGAGGGGGCCTCAAAGCAGCCCTGTCTGAGTCCCCTGCCACTAGAGGGAGTATTGGCCCAACACTTCTAGAAAACGGGGACCTGGCGGGCAACTCAGTGGAGGGACACCAATAAATTTTTGCCGACTTTCTGCTGAAGCTCACGAGGGTTCACCCCTAAGCCTCTTACAAGGTCAGCTGCCCGAGGCTCCGAGGGATGAGTCAGGGCTCACCTTCCAGCATGGGGAGAGCGCGGGTTCAAGCGCTCACGAGGGAGTGAACTGCGTCTCCGCACCGACACGCACGGGCAAACCTCGTCGACGCGTTCTGTCCGGGATATGAAGCCCTCTCCTGCCTCTTCCAGGCTCTCCAGAAAGCACGTGCAGATACGCCCACCCCACCCTCGGACTCCGCGGGCCACAGCTGGAGGGACCAGGCCAGGAACCGAGGCAGGAAGAGGCCAGAGGTCAGCGGGCCTCGGCCAGAGCCCATCAGTCGGTCCCCCTTCACACACCACCAGAGGATCCTCTTGACCTGGGCAGTAGCCGCCAACCGACCGCTAAGGTGGGCCCGGCGTGCACTTGGCTACCTGGCGTGGCTGGGACCCCGAGGACCTCCTGGCAGAGGCGGGCATTCTCCTGGGCCGGGTCCGCGGGCGTCTGCGTGTGCAGGGCCTTGTCCACCTTGGCCAGGACGATCTGGCGCAGGTTGAAGAGGCCTGGAGGGCGGGAGGAAGGAGACGGGGGGCTGGCACTGTGTGCAGGCCGCGCTTTCCAGCCAGGCGGTCCGGGAGCCCCTTTCCTTTCCCTCGGCCCGACCGCACCGGGGTTGGCCAGCTGGGACTTGATGAGTTGGCCAGCAGCTCCAGGGGACGGCGCTGCCCGTGCCCCACCGAGACTGGCAGCAACGCCAGGGCTTCACAGGGCGCGGCGCTCCCGGCCCCAGAGCCTTCCCTCTGGTTCTCATCACTGGCTGTCGCCAGAGTCGCAGGTAACGTGCCTTTCTTGTCGTTTGTCTTTTTTCCGGCCCTCAGCCACGCAAAGGTGTGAAGCCCTGACACTCGCTGCCACGTGGATACACCCTGAGAACACGATGCTCAGCGAGAGACATCAAACACAGAAGGACACACAGGGTGTGACCCCACTGAGGGGAAACTTCCAGAACAGGTAGATCCACAGAGTCAGAGTGGGTTCCTGGTTGTCAGGGGCAGGGGAGGGGAGGGAATGATAACTAAAGGCGTGAGGGACACTTTTGGGGTGAGGGAAATGTTCCAAAACAGGGCAGTAGTGACGGCTGCACAGCTCAGTAAAGTGTCCCCACATTCTCCGGTGCAGCCTGTGAGAGCATCGCTCTCAGGACGAAGGGCTGACCGCAGGAAGACTGAACGAGCACTGGGTCCTGGGCCCAGACGCTCAGCTGGGGACACCCCCCACCCCCCGGTGGGGAAGTCCCTGGGACTTGCTGAGCCTCCACCGAGACTGGCAGCAGCCCCAGGGCCTCACAGGGCGCGGCGCTCCTGGCCCCAGAGCCTACCCTCTGGTTCTCATCACCGGCTGTCACCAGAGTCGCAGGCAACGTGCCTTTCTTGTCGTTTGTCTTTTTTCCGGCCCTCAGCCACACAAAGTTGTGAAGCCCTGACACTCGCTGCCACGTGGATACACCCTGAGAACACGATGCTCAGCGAGAGACATCAAACACAGAAGGACACACAGGGTGTGACCCCACTGAGGGGAAACTTCCAGAACAGGTAGATCCACAGAGTCAGAGTGGGTTCCTGGTTGTTAGGGGCGGGGGGGGGGGAGGGAACGATAACTAAGGGCGTGACGGACATTTTTGGGGTGAGGGAAATGTTCCAAAACAGGGCAGTAGTGACGGCTGCACAGCTCAGTAAAGTGTCCCCACGCGCTCCGGTGCAGCCTGTGAGAGCATCGCTCTCAGGACGAAGGGCTGACCACAGGAAGACTGAACGAGCACTGGGTCCTGGGCCCAGACGCTCAGCTGGGGACCCCCCCCCCGTGGGGAAGTCCCTGGGACTTGCTGAACCTCCACCGAGACTGGCAGCAGCCCCAGGGCCTCACAGGGCGTGGCGCTCCCGGCCCCAGAGCCTACCCTCTGGTTCTGATCACCGCCTGTCACCAGACTTGCATGCAACGTTCCTTTCTTTTCTTTTGTCTTTTTAAAGGCAACTCTTGAATACACGTATTTAACATGCAGGGAACCAGTCTTGACTCCTTGATCTGCGGCTTCCAGCCTCCAGAGTCTCGAGGACATCCACTTCCGTTTTTTTTACACGCCCTGTGCGTGGGGTTTGATGATGGAAACTGACACCGAGGGCGTCACCACGTGCGGGGTGACATCAGCGGAAGAATCCCGTGGCGAGGGCCTGCCTGAGAACCACGGGAGAGCCCGGGCCCTCCCCGCCCCCTGCCTGCAGCCCCGCGCCCGCACCCACCTGGGAGCGGAGCTGGTGCGTCGCTTGACAGAACTCATGGAAGTAGGTCTCCAGCTCATCATGCTGCAACAGGGAGGGCGGGTTGGGCGTAGGCTTGGTGAAGTTGGCCACCATGGCCACGATGGCAATCTGGCGCCTCCCATCCTGCTGCAGGCAGCCCGGCTGCAGGCCAAAGCAGGCCATGTGCCCGGACTTCCCTTCCCTGGGGAGGGACGCGGGTGAGGCCCCGCTTCCACAGAGGAGCCCTGGCCCACGGCCGACAGATTCCCCCACGCATGCACCGAGGGTAGAGGTCCAGGTAGAACTTGCCGATGGATGACCTTGTCCGCGGCCGCGTCCCGGACCATGTAGAGCCTCACATCTTCGTGACACACGTTGGCACCCTCCTCCAGGTCGAAGGTCAGCCCCAGCAGCTCCTGGGAGATGCCCAGCCGCCCGCGCGTGACCACCTGCATGGGGAAGGACTCATTGAGCAGGTACCGGTCCACGTGGTAGCGCGTCTCCTCCCCCTGGTTCGTGTAGTAGCACAGGTCCTAGACGTTGATGGGCCCGTCAAAGTGCAGGCCCCGCCTCTGGCACTTGGCCTTCTTTAGGTCCAGGATCACGGCCGCTCCTGCTCCCCGAGGGGCTTCAGCTTCTGGGCCAGCTCATCTGCGGGCGGAGGGGAGAGGTTCGGCTATGTCCCTGTGGCAGCCTCCCAGCCGCCACCCACCCCACGCCCCTCGAGGCAGAATGAAGGGTTGGGGAAGGCGACCCCCAAGGGCTGACACAGTGGGGTCTCAGGCAGCACCACGTCCAGTCAAGGTCCGCCTGACCCCTGTCCCCACTGGGACTCGGGGAGGCGGGGTTACCTAGGAAATTGGCCACCACCTGGCTGGTCTTGGCCATGTTCATCTCCAGCACGGAGTCGGCACGCGTGCTGAACCCCAGCAGGCGGGACTTCTGAGCCTGCAGCCTTACCGGCTCCCCGAGGATCGCGCAGTTCTCCTGGAACCCAGAGACGGCCAGCGCTGGGGACCGTGGGCCACGCCCTCCCCACGGGCCCCGGGCCAGGTCTCTGAGGGCGGGCAGGGCTCTCAGGCCACTGGCGGGCACAGCCAATCCCCCTCCCTCCTCCTCCTGGCCCGGATTTCTAGACACTTTGGTGCTGTCCTAACACGTGGTCTTTATGAACACAGGTCCTTTTGGAACCAGAAACGGCGTGAACCGTGATGAGCTCTAAGGCCAAGGGCAGGAAGAAATGTGACCAGGCTCTCCAGGAGCCACCCAGGGGCCTCGCCGGGCTCAACAATACAGACTCGGCTGCCGTGCAGACAGCAGGTCATCCCCACGGCGCCCGAACACCCAGCCCCCTGGACGGCGAGACGCCTGTTGCTGCCGGTGGCCCGGGGCTGGCTGGTGAGGCCCGGCCCCAGGCGTACGCCACCTTCTCTGGGGCCACCTCTCCGGCTCTGCGGTGGGGTTCTCCTGGGAGCCCCCAGTCACCACAGGACCAACGTGGCCTGTCTGCAGCCCAGGAAGGTGGGGACACAGGACTGTCCCCCACGCCCCCCACATCACCCACGAGGCCGAGCAAGCACCAGTGGTGTCTGCGGGGAAGATGAAGGGCTCATGCACAGCCCCCATCTACTGAAGATGCTGAACAGGAGAAGCACAGACTGCAGCCACACGCGGTATGGACCAAACGCAAGTGTCCTTGCAGGAACCGATGTCTGAATGTCAAGGCCGTACCCGGGCCACAGTGAGAAGGCCCAGACCCCACGCAAGGCACAGAGAGGAGATGGGGGGAACATCTGCGAAGCTGAGCTCATGGGGCATCACCCCAGAAGGAGAGGGAGAGGAGGAGGGAGAGGGAGAGAGAGGGAGGTGCAGACGTCTCTCCCTTCCCTGGGGGTTCTCTAGTGCAGCCAAGGCTGAAAAGCACTGCATTTCGGGAGATGGGTCCTCGTGGAAAAGTTAAATAGTAGCTCATGGCATTATCGACACATATTAAAAAGGCCCCAAATCTTGGGGAGTCAGGGAGGGGAGCTGGCGGCTGCCTCGTAAAGGAGGAGAGATTGGGCGTCAGAGGAGGTGCCTGTGCAGCCCGCCGCCGCCGCCCAGGGCCCCGCAGACTTCATCTCCCAGCTGTGGTCCCGGGCTGGAAGGCAGCGGGGAGGTCAAGCCGTCCAAGCATCAACGTTGACTTCAGGGCTGATCTAAAAGGCGCCTGGTGTTTGTTGAAGCAGAAGAAAGAGAAAGCAGTGGGGAGAGGAGGGGAGGGGGAGGGAGCCCCCATCAGCCCTTCTCCCTCTCTCCCTCTCTGTCTCCCTCTCTCCCTCTCTGTCTCCCTCTCTCCCTCCTTCCCTCCCTCCCTCTACCTCCCTGCTTCTCACTCTCACTCTCCCTCCATCTCTCCCTCTGCCTCTCTCCCTCTCCCTCTTTCCCTCTCCCCCTGTCCCCCTTTCCCTGTCCCTGTTTCCCTGTTCCGCTCTTCCAATACCTCATTCCCTCTCCCTCTCTCCCTCTCTCCCTCTCTCCCTCTCTCCCTCTCTCCCTCTCTCCCTCTCTCCCTCCCTCTCTCCCTCTCCTGCTCCCTCTCCCTCTCCCTCTCCCTCTCCCTCCACCTCCTTCCCTCTCTGGAGAGGGTGCCTGCTTCCTTCTCTGTCTCCCTCTCTGGAGAGGGAAGGAGGTGGAGGGAGAGGGATAGAGGGAGGGAGGGAAAGACAAAGGCGTCTCTCCCTCCCTCCCTCTCTCCCTCTCTCCCTCCCTCTCTCCATCTCCCTCACTCCCTCCCAGAGATGGAGAGACAGAGGAAGAGGCAGAGACAAGGGAGAGGGAGAGAGGGAGAGGGAGAGAGAGGGGGGAGGGAGGGAGAGAGAGAGAGGTGTCTTCCTCCCTCCCTTTCCCTCTCTCCCTCCCTCTCTCCCTCTCCCGCTCCCTCTCCCTCTCTGGAGAGGGAAGGAGGTGGAGGGAGAGGGAGCAGGAGAGGGAGGGGGGAGAGGGAGAGAGAGGGGGAGAGGGAGAGAGGGATAGAGGGAGGGAAGGAAAGACAAAGACGTCTCTCCCCCCCTCCCTCTATCCCTCTCTCCCTCCCTTTATCCCTCTCTCGCTCCCTCTCTCCCACTCCCTCGCTCCCTCTCCTCCCTCTCCCTCTCCCTCCAACTCTCCCTCTCCCTCCGTCTCTCCATCTCCCTCACTCCCTCCCAGAGACGGAGGAAGAGGCAGAGACAAGGGAGAGGGAGAGGGAGAAGGAGAGAGAGGGGGGAGAGAGGGAGAGAGAGAGAGGTCTCTTCCTCCCTCCCTTTCCCTCTCTCCTTCTTCTCTCCCTCTCTCCCTCTCCCTCTCTCCCCCCTCCCTCTGCTCCTCTCCCTCATCTCTGCCTCTCCCTCCATCTCTCCCTCTCTGAGAGGAAATGAGGGAGCGGGAGAGACGGAGGGAGAGGGAGAGACGGAGGGAGCGGGAGAGACAGAGGGAGGGAGAGGGAGAAGGAGGGAGGGAGAGGGAGAGAGGAAGGGAAAGGGCGAGGGAGAGGGAGGGAGGGAGGGCGAGACATCTCTCCCTCTCCCTCTCCCTCCCCCTTCCTCTCCCTCTCCTAGAGGGAGGGAGGGAGAGGGAGAGACAGAGGGAGAGGAGAGGGAGGGAGCGAAGGAGAGGGGGAGTTGGAGAAGGAGGTAGGGAGAGGGAGAAGGAGAGAGGGTGCCTGCTTCCCTCTCTGTCTCCCTCCCTCCCTCTCCGTGTCCCTCTCTCCCCCCTCTCCCTCTCCCTCTGTCTCTCCCTCTCTGGGAGGGAGAGAGGGAGAGGGAGAGGGAGGGAGAGGGAGCAGGAGGGAAAATGATGGAGGGATGGAGAGGGAGAGAGGGTGAGGGAGAGAAAGAGGGAGGGAGAGGGAGGGAGGAAGAGACCTCTCCCTCCCTCCCTCTGCCTCCCTCCTTCTCCTCCCTCTTCTCCCTCTCCCTCCAACTCTCCCTCTCCCTCCGTCTCTCCATCTCCTTCACTCCCTCCCAGAGACGGAGAGACAGAGGTAGAGGCAGAGCGGAACACGGAAACAAGGACAGGGAAACAGGCACAGGGAGAGAGGCAGGGACAGAGGGAGAGGAGAGGGAAGAGGGAGAGGAAAGAGAGAGAGGGAGGGAGAGAGGGAGAGACAGATGGAGAGAGAGGGAGGGAGAGAGAGAGAGGGAGAGGGAAAGAGAGGGAGAGCAGAACAGGGAAAGAGGGACAGGGAGGGAGAGAGGGAGGAGAGGAAGCAGGGAGAAAAGAGAGAAAGAACACACCATCTACATTTCTGTCAGATGACACCGGGGATCCTTACACAACCAGGAGAAAATAACACAGGGAGGCTCTTTCTCAGCTGGAACTGGAACTGCAGAGGGGGCCAAACACCACCAGGCTGGCCACACATGTCCAGCCGCCGCTCCAGCCCCGTCAGCCGTGAGTCTGGTCACCAGGGCTCTGAGTGTCTGCTCCAGGGAGCTGGGGTTCACCCTCTCACCGGTGAGGCCGGGCCAAGACCGCGGGGCCCCGGGCTGGACACATAGGGGGAAACGCATCCCCACAGGACAGCTTGTGCGAGCAGATTCAGCTGCCAGATTCTAGAGGCCCGGGACCACCCTGTGGCCCATGAAAAACAGGAGGCCACGAGGGTCTTGCATCGTGATTCCTGTCCGTTGGACTGTAAAGTTTATGTAGGGAATCTTGCAAACAGTGGTAACAAGGCTGAATTGGAACGAGATTTAGGCTATTACGGACCACTCTGAAGTGTGTGGGTTGCTAAAAGCCCTCCCGGCTTCGCTCTTGTTGAATGTGAAGATCCCCGAGATGCAGCCGATGCTGTCCGAGAACTAGATGGGAGAACACTATGTGGCTGCCGAGTAAGAGTGGACCTGTCGAATGGGGAAAAGAGAAGTCGCAATCGTGACCGCCTCCTTCTTGGGGTCGTCGCCCTCGAGATGATTATCGGAGGAGGAGTCCTCCACCTCCCACACATCTCCAAGATGGAGAGCTTTCTCCGTCAGCCAGAGCAGGTCCCTTTCTAGATATAGGAGAAGAGAGAGATGACTGTCCCAGGAGAGAAATCACAAGCCGTCCCGATCTTTCTCTAGGTCTCCTAGCCGATCTAGGTCAAATGAAAGGAAATAGAAGACCACTTTGCAAGAGGAGTGGTGTACAGGCAATAACTTCATCTGACAGGAGTAGGTACAGAAAATTCAACTTTTGTTTGAGACTTCTGAAGCTTGGTGCACTTTTTAAATGTTTTAGTTGTTCACATTTGTTTGTCTCTTGGGACAGTGACCCATAAAGGTGTCATTCTCTATGGTTTGAAATGGGTCATATGAGGCTTGTGATATGAAGAATTGTTACCTTCCAATGTTCCCTTAAGCAAAATTGAATTTGCTTTGAATTTTTGGTCTTGCCTAGACTGATAATAAAACTTTAACTCCTGCCCACCTAAAGTGTGATGTTTACTATTATGGAAACAACACTGGCAAACATGGAAAAGACTTTCTGTAGCTGGGAAATGATATGCAGCTGTAGTTAAGCAAGCAGTCTTTAAAAGGTGCTGTGAACACAAGCCAGCAGGTAAAAATGAAAGCCGCACCCTTACCCTAGATTAGAGGTTTAAAAATTCCACTAGTCTTCACACGGGACAAGAGGTTGTCCAGGGAGTTGAGAATCTAAGAAGTTTCAAGGAAGTTAGTTTACCTTTGAGTTCGGTCATAAGTCCCCTCTGTGATTGCTGTACATGAATACATAGCTCTTTGTAATATTTTTTGGAAATCTGAGATTATCAAGATACCAATGTCCTGCCAGATTAATAAGAGTATTGTAGAGCTGAACTTTGAGTTACTGTGCAATTTTTTTTTTTCATGCTGTCATTTGTAATATGTTTTGTGAGAATCCTTGGGATTAAAGTTTTGGTTGCAAAAGAAAAGAAGAAAAGAAAAGAATCCGCCTGCCAGTGCAGGGGACACAGGTTCAAGCCCTGGTCCGGGAAGATCCCAGGTGCCGCAGATCAACTAAGCCCGTGGGCCACAACTACTGAGCCTGCGCTCGAGATCCTGGGAGCCAGAACTACTGAGCCCCCGTGCACAGCTACAGAAGCCCGCACGCAACGAAGACCCAACGCAGCAAAAAAAAAAAAAAAAAAAAAGACGATACTGGCCAGGTGATCAAGGGTAAAATCATTTGTCATAAGTCCCGTTGATGGTGTGTATCCTTGATGTGACCTGAGGAGAATGGCATTTTTATCTCTGTCTGGATCTTCCGCCCCAAACCCCATAACTCCAGACCAACCATAAGAAAACATCAGAAAACAAACAGACAAACAAATTGAGGGACAAAATACCTGACCAGTCCTCCTCAAAACTTTCAAGGTATCAAAACCCAGGGACATCTGAGAAATGTCACAGCCCAGAGGAGACTGGGACAGAAAAAGGATGTTAGGGGGAAACTAGGGAAATGCTAATGAAGTGTGGACTTTCGTTAATAACAATGTATCCATCTTGGTTCCTTAGTTGGATAAACATGTCATACTAACGTACTAACGTGTTGGAAATAGGGTTACTGGGTCAGGGTCCACGGCACTCTACACTCTGTACAGATCTTTGCCACTTTTTTGTAACTCTAAGCTATTCTAAAATTAAGCGAGTACTGAACAGAGAGAAGAATGTTATTTCCCTGATTTGAACATGCCTGAGTTTCTTTTCATGGTCACATTTTTGCTATCTGGATGTGTCTTGGAATCAGTAGCAAAGGAGAGTTGCCAGCCCCTGGAAAGATGTGGGTGGTTTGCAGGTGGCTTGCTCTGGAGCTGAAGACCACGGTGGGAAGTCTGCAGCCTCGGGCTGCACTTAGAACCATGGGAGGGGATGGGCCAGCTCAGTTAGGGATGGAACCTATAAATAAAACTTTTTTCTTTTCCATTATGGCTTATCACAGGATATTGAATATAGTTCCCTGTGCTAGACAGTAGGATGTTGTAGTTTATCCATCCTATATTTAATAGTTTGCATCTGCTAACCCCAAACTCCCAATCCAACCCTCCCTCACTCTTTCTCCCCCTTGGCAACCACAAGTCTGTTCTCTGTGTCTGTGAGTCTGTTTTTGTTTCGTAGACGAGTTCATTTGTGTCGTAGTTTAGATTTCACATATAAGTGAGATCATATGATATTTGTCTTTCTCTTCTGACTTACTTCACTTAGCATGGTAATCTCTAGGTCCATCCACATTGCTGCAAATAGCATCATTTCATTCTTTTTATGGCTGAATAATATTCCATTGTATATATGTACCACATCTTCTTTATCCATTCATCCATCAGTGGACATTTAGGTAGCTTCCATGTCTTGGCTATTGTAAATAGTGCTGCAATGAGCATTGGGGTGCATGTATCTTTTCTTTCTTTTTTTTTTCTTTCTTCCTTTCTTCCTCCCTTTCTTTCCTCCTTTCTTTCTTTCTTTCTTTCTTTCTTCCTTGCTTCCTTCCCTTCTTTCTTTCTTTCTTTCTTTCTTTCTTTTTTTCTTTCTTTCTTTCTTTCTCTCTCTCCCTCTCTCTCTTTCTTTCTTTTTCTTTCTTTCTTTTTTTTTTGTCACACGGCATGTGAGATCTTAGTTCCCTGACCAGAGATGGAACCCATGCCCCCCGCACTGGAAGCACGGAGTCTTAACCACTGGACCACCAGGGAGATCCCAGGGGTGTGTGTATAGTTTTGAATTAGAGTTTTCTCCGGATCTATGCCCAGGAGTGGAATTGCGGGACCCTATGGCAGCTGTATCTGTTGCTGCACGTCTCACATCAACCACCTGCACTCCAATCCTTGCTCTCAACGTCATCTTTGGGGAACCCAACCTGCGACAGGGACCTTGACAAGAAGAAATGGCTCAGGGAAAAGCTACCTGCACAGGGAGGAGATAGAGGCCATCGCCCCTGGGGTGCGGCGGGGAGAGTGGGCACAGAGATTTGTCATTTCACCCCCGATGCTCATCTCAGCCCTCCTGGCTGCCCCACTCTAGGTCACCTCGGGATACAGAGGTGACCCGGTTAGAGTCCCTGCCTGTGCAGGAATCTGGGGGCACCAGCGGGTCTGAATAATATTAGTGCAGGGTCTCCCCCGCGGCACTGGGGTTATTCGGGGCGGGTCATCCTCTGCTGAGGGCCCCTCCTGGGCACTGTGTGGGGTTTAGCAGCAGCCCTGGCCGCACCCATTTGATTCCAGGGGCCCCTCCCCCCCAGTTGTGACAACCACAGATTTTCCCCACACATCACGGAAGAACTGGGTGAGGCGGCGGAGGCAGGATGGCCCTGGGCGAGGACAGCTGTGTTGAAGCAACCAGCCTGGCCCAGGGCAAGGTCTGCCCCAATCCCGTCAGCGCCTGCATTTAGACCTGCCCCTTTCCTCTCCCACCTCCTCTGCCCTGCAGTGGTCTCCGAGACATCATCGCCATGTAATAAATCACACCTTCTCAGTTGACTGTTTGCTGCCCTCGCTAGAACGTGAGCTCTTTGAGGACAGGGATGCTGTTATGTCCCCAGCACCTAGAAGAGTGTCTGCTGTGTAGTAGATGCTTCATAAATACTTGCTGAATAAAGGAGTTGAATAAAGGGATGAGTGGATGAATGAATGAAGGTTACAATGGAAGGAGGGGGGAGATTCCCTTTCTGGCTCTCGGGGGTTGGGAGATCAAGTGAAAGATCCGTCCTAAATAGGCTGACCAGCCTTCTGGGGTTCCCCGGGACTGAGGGTTTCCCCAGAGTTCCAGCGCTCAAACCTGAGCGGTCCTGGGCAAACTGGGGGCGGGTGTTGGTCACCCTATCTAAACACAGTAACAATTCCAGCTGCAATAGCAATGGCCAATGACCTCTACGGTCTTATTGACCATGCACAGTTCTTTACCTGGCAGGGAAGGAAGGGTGGGCCGGGATTGGAATTCTGGTGATCCAGGGCGGGTGAGGGCACACCCCGGGCTTGTGTAGGGGAGTCCAGGAAGGTTCTGGAGGAAGTGACAGTGACACAGGGGGGAGGGAGGAGTCTACGGAAGAACGTCCCACATGACAACGTGTGCCAATGGCCCTGGGCCCAAGGTCACACCTGACCAGGGCTTGCCTTTTTTTTTTTTTTTTCTAATTTACTTTTTCCCACATGGATATGCAATTGTCCTAATGCCATTTATTGAAAACTCCTTAATTTCCCCACTTTCTGTCATATCAAGTTCTCATAGATCTGTTTCTGGACCTTTATTCTATACCATAGAGCTATACGTCCCATCCTTGCACCACTAGGGCTGTTTCATCACTATAACTTTATTTTTTATTCATTTATTTTTCTTGGCCATGCCGTGCGGCATGTGGGATCTTATTTCCCTGACCAGGGATCGAACCCGCGCCCCCTGCCAGTGGAAGCTCGGAGTCTTAATCACTGGACCTCCAGGGAAGTCCCCAGGGTTTGCTTTGACATGCATCGAATGGTGGCAGGTGGGCACGGGGAGCAGCTGTCTGTGAGCCATCCTGTGTAGAAATGCAGGCTGGAGGGGAGGACAGATGGAGCGGGAGGGGAAGAAGCGGAGGAGGGAGGGAGGGCGGGCGAGAGACAGACAGAGCATGAAAGCTGAAAATAGCTCCTAGTGCCGGGAGCCTTGGAGCCAGAGCCTGGGAGCCAGGGTGACTGGCTCTCCTCCCTGGTGTGTGTGTGTCGCGGGGGGTGGCTCTGGGCTTCTCAGGCTGGGAATGGGGTGCACAGAGCAGGGACGGAGCAGGGACCCTTCTCTCTGGGACCTCGTGGGCCATCCTCAGCTCACAAAGCTGAGCCACTCCTGGCCCTACGAGTGGGGGGGCTTATCCTCCCTGTCCCCTGGATCACACCCCCTCACACACAACTTCCCCGTGTGTGTTCCCAGCAACCAAGAGAATCTGTTTTTAAAAGATTTGGGGGAGGGGGGTAAACATACAAACAAGAGCAGAATGGATACTTTTTCAGAATGTGAATGGCTCTGTGTAAGCCCACCCCCAGGGTAACCACAGTCCTGACCTCTAACACCCTTGACGAGTCAGCCTTGGTCTGGGCTTGCGGACCCACGGAAGCTTCCTCATCCCCTCCTTCAGATCCCGTCTCTCCCTTGGCGTCTTTGTGAGAAGCACCCGGGGAAGTGGGACTGCTAGGCTGTACTGCTGCTAGAACTCCACCTGGGCTCCACCAGGCTCCAGCCCCCCACCCTGTGCACCTCTCTGACCCTGAGGCACCTCAACTGGTAGGAGCCGCATCACCTTCCCTCCTGGGACTTGTGACACTTAAGGGAGACACCGCAAGGACAAGCCTTTGGCTCCCTGGCTGGCAAAGAGCAGGTGCTCAATTGTCATAAGTGTCCGTATCAGTGAGGGTTCTCCAGACAAACAGAATCCATAGGGTGTGTGTGTGTATATACACACACACGTACATATGTACACGCATACAAAAATATACAGCTGTGTATCTATGCAGTATGCATACACACATATACACATATAGTATATACAATACACACATACATATATACACACATATAAAATGCATAGTTTGTATATCTACAGTATGTATACACACATATACACATAACATATACAATACACACATACATAGACACTATACATACACACATACAAAATGCATCGTTTGTATGTATACAGTATGTACACATACATATAACATATGCAATATACACACCTAGGTACATATATATCATACATATATACACACATACAAAGATATTTAGGTGTGTATATAGACAGTATACATACATACACATATAATATATGCAATACGTACACGTACATACATATAGACACACATATACACCTACATATAAAAGCATATAGCGTAAAAATATATATGTACTGTATATATAAATTCATCGTACGTATACGTACATATATCATATATATAAGATATATACATATATACAATGTATACACACACATACACACCTATATGTAAATATGCACATGTACATACACATATAAATACATACGCAAGTGTGTATATAATAGTATATACATATATACATATAACACCTAGAAACATATACACATACAGGTATACAACATATATACACACCTATATATAAATACACACTGTATACATACATACAGTGTACATAAACTGTATATCTACACACACCCATATATCAATATATGGGTGTGTGTATATATACAGCATGTTCACATTTATAAAATGTATACTATATATATGCACATACATACATGTATACAATAGATACACACAAATATATAGGCTTGTATGTATACTGTATATAGTACTTACACATATACTACAAACGCACGCACATATAAACATATGTGTATACATATATATAATATGTATGCACACATATACAAATTAATAGGCTTGTATATATTCAGTATTTTTACATATATAGTTTTGTTTTAAGGAGTTGACTCATGTGACCGTGAGGCAGGCAAGTCAGGGCAGGACTCTGGGCTGGAGACACAGGGAAGAGCTGATGTCCCAAGGCCATTGGAGGAACAGTTCCCTCTTTCTACGGAACCTCATTTTTCTCTCCAGTCCTTCAACTGATGGACGAGGCCCACCCACGCCGCGGCATTGACGATCTCCTTTCCCCAAAGTGGACCAATTTCAGTGTTCATCTCTCCTGAAAAATACCTTCCTGGCCACATCTGGAATAATGTTTGTGGTTGCCGGGGCCCCACGCAGTGCGCACATGAGATTAACCACCCCCGTGGCGATGATGACACTTTATTTTCTCCCTTGACCATTGTCACTACTATTCCAATTAAAATGGCAGCGCCATGAGGGCAGGGCATTTCCTTTTTTGCCAGTACTGAGCGTCCAGGGTCTGGTGCCTAGCATAGGCTAAATACAGGGCATTTTTGTGAACAGAAGCCGGGATTCCGGCTGTCATATTTAATGAGGAATTATAGTCTTATTATTGGGTGGGTGTGTGTGTGTGTGTGTGTGTGTGTGTGTGTGTCACGGTACGTCAAGGGCGGGAGTCGAACCCGCCACCCCAAGCCCCGAGGGGGTCTCCCCGGGTCCCGACTTCGGGCCGGTGCGGGTGGCCGGGGGCAGCCGAAGACGTGCGTGCGTGCGTGCGTGCGTGCGTGCGTACGTACGTGGAGCGGGCGAGTCCACGGGGCGGGCGGCGCGCGCGCCGCGAGTGAGTGGTTCAGCCCGGCCCCGGCTCACTGTGCTCGCCTCACGCCGGCCCGAGTTGGCGGCAGCGCTGGAGGTCCCGGGCCTGTGACCACAAAGAGGGAGCCGGGGGCCAGACGGGAGCGCGGCGGCGGCGGCGGCGGCGGCGGCGGCGGCGGCGGCGGCGGCTGAGGTCCAGGCCAGGCCCCCTCCCCTCAGCCTCCCGCCCGCCCGCCCGCCTGCCCCGCCCCCGCCGGCGGGCGTCCCGCCCCTCCCCCCAACCGCCAGACTAGCCTGGTGCGGGGGCCGCGCGCGAAGACATGGGGGAGAAGTTGGAGCTGAGGCTGGAGTCGTCCGTGGGGGCCGAGCCCGCCGTCTACCCGTGGCCGCTGCCGGTCTACGTGAGTGCCACCCGTCCCCTCTTCCCGGACCCCCGCCCCTCTTCCCCCACGGCGCGCGCTGAGCCCACCGAGAAACGGAGCGACTCGAGTCGCCAGACCCTCTTTGGAGCCCCCCTTCCCGCCCCGCCGTGGTTCTCCGCGGCCGTGTCCAGCCCCCGCGCGCAGGGTGGGCAGAGGGGAGCCGGGGCCGGCCGGGGGCGCGGACTCGGCCGCGGGGACCCCGCGCTTCCGAGGGGCGCCCGAGCCGGGCTGCCGTTGGCTCTGTAGGGCTGGGGACCCCGGTCCCCCCGGGCCTGGACTGCCGGCGGGCTTGCCCTTCCGTACTTTATGATCTGACATGTAGGGTTGCTTTTTCCTGGTAGTTTATTCTTAGCGCTGTCAACGTGCTTAGCTTTTTTAGTTTTGAGGACACCCTTTCCTTCCTCTCTCCAGTTTTTTGTGTTTTTGTTTTGTTTTGTTTTAGTTAGGCATTTTGTCCCTCTGATCTTGAGTGGGTGGGCTGGCTGGACCCTTGGAGAGGAGGCGTTGTCTCCCCTAATTTGAGTGGGTGGGCTGGCAGGGCCCTTGGAACGGAGGCATTGTGTCCTGTAATTTGAGTGGGTGGGCTGGCTGGACCCTTGGAGAGGAGGCATCCTGTCCCCTGATCTTGAGCGGCCTTTGGAAAATGACACGCCGAACGGAAATTTACACAGGCGTCCGGTGATTCCAGAAATGCAGGGTGTCCGGGCAGGTGGGCGCCCGGCCTCTCGTCCCCCGTGGCGGCGTGGTGCGCGTGTTGTTGTCTCAGGGTTTACGCTTGGGCCCTGCAGCCCACCTTCGGGAGGGAGAGCGCAGCGGGCGCCTTGGGCCGGCGCCTTTGGGGCGCCCTTTCGTGCGCTCGGCTTGCGGGGGACCGGCCTCCAGGGGAGCCGGCGGGGAAGCCCGCGCGACCCGCCCCTCGCGCGGGCTCCGTGTGTCTCAGTTTGTGGAAACTGTGTCGCGGCCGGGTGCGGGTCGGGACGCTGGGACCGCCTGGGAGCCGTTGTTGACTCCGGTCCCCGGTTCTCCGCAGTTCTCCGCGGTCGGAGGGTTTCCAGCCCGCCACCGCGCGCTGGCGCCTTCTATTTTTGCTCTTCCTGTGCCCAGAGGCGCGGCTGAGTTGTGCACCCATCCCTCACTCTCCGTGTCCCTCTTCCTTTATTGTCTGGTTACTCGCTGGTACTTTCCTCCCTCCCATTTTATCATTATCTGTGAGTTTTATTAACATGCCGTTTACTCCCTCTTTTAAATTAAGAATGAAGGAAACTGTGAAATGGTACTTTTATCTTTAATGGCTGATGCTGTAAAAGTGACAGTTGCAATGCAAGCATCTTTCCCTAACTTGACTCCTGTCATGCATCTCAGTAGTGTCTCTGTGACAGGACTTGAAATGATAGCACCCACATCTCTTGCAGCTCGTTCACACTGAAGGGATATAATCATCGGTTTGCTATCACAGCCACTTGCCCAGCTCAGACTGTGATGTCACAAACCAGAGATGATTCTCCCTCAGCAGGAAGAAGCCGGAGAGATGAATCTCCATGATGGACCATCAGCCTTATTCAAATGTGGTCACTTCATGAAGAAAAATTAACCATAATAAAGATCAAAGATACCGGCTAGTTGAAATACCCTGTTGAATTAAGCTTGAAAAACTTTTCCATGATACTGGAATGAAGGAAATTCTTTCAAAATTCTAAGGAAAAATTTGAGAGTTATAATAATGCAGATATCAGTAAATATTTATGGAATTAAAAATATTATGTAGCGCTGGTCCCTTTAAATGTTAACACTTAGAAATAACTTATAGGTATGTTTCTTATTTTCTATGCAAAATTATGTGGCTTGCTATTTCAGACAAAGGTGACATATCAATCTGAAAAGAGTCAGCAAAGACACAAAATGGATGTACTTTCTCTTGACCTATACACCTACTTTTTATGTTCTCATGGTTTAAATAAAAAGTACAGCTTTTGGATTATTTAAAAAGAGCAGAAGCTAAAAATACAGTACTAAATATCATTGCAAGGATTTGGTAGCCAAAACATTTGCTCCATTTCTAGGAAAGAATCCATGAAGACAAAATTATATTACTTTTATAATATAATACTTTTTATATCATGTGCGCATGAAAAACATTCTAAATTACAGAAACAATTAGACAGTCATTGAGTACTCCCCAAGATGTTCAAAATCTCTTTAGTTGTTAAATCTATCAACACACAACACAAAAACTCTCATAAATAAACCACATCTTCAGGTATCCAACCAAATCTTCTAGCATAAAATTCCTTATCCGTTTGTACCCATGAGATGCTAAAGTTGAAGCAGTTTTCAACTTGAATCATTGATAAATGATGTGTTAAAAATTAGCTAATGTCTTTATTCTTTACTTTTCCACTTAAAATGAAGAAGAAACTGTAGATTGGGCTAATTTGGAATAAATTGCTATAGAGTTTTTTTTGGAAAGCTGTTATTTAAATCTCAATAATCATTATTCAGAATGGGTTATTATAGAGAAATAGCTTGATTTAGATAGGAAAGAGAAATGAAGGTTCACTGGGACTGATGCTAACCAGGGCTAAAGGGGAGGTGGGTTTGCTCATCCATTGTCTTTAGAAGATAAATCATAGAAGCAAAGTCCCTAACCTGGTGGGACCTGGGTCTCTTTGTACATTACAATGAGTAAATAAAATCCAGAAGACTTGAGGAATGTAATTTTATACCCCCTTCAGTTCTATTTATTGGAAGCAAATTGTTTGAGTATAATATTGTTAATCTCTTCTTTTTGCCTGAGTTAAACAATTCTTTGAGCTGAAATAGTTTTGTAACTTAAAAAATATATGCCTATTTTCAAAGCATGTCAGGTTACAAAATATAATGAGGAAAAAGATGAATTCTTAAGGGTTCAGGTACATGTCAGTACAGTTAAAAAATACTTTTAGTGAGGGCTGGTATACAAAGTATTTTGAAATTTTTAAATAAACATTTTTCTCTGCAACAAATTGATACACTACAGTATTACTGCTTGTATTTGAATTGCTGCTTTCCTTTACTGGAAAATGACGGGTGAATTTCTGTAATGAATTCCGACTTATGACATTTAAGGTTATTTATAGACTGTCTTGAAAAGAGTGATGGGATCATGTAATTTACTCTATTAATTAGAAGTTGAAAAAAGGAAAGAATTCAGTGAAATGGAAGAATTTCAAATTTGACTTATCAGGCAAGTACTGACTAATTACTTTAGATAAATTTCCCTATATTATCGGAAGATAATCTCCTATATCATCTCTTACCACCATCAGAAAACCACCCCCCAAAAGGGGGACCTCGTTCATATTGAAAATAACTTCTTAACGTGCAGGCATTACAGTAGGGCATTCTAGACACTGGGGGAGGGAAAAACCATTGTATTTTTTTCTGACATTCATGTTCAACTTATTTCCAAAGTTCTTTAAAGTGTGGCATTCTTACAGGTAGACAATGTTGCTGAACAAGCGTTTGTTTCTTCCCTTTTCTTCCCCCAGGCTCAAAGATTTGGAAAGAGATAGTTAACAGAAAAGGTAAGGTAACCTCCACCTTAACAAGATATATGATCAAATGTGACCATTTGACAGATACTATGTAGTTCATAAAAACAAAATTAAGTGGAATTGGCTCTCTTTTCCCTAAAGTTGAGGATAACGTGGATGTTTCTGTCTAATGTGCTGTACTAATAGGCTATTATGGGTTAGCTTTTGGTAACTCATCGAGTTTCCCAGTCTGGGTTCCGTACCATCAAGTCTGGATTATAACTTGTCCTGGTCACACTGTTTTTGCAAATCAGTTTTGTTCTAGTACTCTATCATGTGTCTGTTTCACCTCTAATCTTTCCATTTGTCACCACTCTGGAGATGGTGTGATATGATCTTAACGGAAACATCAGGAACATGTCTTGTGAATATTTAGTTTTCTTTTTGGCCGACTCAGCATTGCCTGCCATTCAGTCATTGTTATGTGACCAGGCAGTGTAACTATTTGTGTATTAGTCCATTGGTTCCTACCTTGGGAATGTGGAGACTTGTAAACCTCTGTCCTTCCCTTAGGAATGCATGAAGGAGAAATGGAATCTCTTGCATGAATTTCTGCAGACAGAAATAAAGAATCAGTTATGTGACTTGAAAACCAAACTACATAGAGAAGAATTATCAGAGGTAAGTCGTCAGCATCCCGGCGGCTAGAAAACGTTTCCTCCCATGTAACTTGTCTGTGACCAGGGAGGCAGAATAATCCCACCTCTCCCTGTTCCCTGATGGTTATGAAGGAAGCGCATGTGTTTCCTTATTCTCTCATGGCCCCTTGTTTACATTCACTGCTACTTAAATGATCCTTTCCTGCTGTAGGAGGGCTACCTGGCTCAAGTCAGATCCCTTTTAAATAAAGATTTGTCCTTGGAGAACAGAGCTCATGCTTTCAGTTGGGAAGTGAACGGCTGTCTAGAAAACGGGAGCCAGACAAGTGGTGAGGAGCGCAGAGTGGAAATAGCAGAGAAAAACAAGTCCCCCAAACCTGTTTCCAAACTTTGCATGCCCAGGAGAAGCAAGTCCGATGGAGAAACAAACTGTAAGAGCGCTTGACTCGTTTGACCTCGTTGGAATCTGGTACCACCTAAGGGGAGGACAGACGTGGCGCCATAGGGTCTGTCTGTTCCCCCCACACACAACCCCTCCACCGGCAGTACTTGTTTTTTTGTGTATCCTTTTTTTTGGTGGGGGGATGGCTGTGTTGCTCGGCTTGTACGATCTTAGTTCTCCAACCAGGGATCGAACCCCGGCCCTTGGCAGTGAGAGTGCCGAGTCTTAACCGCTGGACCGCCGTGGAATTCCCTCTTGTGTATACGTCTAACTAGCTTAGATATATACTTTAAATTTTTGTCTTCAACCAAGTTATAGAGCATTAGATCCCCAAATGCGGTTGAATTTATGAGGTATAAGATAACAGGAGCTGCTGATATCTATGACTTGTAAGTTACATGCCTGTTTAAGCTAAGCATTTATTCTTAGACTCCTTCCCCACTTGTAGTCAGAGTAACTCTTCTGGAATTTTTAAAAAAAGAGCATGGGACTTGAGCTCAGGTCAGGTGCTTGGCCACTTCATCTTTTGACGAAATAAACGGAGGCTCTGTTTCCTTGTGCGTCTCAGGGTTGGGCCCCTCATACAAGAGCTTGTGTTAAAATGGCCCAGCAGACTGGCAGGTGCTAATTTGAGGAGTTTATCAAGATGGTGGTTGCTTAGAATAAGAAGAGAAGGTTACTTAATCCTCAGAACCTGGTCTCTGCACCAGCTTGGTAATGCTGAAGAACTGTACCTTGGCTGTGAACTCTTTATTCATAGTGGCTTTTTTGTTTCTTTTTCTTTAAGCAGCTGAAGTCTCATCTAGCCCCAGGATTAGAAGGCAAACTACCAGGCAGACCACCATCACATCTCATTTCACAAGGAGGTCAGTATATAATGAATGGACAGCCCCCATTTTAGGGGCCAACGGTTTTTGGTAAAACACATATAAATTCGTAGGATGTAACTTAGTAATTCTGACTTCCACATTGCTTCGGTTTTCCTTTTGATATTCTGTTATCAGACATTCGTGAACAGCATTTCTGAAGATCTCATCCGTTTTTACTCTTCACATAGGAAACTTCAAATGTACATACACAGAATTACCAAGGATAGTAAAATGAACCCCTGTGTACCTATCACCCAGTGTCAACAGTTAACATCTCCTGGCTGTTGTTTCATCTATACCCCCATATGCTCCAAGTGAAAATTATTCCAAATGGATTACAGCTCCATACACACCCATCTCCTCCCAGTTGGGTTACTTTGAAGCAAATCGGACATGTCATCTTATCCACACATACTATATTTCTAGATGACAAGGTCTCTTTCTCTGACAAGTTTTTTATTCATATTTTGCCATAATGGCTAACATCTAGCAAACAGTCTTTTGAAGAAGACAAAACAGGCCTTATAAAGTGTAACAGTTCCTTACTAACAAATATATAGCAGTGTTCATTCTTCCCCTTGTGTAACAGAGTTTGGTTGATTTGCTCCTTAAGCCTTTCGAGTGATAGATTCCTTATCTTCTTGCCATTGATTTAAAGAAAATAGGTCTTTTTTTCTAATAGCTTCTAGGTCTGGCCGACTGCATCGTTTTGGTGGTTAGTGTGTTCCCTTGCCTCCAGTTTTCTGTAAACTGGTAGTTAGGTCTAGAGTCTTGATCAGATTCCAGCTTTATTTTGTGAGACTTCATTGACGGCATGGGGCTGTCCATCAGAGGCATGTAATGTCTCTTCGGTGATTCTAGCAGCCATTGATCAAAGTCTAGATCCATTATTTCTTAAGGTTTGCAAAATGGTGGTATTCTAAACCTGTCATCCAAAGAAACATTAAGCTCGAAGCTTCTTTTAATGTCCTGGCAAAAGGGGCTTCTCAGAGGGAAGAGGGGACCATGCCCTGAATCTTTCCAAAGAGAGGGTACTCTTGGTAGGGAGGAATATGAGTTGTTTCGTGCCCACTGGAGGTCTAGGGTCTGGTGAGCTAACAGTTGGCTTTACTGTGTGTGTGTGTGAGACAGGCCTGCCAAACGGAAACCTGAGGAAGACCCTGAAAAAGCAAAATCGGATGATTCTGTCGATGAAGAAGAAAAAGACCAGGTAGGGCTCGCATTTAAGTTTCTTAACTCTGCCTTTTTTTGGTACACTTGCTGGTAATTGTGAATTTATACTTGGTCTGTCTATGGACCGTAAGTGACTGAGAGGGTGTTAGAACACACCCCTGGACCCAGGGCAGTACGAAGTGTATTATGGTTCGCCCCGAGGACTCAGCAGGCCCGTAACTTTGGTCTGTTCTCTCCTGTCTACCTTCCTACGTCTCCAGCTGTCAAGATTTGACAGTCGAACCAGCAGGTGTGATGTGTTCAAAGCATTTGCTTCTGATGTCAGATAAGCTCCTTTCCCACATCGAATTTCTCTATAAAAGCAGAATTGTCGTGTTATTATGTGTATTGTAATAATGCTGCTTAGACTTTTTAGGTTAGAAAACTGGTGGCTTGCCAAAGACCTCCAATATAGAAAATGTCAGTCTCTAGCACTGTCTCATGTGACTTGAGCAGCAAACCTAGGTACTACCAGATGGTCACACGCTCTCTATTTCATTCCTGCCACAGGATTAGCTGTGTAAGTCGGGAAGTCTGTAGGTTTACAGGTGGGTAGTAAATGCCCTGTTACCTGCTAAAGATGAGTATCCGTGGTTTGCTCTAAGGCAGGGTTTCTCAACCAAGGCTTTGACTTTTGGGGCCAGATAAACCTTTGCTGTGGTGTGTGAGTCCTGTGCATCGTAGAGTGCTTAGCAAGGTCCCGACCTCTTACTCACTAGGTGCCCGTAACATTCCCTCTCTCTCCTCCCAGTTGTGACAGCCAAAATCACCTTCAGACTTCCCCAGATGTCCCCTGGGGGGCACAGTTGCACTCAGTGAGAAGCAGTGGACTCAAGGCTACCAATATCTTTGAGGTAGACTTGACGTCCTGTTGTGAAAGACATACTCATTCTCCTGTTTTTATTTTGGAAATTAGATGCCACTGTTCATGATCGTTATTCAGATGTCTGTAATTAAGCTTCGTCAGACTACCCACTCACAGGTGGGACACTGAGACAGAGGGAAACAGCTTGTCCAAGTCACATGGCCACATCCCTTGCCTCCTAAGAAAACGTGTCACAAGTGAAAGCAAGCTGGCTCTTGTAATATTGACAAGTCTTTTTCTTTAAACAAATGTGCCAGTTTTAGAGTTGTTCTTTGCCCTCTAACCTTTTGGAGGGCTTACATAGCCTTCAAGCTTCTAAAGAAACGAACTGGGGCACTCTTTCCCAAGCAGGAAGCAGTTTCACTGGCAGTGTGTGAGAGGCCTTGGGGACTTGGAGGATGAACACTTGTCGAAACAGGGTGTATCCCGATATGCTAGAGTAAGGCTCAGCGCACCACACCGGTGTTATCAGGTGGTGTTGGTCAAAGAAGTAGTACTACAGAGAGAATCTTACTTTAGTCAATTTCAAGTTTTGAGATCTCACTATGTTTTTTAAAACAGGTATTAAATACATGCATTTGGTAAAACAATACAAGAGGCTGTTTGGTACATAGCAGCCAAAGAAAAACAATGTGGCTATTCCGTGCTGAGCTATGCTGTGAGCATTATCAAATAAATACTGGATTCTGAGGCCTTTGTTCAGGAACAAAAAAGAATATAAAATATCTCATTACCACAACTAAGGAGCTGGCCTGTGGCAACTAAGACCCGGCACAATTAACTAACTAACTGACTATTTCTTTTTTTTTTTTTTTTTTTTTTTTTTCTTTATGACAAAAGACTTAAAAATGACCACGGTTAAAGATTTGATGAAAGTTCATAATAATGCAGTTGACAAGAAAATTATTTATTTCTGAGATATACATTTTAAAGTAATAACTAGGATTATTACATATAACATTATACCAGAACATATAAGATTTTTAGAAATTTCATGTAATGTCTGAAACGTTTATATTAACATATTTCCATACATATTTCCATACACATACAAATATAAGATTTTTAGAAATTTCATGTAATGTCTGAAACATTTATATTAACATATTTCCATACAAATAACCCAATGAAAGTTTAGTATTAGTTGTTTTGTTTGTTTTTTTATACTGCAGGTTCTTATTAGGCATCAATTTTATACACATCAGTGTATACATGTCAATCCCAATCGCCCAATTCAGCACACCACCATCCCCACCCCACAGCAGTTTTCCCCCCTTGGTGTCCGTATGTCCATTCTCTACATCTGTGTCTCAACTTCTGCCCTGCAAACTGGCTCATCTGTACCATTTTTCTAGGTTCCACATACATGCATTAATATACGATATTTGTTTTTCTCTTTCTGACTTACTTCACTCTGTATGACAGTCTCTAGATCCATCCACGTCTCAACAAATGACTCAATTTCGTTCCTTTTTATGGCTGAGTAATATTCCATTGTATATATGTACCACAACTTCTTTATCCATTCGTCTGTTGATGGGCATTTAGGTTGCTTCCATGACCTGGCTATTGTAAATAGTGCTGCAATGAACATTCGGGTGCATGTGTCTTTTTGAATTACGGTTTTCTCTGGGTATATGCCCAGTAGTGGGATTGCTGGGTCATATGGTAATTCTATTTTTAGTTTTTTAAGGAACCTCCATATTGTTCTCCATAGTGGCTGTATCAATTTACATTCCCACCAACAGTGCAAGAGGGTTCCCTTTTCTCCACACCCTCTCCAGCATTTGTTGTTTGTAGATTTTCTGATGATGCCCATTCTAACAGGAGTGAGGTGATACCTCATTGTAGTTTTGATTTGCATTTCTCTAATAATTAGTGATGTTGAGCATCTTTTCATGTGCTTCGTGGCCGTCTGTATGTCTTCTTTGGAGAAATGTCTATTTAGGTCTTCTGCCCATTTTTGGATTGGGGTGTTTGTTTCTTTAATATTGAGCTGAATGAGCTGTTTATATATTTTGGAGATTAATCCTTTGTCCGTTGATTCATTTGCAAATATTTTCTCCCATTCTGAGGGTTGTCTTTTCGTCTTGTTTATGGTTTCCTTTGCTGTGCAAAAGCTTTGAAGTTTCATTAGGTCCCACTTGTTTATTTTTGTTGTTATTTCCATTACTCTAGGAGGTGGATCAAAAAAGATCTTGCTGTGATTTATGTCAAAGAGTGTTCTTCCTATGTTTTCCTCTAAGAGTTTTATAGTGTCCACTCTTATATTTAGGTCTCTAATCCATTTTGAGTTTATTTTTGTGTATGGTGTTAGGGAGTATTCTAATTTCATTCTTTTACATGTAGCTGTCCAGTTTTCCCAGCACCACTTATTGAAGAGACTGTCTTTTCTCCATTGTATATCTTTGCCTCCTTTGTCATAGATTAGTTGACCATAGGTGCGTGGGCTAATCTCTGGGCTTTCTATCTTGTTCCATTGATCTATGTTTCTGTTTTTGTGCCAGTACCATATTGTCTTGATTACTGTAGCTTTGTAGTATAGTCTGAAGTCAGGGAGTCTGATTCCTCCAGCTCCATTTTTTTCCCTCAAGACTGCTTTGGCTATTCGGGGTCTTTTGTGTCTCCATACAAATTTTAAGATGATTTGTTCTAGCTCTGTAAAAAATGCCATTGGTAATTTGATAGGGATTGCATTGAATCTGTAGATTGCTTTGGGTAGTATACTCATTTTCACAATGTTGATTCTTCCAATCCAAGAACATGGTATATCTCTCCATCTGTTGGTATCATCCTTAATTTCTTTCATCAGTGTCTTATAGTTTTCTGCATACAGGTCTTTTGTCTCCCTAGGTAGGTTTATTCCTAGGTATTTTATTCTTTTTGTTGCAATGGTAAATGGGAGTGTTTCCTTAATTTCTCTTTCAGATTTTTCATCATTAGTGTATAGGAATGCAAGAGATTTCTGTGCATTAATTTTGTATCCTGCAACTTTACCACATTCATTGATTAGCTCTAGCAGTTTTCTGGTGGCAGTTTTAGGATTCTCTTTGTATAGTATCATGTCATCCGCAAACAGTGACAGTTTTACTTCTTCTTTTCCAATTTGTATTCCTTTTATTTCTTTTTCTTCTCTGATTGCCGTGGCTAGGACTTCCAGAACTATGTTGAATAATAGTGGTGAGAGTGGACATCCTTGTCTCGTTCCTGATCTTAGAGGAAATGCTTTCAGTTTTTCACCATTGAGAATGATGTTTGCTGTGGGTTTGTCATATATGGCCTTTATTATGTTGAGGTAGGTTCCCTCTACGCCCACTTTCTGGAGAGTTTTTTATCAGAAATGGGTGTTGAATTTTGTCAAAAGCTTTTTCTGCATCTATTGAGATGATCATATGGTTTTTATTCTTCAATTTGGTAATATGGTGTATCACATTGATTGATTTGCGTATGTTGAAGAATCCTTGCATCCCTGGGATAAATCCCACTTGATCGTGGTGTATGATCCTTTTAATGTGTTGTCGGATTCTGTTTGCTAGTATTTTGTTGAGGATTTTTGCATCTATATTCATCAGTGATATTGGTCTGTAATTTTCTTTTTTTGTAGTGTCTTTGTCTGGTTTTGGTATCAGGGTGATGGTGGCCTCATAGAATGAGTTTGGGAGTGTTCTTTCCTCTGCAATTTTTTGGAAGAGTTTGAGAAGGATGGGTGTTAGCTCTTCTCTAAATGTTTGATAGAATTCACCTGTGAAGCCATCTGGTCCTGGACTTTTGTTTGTTGGAAGATTTTTAATCACAGTTTCAATTTCATTACTTGTGATTGGTCTGTTCATATTTTCTGTTTCTTCCTGGTTCAGTCTTGGAAGGTTATACCTTTCTAAGAATTTGTCCATTTCTTCCAGGTTGTCCATTTTATTGGCATAAAGTTGCCTGTAGTAGTCTCTTAGGATGCTTTGTATTTCTGCGGTGTCTGTTGTAACTTCTCCTTTCTCATTTCTGATTTTATTGATTTGAGTCCTCTCCCTCTTTTTCTTGATGAGTCTGGCTAATGGCTTATCAATTTTGTTTATCTTCTCAAAGAACCAACTTTTAGTTTTATTGATCTTTGCTATTGTTTTCATTGTTTCTATTTCATTTATTTCTGCTCTGATCTTTATGATTTCTTTCCTTCTGCTAACTTTGGGTTTTGTTTGTTCTTCTTTCTCTAGTTTCTTTAGGTGTAAGGTTAGATTGTTTACTTGAGATTTTTCTTGTTTCTTTAGGTAGGCTTGTATAGCTATAAACTTCCCTCTTAGAACTGCTTTTGCTGCATCCCATAGGTTTTGGGTCGTCGTGTTTTCATTGTCATTTGTCTCTAGGTATTTTTTTATTTCCTCTTTGATTTCTTCAGTGATCTCTTGGTTATTTAGTAACGTATTGTTTAGCCTCCATGTGTTTGTCTTCTTTACGTTTTTTTTCCCCTGTAATTCATTTCTAATCTCATAGCGTTGTGGTCAGAAAAGATGCTTGATATGATTTCAGTTTTCTTAAATTTACTGAGGCTTGATTTGTGACCCAAGATGTGATCTATCCTGGAGAATGTTCCGTGCGCACTTGAGAAGAACGTGTAATCTGCTGTTTTTGGATGGAATGTCCTATATATATCAATTAAATCTATCTGGTCTATTGTGTCATTTAAAGCTTCTGTTTCCTTATTTATTTTCGTTTTGGATGATCTGTCCATTGGTGTAAGTGAGGTGTTAAAGTCCCCCACTATTACTGTGTTACTGTTGATTTCCTCTTTTATAGCTGTTAGCAGTTGCCTTATGTATTGAGGTGCTCCTATGTTGGGTGCATATATATTTATAATTGTTATATCTTCTTCTTGGATTGATCCCTGGATCATTATGTAGTGTCCTTCCTTGTCTCTTGTAACATTCTTTATTTTAAAGTCTATTTTATGTGATATGAGTATAGCTCCTCCAGCTTTCTTTTGATTTCCATTTGCATGGAATATCTTTTTCCATCCCCTTACTTTCAGTCTGTATGTGTCCCTAGGTCTAAAGTGGGTCTCTTGTAGACAGCATATATATGGGTCTTGTTTTTGTATCCATTCAGCCAGTCTATGTCTTTTGGTTGGGGCATTTAATCCATTCACGTTTAAGGTAATTATCGATATGTATGTTCCTATGACCATTTTCTTAATTGTTTTGGGTTTGTTTTTGTAGGTCCTTTTCTTCTCTTGTGTTTCCCACTTAGAGAAGTTCCTTTAGCATTTGTTGTAGAGCTGGTTTGGTGGTGCTGAATTCTCTTAGCTTTTGCTTGTCTGTAAAGCTTTTGATTTCTCCATCAAATCTAAATGAGATCCTTGCTGGGTAGAGTAATCTTGGTTGTAGGTTCTTCCCTTTCAGCACTTTAAGTATATCATGCCACTCCCTTCTGGCTTGCAGAGTTTCTGCTGAGAAATCAGCTGTTAACCTTATGGGAGTTCCCTTGTATGTTATTTGTCGTTTTTCCCTTGCTGCTTTCAATAATTTTTCTTTGTCTTTAATTTTTGCCACTTTGATTACTATGTGTCTCGGCGTGTTTCTCCTTGGGTTTATTCTGTATGGGACTCTCTGCGCTTCCTGGACTTGGGTGGCTATTTCCTTTCCCATGTTAGGGAAGTTTTCGACTATAATCTCTTCAAATATTTTCTCTGGTCCTTTCTCTCTCTCTTCTCCTTCTGGGACCCCTATAATGCGAATGTTGTTGCATTTAATGTTGTCCCAGAGGTCTCTTAGGCTGTCTTCATTTCTTTTCATTCTTTTTTCTTTAGTCTGTTCCGCAGCAGTGAATTCCACCATTCTGTCTTCCAGGTCACTTATCCGTTCTTCTGCCTCAGTTATTCTGCTATTGATTCCTTCTAGTGTAGTTTTCATTTCAGTTATTGTATTGGTCATCTCTGTTTGTTTGTTCTTTAATTCTTCTAGGTCTTTGTTAATCATTTCTTGCATCTTCTCAATCTTTGCCTCCATTCTTATTCTGAAGTCCTGGATCATCTTCACTATCATTATTCTGAATTCTTTTTCTGGAAGGTTGCCTATCTCCACTTCATTTAGTTGTTTTTCTGGGGTTTTTTCTTCTTCCTTCATCTGGTACATAGCCCTCTGCCTTTTCATCTTCTCTATCTTTCTGTAACTGTGGTTTTTGGTCCACAGGCTGCAGGATTGTAGTTTCTCTTGCTTCTGCTGTCTGCCCTCTGGTGGTTGAGGCTATCTAAGAGGCTTGATGGGAGGCTCTGGTCCTGACTATTTCTTAAAATCTCATTGATAGGTATTTAATATGATTTTTAAAAATTTATTTATTTATTTAATTTATTTATTTTTGGCTGCGTTGGGTCTTCCTTGCTGCGTGTGTGCTTTCTCCAGTTGCGGTGAGCGGGGGCTACTCTTCGTTGCGGTGCGTGGGCTTCTCATTGCGGTGGCTTCTCTTGTTGCGGAGCACGGGCTCTAGGCGCGCGGGCTTCAGTAGTTGGGGCACGAGGACTCAGTAGTTGTGGCTTTTGGGCTCTAGAGCGCAGGCTCAGTAGTTGTGGCGCACGGGCTTCATTGCTCCGCGGCGTGTGGGAACTTCCCGGACCAGGGCTTGAACCCTTGTCCCCTGCATTGGCAGGCGGATTCTTAACCACTGCGCCAGCAGGGAAGCCCAGGCTCCAGCCTTTTTAAAAATGTGTTCCTTCCACCTTCGTGGAGCAGGCGTAGGGGATGGGGAGGAGTGAGAACCCGATTGGCAGGGGTCCGGTCGCAACCCCGGAAGGGGACGGGGGACGATCTAAGAGGTGGCACCGGGCCACATTCGACCCCCAGTGACAGCTAACAGCTGCAGTGCTGCCCCTTCCTGCCCCAGGACCTGAGCTCAGGTCCCGGGGCGGCTGGAGAAACGCACTGTTTTTGGTGAGATGCTCTTACTTACTGTGTGGAGCTGCTCCGGCGACCACACCCCGCAGGGCCCTGTGCCCGTCCTCCCTGCCCCCTGCCCAGGGCTCGGAGAACAGCAGTCTCTGTGGGGCAACCTGCTTCCAAGTCCTTCAGTGACCACGGAGGACTGGGAACGGGCTGGGCTACCGGGGAGCCTGGGCACCCAACCCCTGAGCTCAGCCCTGGGGGCTCCCGTGAGGGCAGGGGCTGGGGGCTGCGGGCGGTGAGCGGAGGGGCCTCCAGCCGGCATCAGCCTGGGCCCTGGACCCGGGGAAAGGCCTCACCCTCTCAGTCCTGACCTGCCGCTCAGGAACCCTGTGGCCCACCAGCCCGAGGCCTGTGTCGCCCGCCACGGACTGCCCGGCGCACGGCTGGGGTGCCAACGCCACACCTGGATTTTGCACGGGGACCATCTGGGGGCTCGGTGCACAGGAAGACGAGCGGCCCCCAGGCCCCGACACGCCCCTTCCATATCCATCGAGAGGTGCCTGATGGAAGGCCGGCTGTGCTCCTTTTCAAGCCCCAGGGAATTCACACGAACAGCCCTCCCGGCCACGGGGTGCCTGCCCACCGGCTCTGGGCCTGCGACCAGCCCAGAACACAGAAGGCACCGAAGTGGGTGCAGGGAGCTGAGCCGGGGCTGCAGAAGGGCAGACACCACAGCCTGGTCCACAACCGACTGCCCTAGGGCGGGTGAGAACGGGCGGGCAGGCTGAGGGGAGGGCAGAGCGTGGCACGGCCTGCCCGCCTGGGCCACGGGGAGAAGGTCGGGGCGCCGCCCGCGCGCTCGCTCCGCTGCCTGGCGTCCTTTGTGGGGGCGAAGGGCCGGAGGCAGGGCTCCCGAGGAGCTCAAAGGCCCGGGAAGGACACACGGGACGGTCCAGAGCCACCCTACCGCTCCAGTGGTGCAGCACCCTCTCTGAATTCCTACTGCCACCAAAACACATCCCTAAGGCCTTTGGGAAGAATCGCTAGGACCCAGGAAGGCAGCCCCCTGCTGTGGTCCAGACTTCAGCAGCTGCCGATGATCAGAGGGAGCCAGCCGGCCGGCCTTGAGCAGGAGGACAGGACACGGGGACAGGGACAGCCACAGCCGGGCTTCCCACAGCTGTGCCCACCGCCAGAACCAGCTCCAGCCAATCACAGCCCCCGAGATGCCAAACAGTGACGGGCGAGAGGCTGGCAGGAAACTGACACCCCCTCACTGGAGAGCCTGCCCGGCCGGGGTGCAGGGCACCATCCCCGTCTGCACTCACCCCACAGCTCAGCCGTCTCCCAGTGACCCAGACGCGTCACCACGGCCCCAGGGCTGATCCCCGACCAAGGTCAGAACTCCCCCCGGTGTGACGGCCCCCATGCCACTCCTGTGGTGGAAGGGACGGCAGGCAGAGACCAGGAGTAGAGTCTTTTTATTAACGGCTGCGTTTTCAAAGAACCGTTTTGTTACCAGGAAAGCTCCCCAGGAAGGGATTGCATTAGTGCAACAAGGGGGAGCCTTGATGCCAGGCTCTCCAGACACTTCCAGGTGGAGACTTTTGGCCTAGGCCGGCCACCGGGGACTCAGGGGCTGGGAGGACACGCGGCCCCTCCCCCGCCCCGACGGGGCGCTAAGGCACCCGGTCCGCCTGGGTGGGCAAAACCCCGTGCCTTCAGCAGGCCGGCGGCTTGCAGCTCTCAACCTGCAGCCCTTTGCTCAGGAGGAAGGCGTCCTGCGTGGGGTCACAACCCAGGAAGAGCTTCACCATGCCCTTGGCATCCTCGGAGCCCCCTGGCCTCAGAATGCAGCTTCTGTAGTCCATGGCAACCTGACGAGAGGGGGTGGGGCTGCAGGAGGGTGGAGCACCCCCTTCACTGAGGGTGTGGGTGTGGCCACCTCTGCTGTGACTCAACAAAGGGCAGGGGAGCAGGGGGTCCAGAGCAGGGCCCTCAGAGCCTGGCAGGCCCAGGCGGGTGGCACAAGCATCTAGGCCCAGGCCAAGGACCTCCGTGCAGACCGGCCTCTCACCTTGCCACTCAGGACGCCCTCCCGCTTGAAACGTGTGTGGAACGTGTCCGCGGAGTACACCTCGCTGCACAGGTAGCCATAGGACTGGGCGTCGTAGCTTCCTGCCAGGTGGCCGAAGGTCGCAAGCAGGTGGGTCCCTGGGACACACGCGGAGAAGCTCCTGCCCGGCCCCCTGGCCGCTCCGTGCCCCTTCCCCAGAGAGGGGGCCTCAAAGCAGCCCTGTCTGAGTCCCCTGCCACTAGAGGGAGTATTGGCCCAACACTTCTAGAAAACGGGGACCTGGCGGGCAACTCAGTGGAGGGACACCAATAAATTTTTGCCGACTTTCTGCTGAAGCTCACGAGGGTTCACCCCTAAGCCTCTTACAAGGTCAGCTGCCCGAGGCTCCGAGGGATGAGTCAGGGCTCACCTTCCAGCACGGGGAGAGCGCGGGTTCAAGCGCTCACGAGGGAGTGAACTGCGTCTCCGCACCGACACGCACGGGCAAACCTCGTCGACGCGTTCCGTCCGGGGTATGAAGCCCTCTCCTGCCTCTTCCAGGCTCTCCAGAAAGCACGTGCAGATACGCCCACCCCACCCTCGGACTCCGCGGGCCACAGCTGGAGGGACCAGGCCAGGAACCGAGGCAGGAAGAGGCCAGAGGTCAGCGGGCCTCGGCCAGAGCCTGTCAGTCGGTCCCCCTTCACACACCACCAGAGGATCCTCTTGACCTGGGCAGTAGCCGCCAACCGACCGCTAAGGTGGGCCCGGCGTGCACTTGGCTACCTGGCGTGGCTGGGACCCCGAGGACCTCCTGGCAGAGGCGGGCATTCTCCTGGGCCGGGTCCGCGGGCGTCTGCGTGTGCAGGGCCTTGTCCACCTTGGCCAGGACGATCTGGCGCAGGTTGAAGAGGCCTGGAGGGCGGGAGGAAGGAGACGGGGGGCTGGCACTGTGTGCAGGCCGCGCTTTCCAGCCGGGCGGTCCGGGAGCCCCTTTCCTTTCCCTCGGCCCGACCGCACCGGGGTTGGCCAGCCGGGACTTGATGAGTTGGCCAGCAGCTCCAGGGGACGGCGCTGCCCGTGCCCCACCGAGACTGGCAGCAATGCCAGGGCTTCACAGGGCGCGGCGCCCCCGGCCCCAGAGCCTTCCCTCTGGTTCTCATCACCGGCTGTCGCCAGAGTCGCAGGTAACGTGCCTTTCTTGTCGTTTGTCTTTTTTCCGGCCCTCAGCCACGCAAAGGTGTGAAGCCCTGACACTCGCTGCCACGTGGATACACCCTGAGAACACGATGCTCAGCGAGAGACATCAAACACAGAAGGACACACAGGGTGTGACCCCACTGAGGGGAAACTTCCAGAACAGGTAGATCCACAGAGTCAGAGTGGGTTCCTGGTTGTCAGGGGCAGGGGAGGGGAGGGAATGATAACTAAAGGCGTGAGGGACATTTTTGGGGTGAGGGAAATGTTCCAAAACAGGGCAGTAGTGACGGCTGCACAGCTCAGTAAAGTGTCCCCACATTCTCCGGTGCAGCCTGTGAGAGCATCGCTCTCAGGACGAAGGGCTGACCGCAGGAAGACTGAACGAGCACTGGGTCCTGGGCCCAGACGCTCAGCTTGGGACACCCCCCACCCCCCCGGTGGGGAAGTCCCTGGGACTTGCTGAGCCTCCACCGAGACTGGCAGCAGCCGCAGGGCCTCACAGGGCGCGGCGCTCCTGGCCCCAGAGCCTACCCTCTGGTTCTCATCACCGGCTGTCACCAGAGTCGCAGGCAACGTGCCTTTCTTGTCGTTTGTCTTTTTTCCGGCCCTCAGCCACGCAAAGGTGTGAAGCCCTGACACTCGCTGCCACGTGGATACACCCTGAGAACACAATGCTCAGCGAGAGACATCAAACACAGAAGGACACACAGGGTGTGACCCCACTGAGGGGAAACTTCCAGAACAGGTAGATCCACAGAGTCAGAGTGGGTTCCTGGTTGTTAGGGGCGGGGGGGGGGGAGGGAATGATAACTAAGGGCGTGACGGACATTTTTGGGGTGAGGGAAATGTTCCAAAACAGGGCAGTAGTGACGGCTGCACAGCTCAGTAAAGTGTCCCCACGCGCTCCGGTGCAGCCTGTGAGAGCATCGCTCTCAGGACGAAGGGCTGACCGCAGGAAGACTGAACGAGCACTGGGTCCTGGGCCCAGACGCTCAGCTGGGGACCCCCCCCCCCGTGGGGAAGTCCCTGGGACTTGCTGAGCCTCCACGGAGACTGGCAGCAGCCCCAGGGCCTCACAGGGCGTGGCGCTCCCGGCCCCAGAGCCTACCCTCTGGTTCTCATCACCGCCTGTCACCAGACTTGCATGCAACGTTCCTTTCTTTTCTTTTGTCTTTTTAAAGGCAACTCTTGAATACACGTATTTAACATGCAGGGAACCAGTCTTGACTCCTTGATCTGCGGCTTCCAGCCTCCAGAGTCTCGAGGACATCCACTTCCGTTTTTTTTACACGCCCTGTGCGTGCGGTTTGATGATGGAAACTGACACCGAGGGCGTCACCACGTGCGGGGTGACATCAGCGGAGGAATCCCGTGGCGAGGGCCTGCCTGAGAACCACGGGAGAGCCCGGGCCCTCCCCGCTCCCTGCCTGCAGCCCCGCGCCCGCACCCACCTGGGAGCGGAGCTGGTGCGTCGCTTGCCAGAACTCATGGAAGTAGGTCTCCAGCTCATCATGCTGCAACAGGGAGGGCGGGTTGGGCGTAGGCTTGGTGAAGTTGGCCACCATGGCCACGATGGCAATCTGGCGCCTCCCATCCTGCTGCAGGCAGCCCGGCTGCAGGCCAAAGCAGGCCATGTGCCCGGACTTCCCTTCCCTGGGGAGGGACGCGGGTGAGGCCCCGCTTCCACAGAGGAGCCCTGGCCCACGGCCGACAGGTTCCCCCACGCATGCACCGAGGGTAGAGGTCCAGGTAGAACTTGCCGATGGATGACCTTGTCCGCGGCCGCGTCCCGGACCATGTAGAGCCTCACATCTTCGTGACACACGTTGGCACCCTCCTCCAGGTCGAAGGTCAGCCCCAGCAGCTCCTGGGAGATGCCCAGCCACCCGCGTGTGACCACCTGCATGGGGAAGGACTCATTGAGCAGGTACTGGTCCACGTGGTAGCGCGTCTCCTCCCCCTGGTTCGTGTAGTAGCACAGGTCCTAGACGTTGATGGGCCCGTCAAAGTGCAGGCCCCGCCTCTGGCACTTGGCCTTCTTTAGGTCCAGGATCACGGCCGCTCCTGCTCCCCGAGGGGCTTCAGCTTCTGGGCCAGCTCATCTGCGGGCGGAGGGGAGAGGTTCGGCTATGTCCCTGTGGCAGCCTCCCAGCCACCACCCACCCCACGCCCCTCGAGGCAGAATGAAGGGTTGGGGAAGGCGACCCCCAAGGGCTGACACAGTGGGGTCTCAGGCAGCACCACGTCCAGTCAAGGTCCGCCTGACCCCTGTCCCCACTGGGACTCGGGGAGGCGGGGTTACCTAGGAAAGTGGCCACCACCTGGCTGGTCTTGGCCATGTTCATCTCCAGCACGGAGTCGGCACACGTGCTGAACCCCAGCAGGCGGGACTTCTGAGCCTGCAGCCTTACCAGCTCCCCGAGGATCGCGCAGTTCTCCTGGAACCCAGAGACGGCCAGCGCTGGGGACCGTGGGCCACGCCCTCCCCACGGGCCCCGGGCCAGGTCTCTGAGGGCGGGCAGGGCTCTCAGGCCACTGGCGGGCACAACCAATCCCCCTCCCTCCTCCTCCTGGCCCGGATTTCTAGACACTTTGGTGCTGTCCTAACACGTGGTCTTTATGAACACAGGTCCTTTTGGAACCAGAAACGGCGTGAACCGTGATGAGCTCTAAGGCCAAGGGCAGGAAGAAATGTGACCAGCCTCTCCAGGAGCCACCCAGGGGCCTCGCCGGGCTCAACAATACAGACTCGGCTGCCGTGCAGACAGCAGGTCATCCCCACGGCGCCCGAACACCCAGCCCCCTGGACGGCGAGACGCCTGTTGCTGCCGGTGGCCCGGGGCTGGCTGGTGAGGCCCGGCCCCAGGCGTACGCCACCTTCTCTGGGGCCACCTCTCCGGCTCTGCGGTGGGGTTCTCCTGGGAGCCCCCAGTCACCACAGGACCAACGTGGCCTGTCTGCAGCCCAAGAAGGTGGGGACACAGGACTGTCCCCCACGCCCCCCCACATCACCCACGAGGCCGAGCAAGCACCAGTGGTGTCTGCGGGGAAGATGAAGGGCTCATGCACAGCCCCCATCTACTGAAGATGCTGAACAGGAGAAGCACAGACTGCAGCCACACGCGGTATGGACCAAACGCAAGTGTCCTTGCAGGAACCGATGTCTGAATGTCAAGGCCGTACCCGGGCCACAGTGAGAAGGCCCAGACCCCACGCAAGGCACAGAGAGGAGATGGGGGGAACATCTGCGAAGCTGAGCTCATGGGGCATCACCCCAGAAGGAGAGGGAGAGGAGGAGGGAGAGGGAGAGAGAGGGAGGTGCAGACGTCTCTCCCTTCCCTGGGGGTTCTCTAGTGCAGCCAAGGCTGAAAAGCACTGCATTTCGGGAGATGGGTCCTCGTGGAAAAGTTAAATAGTAGCTCATGGCATTATCGACACATATTAAAAAGGCCCCAAATCTTGGGGAGTCAGGGAGGGGAGCTGGCGGCTGCCTCGTAAAGGAGGAGAGATTGGGCGTCAGAGGAGGTGCCTGTGCTGCCCGCCGCCGCTGCCCAGGGCCCCGCAGACTTCATCTCCCAGCTGTGGTCCCGGGCTGGAAGGCAGCGGGGAGGTCAAGCCGTCTAAGCATCAACGTTGACTTCAGGGCTGATCTAAAAGGCACCTGGTGTTTGTTGAAGCAGAAGAAAGAGAAAGCAGTGGGGAGAGGAGGGGAGGGGGAGGGAGCCCCCATCAGCCCTTCTCCCTCTCTCCCTCTCTGTCTCCCTCTCTCCCTCCTTCCCTCCCTCCCTCTACCTCCCTGCTTCTCACTCTCACTCTCACTCTCCCTCCATCTCTCCCTCTGCCTCTCTCCCTCTCCCTCTTTCCCTCTCCCTCTCTCCCTGTCCCCCTTTCCCTGTCCCTGTTTCCCTGTTCCGCTCTTCCGATACCTCATTCCCTCTCCCTCTCTCCCTCTCTCCCTCTCTCCCTCTCTCCCTCTCTCCCTCCCTCTCTCCCTCTCCTGCTCCCTCTCCCTCTCCCTCTCCCTCTCCCTCTCCCTCCACCTCCTTCCCTCTCTTGAGAGGGTGCCTGCTTCCTTCTCTGTCTCCCTCTCTGGAGAGGGAAGGAGGTGGAGGGAGAGGGATAGAGGGAGGGAGGGAAAGACAAAGGCGTCTCTCCCTCACTCCCTCTCTCCCTCTCTCCCTCCCTCTCTCCATCTCCCTCACTCCCTCCCAGAGATGGAGAGACAGAGGAAGAGGCAGAGACAAGGGAGAGGGAGAGAGGGAGAGGGAGAGAGAGGGGGGAGGGAGGGAGAGAGAGAGAGGTGTCTTCCTTCCTCCCTTTCCCTCTCTCCCTCCCTCTCTCCCTCTCCTGCTCCCTCTCCCTCTCTGGAGAGGGAAGGAGGTGGAGGGAGAGGGAGCAGGAGAGGGAGGGGGGAGAGGGAGAGAGGGATAGAGGGAGGGAAGGAAAGACAAAGACGTCTCTCCCCCCCTCCCTCTATCCCTCTCTCCCTCCCTTTATCCCTCTCTCGCTCCCTCTCTCCCACTCCCTCGCTCCCTCTCCTCCCTCTCCCTCTCCCTCCAACTCTCCCTCTCCCTCCGTCTCTCCATCTCCCTCACTCCCTCCCAGAGACGGAGGAAGAGGCAGAGACAAGGGAGAGGGAGAGGGAGAAGGAGAGAGAGGGGGGAGAGAGGGAGAGAGAGAGAGGTCTCTTCCTCCCTCCCTTTCCCTCTCTCCTTCTTCTCTCCCTCTCTCCCTCTCCCTCTCTCCCCCCTCCCTCTGCTCCTCTCCCTCAGCTCTGCCTCTCCCTCCATCTCTCCCTCTCTGAGAGGAAATGAGGGAGCGGGAGAGCTGGAGGGAGAGGGAGAGACGGAGCGAGCGGGAGAGACAGAGGGAGGGAGAGGGAGAAGGAGGGAGGGAGAGGGAGAGGGAGGGAGGGAGGGCGAGACATCTCTCCCTCTCCCTCTCCCTCCCCCTTCCTCTCCCTCTCCTAGAGGGAGGGAGGGAGAGGGAGAGACAGAGGGAGAGGAGAGGGAGGGAGCGAGGGAGAGGAGAGGGAGGGAGCGAAGGAGAGGGGGAGTTGGAGAAGGAGGTAGGGAGAGGGAGAAGGAGAGAGGGTGCCTGCTTCCCTCTCTGTCTCCCTCCCTCCCTCTCCGTGTCCCTCTCTCCCCCCCTCTCCCTCTCCCTCTGTCTCTCCCTCTCTGGGAGGGAGAGAGGGAGAGGGAGAGGGAGGGAGAGGGAGCAGGAGGGAAAATGATGGAGGGATGGAGAGGGAGAGAGGGTGAGGGAGAGAAGGAGGGAGGGAGAGGGAGGGAGGAAGAGACCTCTCCCTCCCTCCCTCTGCCTCCCTCCTTCTCCTCCCTCTTCTCCCTCTCCCTCCAACTCTCCCTCTCCCTCCGTCTCTCCATCTCCCTCACTCCCTCCCAGAGACGGAGAGACAGAGGTAGAGGCAGAGCGGAACACGGAAACAAGGACAGGGAAACAGGCACAGGGAGAGAGGCAGGGACAGAGGGAGAGGAGAGGGAAGAGGGAGAGGAAAGAGGGAGAGGAAAGAGAGAGAGGGAGGGAGAGAGGGAGAGACAGATGGAGAGAGAGGGAGGGAGAGAGAGAGAGGGAGAGGGAAAGAGGTAGAGGGAGAGCAGAACAGGGAAAGAGGGACAGGGAGGGAGAGAGGGAGGAGAGGAAGCAGGGAGAAAAGAGAGAAAGAACACACCATCTACATTTCTGTCAGATGACACCAGGGATCCTTACACAACCAGGAGAAAATAACACAGGGAGGCTCTTTCTCAGCTGGAACTGGAACTGCAGAGGGGGCCAAACACCACCAGGCTGGCCACACATGTCCAGCCGCCGCTCCAGCCCCGTCAGCCGTGAGTCTGGTCACCAGGGCTCTGAGTGTCTGCTCCAGGGAGCTGGGGTTCACCTTCTCACCGGTGAGGCCGGGCCAAGACCGCGGGGCCCCGGGCTGGACACATAGGGGGAAAAGCATCCCCACAGGACAGCTTGTGCGAGCAGATTCAGCTGCCAGATTCTAGAGGCCCGGGACCACCCTGTGGCCCATGAAAAACAGGAGGCCACGAGGGTCTTGCATCGTGATTCCTGTCCGTTGGACTGTAAAGTTTATGTAGGGAATCTTGCAAACAGTGGTAACAAGGCTGAATTGGAACGAGATTTAGGCTATTACGGACCACTCTGAAGTGTGTGGGTTGCTAAAAGCCCTCCCGGCTTCGCTCTTGTTGAATGTGAAGATCCCCGAGATGCAGCCGATGCTGTCCGAGAACTAGATGGGAGAACACTATGTGGCTGCCGAGTAAGAGTGGACCTGTCGAATGGGGAAAAGAGAAGTCGCAATCGTGACCGCCTCCTTCTTGGGGTCGTCGCCCTCGAGATGATTATCGGAGGAGGAGTCCTCCACCTCCCACACATCTCCAAGATGGAGAGCTTTCTCCGTCAGCCAGAGCAGGTCCCTTTCTAGATATAGGAGAAGAGAGAGATGACTGTCCCAGGAGAGAAATCACAAGCCGTCCCGATCTTTCTCTAGGTCTCCTAGCCGATCTAGGTCAAATGAAAGGAAATAGAAGACCACTTTGCAAGAGGAGTGGTGTACAGGCAATAACTTCATCTGACAGGAGTAGGTACAGAAAATTCAACTTTTGTTTGAGACTTCTGAAGCTTGGTGCACTTTTTAAATGTTTTAGTTGTTCACATTTGTTTGTCTCTTGGGACAGTGACCCATAAAGGTGTCATTCTCTATGGTTTGAAATGGGTCATATGAGGCTTGTGATATGAAGAATTGTTACCTTCCAATGTTCCCTTAAGCAAAATTGAATTTGCTTTGAATTTTTGGTCTTGCCTAGACTGATAATAAAACTTTAACTCCTGCCCACCTAAAGTGTGATGTTTACTATTATGGAAACAACACTGGCAAACATGAAAAAGACTTTCTGTAGCTGGGAAATGATATGCAGCTGTAGTTAAGCAAGCAGTCTTTAAAAGGTGCTGTGAACACAAGCCAGCAGGTAAAAATGAAAGCCGCACCCTTACCCTAGATTAGAGGTTTAAAAATTCCACTAGTCTTCACACGGGACAAGAGGTTGTCCAGGGAGTTGAGAATCTAAGAAGTTTCAAGGAAGTTAGTTTACCTTTGAGTTCGGTCATAAGTCCCCTCTGTGATTGCTGTACATGAATACATAGCTCTTTGTAATATTTTTTGGAAATCTGAGATTATCAAGATACCAATGTCCTGCCAGATTAATAAGAGTATTGTAGAGCTGAACTTTGAGTTACTGTGCAATTTTTTTTTTTCATGCTGTCATTTGTAATATGTTTTGTGAGAATCCTTGGGATTAAAGTTTTGGTTGCAAAAGAAAAGAAGAAAAGAAAAGAATCCGCCTGCCAGTGCAGGGGACACAGGTTCAAGCCCTGGTCCGGGAAGATCCCAGGTGCCGCAGATCAACTAAGCCCGTGGGCCACAACTACTGAGCCTGCGCTCGAGATCCTGGGAGCCAGAACTACTGAGCCCCCGTGCACAGCTACAGAAGCCCGCACGCAACGAAGACCCAACGCAGCAAAAAAAAAAAAAAAAAAAAAAAGACGATACTGGCCAGGTGATCAAGGGTAAAATCATTTGTCATAAGTCCCGTTGATGGTGTGTATCCTTGATGTGACCTGAGGAGAATGGCATTTTTATCTCTGTCTGGATCTTCCGCCCCAAACCCCATAACTCCAGACCAACCATAAGAAAACATCAGAAAACAAACAGACAAACAAATTGAGGGACAAAATACCTGACCAGTCCTCCTCAAAACTTTCAAGGTATCAAAACCCAGGGACATCTGAGAAATGTCACAGCCCAGAGGAGACTGGGACAGAAAAAGGATGTTAGGGGGAAACTAGGGAAATGCTAATGAAGTGTGGACTTTCGTTAATAACAATGTATCCATCTTGGTTCCTTAGTTGGATAAACATGTCATACTAACGTACTAACGTGTTGGAAATAGGGTTACTGGGTCAGGGTCCACGGCACTCTACACTCTGTACAGATCTTTGCCACTTTTTTGTAACTCTAAGCTATTCTAAAATTAAGCGAGTACTGAACAGAGAGAAGAATGTTATTTCCCTGATTTGAACATGCCTGAGTTTCTTTTCATGGTCACATTTTTGCTATCTGGATGTGTCTTGGAATCAGTAGCAAAGGAGAGTTGCCAGCCCCTGGAAAGATGTGGGTGGTTTGCAGGTGGCTTGCTCTGGAGCTGAAGACCACGGTGGGAAGTCTGCAGCCTCGGGCTGCACTTAGAACCATGGGAGGGGATGGGCCAGCTCAGTTAGGGATGGAACCTATAAATAAAACTTTTTTCTTTTCCATTATGGCTTATCACAGGATATTGAATATAGTTCCCTGTGCTAGACAGTAGGATGTTGTAGTTTATCCATCCTATATTTAATAGTTTGCATCTGCTAACCCCAAACTCCCAATCCAACCCTCCCTCACTCTTTCTCCCCCTTGGCAACCACAAGTCTGTTCTCTGTGTCTGTGAGTCTGTTTTTGTTTCGTAGACGAGTTCATTTGTGTCGTAGTTTAGATTTCACATATAAGTGAGATCATATGATATTTGTCTTTCTCTTCTGACTTACTTCACTTAGCATGGTAATCTCTAGGTCCATCCACATTGCTGCAAATAGCATCATTTCATTCTTTTTATGGCTGAATAATATTCCATTGTATATATGTACCACATCTTCTTTATCCATTCATCCATCAGTGGACATTTAGGTAGCTTCCATGTCTTGGCTATTGTAAATAGTGCTGCAATGAGCATTGGGGTGCATGTATCTTTTCTTTCTTTTTTTTTTCTTTCTTCCTTTCTTCCTCCCTTTCTTTCCTCCTTTCTTTCTTTCTTTCTTTCTTCCTTTCTTTCTTGCTTCCTTGCTTCCTTCCCTTCTTTCTTTCTTTCTTTCTTTCTTTCTTTTTTTCTTTCTTTCTTTCTCTCTCTCCCTCTCTCTCTTTCTTTCTTTTTCTTTCTTTCTTTTTTTTTTGTCACACGGCATGTGAGATCTTAGTTCCCTGACCAGAGATGGAACCCATGCCCCCCGCACTGGAAGCACGGAGTCTTAACCACTGGACCACCAGGGAGATCCCAGGGGTGTGTGTATAGTTTTGAATTAGAGTTTTCTCCGGATCTATGCCCAGGAGTGGAATTGCGGGACCCTATGGCAGCTGTATCTGTTGCTGCACGTCTCACATCAACCACCTGCACTCCAATCCTTGCTCTCAACGTCATCTTTGGGGAACCCAACCTGCGACAGGGACCTTGACAAGAAGAAATGGCTCAGGGAAAAGCTACCTGCACAGGGAGGAGATAGAGGCCATCGCCCCTGGGGTGCGGCGGGGAGAGTGGGCACAGAGATTTGTCATTTCACCCCCGATGCTCATCTCAGCCCTCCTGGCTGCCCCACTCTAGGTCACCTCGGGATACAGAGGTGACCCGGTTAGAGTCCCTGCCTGTGCAGGAATCTGGGGGCACCAGCGGGTCTGAATAATATTAGTGCAGGGTCTCCCCCGCGGCACTGGGGTTATTCGGGGCGGGCCATCCTCTGCTGAGGGCCCCTCCTGGGCACTGTGTGGGGTTTAGCAGCAGCCCTGGCCGCACCCATTTGATTCCAGGGGCCCCTCCCCCCCAGTTGTGACAACCACAGATTTTCCCCACACATCACGGAAGAACTGGGTGAGGCGGCGGAGGCAGGATGGCCCTGGGCGAGGACAGCTGTGTTGAAGCAACCAGCCTGGCCCAGGGCAAGGTCTGCCCCAATCCCGTCAGCGCCTGCATTTAGACCTGCCCCTTTCCTCTCCCACCTCCTCTGCCCTGCAGTGGTCTCCGAGACATCATCGCCATGTAATAAATCACACCTTCTCAGTTGACTGTTTGCTGCCCTCGCTAGAACGTGAGCTCTTTGAGGACAGGGATGCTGTTATGTCCCCAGCACCTAGAAGAGTGTCTGCTGTGTAGTAGATGCTTCATAAATACTTGCTGAATAAAGGAGTTGAATAAAGGGATGAGTGGATGAATGAATGAAGGTTACAATGGAAGGAGGGGGGAGATTCCCTTTCTGGCTCTCGGGGGTTGGGAGATCAAGTGAAAGATCCGTCCTAAATAGGCTGACCAGCCTTCTGGGGTTCCCCGGGACTGAGGGTTTCCCCAGAGTTCCAGCGCTCAAACCTGAGTGGTCCTGGGCAAACTTGGGGGCGGGTGTTGGTCACCCTATCTAAACACAGTAACAATTCCAGCTGCAATAGCAATGGCCAATGACCTCTACGGTCTTATTGACCATGCACAGTTCTTTACCTGGCAGGGAAGGAAGGGTGGGCCGGGATTGGAATTCTGGTGATCCAGGGCGGGTGAGGGCACACCCCGGGCTTGTGTAGGGGAGTCCAGGAAGGTTCTGGAGGAAGTGACAGTGACACAGGGGGGAGGGAGGAGTCTACGGAAGAACGTCCCACATGACAACGTGTGCCAATGGCCCTGGGCCCAAGGTCACACCTGACCAGGGCTTGCCTTTTTTTTTTTTTTTCTAATTTACTTTTTCCCACATGGATATGCAATTGTCCTAATGCCATTTATTGAAAACTCCTTAATTTCCCCACTTTCTGTCATATCAAGTTTCTATAGATCTGTTTCTGGACCTTTATTCTATACCATAGAGCTATACGTCCCATCCTTGCACCACTAGGGCTGTTTCATCACTATAACTTTATTTTTTATTCATTTATTTTTCTTGGCCATGCCGTGCGGCATGTGGGATCTTATTTCCCTGACCAGGGATCGAACCCGCGTCCCCTGCCAGTGGAAGCTCGGAGTCTTAATCACTGGACCTCCAGGGAAGTCCCCAGGGTTTGCTTTGACATCCATCGAATGGTGGCAGGTGGGCACGGGGAGCAGCTGTCTGTGAGCCATCCTGTGTAGAAATGCAGGCTGGAGGGGAGGACAGATGGAGCGGGAGGGGAAGAAGCGGAGGAGGGAGGGAGGGCGGGCGAGAGACAGACAGAGCATGAAAGCTGAAAATAGCTCCTAGTGCCGGGAGCCTTGGAGCCAGAGCCTGGGAGCCAGGGTGACTGGCTCTCCTCCCTGGTGTGTGTGTGTCGCGGGGGGTGGCTCTGGGCTTCTCAGGCTGGGAATGGGGTGCACAGAGCAGGGACGGAGCAGGGACCCTTCTCTCTGGGACCTCGTGGGCCATCCTCAGCTCACAAAGCTGAGCCACTCCTGGCCCTACGAGTGGGGGGGCTTATCCTCCCTGTCCCCTGGATCACACCCCCTCACACACAACTTCCCCGTGTGTGTTCCCAGCAACCAAGAGAATCTGTTTTTAAAAGATTTGGGGGAGGGAGGTAAACATACAAACAAGAGCAGAATGGATACTTTTTCAGAATGTGAATGGCTCTGTGTAAGCCCACCCCCAGGGTAACCACAGTCCTGACCTCTAACACCCTTGACGAGTCAGCCTTGGTCTGGGCTTGCGGACCCACGGAAGCTTCCTCATCCCCTCCTTCAGATCCCGTCTCTCCCTTGGCGTCTTTGTGAGAAGCACCCGGGGAAGTGGGACTGCTAGGCTGTACTGCTGCTAGAAGTCCACCTGGGCTCCACCAGGCTCCAGCCCCCCACCCTGTGCACCTCTCTGACCCTGAGGCACCTCAACTGGTAGGAGCCGCATCACCTTCCCTCCTGGGACTTGTGACACTTAAGGGAGACACCGCAAGGACAAGCCTTTGGCTCCCTGGCTGGCAAAGAGCAGGTGCTCAATTGTCATAAGTGTCCGTATCAGTGAGGGTTCTCCAGACAAACAGAATCCATAGGGTGTGTGTGTGTATATACACACACACGTACATATGTACACGCATACAAAAATATACAGCTGTGTATCTATGCAGTATGCATACACACATATACACATATAGTATATACAATACACACATACATATATACACACATATAAAATGCATAGTTTGTATATCTACAGTATGTATACACACATATACACATAACATATACAATACACACATAGACACTATACATACACACATACAAAATGCATCGTTTGTATGTATACAGTATGTACACATACGTATAACATATGCAATATACACACCTAGGTACATATATATCATACATATATACACACATACAAAGATATTTAGGTGTGTATATAGACAGTATACATACATACACATATAATATATGCAATACGTACACGTACATACATATAGACACACATATACACCTACATATAAAAGCATATAGCGTAAAAATATATATGTACTGTATATATAAATTCATCGTATGTATACGTACATATATCATATATATGATATATACATATATACAATGTATACACACACATACACACCTATATGTAAATATGCACATGTACATACACATATAAATACATACGCAAGTGTGTATATAATAGTATATACATATAACACCTAGAAACATATACACATACAGGTATACAACATATATACACACCTATATATAAATGCACACTGTATACATACATACAGTGTACATAAACTGTATATCTACACACACCCATATATCAATATATGGGTGTGTGTATATATACAGCATGTTCACATTTATAAAATGTATACTATATATATGCACATACATACATGTATACAATAGATACACACAAATATATAGGCTTGTATGTATACTGTATATAGTACTTACACATATACTACAAACGCACGCACATATAAACATATGTGTATACATATATATAATATGTATGCACACATATACAAATTAATAGGCTTGTATATATTCAGTATTTTTTCATATATAGTTTTGTTTTAAGGAGTTGACTCATGTGACCGTGAGGCAGGCAAGTCAGGGCAGGACTCTGGGCTGGAGACACAGGGAAGAGCTGATGTCCCAAGGCCATTGGAGGAACAGTTCCCTCTTTCTACGGAACCTCATTTTTCTCTCCAGTCCTTCAACTGATGGACGAGGCCCACCCACGCCGCGGCATTGACGATCTCCTTTCCCCAAAGTGGACCAATTTCAGTGTTCATCTCTCCTGAAAAATACCTTCCTGGCCACATCTGGAATAATGTTTGTGGTTGCCGGGGCCCCACGCAGTGCACACATGAGATTAACCACCCCCGTGGCGATGATGACACTTTATTTTCTCCCTTGACCATTGTCACTACTATTCCAATTAAAATGGCAGCGCCATGAGGGCAGGGCATTTCCTTTTTTGCCAGTACTGAGCGTCCAGGGTCTGGTGCCTAGCATAGGCTAAATACAGGGCATTTTTGTGAACAGAAGCCGGGATTCCGGCTGTCATATTTAATGAGGAATTATAGTCTTATTATTGGGTGGGGGTGTGTGTGTGTGTGTGTGTGTGTGTGTGTGTGTGTGTGTCACGGTACGTCAAGGGCGGGAGTCGAACCCGCCACCCCAAGCCCCGAGGGGGGTCTCCCCGGGTCCCGACTTCGGGCCGGTGCGGGTGGCCGGGGGCAGCCGAAGACGTGCGTGCGTGCGTGCGTGCGTGCGTGCGTACGTACGTGGAGCAGGCGAGTCCACGGGGTGGGCGGCGCGCGCGCCGCGAGTGAGTGGTTCAGCCCGGCCCCGGCTCACTGTGCTCGCCTCACGCCGGCCCGAGTTGGCGGCAGCGCTGGAGGTCCCGGGCCTGTGACCACAAAGAGGGAGCCGGGGGCCAGACGGGAGCGCGGCGGCGGCGGCGGCGGCGGCGGCGGCGGCGGCTGAGGTCCAGGCCAGGCCCCCTCCCCTCAGCCTCCCGCCCGCCCGCCCGCCTGTCCCGCCCCCGCCGGCGGGCGTCCCGCCCCTCCCCCCAACCGCCAGACTAGCCTGGTGCGGGGGCCGCGCGCGAAGATATGGGGGAGAAGTTGGAGCTGAGGCTGGAGTCGTCCGTGGGGGCCGAGCCCGCCGTCTACCCGTGGCCGCTGCCGGTCTACGTGAGTGCCACCCGTCCCCTCTTCCCGGACCCCCGCCCCTCTTCCCCCACGGCGCGCGCTGAGCCCACCGAGAAACGGAGCGACTCGAGTCGCCAGACCCTCTTTGGAGCCCCCCTTCCCGCCCCGCCGTGGTTCTCCGCGGCCGTGTCCAGCCCCCGCGCGCAGGGTGGGCAGAGGGGAGCCGGGGCCGGCCGGGGGCGCGGACTCGGCCGCAGGGACCCCGCGCTTCCGAGGGGCGCCCGAGCCGGGCTGCCGTTGGCTCTGTAGGGCTGGGGACCCCGGTCCCCCCGGGCCTGGACTGCCGGCGGGCTTGCCCTTCCGTACTTTATGATCTGACATGTAGGGTTGCTTTTTCCTGGTAGTTTATTCTTAGCGCTGTCAACGTGCTTAGCTTTTTTAGTTTTGAGGACACCCTTTCCTTCCTCTCTCCAGTTTTTTGTGTTTTTGTTTTGTTTTGTTTTAGTTAGGCATTTTGTCCCTCTGATCTTGAGTGGGTGGGCTGGCTGGACCCTTGGAGAGGAGGCGTTGTCTCCCCTAATTTGAGTGGGTGGGCTGGCAGGGCCCTTGGAACGGAGGCATTGTGTCCTGTAATTTGAGTGGGTGGGCTGGCTGGACCCTTGGAGAGGAGGCATCCTGTCCCCTGATCTTGAGTGGCCTTTGGAAAATGACACGCCGAACGGAAATTTACACAGGCGTCCGGTGATTCCAGAAATGCAGGGTGTCCGGGCAGGTGGGCGCCCGGCCTCTCGTCCCCCGTGGCGGCGTGGTGCGCGTGTTGTTGTCTCAGGGTTTACGCTTGGGCCCTGCAGCCCACCTTCGGGAGGGAAAGCGCAGCGGGCGCCTTGGGCCGGCGCCTTTGGGGCGCCCTTTCGTGCGCTCGGCTTGCGGGGGACCGGCCTCCAGGGGAGCCGGCGGGGAAGCCCGCGCGACCCGCCCCTCGCGCGGGCTCCGTGTGTCTCAGTTTGTGGAAACTGTGTCGCGGCCGGGTGCGGGTCGGGACGCTGGGACCGCCTGGGAGCCGTTGTTGACTCCGGTCCCCGGTTCTCCGCAGTTCTCCGCGGTCGGAGGGTTTCCAGCCCGCCACCGCGCGCTGGCGCCTTCTATTTTTGCTCTTCCTGTGCCCAGAGGCGCGGCTGAGTTGTGCACCCATCCCTCACTCTCCGTGTCCCTCTTCCTTTATTGTCTGGTTACTCGCTGGTACTTTCCTCCCTCCCATTTTATCATTATCTGTGAGTTTTATTAACATGCCGTTTACTCCCTCTTTTAAATTAAGAATGAAGGAAACTGTGAAATGGTACTTTTATCTTTAATGGCTGATGCTGTAAAAGTGACAGTTGCAATGCAAGCATCTTTCCCTAACTTGACTCCTGTCATGCATCTCAGTAGTGTCTCTGTGACAGGACTTGAAATGATAGCACCCACATCTCTTGCAGCTCGTTCACACTGAAGGGATATAATCATCGGTTTGCTATCACAGCCACTTGCCCAGCTCAGACTGTGATGTCACAAACCAGAGATGATTCTCCCTCAGCAGGAAGAAGCCGGAGAGATGAATCTCCATGATGGACCATCAGCCTTATTCAAATTTGGTCACTTCATGAAGAAAAATTAACCATAATAAAGATCAAAGATACCGGCTAGTTGAAATACCCTGTTGAATTAAGCTTGAAAAACTTTTCCATGATACTGGAATGAAGGAAATTCTTTCAAAATTCTAAGGAAAAATTTGAGAGTTATAATAATGCAGATATCAGTAAATATTTATGGAATTAAAAATATTATGTAGCGCTGGTCCCTTTAAATGTTAACACTTAAAAATAACTTATAGGTATGTTTCTTATTTTCTATGCAAAATTATGTGGCTTGCTATTTCAGACAAAGGTGACATATCAATCTGAAAAGAGTCAGCAAAGACACAAAATGGATGTACTTTCTCTTGACCTATACACCTACTTTTTATGTTCTCATGGTTTAAATAAAAAGTACAGCTTTTGGATTATTTAAAAAGAGCAGAAGCTAAAAATACAGTACTAAATATCATTGCAAGGATTTGGTAGCCAAAACATTTGCTCCATTTCTAGGAAAGAATCCATGAAGACAAAATTATATTACTTTTATAATATAATACTTTTTATATCATGTGCGCATGAAAAACATTCTAAATTACAGAAACAATTAGACAGTCATTGAGTACTCCCCAAGATGTTCAAAATCTCTTTAGTTGTTAAATCTATCAACACACAACACAAAAACTCTCATAAATAAACCACATCTTCAGGTATCCAACCAAATCTTCTAGCATAAAATTCCTTATCCGTTTGTACCCATGAGATGCTAAAGTTGAAGCAGTTTTCAACTTGAATCATTGATAAATGATGTGTTAAAAATTAGCTAATGTCTTTATTCTTTACTTTTCCACTTAAAATGAAGAAGAAACTGTAGATTGGGCTAATTTGGAATAAATTGCTATAGAGTTTTTTTTGGAAAGCTGTTATTTAAATCTCAATAATCATTATTCAGAATGGGTTATTATAGAGAAATAGCTTGATTTAGATAGGAAAGAGAAATGAAGGTTCACTGGGACTGATGCTAACCAGGGCTAAAGGGGAGGTGGGTTTGCTCATCCATTGTCTTTAGAAGATAAATCATAGAAGCAAAGTCCCTAACCTGGTGGGACCTGGGTCTCTTTGTACATTACAATGAGTAAATAAAATCCAGAAGACTTGAGGAATGTAATTTTACACCCCCTTCAGTTCTATTTATTGGAAGCAAATTGTTTGAGTATAATATTGTTAATCTCTTCTTTTTGCCTGAGTTAAACAATTCTTTGAGCTGAAATAGTTTTGTAACTTAAAAAATATATGCCTATTTTCAAAGCATGTCAGGTTACAAAATATAATGAGGAAAAAGATGAATTCTTAAGGGTTCAGGTACATGTCAGTACAGTTAAAAAATACTTTTAGTGAGGGCTGGTATACAAAGTATTTTGAAATTTTTAAATAAACATTTTTCTCTGCAACAAATTGATACACTACAGTATTACTGCTTGTATTTGAATTGCTGCTTTCCTTTACTGGAAAATGACGGGTGAATTTCTGTAATGAATTCCGACGCAAAAGATTTATGACATTTAAGGTTATTTATAGACTGTCTTGAAAAGAGTGATGGGATCATGTAATTTACTCTATTAATTAGAAGTTGAAAAAAGGAAAGAATTCAGTGAAATGGAAGAATTTCAAATTTGACTTATCAGGCAAGTACTGACTAATTAATTACTTTAGATAAATTTCCTTATATTATTGGAAGATCTGTACAGTTAGGTGTGATTTGCTTTTATTGTTTCACTTATCTCCTGTCTTTTAAGATAATAGAAGCATATTATTTGTAGGGCTTCTTTATGAAAAGATTAAGCTTTGAACTTTTCCTATTGAAGTTAACTGATATGGTTGAATTTTTGCTAAAAATCTATGTAGGGAATTCAGATTCTGACAAATGCTTTTCTTTTTTTTAAACATAAGATAGTCTCTCTAAAAGTCTCATTATGGAGTGATTTCCAGGGAATTTCTAAAAGGCACTGTACCCTTTAAAATTCTGTGATGGTGTCAGTAGTTCTTTGCATTTTACGGTTTGGGCCATTTGATCTGAGTTAAAGCTTGTGAGGTATTAAGATACCATTTGTTTTTGTTCCGTTGTTAAATCAGAAAAATGTCCTCATTTATAAATGTTATGAAACTATGCCCAGAACCTTAGGGTATTTTAGCTCCATTCTACTGAAGTGCTTGCTATACCTTAGTTTACTAGAGATGTTTTTCTTGAGTGTGAATGAGAATGACATCACAGGGTTTTTTTTTTTTTTGGCTAATGATAAAAACCAGTCATTGAGCTTTGTTCTTTTGCATCAATAGAAATAATATTAAAAACAATAATTTTTCTTTGTTTTACCAAGTGCCCTGGGAAACAAATTACATTTGAATGTGTTTGGTAAATAGCATCTCTGAATGACTCTTCTGCCCCATTCAGGGCTCTCTTCGTGCATTTTCCCCCCAAGCTATTAAATAAAACAAAACTGGGAGTTGTAAGACGAAGACAAAGATGGGACAAATCTATTGAAAAATGAATGGAATTTTTGGAGCGTTTTCTTACCTAGTTATGGATGATTAGTTTATGCAGCATAAATGAAAACAAGTGTTTACCTTACAAGGCGTAAATGTGCCCAGAGCTCAAGGGAGGATCACATGAAATTCAAATCTACTACATTCACAGCATCAGCAGGTTTAGTTTCAGTGGTCGAGACATAAATTAATGTTATAAAATTAAATCTTACCTGGCAGTGGTTTGTTTGAAGCTCAGTTATTTGAACTCCGGCTGGAAATAGTAAGCTTCGATACCTGAAATGCAGTCTCTACTTCCTTTTGTGTTCTCTTTTACCCCTGTGTTTTTCTTTCCTGCAGTCTCTGTCTGTATTCCCGGTAATCTTGGAGCATTAGTTAGGACAGCATGCAATAGATGAAGCTTCCTTTTGGATAGGATTATAGAACTAGAAGGGTGAATTTTGCCTTTCTCTGTCTGATGACAGCCGTCGATCTGACCGCAGACAACTTGAGTGTTCAGAACTTATTAAAAATTCATTGACTGTTTCAGCAATTGAGAAATCCTGGGTCTTTCTATAGACGTTTTACCTTCTGCAAAAGTTCTGTCCATATTTCAGAACTACACATGCTCCTGAATCAAGTTGCCTTAAAAAATTGTCTGGACTAGAAGCGTGGATGTTCTCTTGCGTTCTCTTGCTTTCCTTGTTTTTCCCTCTCCCAACTTTTCAGTCCACGAGCTTCCTTCCTGTAGAGGGTGAAGGGATTTCTTCTGTCCTTGTGTTCCTGTAACACGTAGTTCTGTGAATAGTGAGCAAAAAATCCAAAAGGAGGTACGGCTTTATCGTAGTCTCCGGACAGTGAGCACACTTGGCATGAATGAAGAGCTGATAGGAGCTATTCAAACCAGGCAGCAAACTGATGGGATGACGCTTTCGTACATAATAAACCCATTAATTACTTCTCCTGATGGACAGCAGTATGCCCTGAAAGGAAAAAAGGAAGGAGCAGATGATCACATTCGGTTTAATAGGTGCTCTCTGAGCAGCCTGTCATTGAGAAGTGAATCCAGGAAAAGCTGCAGCTTTGGAATGTGATCAGGTAGAGTGGGCAAGAGTTGTTTTGACAGACAGTTAAGTGACGTATTTTGGGAGGAAAAAAAGAGCTGAGCACAGAGGTAGCAGGAATAAGGTTCCAAAATGCTTTTGAAAATGTTCATTTTCCCCTGTTAGTCCTTTTGGCTGGAAGAAAGTAATGTGTATTTTACCTCTGCATTATTTGCAGGGATTTTGCTGAGCTGTTTTCTCATGATATAGCTTTCCCTAAAGAAGGAAAATGATTTTTAAAAAGTCTTTGAGATAGAAAAGTATATTGTGAGTTTAAAAACTTCGTAGCAGGGAAAAGGCTACTTTTTTGTGAAAGATGTGTAAAAAAAAAAACAATTGTAAGCTGTGTTCTGACATAAATCTGAGGGTAAGCAGAGAGAAGGCTGCTTTTTAAAAAATATATTTTTATGTTTTTATATATGTTTTAGGCACATGCATTTTGTTGCTTTGGAATAAAGCATCACTTGACATAAAAATTTAGCAGGGTCTTCCTTTTAAGAAGTTCCTAAATTAGAGGGAATTTTGAGTAGTTGTATAAATGAATAGATCTAAAAATGTCAATTTCGTAATTTTTTTACTTAATTTTTGAAATATCACAAGATGATTTTTTTCCCCTACATAGAGTCCTTTAAGGAGGGTTTCTGGGCAATAGAATGCTTTTAAATGTTTTTAAAAAAAGTATTATGAGAAATTTCAAATGTATACAAAACTACAAAAAATAATATAGGAACTTCCATAAACCTATTACCCAGATTCAATAATTACCAAGGTTTTTGCCATAGTAGCTTCATTTAGCTCTGTTTTTTCTGTAGCTGAAATATTTTAAAGCAAATCTCATTTCACCCCTGCATACTTTAGTATGTATATGTTTAAAGCATTAACACTTTCTCACATGACTACTGTGCCATTATCACACTTAACAATACTAATAATTATAATTAACAATTAACAAAGGGGTTAATTGTAATAATCATTTGGGGTCATATAATATCCAGACTATTTAAAATTTCTCATGTGTCCTAAACTGTCTCTTTACATAGGTTTTTTTTGAATTAGGATCTAGACAAAGTCCACACATTATATTTAGTTGTTAGGCATTAGAATTTTAAACTCTGACTAAGATGATCACATACGAGGAAGAGGTAAAATTTAATTTTATTGTGGTATTCTACACACATTCATAATATGAATATCTACAGAGAACATATCTCTAGAATATTTTCTTGAATATTTTTCCACTTAACATTATGCATGATACCAAAAAAGGAATGTAATTTTATATGGTAATGATTGGCCATTCGTTAGGTTCATTGCTTTCTGTAAGTTTTGGTTTTGACTTGTTCTGGAGTATGTATTGATAGTTCAGGATTCTGCGCAAGCTGTTGAGCCTACCATTTGGGCTGGGCAAGTTCAATCCGATGCATTCCAGTCAGTTCTGCTTTATTGCTGAAAAAGACCATCTTGCTTGTTTACCTTATCAAACACAGTAGAGTATTGCGATAATAAACACTCCAAGTTTAAAGCCATTGATTATTAAGCCACTTTCAACATTTGAATGTGACCTACGAGTTCCATGAAGATCTAAAAAGAAGTAAGAATCAGATGGGGTCATTGTGTTCCTGAGGACCAGTGACTGTAGTACTATATAATTACATACTATCCATAATAGTGTATAATTTTATGAATTATTGTATAATTATTTCCAATAATAGCAGTTTTTTTCCTATGAATTTTTATTTTCCTGTGAGATTTGAACTCCCAGCTCCTTTCTGAAAAAGCAGAGCATTTGGCTGCCTACTTTACTTTCTCAGGAGTGCAATAACATGAGGTCCTTGAATAACTTGTGTGCTGCATTCTCCCCTGTTGAAATTCATTCTTCATTCTCATCCCGATTCTCTCTCTCCTTCTCCATCTTCCAGGTTGGCTAGATAAATGAGAACGGGGAAGATGAAATATGGGGGGGGAGTCACTAAAAGGGCATGGATGGAAATTATACCCAGGTTCAGAGCCAGTGCTGAGGACCATGCTCCCATTTCTCTGGAGGCTGTAGAATTCTGCTCTCCCAAGTGGTCCATGGATGGTACACCCCTGGTTGTATCTCCTGTCCCATGTCATGTTATGGCATGATTGTTTGTGTAACACTTCTTTATGTTGTCAAATTATGCCTAATGAGGTTTATATCTGTTTATTACCTACATATGTGAAATCCTGGTAAATACTTAATGACTATGACCATTTTATACACGTAAATGGAATAGAAAAAGATGAGCCAAAATGCTTCTGCTTTCTGTAGGACGGACTTTCTGCTTTTGAAGCAAGGCGTTGTCGCTGTGAATAATATTGTTCAGAGATCTAATGGAATGAGCGGCTAGTTGGGTAAATGGCTTGTTCTCCTCACCTCCACCTCCATAGGAAGAGGAGGGAAAGTCTCAGGGAGATGGATTTTATGTTCTCTTTGATGCATGTGATAAAGCACAATTTTCTTTTGTCCAGATGTTTCAACTCCCATCTTCCATTTTGCAACTCCCTTTATTCTCTAAATTTAAGTTAATCTGAACTCGCCCATTTCCACTATAAAACTGACCAAAGAACTTCAGAAGTTTCATAGTCTTTATAGATTTTTAAAGAGCTTCATGTATAATAAGATAAACGACTTTTCCCCACAAAGTTCTTTCTTGCAAGAATGTTTTGTTCATACCAAGAAGTATGCTCACAGCTGTTTCTGAGTCTTTGCAAAATCGTAACTGCTTTTGTAAAGGAAAAATAAAAAAAATAGCCCCTTCTTTATGTTCTCCAGTTCTTAGATGAGTAGGATTTGTGTTTCAGGACTGCTTCTGTGGCAACTGCTTATTTTTAGGGCATTTTAAATATCCATCATCTCAATCGAGTGTCATTATTTTTCAGTTAATAAAGAAAGAAAAAAGTTGCATTTTAAGAGTATTGTAGAATCATGCAAGTTCTTTCTAAAATATGCTTTTTTTGGTTGCTCTTGTTAAAGACATCAAATCTTTGTTGGCTTACATGGGTCATTCTAGATCACTTTAGCCCATTAATTGTAACAATTAACAAATATTTGATTCCTTCCTAGGTACACGACACAACTCTAGATACTTTGAGTGTGTAATAATCTACTTTTTTGTAGCTTTGGGGCAGAGACTGTTATCAATCATATTTTATAAAGGAGGAAATTGAGATACAGAGGGGCTAAGTAACTTGCTCAATTTGACCCAACTAGTAAGATGCTGAACTGTGGTATGAATCCAGTAGGATGCCCTACTAAGGAAAAAGATGATGGAGCCTTTTCCTTTACATGTGAGACTCCCAGTATAATTTTGACAGTGGTGTGTCTCCAGCATAATCAACACTTTACCAAAATGAGGTCTGCAGTTTCTCTGAGATCCCAGATGACTGACTGGCAGATGACTCTAAGAATTGACTGTCCTTGAGAAAAGGACGGTGAATTTAATATAGGATGAATGTTGCCTTTCTAGCTTCCCTGCTTAACATTTATAAAGGGGTGATTTTTTCTTTCTAAAATTATTCATTTTATTCTTTTATAGGCTCTCAAATAGTAGTATGTTTTAGAATACCACTCACGTTTAATTAAACATTTTTAAACTGAGTGTGGTGCTATGAGGGGATATGAACTAGACTTGTACTTGATAATAAAATTGATAGGAAACAAGTCTTCATATGTGTCACATTCAGGTAAACTGATTGCAATTTTATCTTCTTTGGATTTGTTTTATGTTTCACTTTTAAACTTCTTTAGTTCATCACGCTACCGTAGCACTTACTTGTTTCTCTTATCTTGGGCTTTAACCTGTGTCCTGGTGTTTGGCCCTTTCCATCCAGTCTGTCCTCCTTCAGATTTTGACTTCTCCTAGTGACCTGCAGACGACGCCTAGAGGTCTCCAGACCACAATTTAGAAGGCTGATTTTACAGGCACACCCCAGTGAGTGGGATAGATATGTTCCTGGGGAGATGGGTTACTAACATTTCTCATTAACTCTTTATTAAGTGTTTCTAATGTTCCAGGTCCTAGACTAGGCTATGTTCTGGGGGTAGATTAAAAAAAAAAAAAAAAGAAAAAGGTAAGAACCTTGAGAACCCTGCAGCCTAGTGGGGACACTAAAGTGAACACATGGTCCCAAAACCGAATGTTAGGTATGGCCACATCATACGCTTTCAGATCCCAGTTACTGGGGCCCTTCAGATTTCCAGGTTTATTTGAGCTCTTCTAATACTCTTGAACTTCTCTGTAGCTGTTCTTCTGTTGTGAGATCACTTCTGCTTTCTCATTGAGCTCTGATACTGCATCTTCATCAGTCTGGCAAGGAGCCATTCTCTGGAGCAAACTGGATTATTTGGATAGGCTGTGTTTTTTGTTTTTGATGCCCTTCTCAGTGGCTCTAGGCATCTAGTCTTTAGGGAATCACTTCATACAAGAGTCAGCCTCTCCCAATCCCAGGGAACAAGGTAATCCCCACAATTTGGGATCTTCCATTTCCATTTTGCTTTATACTAGAGACATGTTTTTAGAAAGCATCTGTGTCCCGTTTGCATTTCTCTATGTTAGGAGTGGTCTCCTAGTAACATGCTTATAGACTTATTCTGAGTGATCCATGAAGAGTACCCAGCACAGTGCCCCACATAGATGGCAAATGCTCAATAAATGTCAGCAGTTATGATTATGGAATTTAGTTTTAGTGCTGGAAGAACTTCAGAGATAATTTAGTCTAACCACGCATTTTACACAGTAAGTTTTTTTTTTTTTAAACAACAGCTCCTGTTTATTCTTTTATTCTTTTTATTTCTTTATTTTATTTATGGCTGTGTTGGGTCTTCGTTTCTGTGCGAGGGCTTTCTCTAGTTGCGGCAAGTGGGGGCCACTCTTCATCGCGGTGCGCGGGCCTCTCACTATCGTGGCCTCTCTTGGTGCGGAGCACAGGCTCCAGACGCGCAGGCTCAGCAATTGTGGCTCACGGGCCTAGTCGCTCCACGGCATGTGGGATCCTCCCAGACCAGGGCTCGAACCCGTGTCCCCTGCATTGGCAGGCAGATTCTCAACCACTGCGCCACCAGGGAAGCCCTACACAGTAAGTTTTAATGTTCTTTTTCAGACGGGCCGTTTAACTGGAATTGTTATCTTTAGTGCTATCCATTCCAGAGTAGGAAGGCCAAAATTTTGATTCGGTCATTATCAGCTTAATGATTACACTATTTCATAGGAGTTTTTGTGTGGATAAATATTTTGAAGTAAATGGCAATTGTGTGTTTTAAAAGAAATTAAGGGTGAAATTGGGAAAGCACTAAACATTTCTACATAAACAGTGATGGTATAGAAAACCTGGCAATTTGTTAGGCTTCCATCTGTAACAAAAGTTCCAGAGGGAATTCTGAAAATTATAGATTAGTAACTTTCTGGAGGGTAGATATTTATTGATTTATGTATTTATTTAAAATTAGTTTTTATTGGAGTATAGTTGATTTACAATGTTGCATTACTTTCTGCTGTACAGCAAAGTGAATCAGTTATACGTATACATATATCCACTCTTTTTCTAGATTCTTTTCCCATGTAGGTCATTACAGAGTATTGAGTAGAGTTCCCTGTGCTATACAGTAGGTTCTTATTAGTTACCTATTTTATATCAGTAGTGTGTATATGTCAGTCCCAATCTCTCAATTTATCCCTCCCCCCACCTTTCCCCCTTGGTAACCATACGTTTGTTTTGGTAGATCTGTTTTTTGTTTTTGTTTTTTATATAGATAGAATTGTGCAGCCACTTTATTTATTTTTATTTATTTATCTATTTATTTATTTTTGGCTGCATTGGGTCTTCGTTGCTGCGCGCAGGCTTTCTTTAGTTGCGGCGAGCGGGGGCTACTCTTCGTTGCGGTGTGCGGGCTTCTCATTGTGGTGGCTTCTCTTGTTGCAGAACCTGGGCTCTAGGCACGCGGGCTTCAGTAGTTGTGGTACGCGGGCTCAGTAGTTGTGGTGCATGGGCTTAGTTGCTCCGCAGCACATGGGATCTTCCCGGACCAGGGCTTGAACCCGTGTCCCCTGCATTGGCATGCGGATTCTTAAGCACTGTGCCACCAGGGAAGCCCGGTAGATCTATTTTTAAAAGTGTAGAATCCTTGAATACTTAGGTGAGCAGTTATTGAAGCAAAGGTAGCTTGCTTTCAGAAATAAATAACTATATGAATGAATAGAAGCGGGGGTTATATTTTAGATTAAAAATATATATTTTGACAAAGTATATGCCTTAAAATCTATTTTAAAAAGCTTAGTAAATAGCTAAACATTTAAGTAACCTTGGGGACCTTTAAGTGGATAGCCCAGTTGTCTGAGCCAGCAAGAGAACTGTAGGAATAGACGTCAGTTCTTGGAATGGAGGAGCTTTGGGGATTGTCTAGGAGTTGAGACAGTTTTCATTTAACATTTTTATAGATTATTTGAAAGACAGAGGATAGGAGGAAAGCCCCAAGATTAGGTAGTAGTATATAAATCTGTTAGGGATAAATTCTAGACTAGAGCTCTATGAGTGGGAAGTGGTAGATGCATTTTAGTTTAGTGTGGGCATGAGTAAGTAAAAATAATATTGATAATAACTATGTAATGATAGGCCATAAGATAAGGGGGGAGTTATAGGAAGGTTTCAATCATTCCATGATTTGCCATGTTTTAATTTTATTTTTATTTATTTATTTATTTGGTTGAACCAGGTCTTAGTTGCGGCAGGCAGGCTCCTTGGTTGTGGCTCACTGGCTCCTTAGTTGAGACAGGCAGGCTCCTTAGTTGCGGCTCACCAGCTCCTTACTTGCAGCCTGCGAACTCTTAGTTGCGGGATGCACGTGGGATCTAGTTCCCTGACCAGCGGTTGAACCCGGGCCCCCTGCATTGGGAGCGCAGACTCCTATCCACTGCGCCACCAGGGAAGTCCCCTTGCCATGCTTTTAAAAGATCTGAGTCCTGTGTGGCATCGTAAGAAATTAAGAGATTGGTAGCCTAGTAAGGAGATGATTGTGATGACCTAGGCAAAGTATGATGGTTCCTATCTTAGCTTAGGCTGCTGTAACAAAATACCATAGACTGGTGTCTTTTTAAAAATTAAGTAAAGAATTTATTAGAAATGCTTCATCCAAGTTTAATAAATCTTCTGTAATTCACTAGTATGTATTTTTAAAAATTGAAGTATAGTTGATTTACAGTGTTGTGTTGATTTCTGCTGCATAGCAAAGTGATTCAGTTATACACATACATTCTTTTAAAAATTCTTTTCCATTATGGTTTATCACAAGATATTGAATATAGTTCCCTGTGCTATACAGTAGGACCTTGCTGTTTATCTATTCTATATATTGTAGTTTGCATCTGCTAATCCCAAACTTTCGATCCACGCCTCCCCACCCTCTGTCCCCCTTGGCAACCACGAGGCTGTTGTCTGTGTCTGTGAGTTTGTTTCTGTTTTGTAGATAGGTTCATTTGTGTCATATTTTAGATTCCACATATAAGTGATAGCATATGGTATTTGTCTTTCTCTGTCTGACTTACTTCACTTAGTATGATAAATCCATCCATGTTGCTGCAAATGGCATTATTTCATTCTTTTTTATGGCTGAGTAGTATTCCATTGTGTATATACAATCTTCTTGATCCATTCAGATCCATTCAGATCCATTCAGTGGACATCCATTCTTTATCCATTCAGATCCATTCAGTGGACATTTTGGTTGTTTCTGTGCATAGACTGGTGTCTTAATCAACAGGCATTTGTTTCTCACTGTCCCAGAGGCTGGAAAGTCCAAGTTCAGAGCACCAGCATGGTCAGGTTCTGGTGAGGGCCTTCTTCCTGCCTTGCAGATGGCTCCCTTCTTTCGGTATCCTCACACAGCCAAGAAAGGATGCTCTGTTGTCCCTTCGTCTTCTTATAAGGGCACTAATCCCATCATGGGAGCACTACTCTTCTGACCTCATCTGAACCTAGTTACCCCCCAAAGACCCCACCTCCTAGTATCATCACATTGGGGATTAGGGATTCAACATATGGATTTGGGGGCACACAAACACTCAGTCCATAACAGTTCCTTAGACTAAGGTAATAACAGTGGAAAAGGAAAGACGTGGACAGATTAAAGGACTATTTTGCAAGTCTGAAAGATAGAAGTTGCTGATGAATTGGGGAGTGATGGAGAGTGAAGTGATGGAGATGTGAGTGTTGAGAATGACTCTCAATAGTCTGGCTTGAGTAACTGTGGATGGAGATGCCATTTGCTGAAACTGGGGAAGCTCCCTGAGGAGGAGCTTTGGGAGGGGGAAGATCACTAGAGAAAATACTGAACAAGCTGGGCTGTGGATCTGGTAAGGGTTACCTTCTTAGTTACTTGGGGCATGTGAAAGAATACAGTCTTTATAGGCAGGGGTCAACATACTCTTATATGTAATCTTTGTAATAGGCCTTTTTCTCTGTTTTAAATGATGGTTTCAGCTTCCCTGTGTTTTCTCTTGTCTCCACTATTTACATGTAACACATACTCCTCATAACTTCTCTCCATGCAGGTATCCCAGGGAGGTAGGAAAGGAGTGGATAAATTAATCTCTGTGTATGGGGTATGGTTTGAAAAAGTCACTCTAGGAGAAAATATGTCCATGCATATTTCCACTCCCACCCCTACCTGGTTGAGAATAATTAAAGAAAATTCTTCTATGAATGGTTTTCGACATGTCCAGATTTCTTTAACGTTTTTTTGGTTTCTTGGTCGCACTGGCTCATAGGCAGAAAGGGCTCTCCTCAGATGGTCCAGACACCTCATTTTCTAGATAAGAATGCTGAGCATCTGAGAGGTTGGCATTTACCCAAGGATGCAGATCTTGCTTGCAACTGGTTAACAGTAGATACATGAGAACAGTGGAACCTCAAGATCAGAATCCCAGCCTATAATTCTTTCCATGAGACGTACCATTTCCTTCTCAACTTTCTCTCACAGGAGAAATTCTCATGAATAATAAGAGAAATGTTTTATAAGAAATAGGTTTGATAAAGTAAAATATGTTGTTCTGTAGAGATTTCATATTTATTATTTGATAGGATTGATACTTTAGTCCTCAGTTGAACAGTTTAGCGCCTAAAATATCTGGATCATTGTGCAAGGGTGACTAAGGATAAACTGTTCCCAGGCAGCTGACATGGAGTGAGGGAGACAAGCATACAACGAACAATGCTGTCCTTAGTGTGACAGCTACTAAAGTGGCTACAGAATAGTCAATAACACGGGGCTTACACGCAGGAGGAAACAGTGTTACCTGGAGAGATTAGGGAGGTTTTCTAGAGGAGGGGTGTCGGGGGTAGGCATTGGCTCGGTGCTCTTTGAACCCCTCCGGAAGAAATCAGTTTTAAGAAGCTCATTTTATTCTTCTTGTTTATCGCAAAACATTAACAAGAGGCTTGTTGTGTGCTAAGTGGAGAATTAGTTTGAGATAATATGTATAAAACATTTAAAATAATAGGAGTGGCAACAATCTGAGACACACACACATACACTCTCTTCCTCTTTTTAACCCAAGTATTCTAGTTGCCATAACAACCTGATTATGGGAGTGCATTTGCTAGTATGGTTGAGGTTGTGTCAGCAGATCCCATTATAAGCTGCAGTTTTCAGGGTTTTAAAATTCAATGTCATATTCACCGACGTGAATATAAAATCCCATCCATTGGTTTTATTTTCTTATCTAGTTGAGTACCCAAGAGTCATTCTCCTCTCCCCTCATGTTGACAAAGTCCATATATTCAGTGCCTAGGATTCTGCTTTTGTTTGTGAGTATTTTACTGCTCAAAGAACCCTCCATATCTGATCAAGTTCTCTTATCTTACAGTGAGGAAATTGAGGCTCTGAAGGGTTAAATGACTTGCCTGAGGGCAAATAATTCAACAGGGATTTACTAGTTAATACATTACAGCAGTGATGGTGTTGGAGTTCAGCAGTGTTTGTGCTTAGTGATCTCCTTGATCTTTGGTTAAATCTCACAATGACATGGCTTTAATTTATCTAACTGTGTGTCTATGTTTGATGTGTGTCCTTTTTCGTATAACAGCATTCTTTTGTCATACACTGCATTGTAGGCACTTGTTTATATGTCTGTTCAATCTCCACTAAAAGAGCTTCTCAAAGGTGGACACCAGGCTTTACGCATGTCTCCAGCATTTGCTGGGAGAGGTCAGCTCAGCCTCTTCTTCCTTCTTGCCTTGACTCAAGTTTCCTTGGCTTCTGATCTTCCTTGTTGCCTATTCCTAGTTCTTAGACCTGATGACCTGTTACTGGTTTGTTGTAGTTTGACTCCTAGCACTGCCCTCTCACTAGAGAGCATGAGAGGAGGAGATCGGGAAAGAGGAAGTGATGGGGGGGAGGGAGGATGTGCGCGGCAGAGGCAGAAGCCCAGGGAAACGTCTGGAAACTCAGGAGAGCGTGGTGCTTTGAGGGCTGTCGCGTCGCTAACAGTGTGAGACGTGGGTCAGAGAGATATTAAGGGACCTGAAGACAGACTTGTACTGGACTTTCTGCTAAGGAATTTACAATTTGTCTAGTAGGTAATAGAGACCCATTGAAAGGTCATTAAGTGGTAGAGTGATAGAGATTACCTAGACCTACTGACTTGAAGTCTGAAATGTGCATGTAAAAAAGAGTGAGGCATAGATAGATACACATTCTCTGAAGTAGGAAAATCTAAGCACAGAAAAGGAAGCAATTAATTCTGCCTGGGGTATGATGATAAGGAACTTTGAAAGTGGTGATATTTTAGCTGGATTTTAATGGGCAGCTAGGATTACACCAGGCAGGGAAGTGGGAGAGATGGCATTTTAGAGATGAGAAGCACCTTGAATGAAGGATTTGGAGGCAAGAGCATGGCTGGCATATTAGGAGAATCTTGACTGGCAATGTTGGTGCAGTGTAAGGTCCAAGGGGGCCAGTGGCTCGGGATGAGACTGGATATGTTGGGCTGTGACCAGGTTGTCAAAGGTTTTTGGTGTAGACTTTGTGCTTTAGACAGATTGGAGCCATGGTCTTTAGAAAAGCAGCAGGAAAACACTGAGCTGACATAGAGAAATGGTTCTGACAATTTAGAGCCTGAATCAGACAAGGACAGAGGTAGGCTGTTCTGCTAGACCAGGTTAAAAAAAAATGAGAGTGTCTGTTGAACTAGGGTGTGGGATTAGAAATACTAGAAATGGAGGGTAAGAATTGAAGAGGGAGGGCCATTTCAGAGGTGCATAGAGCAAAGGAGGGGGGAAGGAGTGGAAAAGGGAGGTTTCTCATTCAAGCTTCCAGATGGATTCTTTTGCCATGTATCAAGATGCAGAAAACAGGAGGAGGAGATAGATTTGGGTTAAAGATAATATTTAAAGAAATATATCCAAATTCTAAAAATCGAGTTGTCACTTGCTTACAAAATGCTCATATCGTAAGGGAACGTTTAGATGAGCTTTGACAATTGAATACACCTGTGTAATCACCCTCGCCCACAAGATGTAGAAGAGTGGCTCTCAACCTTTAGGGAGCATCAGAAACACCTGGATGGCTTGTTAAAGCATAGATTGCTGCACCCACCCCTAGAATTTCAGATTCAGTAGGTCTGGGCTGGGGACTTGAACTTACATTTCCAACAATCCCCAGGTGCTGCTGGTTCAGAGCGAGCATATTGAAAATCGCTGATAGGATACATTACCATCACTCCAGAAAGGCCTTTTCCTCTCTCTCCCCTGCTCCCCAGGGAACCATGGTTTGACTGCTATCCTCATGATACAAATGTAATTACACAGTATATACTCTTTATGCTTGGCTTCTTTTCATACAGTGTAATGATTTGAGATTCACCTATGTTGCTGCATGTAGTTTATTCCTTTTCTTTGCTGACTGGTGTCCTGTCATATGAATATAGCACAATTGTTTATTGATTCTGTTCACAGACATTTGTTTTAGTTTCAGTTGTGGGCTATTATGAATAAAATTTCTATGAACATTTACATACCAGTCTTTTTGTGGTCACATGTTTTCATTTTTCTCGGGTAAATACCTAGGAGTATGCTGGATCATAGGGTAGATATATGTTCAGTTTTTTTTTAATTAATTAATTAATTTATTTATTTTTGGCTGCGTTGGGTCTTCGTTGCTGCCCACAGGCTTTCTCTAGTTGTGGCGAGTGGGGGCTACTCTTCGTTGCGGTGCGCAGGCTTCTCATTGCGGTGTCTTCTCTTGTTGCGGAGCACGAGCTCTAGGCACGCAGGCTTCAGTAGTTGTGGCACGTGGGCTCCGTAGTTGTGGCTCGCGGGCTCTAGAGCGCAGGCTCAGTAGTTGTGTGTGGCGTACGGGCTTAGTTGCTGCGTGGCGTGTGGGATCTTCCCGGACCAGGGCTCGAACCCGTGTCCCGTGCATTGGCAGGCGGATTCTTAACCACTGCGCCACCAGGGAAGTCCATATGTTGAGTTTTCTAAGAAACTGTCAAATCGTATTCCATAGGGGTTGTAATATAACTGGTTGAATTCTTTGCTGACCAAGTTTGCCAGAATTGATTTCTGTAGTTTGCAACCCAAACTTTGACTGATACATTACATTTCTCCCACTCTCTGGTTTTCAAAATCTTATTCATCTTCACATGCTAGTTCGATTGCCACCTTTAGTGAAGCTTCCAGTTTTCCTCAGTTAGCATTGTGGTACTTTGTAAATAGAGCACTTATTTTTCGTCTTCATTTTATTATAGTCAGTTATTTACTTGTATGTCTCCTTCATTAATTGTAAGCTACTTGAAGGCCTGTACATGACATAGCACTGTGGTGTTCAGAGGAGTGATAGGATTTATCAATAGAAGGTAAATGGGGCAAGCTAGAGAGTGTGTTTTTAGACAGTGCCGTTTTGGGAATTCAGGTCAGGGGAACCCTTTATGTTTCATTTGCCTTTGTTACGCTATTTGAAGTACCCTTCCTTTGGTGGTTGAGAGCTCAGTAACTAAAAAGTTATTGCTCTCCCAAGGGCCAGATCTACACAAGAGCTTTAAATCACATTGGATTTTATATTTTCCTTGTTCTAAATCTTTTAAACTTTCCAGTGTAATGCAAACCACAGATTTTTTAGACTGTGAGAATAAAACAGGAATTATAGTATCCAGAGGTCTTATATGTATAGCGCCCCTTTTCACTATTTTTTTTTCTATTTATGTTTTAAACTCATTTGTTGTATGTATTGTTCAAACGATTCTTATTTCGTCTATACTTTGGAGTCCTTGCCACTTTTATCTTTGCCATTTTTTTGGTCAATTATTAAATAGAAAAGTTTTTTTTTAAAGCTGTCTGATTTATATGGTTCTGTATATTTTAAATTATATTTGAAATGTTAGAGTCCATAAGAAATTTTAGTGTTTAGTTTTCTGTTTTTTCTTAACTGTTTCCTAATCTGTTACTAATGAATTGACAAGAGTACATGTTTGTTAAATTTAAACTAGAATTTATTTATAAAAATGTGCTGTGTTAGTTCTATGTATAGAATAACGGGATTGGAGAAAAAAAAATTTTTTTTTCCCTAGCAGGGAATAATTAAAGTAACTAGCTTTTTAGTAGTGTTTCTTTATGCTGTAAAATTAGGTCAGGACAGAGCATTTCTTGTGCCTTAATTTTATTATTATTGTTACTTTTGTTTCTTTTGCCAAGTAGAAATTCTAGGTTCTTTATTTGCTTCATAGAGATGGTGGAAACATAAATTAGGTTGCTTACAAATATTTAAAAATCTATGTTAGGGACTTCCCTGGTGGTGCAGTGGTTAAGAATTCGCCTGCCATTGCAGGGGACATGGGTTCAATCCCTGGTCCAGGAAGATCCCACATGCTGTGGAGCAACTAAGCCCGTGCGCCACAACTACTGAGCCCACATGCCACAACTACTGAAGCCCGCGCACCTAGATCCCATGCTCTGCAACAAGAGACGCCACCGCAATGAGAAGCTCGTGCACCACAACAAAGGGTAGCCCCCGCTCGCCGCAACTAGAGAAAGCCCGCACGCAGCAACGAAGACCCAACGCATCCCAAAACAAAAAACAAAAAAAACTATGTTAATTTCCTTGCAGATAAACTTCCTAATGAAAGCATATACAGAAAGAACCTTTAAAACTATGTTTTTAGAAAAAGTGTTGATCATATTCAACACTTAGATACTCTTCTCTTGGTGGGAGTTGATACAACTCATTAATGAAATCATTTGACATCAGGGTTTAGCCCGTGACCCAGCAATCCCATGTTAGCAATTTATCTTACAAATATGTCTGAACAGTTAGCAAATGTAAGTAGATGATTGTTCTTTGCAACACTTTAAAATAAGGAAAATCTAGAAACAACTTCCTAAATGTCTGTTAAGGGGGACTGGTTAAGTAACTCATGGTATGTCTATGCAGAGGGATACCATGTAGCTATTAAAGAATGGGGTAGATATGGAAAATGTCTAATATCAAGGGAAAGAGTTACTTCAGAAAACTAAGGATAGTATTACATTTGTGTAAAAAAGATATTCATACATAGGCATACAATGGAAAGCTGTATAAGAAACATATGTAGTGGTTACCTTTGGGGAATGAGAATAGGAGAAAAGGAGGATTTTCCTTTCTATCTTTCTGTACTATTGAATTTTTATTTTGTTGCCATGAACATGCGTTACTCATATGAGTAAAGAAACAAATTAAACATTAAGTTCAATTACCTAGAACTGCTTCTTCGTAGGCCCTGAAAGCCATCCTTACATTTAAATGATCAGAACCTCCCTGTGAAGGAGGCTGGCAGTGTTAAGTGTAGTTTAAAAAAAAAAAATTAATTAATTTTATTTTTGGCACTGAGTCTTCGTTTCTGCATGCGGGCTTTCTCTAGTGGCGAGCGGGTGCTACTCTTCGTTGCAGTGTGTGGGCTTCTCATTGTGGTGGCTTCTCTTGTTGCAGAGCATGGGCTCTAGGCATGCGGGCTTCAGTAGTTGCAGCATGCAGGCTCAGTAGTTGCGGCACATGGGGGTCTAGAGCTCAGGCTCAGTAGTTGTGGTTCACGGGCTTAGTTGCTCCGCAGCATGTGGGATCTTCCCTGACCTGGGATCGAACCCGTGTCCCCTGCATTGGCAGGCGGATTCTCAACCACTGTGCCACCAGGGAAGCCCTAAGTGTAGTTTTATAGATGAAGAAATTAGTGGTTGGGTGGATTTAGGCCTTTCAAAGGATATAGCGAGGTAGTTGGTGGTGGAATGAATACCTGAGGTTTCTAACTTCTAGGATGAGACAAGTTTTTTTGTTTATGAATGAACAAAACAATGAATTGTGAATTGTTTTTTTTTCCCCCTCCTAGAAGGGTTATGTACTTTTCATGCTTTCCTATCAAGCATATATATCTTTTCTAATATAGCAAATGGTTAGGCGATATTGAATTGTAGTTTATCCCTTAGATCTGTTGACTTAAGTTTTTTTTAGTTTATTCAATATGTATGTCATTGCTCTTAGAGATAGCAAATGTGGGGTAGTAAAATGTGGAGATGGGAATTTAAGATTTTCACCAAATGACACAGAAATGGAGGTTTCCGCCCAGTATCCTAGGTCTACGTGTGTGGCTTCACCACACTGTTCTCCCTAGGCTGTAAAAAGCCATGCTTCTATCCCTCAGTTTCTAGTTCCTTAAACATAAGGGGTTCTAAGTGGGCTGCTGTGATATGTGGTATTAAAAAGACTGGGAAACTTTTAGCATCCCACTTAACCTTCCCTTCTCAGTTTCTTTTTCTAAAATTGGGACCTCTATAGCAAACAAGTATTGATTCATTCTCATTCTCTCTCTCACTTATAAAACATTTAAGTGTGAAAAACTTTTAAGAGACCACTGAGTTTTATAATGTCATCATTATAGTTTATAATCAAATCATCCTGTAGCTTAAAAAAAAATCGTGTTAGATTCTGATTTGCTCTGTAAGTCCACATTCTGGAAGTGCAGACTGCTTAAAAGTGACTGAAATGGTGATGCTTCATTTCTCTTTACAAAAGTTAAAGGATTTTTTTTTTTAAATAAGAAGTGAATAGTAGAGATAAAAGCAAATGTATAAGTGCTCTTTGGCCTAATCAAATAAAGGACAACTGAGCCATCTGTCAAATGCAGGTTGAACTAGATGTATGAACTCCAGTACCCTTGTCCGGCTCCAAAACAGGAGTGAAAAGAAAATTCCAGGCCACTCCCAGGCATCACCTGCTGCACAGAATGTGTGTCTGCTCGCAGCTGACGTGAAACCAGCAGCCAAAGTACAGTTTTAGCCTTGAACAGCAGGTGGGGTAAGCAGTCAAACATTTTTCCAAATGGGAGTAACATTCATTTCATACTTAGTCATTGATTGAACAACCATGGAATGCATGCAAACCCGAGTGGGTTCAAACCTTAGCTGAGTAGATTAAAACAACAGCAACAGCAACAAATTCTTCACTGCGATTATAAATCTTTACTCCTCAATTTTGACTATTTCCTAGATTGTTGATATTATTTCAAACCAGACTGGAAATCTGAGAAATGATGTACACTCATGATTCTCTTTTGTGTTGCTCCTCCCCTTGTTTTGTTAGACTCATACAGTCTTACCCATAGAGGAAAAAAGAGTGGGAATCAGAGAGACAAGTTGTAGGAGAAAATCTTCTTTAATGAAGGGGTTTCTTATCTCTTGGGTGTGTGGGCTTTATCTCTGATTGTTGGTGTGTATGTCATGGCCAAGGGTAATTGAGGCAAGGATAATTAGCAAATGTGTGAGCTTAATAGGCTGCTTAATATTTTATCCTTAACGTAGGTATTTCTAGATGAAAATGTTGCCTGAAACAGACTTTTGCAGTATAAACTCGAGATCTGGTATGTATTATCGTATTTGTGAAATTTCAATATAGTTTCATTGATTTTTGAGCATTAATGGCTTAGAGTTAAGGTAGAACTTACAGAATAAATTTTGTGGCATAAACAGCAAACTTAGGGAGTTGTTCTTTATTTTGCGTTGAGTCTCTTCTGATATATGGACTTTTGTTTATGCTACTTCCTTCATTTTCTGGATTGCAGAAACTGCGTTGATATTTGCAGTTTATATATATAGTGACTTTGGGTGCCCCAGCCATTGTACTTCTCCACTACCAAAGCTGGTATATCTTTAAATACACATTTATTTTAAAAGAACAAATTAAAGGGGCACCTTTCTTTTTTAGTGCAGGAGCTGACCGTATATGTTCTATCCACACCTACAACTGGCATGTGCCCCTCTCTGTATCTACACGTATATATTCAGTAACATACTCATATAAGTTGTATATTAATATGCTATTTGGAAGTGCTTTATACTCCCAGTTTTGTCCTTTTTGTTTATGGTAATTTATATGACTTAATAGTTTTCCCTAATGAATATTCTCTGGGCAACATATCTTCCTTTTTTGTTTTCTGACCTAAATAATGATTACTGATGATGTTATGAAGTGAATGTTTCTGTTTCCCCCCAAATTCACATGTTGAGGCCTTAATTCCCAGGTGACTGTATTTGGAGATAGGGCTTGTAAGGAGGGGATAAACCTTAAGTGAGGTCATAAGGGCGGGGCCCTAATCTGATAGAGCTGGTGCTCTTGTCAGGACAGGCAGAGAGACCAGAGCCCTCTCTCCTTGACGTGTGAGGATACAGTGAGAAGGCAGCCATCTACAAGTTAGATAGCCGGTCCTCACTAGACATCGTCTGCTGGCACCTTGATCTTGGACTTTCTAGCCTTCAGAACTGTGAGAAATAAATCTCTGTTGTTTAAGCCACACAGTCTGTGGTAATTTGTTTGGGCAGTCTGTATGGCTAATACAGATGGCTAACTTCCTAACCATAAATAAATAGGTATTTTTTATAGTGGGTAATGTGAAGACTTCAGATGAAATAGATTGAGAAACTGATTGGAAATTGAATGCAAACTAAGACCACTTGACTGTTACTGAAATGAATAGCCCAGTTTGCTTTTTTTTTTAACGGAATTCACGTTCTTTTATTTATTTATTTATGACTGTGTCGAGTCTTCGTTTCTGTGTGAGGGCTTTCTCTAGTTGCGGCAAGTGGGGACCACTCTTCATCGCGGTGCGCGGGCCTCTCTTGTTGCGGAGCACAGGCTCCAGACGCGCAGGCTCAGTAATTGTGGCTCACGGGCCCAGTTGCTCCGTGGCATGTGGGATCTTCCCAGACCAGGGCTCGAACCCGTGTCCCCTGCATTGGCAGGCAGATTCTCAACCACTGCGCCACCAGGGAAGCCCGCCAGTCTGCTTTTTGTTGTAGCTTACATATATCAATTCTTTTAGTTACTGATCTTTGGATTCTCTTATTTGTGATTGTTTACTTCACGTGCGAATGACACATTTTTTCCCCCCTTTCACTCATCTGTGGTAAAGACTCATCTGTGGTAAAGACGCCCCCTGATACTGGGTTAAAAAGGGCTCTCTCCTTGAAGCAGGAGAGTTCTTTTTAGAGGAAGCGTGTTTGTGTTTTTATTGTTGCTGTAACAACTTGCCAAAAACTTAGTGGTTTAAGACAATACAAATTGATTATCTTATGGTTCTGGAATCCCAACCTGGGTTTCACTGGGCTAAAATCAAGGTGTCTGCAGGGCTGCATTCCTTTCTGGAGGCTCCAGGGACAATGTTTCCAGTTTCTAGAGGCTGCCAACGTTCGTTGGCTCTTGGCTTCTTCCTCTGTTTTCGAAGCTAGCAACATAGGGTCTGTCTCACTTTACTTCTGTGGTCACATCTCTTTTCCTTTCTCTCCTTTTTTCTGCCTCCCTCTTCCACTTTTAAGGATTCTTGTGATTACATTGGGCCCATCTGTATAATCCAGGGCAGTCTCCCTGCTTTAAAAGTCAGCTAATTAGCAACCTTAATTCCCTTTTGCAGTGTACCCTAACATATTCACAGATTCAGGGGATTAGGACGTGGGCATCTTTGGGGAACCATTATTCTGCCTATCACAGGCAGAAAGTGATATATTTAATAAAGTAAAAGAAAACTTTGCTTGGAAAATTATTGGAGTTCTTGTCTTTCAGCCTGTCTTTTCTTGGAAGAGTCATGGTCTGTATTTCTCAACTGTTTAAACCTATGTCCTCTTTTGAGAAACAAAGCTCGTCTGTTCTGCGGTCGATAATAAACATATTTGTTTTTTCCCCCCCCTAAAATATTCACATAACCCCCGCATCCCCCAAGTGTTTGAGCTAAATAAGGTTTGTCACACCTGTACTTAGCCTACATCTGGGCCATTGTTTCTGAGACTTCTGGAGTATTTTAGGCTCTGGGATATAACATTTGCCCTTTTGTTCGACTTAAAAATCTGCCTAGTGTTTGCCTTATTCTTATTACCGGCTCCGTTTCCCCCATAATAGTAATTATTTGCTATTGCTATCGTGAACTTATTTAAAGAGGTAAGCATACCTAACATATTTTCTAAACATGTCCGTATACTTAAGAGGTAGGTAGAGTATGGATTAGTGCTTGTTCACAAAAAGTAAAGGATCTGCAATCTTAATTGCTTAGTTGATTTGAAGCTCATTTTCAGTTTCATTGTTGTATCAACTGAAATAACTCATAGCAGTAGGATAAGGTGATCGCTTTTGTTGGTATGTGGTTTCAGAGCACATATCCTGGTCTGAGATTTTATATATATATCAATATATGGAGGTTTTATATATCTCTATATAACTATGTATTACCTCTGGATAACTATATAACTATATCTATATATATAGTTTTAAAATAGACTTTATAGACTTTTTAGAAGCGTTTAGATTTACAGAGAAATTGAGAGACTAGTATAGAGAGTCCCCATAGATCCCATACCCAGTTTTTCCCCTGTTATTAACATCTCACATTAGCATGGAACATTTGTTACAATTAACGAGCCAATATTGATATATTGTTATTATCTAAAAGCCATGATGTCAGTTTTGTTTTTTAGTAGAAAAGGAATAATTTGGCATTTGAGAATATTACTTATGAAATATAAATAATGTGTTTTTGGGGGGTGAGTTAATTATGCTTTATTCATCTTTAACTTTGTGATTTGACTTTGTATTGGCTTCTTGATCTGTGAAGACTGACCATGAAGTGGATTTGAATGTTAGATTTAGCTCTGAGTTTGAAAGTAATTTTTCTGGTTAGGACTGAGAGCTGGTCAGATTAAACCTTGCGCTTTTCATGTCTTTATGGATCTGCCTTCCCATCACATTTAGAATAAAATCCGAATTCCTTACCCTGCCCTATAATGCTCTTCATAATCTGACTCCTGTGAGCCTCTTAGGCCTCATTCCTTCACTCTTTCCTCCAAGTTCAATGCAGTATAGCCAGGATACTGGCTTTACTTCTGATTTTTGAATGTGGCAGGATTGTCCTCTCCTGAGGACCTGGAATGTTCTGCCTTTCTACCCCAGATCCCAGCATGGCCTACTCCCTCATTTATCTGGTTCTCTGCTTAAATGTTCTCTCTGAAGATGTTTCACTGATGATTCTATATAAAATAGTGCCCTCATCATTCTCCAAACCATTACCCTACTTTCTATTTGTAGGGTTTTATTTGTCACTACCTGAAAGCACAGTGTTTTATGCATATATTTATTCAAACTTTGTCTATCTATTTATTTGTTGGTTGTTTGACTCCTACAGTAGAATGTCAGCTCCAGGAGGGCAGGGAATGTTCCATGCACATCAAACAGTGCCTGGCATAGTATAGGCTCTCAATCGATATTTGTTATGTGACCAAATCGTGGATTTTGTGTTTAAGCATGGCATTAGAATATTTTGGAAATATTCACATTTATTTTTTGTTAGCAGCTTTATGCTTTTCCTATTACAACTAAAAGTAGTGAAGGGAGGCTGGGTGTAGCTGTAGTAACTCTGAAACCAAATCCACTCTCTGGGCTCCTCTCTGCACACAGTCCTCTATTTTGCCATCCGTGAAAAGAGCCAGAAGGAGTTTAAATGCCTCTGCCAAGGAAATAAGCATCTGTCAGTTTCCAACACGTGCTTTCTGTCTTTCAATGCCCTTAACAACGAGAATGTGTGTACACGATTACTTTTCCTTAGTCTCTAGCAACATACCTGGTGAGCAGCTGTTTACAATGAATAGTTCCCCACCCTCCTGGCCTCTTAAACCCAGCCTGAAGGTAAGAGGTGAGGCTTACAGAGCGGGGACTAGAATAGGAGAGTGTTCCAGAGGTCAGGAAGTTTTGGTTTTCTTTCTTGTTTTTTTTTTTTTTGAGCGTATTAGATAAATTGTGACACCTAAGAGGAGAATAAGAAATGTGCACGAATATCACGGTTTTATAAGAGTCAGTGATGGGGTTTTCTCTCCCCTGGCGATACCATCAAATGGAAGGTGAGAAATGGGCTGGCCCTCAGCTCAGGTGTGTGGAAGCTCTCATAATCCAAGAGGTTGAGAGAGATGCTGCCTCAGCAAACCACGGTAGAGTTACTGGGCAGACACGACCAAGGTGGAGTTGGCCCACTACGGCCTGTTTCTTCTGCTGCGTGCAGCTCAACGCCATGGACAGATTGCCCAAGGACTCAGAAAGGCAAAGAAAAGCTGGCAGATGGTGAAGGGAGTGAAAACCCCCGGGTAAGCGACCTGTATGGGGACCGGGGGGGCGAGTTTCTCATCGTTTTCCTTTTCTCTCTGGCCTTGAACCAAAGGCAGGCTCTCAGCAGAGCTGCAGCCATGGCACGGAGGTAGCTAAAAACCAAGAGAAAGTCCATCTTTCTGACCAGAGGACTAGGAAAATGCAAGTTGGAGAGTATGGGGCGGGGGGGTCCCCTCCTTCTTTTGAATCATGGGATGAGTGCTGGGGTCGGGGAGCACCAGACCCTTTGGAGAGTCAGGCTGGCTGGTGGTGCCAGCAGCTAAAACGTGTAGAAGTCTGTTTTTCTGGCCAGAGGACCAGGAAAATGGGTTCCTGCAGTCCAAAAAGTATGGGAAAATGCCCGTTTTTGTTTTTTGTTTTTCCTCTTTCTTTTTTTTCCCCTTTCTGCTTTGCCCTCTGAGCGGCAATGTGGGCAGCTAGAACTCTAAGAGAAACCCGACCTTTGGGCCAGAGGATTGGGAGAATCCTAGAGAGGAAAGAGCTGGAAGGGGATCCTCTCTGTGTGTGAAATGTCCAAAGGTAGGGGCTCACCCTGAGCTGCACATCGGGGAGACAGACTGGAAGTAGCAGTGTAGCAAAAGCCTTGAGAACTGATGTGACATTGGATCTGTCGCCCACAGGAGATGAGACAGAACTTACTGTCTGGATCTAACCAGATTGGTTGCCAGATAAAATGGAACAAACAAAACCATAACATTCTCCAGAGGATGTTTAATGGGATCCAGAGTCTAAACAACTTCATATTCACAATGTTATTCTACATCTAAAATTTCACAGTATACCAGCAAAATGTGACCAATTCTTGAGGCAAAAGACAATCAATAAATGCCAACCCCAAGATGGCCCAGATAATGGAATTCTGAGCCAGAGACTTTAAAGCAGTTATTATAAGTCTGCTCCCTCCATGAGTTAAAGTATCTTGACCTGAATGGAAGGATAGCTATTCTTCTTTTAGAAGAAACCATAGGAGGAAATGTTTGTGACCTTGGGTTAGGCAAACATTTCTTAGGTATAGCACCAAAAGGATGATCCGCAAAGAAAACAATTGCTAAGTTGGACTTCCTGAAAATTAAAAATTTATGCTTTGGGAAGGACACTGTTGAGGAAAAAAAAAAAAATAAGCGACACAGGAATATATGGGAAATTGCTGTACTTCCCATGCAATTTTGCTGTGAACCTAAAACTGCTATAAAGAATAAATTCTATTAAAAAAAGACAAGCCACAGACTTGGGAGAAAATATTTTCAAATCACATATCCAACAAAGGACCGGTATCCAGAAAATACACAGAGCTCTCAAAACTCAGTATTAAAGTAAACAATTTGTTTAAATCTTTTCCCCATTTTTTAACAGATGGTTTACCCCAGAAGATATATTGATGGCAAGTAGCACAAGGTGGTCAACGTCATGTGTTATTAGGGAAATCCAAAGTAAAACCACAATGAGAAACCACTTTATGTCTATTAGAATGGCTTAAAAAAAACCCTGACAGTACCAAATCCTAGCGCTTTATTATCAGATTAAACGTACGCTTTTCATATGACCCTGCAGTCCCACTCTTAGGTATGTATTTACCCCCAAGGAAATGAAAACTTTCTGTACATGAATGTTTATAGCAGCATTTTTTTTCATAATTGCCAAAAGCCAGAAACAACCCAAAGATTCTTTAACTGGTGAATGGAGACACAAACTCTCCATGCAATGGTCTACAACTTGGCAGTAAAAAGGAATGAACCACTGTTACTCAAAACAACATGGATGGATCTGCTACTAATGTACTAGGTTAAGTGAAAGAAGCTTGGAGGGTGGTGTGAAGGGAAACTTTGGGATGATGGGATTGTCCTGTATCTTGATCGTGGTGGTGGTTATATTGATTCCATTTGTCTAAGCTCATAGTACTTTGTATTTTACTATATGGAATTTGATAAAAGAAAATACTTATTGGGGACCATCTAGTAATAATTTTTAGCAGACCCTAAAAAGCTAAGTATTCCAGACCGAGAGGGCAGTTATTTTTCACATGATACACTTTGCTTTGAGGTAAGTCACCAGCCCTCTTCAGTGGTGAGAGAAGAGCGTGTCTGTTTAGTAGACTTGTAAACCTGTGATGTCTTTTTTAAGTGAATGGTGTGCCTCAGCTAACGAAATCTACCACTCTGGATCTTACTGCTTTTTGAGTGGCTTCAGGACCATTAGAAACAATGAGAGGAATTTCCCTTTTTCTTTTTAACGTTTAGTGCACTGAATTGCTGTGAATAATGCCTGAAGGCTGGTCTTGGGATTGTGTGCAGAAGGAAGCAAGGTTTATCTTGCTGGTGATTGTGACATTTTCTTTGGGACAGACCCAGGGCCTTCTTCCTGTTCCTTCTGTCCTCTAGGGTTATCTCTGAGGTAGCCCGTTCAGAACTATCTTTTTTTTTTTTTTTAACATCTTTATTGGCATATCATTGCTTTACAATGGTGCGTTAGTTTCTGCTGTATCACAAAGTGAATCAGCTGTACGTATACATATATCCCCATATCCCCTCTCTCTTGCATCTCCCTCCCACCCTCCCTATCCCCCCCCCCCCCCCGGTGGTCACAAAGCACCGAGCTGATCTCCCTGTGGTATCTTAATGATAAGTCACACTCCAGACATTTTCTTTTCTTCTCCTCTTGTCAAAATTGTGATAATGACCGTGTGTTAGTCTCAGGGAAGGGCTTTGAATTTCAGGTTTCTTTAATCTAGTCAGTGTGTTGCCTTTTTAGACATCCCAGTGGGGACACTAGTTTGGGGGCAGATGAGCCTTTTTGTGCTGAGCATATTATGGAAAGATACAGCATTTTCCTTCTGCCAAGCCTAGAGCTCATGTTCTAATAGGTAGTAGCTTTTTCATATTTATTCCTCTTGAGAGTTTCGATTACGATTTTAAACTCACAGGCTGCCTTGTTAGAGGAAAGCAATACTACGAGTCTAATTTGTGCTTCCTCCACAAAAGAGTATTTGGACACTGTTGGTGGGGATCTAGAGAAGGTGGAATTAAGTGTTGCTTTACATTTCTATGAAGCGGAGATAGTCTCACGCTTACACAAAAGATGAGGTACACATCATGTCAGTATTGCTAACTCCAAGGGAATTTTACCGACATGCGATTATTCAGGCTCGCTGTGCCATGGCCCAGCTTCAAGGCCCTTGGCTTGTGTGCACTCCATAATCCTGGTCCTGAGATTTGCGTTTTGTCCTTGTGGATTGAGGGCTTTGAGAAAATCCACCTTTCTCTAATGCAAGGTAAAAAGCTCTCTCCCTTCCTATGTGTCTCTGCTGCCCTTTCTTTTGATTGAAGTTTTTTCCTCCCTAATGTTGGAAGAGCTTCCTACAGGTCATACTTGAAAAGAGCTGCAGAAGGGAAATGCTGATTATAGCATTCTGTCCTTTCACAGGGGAAATTGTCTTGCGAACCTCTCTGCCTCCGGAAAGTGCATTTTCTTTTTCTCATTTCTCAATTTTGGTTAAAGTGGTGCGGATGGGAAGGAAAGAGTTTTTGCGGACATGTAGCCATGATGTCATTCTGCTGATGGCAGAGGAGCAGAGAAGGCAGTTGAGCCCGAAAAGAAGAGCATGCCGGCTTGAGCTCCTTGCAAATGTCACGCATTATGGGGCAAACGTAGGCCTCGCGTTTAACCCAGGCGTTTTGTCTTCATTGCAAACAACGCCATCTTATGCCATCTACAAAATATTTGCCCTTGAAACCTCTAAATACGATGTTTGTAGAAGTTGGCATCCGATTTCTATGGACGCTAAGGGGGCCGACTGACAAGAGTGCTCCGAGCGTCCGAGTCGTTTTCTCTTCAGGCTAATGTTGTCATGTGTAAGTGCTCTTGAAGATAAAGAAAAGATTTTAATGTAAGAAAAAAAAAAAAATCAGCCAGCCCACAAAAGAGAAATGTTATGCATTTTGTACAGATTCTATTCATCAGGGAAGAACTGCATAGGGGGATAAATTCAAAAGAGGCACTTCAAATGGTAGAAAGCGAGAGACCGTGGAAGCATACATTAAATTATGTGTCAGATAAAATACGTGCACAAAGAAACACTTTTCCAATGATTGGTAGAGTGAGTCACTCCTCCTCATTCGGTCAGTGTGTGCATGGGCTGCCCCACATCACGTAAGGTAGGGACTCAACAGGAAGAGAATTCTCTTAGGTCCGTTTGTTCTTTCATGTGAAATGGCAAATTCGGCAGCTTTCACTGGGTAGGGGCTGGGTTTAGCCCTTGTCTTTGAAGAGAGAACAGCTAAAAAGGGTAGAGATTGTGTCTTTTGTCTTCAGAAATTTGACCTATAGGTTAAATTTATAGGTTAAGCTTATAGGTTTTTGCCACAAGGAGAGTAAGACTGTAATTCAGTCAGGGGATGTAAATGAGGAGATGTGCAGAACTTATATGAAGGCCCACAAGTTTCTAGCTGCACAGCTGTAACTTAGATCAGTCACGAAGGAAAGTGCAGTGAAAATTGCAGCCCACTTGACTGAGTTGTGAGGCGGTGTGAGGAAGTGTGTTCTCCCAGATGGTAGCATTCGTCCTTTAATTAATAAGAATAGATTGTATAAGATGTAAATCACACCTATTTGCTTATGGTTTTCTTTTTTTCACATTTTATCAGTTTGTCACCCATTGACATCATCTTCTATTTTAGTTTCGACAATTTTTGCAAAAGCTCGTCAACTCCCCTGTTCAATTGCATATTTTTCTTCATGTCATGGATTACGTGTGTCCTTCTCTCCCCTCCCTTCTCTCTGGTCACATTTATTGCTTTTAACTATAAGTGACTTATTACTATCAAGCCGTTTCCCCATCCTGTGAACCTTGCTGTTTCCAATAATTAATATGAACGGGTTGCAGTGGATAAGTTTTTGGGGTCAGACATTTGTTCTCTTGTGTGGTTGGTAAGTTTTTGGAGTGGGTACGTGACCTGTTTCAACTGTATTTCATCTGTATACATATAATTGATTATGTATCAGTAAGGTCTTGTCTATCTTCCAGGGCTTTCTTGAAATTAAGATAATTGAATGAGAATGAGTTTTGAGAGATGCGAGATGGTGTCATTGATGCAGGGAAGGTAGTTTCACACATCAGAAGATGATTCTTGAATAATCAGTCTCTGGCTGGTTACATCTCTTCTGCTCGTTAAACAGTCTCATTAGTTTTCTCTGTTGGTAGTTAGGAGTTTTGAGCAGGACCTTCACAAAAGCTTTAGAAACTGAAAGACTAAAAACATTAGAGAGAATGATTTGTTTTACTAAGATTTTGCTCAGTGAAGAGACATATTTGCAAAAGCACTAAATTACGTCTCAGGCAGATTGTCATTCTGCCTCTGCCAGTAAGACCTTGGGCAAGTTCTTTTCTGAAGCTCATCTCATCTCATCTCCAAAGCCTCGGGGCTTAAACCAGATGATCTACAAAGATGCTTTAAGAGAAATACTGTTATTTCAACCAAATTTTCAATTTGTCTCCTTGGGTTGATTATTGTGGAACAAGTTTGTAAAGGTATTTATCGGTAAGAAATTCTGTTCTAAAGGTAGAAAATGACATTATCTAGTAGTAAAACGTGTTTTGAGGCGTGGAAAAGAGTAGATGACGTCATTAAAAAAATAAATTTATTGACTCTGTTGTGTGCATAGGGTAAAGTACAGCAGCATACAAAAGAACTGTATATGACTTTGTGATTCTTCGAAGTGCTGCTGGAATAAATGGTTGCCAGGTAACAGTTTTCAGTCCTGTCAGAATCTCTGAATAAGGCTTACTGAAATCACTTACCTTGGTAATTGGCATCTTATTAGAATTAATAGCTACGTGGTAACAGGGACATTGTATGAAAAATTAAGTGGTAAGTGTTTCAAAATAGCTAACTTCTTTGAGGAAGCTGCTTACTATTACTGAAACAAGGATGGGATCTCCATGCTGTTTAAAAGGCAGGTGGAGGCGGTTACTTTGTGTCATTTCGTAGGGAGAGTCTAGCACTCCATTCTAGGCTCTGTGATGAATTGTTACCAGGTGGACTGGGGGTGAATTTGGGATGGGTGGGTGTGTTCGTAGTTGGTGAAGGGACACTTGGCAAATCATACACAGTATTTTGGTAAGCCCAAGAGATTATTTACAAGACAGTGGTTCAGAACTCTGAACGTAAAGAAGAAAACAACCTTGCTTTTTTCTAAATACCTGTTGCTCACCAGAGGAGGGTATTCGCTAAGTTATTTCAACTGTTTCTTCATTCTCCCGGACTCTGTAGCACACAAGCACCCAGAGACACTTGGGTCTAGCTCACAGTGGGTTCACAAGTTTGATGGAGAAAAGTTTGTTAGCTGGACCAAAAACTGGTAGAAATATTTTAGAAGAGATTCAGGTGCATTTTGCAGCTCTGGAGATAAATAGTGCTTGAGAGAACTTTTGACTGAAGTACAATATGAAAGAGAGGGGGACGGTTGTGAGCAAAGAGACTGCCTCATGCAAAGAATGAAGTAACAAGGAAATAAGTGACCGTGTGAGACAGATACCCACCAGAGTCCATCTCAGAAGCTAACTTTAATATAATGTTTATTAGGTAATTTTGAAACAATCTGTTGTGCTGATCTGATAGTGCTGTGAACTTCATTCTGATAAGGAACCTAGGAAGTAGAAAATTTCGCCCCGTTTTGTGTCCACAAAAGTGGTTACTGTTCGGATCGGGGGTGTATCGTCGGAAGGAAAGGTGCAGAGCCTGTGAGGAGCTAGGACTGGAGATGAGCTGTATGGCCCCAGGCTCTTGATTCTGCTAACAAATGGTAATCAGTTCTTCATGCCTCATTTTTATCAGACTCTGAGCCAAAATAACACCAATGAGAAAGAGATAAAAGAACCTGGAGAAGGAAAGGGATGGCATGAAGGGCCCCATGAGCCGAGTCATTGAACAACCGCTTCATGGGTTGTTTTACCTTTTTTTTCTCTGTTCTCAGACTCTTTCCGCCTCACTTTTTTTTTTTTTTTTTTTATGTATTGACATCTCTGAGCAACATTGAGAGTGGACAGCTGTTCTTTTTTATCCTTTGGCCCGAAAGACTGAGGGTAGAATTTCTAGTTACATACTTAAAACAGTGAAATTGTATTCTGATAAAACACTTCTGGATGCTGTGTGGGATTTATTGTAAAAATGTGCTTATCCTTAGTATCTTTGTCCTTACAATAACAGCTTTGTATGGGATTTGATCATGATCCTCGGTTGTTCCTGATATTCATGTGAAAGCAGTTTCCGGAACTTTTAAAAGGGAGACACAACCTAAGGTTGGCTTTTCAGATTTCATGGTTCTGGAGCCCCCTCTTATGTTATTTTGAAGTGTAAAAATACGGACATCTCACATCTGGTATATCCCTGCCTCCTCACCACCCCTACCCCCAAACCTGGACCTTCTTTTCCCTCCCTCCCTCCCTCCCTCCCTCCCCTGTTCTGCTCAACTGTGACTCTACCCCCAGCAGTTTCTCCAGAGTGGAGTCTTGTCCTGCAAAGGAGCTTTGCCCTGTTACTTTTGAGGGTTCATAAGGCCCTGGCTTACTCAGCCCCTTCAGGCTTTCCTGTGAAGGCCTTGTACACACCCACTACTGGAATACAAAGGACCCAACGTTCTTAGCCGCTGTTCTCGCCGGCCCTCTTCTAGTGAGCCCCTGTTGTTTATTTTGGGATGCTCAGGTCTCCTCGGTGCTCCATTGCTCCCTCTGCTTCCTCTCACAGGTGCTGGTCCATGTGGGGCTTGTGGCTGCTGGTGATTGGTTTCTACCTGTTCACCTCTGTCACTTTGTGGCTGTACCTTGCCACCTAGGTTTTTGTGGATGTTTTCCGTGTGTTTTTGATTTTTCTGTCCTCGTGGTTGTGTGTGGACTTTATGGGGGGGTTTGGGAAGACTAAAAAACTGCTACTACTGCTACCATCTTCCTAGAATCCTCAAACATGTTTTTCTTTTTCACCCTTTCCCATGGTTGACCTCCCTGGGCTGTGCTTTGAACAGCTCTCATCCCTTAGTTAGAAGCGTGTTCTTTGCTAATTCTCCTTGAACCTGGGGACCGCCTTCCAGCAGGAGATAGCAGCTGTTTCCTTTACTAGAGTAATCTCAGGCCACGTGTTCTCACAGCTAGAGCTGAGGTATACTATTCCCTCAACCTTCTTGCCTTCCCTGAAGTGCAAGACTGGTCCTGCAAACGTCCCCCATCCCTCTCCTTCCTCCATTTCTGATGCTCTCTTTCTCCCATAGCGTCTTACGTGTTTTTCAAAGCACATATCACACTGCTTTAAGTGTGCGTTTGCTTCTCTGATTTCCCCACAGGACAGCGGTTCTTAAGGCTAGGGACCTTGTCTTGTGTTTTATATTCCCAGTGCCTGAGCTGCTGCTTGGCACTCAGCAACTACTCAAGAAATGCTTGTTGAAGGAACACTCGCAAACGAGCAGTGCAAGGAACAAAAGCAGTCCTCTTCAGATATATTGTAAGATAGACAGAGGGAAAGAAAAGTGCCACTTAGGCTTGTATTTAAAGAAAAAATGTGTCCTGGTATGGAACTGTGAGGATGACTATTTTTATTTTTATTTTCAAAATTTCTGGTGGGGAGAGGGCAGCACTGGTCAAGCCACATCTACCAAGTCCATTTTGATTATAACCACTAAACATGGTCATGGGGAATTTAAGAGATATAGAACAATCAGTGATAATGATTAAGGAATCAGAACTTTGTCATTATGAAGGAAGAAATATGATTAATTTAGGTAGAGAACATAATCATAGACCCAGGTAGACTGGCCCAATGTGATTTCTACATGATCTTGCTTGAGGGCAGAGGGTGGACCAGGGCTACCCAGGTTCCCTTTAGATTGATAATTCTTTACTAATTTAATTAAGTTCTGTCTGGTGATTTGAGGGTTTGGGGAGTGTCTTAAAGTTGGCCAGATAAACAACAGCTATTTAGCGGTCTGTGATTTTTCTTGAAAATGGAAGGTGATGACATTAAAACCTCAGTAACTAAGGAAACCAACCCTGTGCTGGTGGAGAAGTGAGGTGAAAATTTACCTGAGACAGAGTTGAAAGAAAATCTGGCCTATAGAGAAGAAACTAGTGGGGAGGGGGAAGAGGAGAGGGGCAAGATAGAGGTTAGGGGTTTGAGAGGTACAAACCACTGCGTATAAAATAAATAAGCTACAAAGAAGGATATGTTATACAGCACAGGGAATATAGCCAATATTTTATACTAACTATAAATGGATATAACCTTTAAAAATTGTGAATCACTATGTTGTACACCTTAAATTTTATAATATTGTACATCACTCTACTTCGATTTAAGAAAAAGAAAATCTGATTTCCAGTGTTAAGCCCATGCAGTGTAATCCCTGGGAAGATGGGACAGAGGCAGGTGCACCTGAAGTACCATTTGCCTTCTTAGGAAGAGTAGACTGTCAATGGCTGTGGTGGAGGGGAATATGTTTTGTACACTGAGCTTTACCCAGGAATGCTTAGTCTACATGCACTCTTTATATGAAGGTTGATTATTTTTGTGTATGTAAAACCTTTTAGTCAAATGTTTTGATAAAGCAAGGTTCTTACTTGAAGGCCTCTTAGTTGCTTTTCTAGTTAACTTGTGTGACTTAGAGCATAACCGCAGCGAGAAGCAAATTGTCTCCCTTATAGTTGCACGTAGTGCCTTCTCTACTGGAAAAACTGTTGATGTTAATTCGTAGAATTTTACCAGGGAGTTGGGACTTACATGGTGGATTAATTTGGTAGTTTTTAAACCTTTTTTAAGCCTGAATTCTTACGTGGAGCTCAAGTTGTAAAGCAGATAAAGCGAAACTGATTCATTCCATTGCCACTCCCACCCTCCTTTCCATAAGGACTCCATAAAAGGACATACACAAAGTATAGTTTAAAATCACCAGTTGGGACGAATGGATAAATAAAATGTGGTATATGCATACAATGGAATATTATTCAACAGTAAAAGGAATGAAGTACTGAGACACACTACAGCATGGATGAGCCTTGAGAACATTATGCTAAGTGAAAGAATTCAGTCATAAAAGTGATTGCATTTATAGGAAATGTCCAGAATAAGCACATCTATAGCGACAGAAAGTATGTTAGTGGTTTTCTAGGGCTTTCTAGAAAATGGAGAGTGACTACTCATGGGTACAGGCTTTTTGGGGTAATGAAAATGTTCTAAAATTGATTGTGGTGATTGTTACACAACGTTGTGAATATACTAAAAACTATTGAATTACATACTCTAAATGGGTGAATTGCATGGTATGTGAATTATACATCAATAAAGCTATTATTTGAAAATTTGAAAAAAAAAATAAAATCACCAGTTGGCCCAATGAAAGTTACTGCAGTCTAATTTCCCAGACTGCCCTTAAATCATGGAAGCGATAAACTCTCAAGGTCTTAGGTGGGCTGCCAGCAAATGGTAATTGGCTTTCTTTGCCTCCTATTTTTAGGCAACACTCTGAAACAGTAACACAGGTGAGAAAGAAAGACTTGAGAAAGAAAGATGTAAGGACTGGGGTGAGTGAGGAGGCCTGTGGAGAAGTGTCACTGAACAGCTGCTTTGACGGTTGGGTTACCATTTTCTCTGTTCTCAGATGCCTCCACCCTCTCTTCTTTCCCGTATACTGTTCACAAGGAGGGACAAGAAAAGAGGCTGTATATAATTCTCTTGCTAGAGAAACAGTTGAATTTGAATACAGTCTGGATCCCTTTTTTTCCCAGTCTGGATCACTTTTTTTCCCATTCTTAATGGCCACAGTATTTTGGAGCTCAAATACTATGTATGTTGTTCTGGGCTCAATAGATAATTTATATATATATGCCACGTATTGCATTTACTAATTTTTTCAAGTATGATCATGTTGTAATGTGTATTTTATTTAATACACAATGCCAAATGGAAATGTCGTCCTTAGTATACCGGTATACTAGGTATATACTATATTTTTTATTCAGTCATTTATTAAAATTTAGCTTCTTGAAATGATATATAAAAATTATTTTTGCTAGCACACTTTTCTAATACCGAAAGCTGTCATTGAATTCTTTAACCATGATGGCGTGTGAATTTTTTTTTTATTAAAAGCATAATTAAAAAAAATAGTGATGCCCAACAAGGACCTACTATATAGCACAGGGAACTATACTCAGTATTTTGTAATAACCTATCAGGGAAAAGAATCTGAGAAAAATAGATAAATATGTAGGTATAACTGAATCACTTTGCTGTACATCTGAAACTAACACAACATTGTAAATCAACTATACTTCAATAAAAAATAGTGACGTATCAGTTGCTGCTTATGGTCCAAATGATTATGTGAGATAAAAATAACCTTAATAGGGTTAAAAATATAAAAGTTGGCAACTAGATTATTAACTAATGATATATTTTAAAACTTGATAACATTTCAAAATTTTATACTAGGATGAATTAATATAATTTTCAAATTATACACAGTGTAACATTTTTGGTTGGATATATTTGACATTATTACTTAATTACTGAAATCAGTTTCCAGTTACTTTCTGTAGGAGGGTTTCATATCTTTCTATCTGACCTGTTCCCTTCTGTGGTATAATTGCATTTTGTGAGAAACATACGAGTTTGTTGAAAAATGTGTGATTGACTATTTTCAACCTCCTTATTAGGTTCAAAGCAGGAAAGCCTTTTTCTACACCCATTTACTCCAGAAGAAAGTAGAACAGGGACCTTCAAAAGGTAGGTTCCTGAGTATAAAAGGCTTTAAATAGGATCTGTTGTCTAACTGTTATGTATTAGTAACTTCCCAGATTTTACTGGTTTATCTGCAAGCTCTTAATGATAAAGATAATCTTTAAAGACTGTTGCTTTTTTTTTTTTAATTTTTATTTATTTATTTATTTATTTATTTATGGCTGTGTTGGGTCTTCGTTTCTGTGTGAGGGCTTTCTCCAGTTGCGGCAAGCGGGGGCCACTCTTCATCGCGGTGCGCGGGCCTCTCACTATCGCGGCCTCTCCTGTTGGGGAGCACAGGCTCCAGACGCGCAGGCTCCAGACGCGCAGGCTCAGTAATTGTGGCTCACGGGCCCAGCTGCTCTGCGGCATGTGGGATCTTCCCAGACCAGGGCTCGAACCCGTGTCCCCTGCATTGGCAGGCAGATTCTCAACCACTGCGCCACCAGGGAAGCCCCACTGTTGCTTTTTTGAAAGAGAAGGTAAGAGGATATTTAAAAAATAATGTTGCCCAAACGTAATGTTCATAGGCTGGCCAGTTAAATTAAGCTGATTGCAAGTTAATGTAAATTATTATTGTAAGTTAAATAGGACTACAGCTTCAGTGAGTAAATAATTTTATTTGTTCTGCTGTGTGTATTGGTACCTTTTGTCTAGTTGTTCTAGCCATTATTGAAAATGAGGTGTTGAAGTTTCCAAATATTGTTGAGCTATTTTTCCCTTCAATTCTGTCTGTTTTTGCTTCATATATTACGGGGTTCTATCTTTAGGAGCATATGTTTAAATGTTTACAGTTGTTATCTTTCTGATAGATTGACCCTTTTATCCTTGTATAATGTCCGTTTTTGTCTCTTATGACAGTTTTGCCTTGAAGTCTATTTTGTCTGATATTTGTATAGCCACTCTAGCTCGGTTTGGCGAACTGTTTTGAATAGAATATCTTTTTCCATCCTCTTACTTCATTTTAATGATATTTTTATCTTTGAATCTAACATGTCTAGTGTAGACAGCATACAGTTGGATTTTTAAAAATCTATTCTGCTAGTCTCTGCCTTTATGATTGAATTGTTTAATCTATTCCTATTTAATGTTATGACTGATACAGTTGGATATTTGTATCTGCATTTTACTTTCTGTTTTCCACGTCTCACGTATATCATTCCTCTATTCCTCCTTTACTGCTTTCTTTTGCACCAAGTGAATACTTCTAATGTAACATTTTAATTCCTTTAATGATTTTTTTCACTTTTTTGTAGTTATGTCCTTAATGGTTGCTCTAGGGCTTACCATATACCTTTTAATTTATTGGACTCTGCATCAGATAAGTTAATTCCAGTGAGATATAGAAACATTACTCCAGTACGCTCTAGTCCCCATTTCCCCTTCTTGTGGCATTGTTGTTATACATATTCCATCCATATGTTACAAAACCAGTAACACATTGATATACTTATTACCTTATATAATTTTCTATCCTTTAAGGAATATGAGAGAAGAAAGAAGAGTAAGCGTATGTTTGTGGCTTTTGTTACAAGAGCCTTCTTATTTCCTATTTCTAGTTTTTTTCATTTGTTTTTGGGTATTCCCCACATAGAGTTATTTCCTTAGACTAATACAGTTTTGCTCCCACTCACCTCCTTATTGCCGTTATTGGCAAATGTATTGTTGGGTCTATAACGTATAGAAATATAAGTATGCACATATTGTTTTGTACAGTTGCTTTTAAAATCAGTTATTGGAAGAGAGGCTGTATCAGATATGATTTGCAAATGTTTCTCCCATTCTGTAGGTTGCCTTTTCATTTTGTTGGTAGTTTCGCTTGCTGTGCAGAAACTTTTTAGTTTGATGTAGTCCCACTTGTTTATTTTTGCTTTTGTTGTCGAATCCAAAGCCTCATTCCCAAGACCTATGTCAGGGAATTTACCACCTATGTTTCTTCCAGGAGTTTTATGGTTTCAGATCTTACATTCAAGTCTTTAATCCATTTTGAGTTAATTTTTGTGTATGGGGTAAGATAGGGGCCCAGTTTCATTCTTTTGAATGTGGCTCTCCAGTTTTCCCATCATCATTTAAAGAAGAGATTGTTTTTTCCCCCATCGTATATTCTTAGCTCCTTTGTCATTAATTAATTGACCATATATGCATGGGATTATTTCTGGACTTTCTATTCTGTTCCATTGAGCGATGTGTCTGTTTTTATGCCAATACCATACTGTTTTTTTCCGTTTATTTTTTAAAATTTATTTATTTATTTTTGGCTGTGTTGGGTCTTTGTTGCTGCGCCCGGGCTTTCTCTAGCTGTGGCGAGTGGGGGCTACTCTTTGTTGTGGTGCGCAGGCTTCTCATTGTGGTGGCTTCTCTTGCTACAGAGCACAGGCTCTAGATGCATGGGCTTCAGTAGTTGTGGCACACGGTCTCTAGAGTGCAGGCTCAGTAGTTGTGGCGCATGGGCTTAGTTGCTCCACGGCATGTGGCATCTTCCTGGACCAGGGCTTGAACCTGTGTCCCCTGCACTGGCAGGCGGATTCTCAACCACTGTGCCACCAGGGAAGTGCCCCATACTGTTTTAATTGGTATAGCTTTGTAATATAGTTTGAAATCAGGAAGTGTTATGCCTCTAGCTTTGTTCTTCTTTTTCAAGATTGCTTTGGCTATTTGGGGTCTTTTGTGTTCCCTTACGAATTTTAGGATTGTTTTTCCTATTTCTGTGAAAAATGCCATTGGAATTTTGATAGGGATTGCACTGAATCTGTAGATTGCTTTGGGTAGTATGGACATTTTAACTATTAATTCTTCTAATCTGTTAACAAGAACTAGCTTTCCATTTATTTGTACTGTCGATTTCTTTCATCAGTGTCTTACAGTTCACAGTATACACCAGACTACTTTCATAATGATGATGTTAACATAATAATGATGCCTTCCTATTTAGTTTTCACATTGCTTTCATCAGTATTTTCTTATTTGTTCTGTTCTTTCTCTCCATCATGGGACTATGCATATTTTATTTTTTGTCCCAGATTTTTGCAAGATGAACCAAACATAAAATCTCTAGGAGTTTTTAAGATACACCTTTCTCTAAGTTACATCAAATGTATTCTAAACTTTATTACTTCTACTACCCTCTTGTGATGGAGGCTAATGACGACTTTTCTTGTCTCCACTGTTGGGTGGAGGTAATGAGATTCTTGTTCAGTGATTCTTCTACGTTGGGGATTAGTGAGTCATTCAGCTGTGTGAGGCCCAGCCTATTATAAACAGTCTGTAAATATTAAATGAGGTGATGGCAGGGTCATTAATTCTATCTAGGTCTCCAGTCTTCCATTTCAGTGGTTATTTCTGTGTTAATACTTCCTCGGGTGTTTCAGATGATAATCCTTTCACATCGAGCTAATTATTTTGCTCAGGGTTACATTTTTGCCATGGCTATATCTGTGTTCAAAGTTTTTTACTAACTGGAGAAGACTCTCTGAACTCTGTTTACCCAGTGGGTCAGCAAAAGAGTATGGGATTTTCTCAAATTAAACCCTGCAAGTATTTTTCAGCTGTAGTTCTATTCCCCAAATTCTCATCAGTTGCAAAGCTATTTTCTTTAGGGTGTTCCTGGTATTTGTTATTTATATAGCAGATCTCATTCAGTCACATACCTTTAATCTGCCAGCATCTTATGGTTCTGAGAAGCTTGCAGGAATGGTAGGAAACCTCTAGGTTTCAGGCAGTCTCTGCAATTTCTAGAATATAATGTGGATTGCCATTTTTTGGGTGCTGTCAAGGAGGTTTATGATATTTGAGTGCTGAAAGTGATCTTGAAAGGTCAGTTACTCCATTGTTTCATGAAAACTTATAAAAATTTGATTCAGGTGAGGACTGTTGACTACTGTTAAATTTGTTAGGTGAATGGTTGACGGGGAACTAGAAATTTGTAGTGGACCAAAATAACACTACACAGACAATTTCCTAGATGTAACAGGGAAAACATATCCATACAGTGGGTGGATCAGGCTTCATCATCCAAAGTCATTGGTTAATCTTAGCTTTACTTATGTTGGCTTAGCCATTTATCGTCTGTCATTTGATGTGATGTAACATAAGGTTCAGAGCACCATCTGTGATGTATTTTAGCCAAAACCTACCTGACTCTGTTGGGTGTTTACATTAAAAAAATTTTTTTATCCACTCTTTCCTGTAAACTGATATACTAACACCACAAGGAAGCAGCCAGACAGAAGATGGGTCCTTTTGCATTCTACCTGTACTGGTCTCTTCAGTAAATCAATGTCATAAAAATAGAGGTTGTACTAGATTCAAAGAGACTTAAGGGACAAGCACTGAGATACAACGCATGATCTTGAATTGGATACTGGCTTAGACAAACCAACTGTAAAGGAAATTTTTTTGTCTGTTAGGGAAATTTGGAAATAGTCTGGATGTTATATGAAATGAAATTTACTGAAATGCAGAAGTGGAGAATATTGATGAAAAACTCTGGTTACCAAAAAAAAAAGTATATATAAATATACATAGTAAAAGATCTGGAAGTATATACACTAAGGTGTTAGTAGTGGTACTCCCAGGTGATGGGAATGTGGGGTTTTAATATTTTTACTTGTCTTTCCCTCCTAATTTTCTGCAATGTACAACCCGTTTCTGTGTTAATAAAAACTTACTTTTAAAAAGTCTAACTTATCCTATACGGATGGATTATTTTAATATATTTCACAAATTCTTTTCTTGGTAAGGATTTTATAATCTTTGGGATACTCCTTTGAATTGTATCTTTAGATTCCATATATATCTTTTTTAAAATTTAATCTTTTATTATGGAAAATTTCAAACACATATTAAAATAGATAGAATAATATAATGAATTTCCATGTACTCATCATCCAGCTTCAGAAATGATCAATTATGCCCAGTGTATTTCATCTCTACCCACTATTCCTCTCCGCCTATTATTTTGAAGCAAACCCACATGTCATATCTTTGCAACCATAGATAGTTCAATATTTATTTCTAAAAGATAAAAACATTAAAAAAAATGGTATCACACCAAACAATAAGTAAATAAAATAACAGTATTTCCTTAATATAAGAAAATATCTTGTTCACTTCAATAGTCTTATAAGTGATTTTGTCTAGTTATAGTGTTTGAATCAGAGTACAAATAACTTCCCAACATTACAATGGTTACGTGTCCATTAAACTTTTTTTTTTTTAACATCTTAATTGGAGTATAATTGCTTTACAATGGTGTGTTAGTTTCTTATTAAGCTCTTTTAATCTATAGGTTTCTCCCTCCTCCCCCATCATTTATTTTCCCTTGCAATTTATTTGTTGAAGAAACTAGACCCTTTATCTTTTGTAATTTCTCACATTCTGCATTTTTCTGCATGCCCTCTTAACATTTTAATGCCCAAGTCTGGAAACTGTTCTCTAGAATGCATCTGAGTAGGTTCCCATTTAAAGCTTATAAAATATACTTACGGAATGTGTTTGTAAAATCTGTAAGTTGGAAGAACTAATTTCCATCCTAAAGTCTTTTGAATTTAAGACTCTTATAGCCTTGATTATTTCAGTAAGAAGAAACCACTCTTGAAATAGGATTACATTGGGGGTAGACTTTAGTGATTCAGTTACACTGATTTTAGGTAGGATCTCATCAGATTTCGTTTTCACAGCTAAATGAAGAGTTTACGCTGAAAGTACATTCTGATATAATGGGGTTCTCTTGAAATATTATTTAATACTTGCATAGAACTTGGTTTATAAGATGTGCTCTTTATCGTGATACCTATGTACTATTTTTTTGTTTTGATTTGTTTTTAAAAATTTTTACTGCTAAGGCTACTAAGGTTAAGATTTCCACTGCCTGCTTATCGATTTGTCTCTCATGATTGCAGGTCGAAGATGACAGTGATGCAGAGACCTGTGGAGAAGAGAATGAAGAACAGGGAAACTATTCTAAAAGGAAGATAGTTTCTAACTGGGATCAATATCAAGATACTGAAAAAGAGGTCGATAATGAAAGTGGAGAATCACAGCGGGGGACAGATTTCAGTGTTCTCCTCAGCTCTGCAGGTATGAATTCCAGTTGCACGCGTACTGCTTAGTGCTCTGAAAGTTGCATAGGCATCTGTGTTCCTTTTTAAATAGCATTTTAATAACTAGAAATTCGTTGTTTGTTCTTTGGATTTTAAATCCAGGTAAAGGACAGTGTGTCCAATGGTTGGCAAGGAAAAAGTGATATTTCTTTCAATGGAAATCTGGGTTTCCATGTACTGATGTAGAAAGACTTAAGTCCTGGTTGAAATGGATAAAAGGCTTTATAGGAATGAAAAATGCTAAACTATGCCCCTCTGAATTGGGTAGGCTGAGAAACAGAAGTGTTTTCTTTGATTTCAGAGGAATTAGTACTGAAGTTTATACAAAGCTTTACAAAGTTTCTAGCATATACGTTCTTTTTCCTTTTACATATTAGTGGGTAGGCACATATTGGAGCCATATGTGTCTGAACACCGATACTTTTCTTTGTTGGTTTTGGACAGTCTTCTCTGTCAGCAAGGTGAGAAACTCATGCCTTCATTGACCAGCTGTTTAAGATTGACTCTGTTGAGCAACGCACAGCAGTGTGAGGCCTGAGAGTAGTAACAGGAAATGGGCCAGAGCTGGTTGTATAGAAGGCTATTCCCTACCAGCGTGTGGCATAAGAATTCAAAGGATAAATGGTGGATAGACTTTTGGTTTTCAGGAGTTATGGATGGGGAGTGGGTGGGAGGTGGATGTGCTTATAAAAGGGCAACACGAAGGATCATTGCGGTGCTGGTACCGATCAGTATCTTGATTGTGGTGGTGGACACACAAACTCCTATATACACACACATAAAAGTGAGTGCAAATAAAACGGGAAATCTAAAGAAGATTGGTAGAGTCTATCTATGTCAAATATCAATTCCTGGTTGGGATATTATACTATAGTTGTGCAAAATGTTATCATCGGGGCCAACCGTGTAGGAGATCTTGCTGTATTATTTCTGATGACTATCTGAATTTACAATTACCTCAAAAAAGTTGCCAGGTTAAAAAAAATTTAAAGGATGAAGCTATGAGAAACAGAGAAATAAAGTGAAAGTAATATTTTCAGGTAGTTGGTTTTGAATTTCTTCTTCTCCCCGACTTTTATGTTGCTGTTGAGTTGTACCTATCTCTTTTCTCATCTGCCTGTATTTTTGAATGCCTGCACCAAACTAAGTATCATAAAGTGATGAATTGTCTTCCAAGTTAATAGAATAAACCCTTCGAGTAGAAAATGAAGAGGTAAGTGGAGACAGTATTAGATTTGGGTAGGAGAGCAGATTCAGCCTGGGGTCATTATGTTTATGCCACGTAGCGTAATCCCCTTGTGTGGATGATGGCATCCAACTCGTTGTTCAGGGACTGGTAGCTCATCTTTTTGCCACTCAGATGAGTGTTTCCCTCTTATTACCTGCATTTTGGCCAGTTATGGATTGATAAGCACTTTTATTCAAGATAGGAGAAGGATAAAATGTGGGCTGGTCAGTTTCAATTTTTATCAGCTGTTCCACTAAAAGATTTAGGGGGCAAACTGAAGTAGTGCATAAAATTAACATGTGGACTACCTACCAGTGGATTTAACTGAATCAATTGTGTAGTCAAGTTACTAGGACGGTACCTGGCAATAAAAGAGACTGCATAAATGTTTGAAAGCAATTCAGAATGCTAGTCTAATCCAACAGTTATGCACATTGGCTTATGATTTTGGTTATTTATTGTAGCGTTTTATTTATAACTTAAAGCCTGGCATGGTTTGGGTCTTATATGTATATTTTTCTTGTAGTCTGTCTTTGCTTACTGATTTCTTAAGCGGTTTGTTTATCGGTGATTAGTTTCTTGGGAGATGACAACTGTCACATCTTGATATGTGCTTACATTTCTTTCCCACTCTGCTGCTGATCTATCATTTTCTTTTCACTATAGCATAAGCCTGAGAAGAGCTGCCTTGCTTTCTTCCTCTATGGTGGGGTAGGCTATATTGGATTACTTTTGAGAAGTGGCGTTCATTCTGTGATCATAAAATATTAAGAATGTCCTCTAGATAGGCTGACCATATTCCTTGGAATGATTGTGATTTTTAGTATACTGTCCTTATTTGTATAAATAAATATACAACCCAGAAAAAATATCACTGACCATACTCCTTGGAATGATTCTGATTTTTTAGTATACTATCCTTGTTTGTATAAATAAATATACAACCCAGAAAAAACATCCTAGACGTGCACATCGTAAACTTCCCTAGCTATTGCCAAAATGCTCTCCAAAGAGGAGATGAGCTGAACTTCCTAGTGTCCGCCGTCTTTGCCAATACATAGCACTGTTAGACTTTTAAAAAAAATTTTTATTGTGGCCAATTGATTGAGTGGTATCTAGTTGAGGTTCCTTCAATTATTGGAGCACCCACCATTTCCAGGTACCGTTTCAGAGGCTGAGCATACAGAAGTGAAACAGAACAGACACAAACACCTGCCTCGTGGAGTTGACATTCTAGAGGGTGGAGACACAGAAGAAAGAAAAGGAAACTATATAAGATGTCAAATGGATATAATTGCTTAGGGTAGAAATGAAGTGAGGAGGGGCCGTCACAATTTTAGAAAGGTGGCCAGAGAAAGTCTTACCGATAAGATGACAGTTGAATAAAAGACCTGAGGAAGGTGAGGGAGCAGGCATTGAGGATATCTGTGGGAAGAGTGTTCCGGGCAGAGGCAGGAGCAAGTTCAAAGGCTTTGCGATAGGAGTAAAGGAAACAGCAGAGAGGCCAGCGTGGCTGGAGCAAAGTGAGCAGGTAGGCGGTGAGGTCAGAGATGCGTCACGTGGCCAGATCACCTGGAGGCTTGTAGACCATTATAAAGATGTTGGCTTTTACTCAGAGTGAAATGTGCAGCCACTGGAGGGTTTTGAAGAGAAGAGTGATATAGCTAACTCTTGTTTTAACGGGATTACTCTGGCTGCTGAGTTGGAATAACCTGAAGACTGGTGAGGGAGGGAGCAGGTAGACCAGTGAGGCTATTGAAATTCAGTTGTTCCTCGGTATTCATGGGGGTTTGGTTCCAGGACCCCCAGTGGATAACAACATCTGTGGATGCTTAAGTCCCTTACGTAAAATGGTGTAGTACAGCTAGTCCTCTGTTTCCGTGGGTTCTGGATCTGCAGATTTCTATCTGTGGTTGAATCCGCGGATGTGGAACCTGCAGATATGAAGGGCCGACTGCAATGCAGACAAGCACTGATGGTGGCTGGGGCTAGGGGTGGTAGCGGTGGAGGTGGTGAAACATGGTTGAGTTTCGGATCTATTTTGGAAGAACTGCAAATGTAGGGTATAAGATCGGACTTGCAAATGTGGTGTATGAGATTAAAAGATGCACAAGGATGACGCCAAGATTGCGGCCTGCACAGCTAGAAGAAGGGGTTTGACATTAAATGAGATGGATAAAACTGTAGGAGGTGCTCAGTTAGCACGTGTTAAAATTGAGATGCCAGTTAGACATCTGTGTTAGTCAAAATCCTGTAGGAAATAGACGGTACACTCAGTATAATTATAAAGAAGTTTTAACGAAGGAATCATTTACAAAGTTACAGGTAGCATGTAGGGAAAGCACAAAGATAGTACAGCATTGGGAGGGCAGGTAAAGGCAGAGATGTTACCACCCCTGTTACTAGAACTCTGAAGGAGAGCTTCATGTGAGAAGTTTGCCTTGAGAGGATGAATCGCCTTTGGTCTAAAGATGTAGCCAGCAAAGGTGACTCTCCAGGGAGAGGGACAGGGGAAGAAGTGCTCTGGTCTTAGACTCCTTTTTTCCTCCATTCTCCTGCCAGGGCTCCCCATAAGCCTAACCTACTGGAAGTCAGAAGGCAAGGGAAGCCTGAAGCTGTGATCCATGTAGATCAACCTCCTAGGGCAGAACAGAGAGGGGACGGGTGGAGAGTGAATCTGGAGTGGTAACTGCAAGAGACCCAGCACAACATCCAACAGGAAATATTGGAAATATCGGAAATATCAAGCATGTTGTTGGATAAAGGTATCTGGGGTTCGGGACCCGGGTTTGGGCAGGAGATATACATTTGGGTGATGCCAGATGGTGTTTAAAGTTATGAGAATGCATGAGATGACCAAGGGAGTTATTGACTAGAAAAGTACTGAGCCCTGGGTACCACAGTGTCTAGAGGTTAGGGAAATGAGAAAAGAACCAGCAAAGGAGAATGAAGAAGGAATGAAGGAGTGTTTCCAGGAAGAAAGAGGGATTTGTGTCAAACACAGCTGATGAGAGCCAAGAATTGACAGTTGAATTTAACAACAGAAGGTTACTGGTGATCTTAGCGACAGCAGTTTTGTGGGAGTGGTGGGATAAATTCTTTCTTGGATTCAAAAAGAATATGGAAGGAGAGACATTTGAGACAGAAAGTATAAACACAACTATTAATATTGAGGAATTTTGTTTATAAAGGGAAGGAGAATAATGGGCTGGTGGAGGAAGTGGGTCAAAACATATTTTTTAAACATGGGAGAAGTAATTGCATGTTTATTTGTTGATAGAAAGATCCAGAAAAGAGGTCAAAAATAACGTGAGAAGAGGTGAGAATTACTGGATCTGTGTTCTTTGGTCCACATGAGGTGATGGAATCGTTTGTACAGATGGAGCAATTGCCCACTGCCAGGGGCTGGGGCAGTTTTTCAACTGTAATTGGAGGAAACCCAGAATATTTGGGCATAGGTATAGGTAGGTGGGTAGATGTGATGGGGGCTTGAGGAAGTTCTCTTCTGGTTGCTTCTGTTTTCTTAGTGAAATGAGAAGGCTGTCAGTGAGAGTCAGGGAGGAGGTGCTGGAAATGTGAGGAGAGAGTAGAAGTTAAGAAATAGTTATCTATAGAAAACAAACTCATGGTTGCCAAAGGGGAAGGGAGGGGGATAAATTAGGAGTATGGGATTAACAAGTACGAACTACTATACATAAGATAGATAAGCAACAAGGATTTACTGTATAGCACAGGGAACTAGATTCAGTATCTTATAATAACCTATAATGAAAAATAGTCTGAAAAAATATATAACTGAATCACTTTGCTGCATACCTGAAACTAACATAATATTGTAAGTCAACTACATTTCAATAATAAAAAAATACTAAAAAAAAAAAAAAAAAGAAAGAAACAGCTGTCTAGACAGTGGGAAATTGAAATAGGAAAATGGGGTTTGGTTGCTGGGTGCTAATGGATGCCCACAGGAGGTTGATGGTCATGAATTTAAGGTGAGAAAAGGCGTGTTTTTCCCCCATTCACATTCTGCTGTATGGGTGCAGGTATGGAGGGATGGAGAGTAGGATTTAATCATGATTATATTGTTGTTCAGCCAAGCAAATGCAATGAAGTGAGAAACAGAAAAGGGGTGATTAGAATGATTGCCATTGCATTCAGGCTGGGTAAAGAGAGACGTGCAGGCATGAGAAAGGTGAGGGGCAGAGGAAAGATAGAGGGATCAGTGGACTGTAGATTTCTCTGTGCAGAAGGATTGTTGACCTCCTTGAAAGGGGTATGAGTCGGAAAGGGGGGAAGTGGTGGCCACAGAGTGGAGCATTTCAAGTTTGGGTTTAGTGGGGCAGAGGTTGTAAATGATGATAATGATATACTCTAGTATAAAAGCGTGAGTGAGTGGCTCTGAGCTGGCGTGGAGGGCTGGGTTGCTGCGTTTCCTTGGCTAACTGTTGAGGCTGAGCATCTTTTTTTGCTGTGCTAGCTTGCTTCTATGAACTGCCTGCACACATTCTTTGACCATTTGGCTTGTTTGTTTCTTATTGACATATATTTTTAATATATTCTTGACATACATTTTTAATATATTCTTGATACTTATCTTTTGATGTTTATTTTTACAGATATCTTCTATTAGGGGATTTTCTCTTACTTTTGTAATGGTATCTTTTAGTGCATGGTTTTATGTTTTAATGTAATTGAATTTATCAACTTTCTGTCTTACAGTATGTGTTGTTTTGTGCCTTGTTTGGGAAGTCCATCTTTCCCTCAAGATCCCAAAGATATGTTCTCTTGTATTTTCTCTTAAAAATTCAAATTTTGCTTTGTTTTCTGAAGCGTGTTAAATTTTATCAGTTGCTACATTCTTTCACAAACTTTAAAAAAAAACGTTATTGAGGTATTATTGAAATATACAAAGCTGTTCATATTTAACATATACAACTTGATGAGTTTGGGGATTAAGTTTGTACCTGTGAAATAGTTGTGGCCATAGAATGTCCATCAGCCCCCCAAATTTCCTCCCATCTGCTTTATCTTATTATTAATTTTGGTGGCAAGAACACGTAAGATCTACCCTCTTAGCAAATTTTAGGTATACAATACAGTCTTGTTAGCTACAGGTACTCTGCTGTGTAGTAGATCTCTACTGCTTACCTATCTTATATAACTGAAACTTTTACGACCACTTTTAGATTAATGGAATGAGGTGGCATAGTTACTCCAGCTTGCATTTCAGTCATCTAAAGAGTATATAACTTTTGATTCTCTCTTCTACTTTTCTTTTAGTGTATAATTTCTTTCCTAACCAAAATTAGAAATAACTTATCAAGACTGAAAATTTAACTCATGACACTTCTGCACTTCTGAATGAGTAGGTACAAATATTAGCAAGGGTGAGCTCTAGGGTGAGGCACCAGCCAACTTTTCTAGCTTCATCTCTCTTGTGTGTGGGAACCCGCTGCTGCCCCAGATGCCTTGACTCCTCCTCCCCTATCAACTACTGCGCCCACGAGCCGCGAGCCTAGAGCCCGTGCTCCTCAACAAGAGAAGCCACTGCAATGAGAAGCCCGCACGTCGCAACGAACAGCAGCCCCCACTCGCCACAACTAGAGAAAGCCCACACGCAGCAACAAAGACCCAGTGCAGCCAAAAATAATACATAAAATTATTCTTTTTGAACAAAACTCTGTATTATAGAAACCACATGAAAATAATACAGAGAAGGGTTCAAACATCCACCATCCAATCAGTGTGGCGAAACAGGTGTTTTTTTTCCGAATCCTTTCTGTCCCTTTCTTACACTCATACATAGTTAACACTGTTCACTGCTTCTAATTATCTACTCTGTGGTTAGGCACAGTGCTTGGTCTTGACTGAAGATTGAGAAAAAAAGAAAAGAAAAAGAAAAAAGCCACAGTCCTTGCTCTCAAGTATCAGTAGCTCACTTCCCAGAAGGACGACTGTAAGTCTGTAAGCAGGTGACTGCACTATTGTGCTGAGTGCAGTGAGAGATTCAAGGTGAAGTCTGGAAGGAAGAAAAGTTGAACTGCCTCAATGAGTCACCCAGGGCTTCATGAGAAATAGACCCAGGAGCCAAGTCCTGATGGTTGAGCAGGACTTTGCCTGGTAAGTGGGACTAGAGAACTGCTGAAGGGTTGTCAACTGCAATCTTGAACAAAGTAACGCAGAGCACAGTTCTAAGTACTTCCCATATAGCACTTCCTTTAGACCTCACAGCAGCCTTATGAGGTACTACTCGTGTCATCCCTGTTTCACAGATGAGGGATCTAAGACGGAGACGTAAAGTAACTTCCAAATCACACAGCTAGTGAGTAATGGAATGACTGGAACCCAGGGCAGTCTGGCTTCAGGTTCTATGCTGTTCACCACTGTACTCAGAAAACCATTCTGTAGAGGAGAATCAGAATTCCAGGCAGCCATCAGGAAACTACTGGAAGAGTCCAGGCCACAAATCATTAGGGCCTAAATTGAGAGCTAAGAAGGAAGATAATGGGACAGGTAGGAGATGGGAGAACTGATAGGACTCCGTGTCCAATTCTAAGTGGGGAGGTCAGAGTGAGAAGTTAGGGGTGATGCCCAGGTTTCTTGCTTGAGTGACCAGGTAGCTAATGATGCTATTAGCCAAGAGGGGAAATACAGGGTTGCGAGAGGAGATGTGTCAGGATAGTAGTATTTTTTTTTAAACACTGTATTCTAGTATACATTTTTCTCTATTCATTGTCTTAATAGTTATCATTTTTGTCAATAGACACTGTCACTTCTCACACAGTACATCAATTTTTCCCTCTCTACTCTTCTCCAGCCTTTCCCATTTTTCATTCCTCCACATCCTATTTTTCTCTTTTTTTTTTAACCTTATCTTTTTTTGTGAAATTAACACTGTCAATGGCACTCAGAATTAAGTTATTCATCCTCATGCTCAAATTCATAATCCCACCCCTAGAGAAACACTAAACAAGCAGATGGGAGTAATAACAAGAATGTTATCCTTTTCTCTGCACCCCATAAAGGAACCAACAGGAGAACCCCTTGGACAACCTGAGCCCCCATCCCCTATGTGACCAGGAACTGTAATGGTTTGGTACATTCTCTCTTCCTGATTCTACGTGCAGTGACGTAAAGTTGGTTGCTTGAAACGGGTTACAGTGGGAACTTTTACACCACGGAACTTGGCAAAATTCTGCAAATCTGGACTTTGTTTCCACCCCCATCAGTGGGGCTGGAAACAGGTTGTTAAATATTTATCAACACACCACAGATTCAGGCTGTCACCAAGATGAAGAGCCACATATTAATCTCACGCCAGACAGCACAAATCAGGGCTTCTCAACTCCGGCACATTTAGGACTTGGTAATTTTTTGTGGTGGCGGTGGCTTGTCCTGAGCATTGTAGAATTTAACAGCATCCCCAGCCTCCAGCCACTAGGTGCTACCCACTGACGACCCTCCCTCCCCCCAGTTATGACAACCAAAGATGTCTCCAGACATTTATCCCAAGGGGCAACATCACCCTGCCTGAGAACCACTAGCAAAAATGGATTTAACTGTATACCTATCCCTCAAGAAGCCTCCAAAATTATGACATTGAAAAGATCACTGGGACGGGGGGCGGGGGGGGTGTGGGAGCAGGAATTCCCTGGCAGTCCAGTGATTAGGGGTCTACACTTTCACTGCCAAGGGTATGGGTTCGATCCCTGGTCGGGGAAATAAGATCAGTGGGTTTCAGATTAAGCCAACTTCGTTAGAGCACAGAGAGACTTGCTTGTGGATAGTAAAAGGTAACATTTATTTAACATTTACTTTGCGCCTGGCACAATTCCGAGCACGTTACACACACTAACTCATTTAACCTTCATTACTGTTTCTAGGAAGTAAATACTATTATTCCTATTTTACAGATAAGAAAACTGAGTCACAAAGGAGTTCAATCATTTGCTCAAGCTAATGAGTGACAAAACTGAGATTCATACCCGGTCAGTCTGGTTTCACAATCTGTGCCCTTATGTCTATGCTGCGGATGCCATCAGAAGTCCAGGGACTACATTACTCTGCCCTCCCCATCTATGAGTTCAAGGTTTTTTCCATTCAACCAGGAGTGTTTAGGATATGGAGAATTTGAAGGTCTCCTGCTAACACTTCCTAATTGGAGGACATCACTGACAGAAATCCTTTTAACCAGGATGTTGAGAAAGAATGCTTTCCTCATTTGATTCTGATCCACATGGGAAAAGTGTCTGTCATCGAGGATGAAAATGGCACACAAGTACCTACTGCATTGCAAAAAAAACCCAAAAAACAACAGAGAGCTTTTAGTTTTATAAATAACAAAGGGAAGGAGGATTTTCTGCAACTGCTTTGACATGATAGTCCTGATTTTAAATACATGCCATTGCATGAATAAAAAATTCAGTTCTCCCTGAGGTAGTATTCATGAGCTATCTAAAACAGAGTCCTGAATTACATAGGTAACTCCTAAGAAACTAAACCTCCCTTTTTGCATATTTTATATATGCAAAAACTATATATGACCTAATTTTTTTAAATGAAGCCAATTCCTTAAGGTAATAGTTCTCAAAGTGTGGACCAGCAGCATAGCATCACCTGGGAACTTATGAGAAATGCAAATTCTCAGGCCTCACCCCAGAATCAGCAACTCTGGGGATGAGGCCCAGCAATCAGGAGTTTCACAAACCCATTAGGTGATCGTGATGCGTGCCCAAGTTTGAGAATCACCATCTCAAGGTAGTATTGCTTAAGCAAGCCAGTTACTCTATAAAAATGAAGAGTTTATACATAGCAAGTATAGATAGAACAAATCTGTTATCAAGTTGTTTAAACAACTTTCAAGTTGCTAAAAAAATTAAGTTGTAATAAAGTTATATAGGTAAATACCGTTGTTATAAAAACACGAGGTGATATATAATGTGCACTAGACTGGTCAGTTTCCTTCATTTCCTGGTGAGCTGACTCTAAGAATTACTTGATGCCTCTCTCAAATTTTACTTATTACCTGCCTTAATCCTAACAAGGTTAAATATGGCACACTTAAGTTTTGCATTTTTTCCCAACTCCATTTTTGTACACAACTCCTATCTTTAGGGACATCCTACCTACTATGCCCTTAAGATATTACAAACGTCAATACTTCAGTAATAGGAAATTTAACTCAACCCAAAACTATAATAATTTTTTAATCTATGCACATGGGAATTCAAAATATACAGTTTTGTACTACAAATGTTAAAACAACAGAACAGCTCAGAAAGACAGTAATTTAACTCCTGTAGCTAGGGTATCAGTAGAGTAAAAGTTTGCCCCCAAACCATTCCCTGCTCCAAGCTGTAAGACACTTCCCATTACGAATGCATGAATACGGCCGATTATAGTGCTAGTAAAATTGAGACCTGACTGCTGAAACATTTACAGATTGAAAATTCAAATAGACGAAGGCCACCGACCCCTGATTCCTACACATATACAATGAAAGAGAACTATGCTATTAAAAAAAAAGAGAGAGCTATGCATCAGATCCCGCCCCCAAATACTATCCAGTCCAGCTCGTCGGGGTCATTCTTTCACTCCATGAACATTTATTATGTGCCTACTGTGTGCCACGCATTGCACAGGCAGTGAACAAAACTGACCCCCAAATCCCTTCCTCCTTAATAACAGGAATGTCTCCCTGGGAGGTTAGGCACTGGGAGACCAAGCCCTGGTTGTCCCCACCCCAAAAGGGTTAATCACACTGACACCCGCACCCAAAAGGCCCCCTAGACTTGCGGACACAGAGCCGCGGCCGCTAGGTTCTTTTATAATTGGGCCAAGACCTCTTGGGCAGGCTGGGGAAGCCCATGGCCTTGACCCTCCAGGGCACCCCAGCAGACAGGGAGCAAGGGACGCACACCCACCCCCCGCGCCACGTGCACACCCCGGCGCACGCCCCCACCGCCCTCCGCCCGTCCTGCACAGGCGCTGCCGCCGTCCGGCTCGCGCGTGCCCTGCACGGCGCTCGCGCCTTCTGACTCGGGGCCCGGACCCCCCACCAGCCCCGCTCCCACGAAGCCGCGACCCCGACCCCGCCCACAACCCCACCGGCCGTCCCCTCTTACCGGCGCACTGGGCCCGGCGCCCCGGCCTCCTGCCTCCTGCCTCTCGGCGGCCGCCTCGCGGACCTCCTCCTCCTCCTCCTCCTCCTCCTCCTCCTCGGCTGCCCCGGGAGCCCCTGCCGCGGCCCCGGCGGCCGCCTCTATCCCCGCCGCCGCCGCCTCTCGCCACCGCCGCCGGGGCGCCGGCCCGCTCGCGGTCGCCATCCCCGCTAGGCCAGCCGCGGCCGGGTCGGCGTCCTCGGCCGCCCCGAGCTCCGAGTTCCGCCTGCATCTGGCCACCGACGGCGGTGCTGAACGGGCGCGAGCCGGGCCGCCGCGGAGACGCCCTTGCCCCACCGGAAACGGGCCGCACGGAGGAGCCGCGACCGACGGGCCCCCGGTGACAGCGAGCGCGAGCGCGGCGTGCGGGGCCGGGTATGGAAGCTGGCCGCGGCGGGGGCGGGGCGGGGTGGGGCGGGCCGGGGGGGCGTGGGCGGGGAAGGGGGCGGGGCGGCCGGCCCCGGGCCTGGCAGGTGGGGCCGGAACCTGGTCTCCCGCAGGGCCGGGGGTTCCGAGGAAAGGGCTGACCAGTAGAAGCTGCAAGTGGGAGGGGTGTTTCTGGGGGAAGGGCCCTAGTAAGTAAAAGGATGGGTTATGAAATAAAGTTTATATAATATGAACTCGTTTCTTAATTAAAAGTAGAAAGACATACTGATACGGTGTATTTGCCTAAGAAAAGGTCTTAAAAAGTACATACCAAAACATTAGTGTTACCGAGTCCAAGCTCCTGCTGCGCGCTGCAGGACAGGCCAGTGAATCCCAGAGATGACTGGCTGGGGCAAGGAGTAACGACTTACCTGGAGAGACAGCAAACCGAGAAGATGGTGGACTCCTGACCCCAAGGAACCAGCTGCCTGCGTTGGCATTCAGGCTTCTTTTATACTAAAACGGGAGAGAGCAAAGTCAAACATGTCCGGGTTCTGGTCAGCCTCCTCTTCCTCCTTGCAGTCATTCACAGGTGGGCCTGGTCAGGAGGTTTCTTGTCAGCTAAAAGAAAAGGTATTCTAGCTTTATGCTCACTACCTGGGAGGCAGGGTTCCCAGAGATGGGCCATTATGTATAATTGAAGCTTACAGGCAACAGCCCTTTAGTGACTAACTTGTAATAGAATACAAAGGTTCTTCCCTATTACATTAGTGGTTAACTGTGGGGTGAGACTTCCAGTGAGTTAATTCTTCCATTTTTGTTTTCCTGTTTAGTCTCCTGATCTTCAAGAATGAATAGGTGTAATTTTTAAAGTTCCTTCATACCTCTGGGTTCAGGAGGAGGTATGAAGGAAGGGTGGGGTGCGGTCCTCAGGTGAGAGGTGTGGCCTGCCACAAGCCACCGGGAGTCCAGAGAACAGTGCAGCCTGTCATGGACAGAAGGGGCTCCCAGGATGTCAAAAGAATGTTTACAGAAATGACTGCTTTAGCTCACACTTATTGAGCACATGAGCATTTAATTCTCCTGTCAGCCCTGTGAGGTAGGTACTACTGTCATCCTTATTTTACAGATAAGGAAATAGCCCTAGAGAAGTTAAACCACTTGTCTGATGTGACACAGCTACGGTAGCGGTGGAAATGACATTCTAACTCAGGCAAGCTCTGTCTATCCATGTTTGTGTGTCGGTGTCACTTACTTAGTAGACAGTTTTGGGGACTCACCCATATTTTACGATTTAATCTTTTGTTCCTTTTTATTGCTAAGCAGTAGTTCATTTTATGGATCCAGTCTACTTTAACCAAGGGGGAAATGGGCAGTTTTATATGGCTACATGGGAGCCATCTTTAACTTTGTATGACAAGGACTTCCCTGGTGGCGCAGTGGTTAAGAATCCGCCTGCCAGTGCAGGAGACACGGGTTCGAGCCCTGGTCCGGGAAGATCCCACAGGCCGCGGAGCAACTAAGCCCATGTGCCATAACTACTGAGCCTGCGCTCTAGAGTCCACGAGCCACAACTACTGAGCCCGCGAGCCGAGAGCCCGCGCTCCTCAACAAGAGAAGCCACTGCAATGAGAAGCCCGCACGTCGCAACGAACAGCAGCCCCCACTCGCCACAACTAGAGAAAGCCCACACGCAGCAACAAAGACCCAGTGCAGCCAAAAATAATACATAAAATTATTCTTTTTGAACAAAACTCTGTATTATAGAAACCACATGAAAATAATACAGAGAAGGGTTCAAACATCCACCATCCAATCAGTGTGGCGAAACAGGTGTTTTTTTTCCGAATCCTTTCTGTCCCTTTCTTACACTCATACATAGTTAACACTGTTCACTGCTTCTAATTATCTACTCTGTGGTTAGGCACAGTGCTTGGTCTTGACTGAAGATTGAGAAAAAAAGAAAAGAAAAAGAAAAAAGCCACAGTCCTTGCTCTCAAGTATCAGTAGCTCACTTCCCAGAAGGACGACTGTAAGTCTGTAAGCAGGTGACTGCACTATTGTGCTGAGTGCAGTGAGAGATTCAAGGTGAAGTCTGGAAGGAAGAAAAGTTGAACTGCCTCAATGAGTCACCCAGGGCTTCATGAGAAATAGACCCAGGAGCCAAGTCCTGATGGTTGAGCAGGACTTTGCCTGGTAAGTGGGACTAGAGAACTGCTGAAGGGTTGTCAACTGCAATCTTGAACAAAGTAACGCAGAGCACAGTTCTAAGTACTTCCCATATAGCACTTCCTTTAGACCTCACAGCAGCCTTATGAGGTACTACTCGTGTCATCCCTGTTTCACAGATGAGGGATCTAAGACGGAGACGTAAAGTAACTTCCAAATCACACAGCTAGTGAGTAATGGAATGACTGGAACCCAGGGCAGTCTGGCTTCAGGTTCTATGCTGTTCACCACTGTACTCAGAAAACCATTCTGTAGAGGAGAATCAGAATTCCAGGCAGCCATCAGGAAACTACTGGAAGAGTCCAGGCCACAAATCATTAGGGCCTAAATTGAGAGCTAAGAAGGAAGATAATGGGACAGGTAGGAGATGGGAGAACTGATAGGACTCCGTGTCCAATTCTAAGTGGGGAGGTCAGAGTGAGAAGTTAGGGGTGATGCCCAGGTTTCTTGCTTGAGTGACCAGGTAGCTAATGATGCTATTAGCCAAGAGGGGAAATACAGGGTTGCGAGAGGAGATGTGTCAGGATAGTAGTATTTTTTTTAAACACTGTATTCTAGTATACATTTTTCTCTATTCATTGTCTTAATAGTTAACATTTTTGTCAATAGACACTGTCACTTCTCACACAGTACATCAATTTTTCCCTCTCTACTCTTCTCCAGCCTTTCCCATTTTTCATTCCTCCACATCCTATTTTTCTCTCTTTTTTTTTTAACCTTATCTTTTTGTGTGAAATTAACACTGTCAATGGCACTCAGAATTAAGTTATTCATCCTCATGCTCAAATTCATAATCCCACCCCTAGAGAAACACTAAACAAGCAGATGGGAGTAATAACAAGAATGTTATCCTTTTCTCTGCACCCCATAAAGGAACCAACAGGAGAACCCCTTGGACAACCTGAGCCCCCATCCCCTATGTGACCAGGAACTGTAATGGTTTGGTACATTCTCTCTTCCTGATTCTACGTGCAGTGACGTAAAGTTGGTTGCTTGAAACGGGTTACAGTGGGAACTTTTACACCACGGAACTTGGCAAAATTCTGCAAATCTGGACTTTGTTTCCACCCCCATCAGTGGGGCTGGAAACAGGTTGTTAAATATTTATCAACACACCACAGATTCAGGCTGTCACCAAGATGAAGAGCCACATATTAATCTCACGCCAGACAGCACAAATCAGGGCTTCTCAACTCCGGCACATTTAGGACTTGGTAATTTTTTGTGGTGGCGGTGGCTTGTCCTGAGCATTGTAGAATTTAACAGCATCCCCAGCCTCCAGCCACTAGGTGCTACCCACTGACGACCCTCCCTCCCCCCAGTTATGACAACCAAAGATGTCTCCAGACATTTATCCCAAGGGGCAACATCACCCTGCCTGAGAACCACTAGCAAAAATGGATTTAACTGTATACCTATCCCTCAAGAAGCCTCCAAAATTATGACATTGAAAAGATCAGTGGGACGGGGGGGCGGGGGGGTGTGGGAGCAGGAATTCCCTGGCAGTCCAGTGATTAGGGGTCCACACTTTCACTGCCAAGGGTATGGGTTCGATCCCTGGTCGGGGAAATAAGATCAGTGGGTTTCAGATTAAGCCAACTTCGTTAGAGCACAGAGAGACTTGCTTGTGGATAGTAAAAGGTAACATTTATTTAACATTTACTTTGCGCCTGGCACAATTCCGAGCACGTTACACACACTAACTCATTTAACCTTCATTACTGTTTCTAGGAAGTAAATACTATTATTCCTATTTTACAGATAAGAAAACTGAGTCACAAAGGAGTTCAATCATTTGCTCAAGCTAATGAGTGACAAAACTGAGATTCATACCCGGTCAGTCTGGTTTCACAATCTGTGCCCTTATGTCTATGCTGCGGATGCCATCAGAAGTCCAGGGACTACATTACTCTGCCCTCCCCATCTATGAGTTCAAGGTTTTTTCCATTCAACCAGGAGTGTTTAGGATATGGAGAATTTGAAGGTCTCCTGCTAACACTTCCTAATTGGAGGACATCACTGACAGAAATCCTTTTAACCAGGATGTTGAGAAAGAATGCTTTCCTCATTTGATTCTGATCCACATGGGAAAAGTGTCTGTCATCGAGGATGAAAATGGCACACAAGTACCTACTGCATTGCAAAAAAAACCCAAAAAACAACAGAGAGCTTTTAGTTTTATAAATAACAAAGGGAAGGAGGATTTTCTGCAACTGCTTTGACATGATAGTCCTGATTTTAAATACATGCCATTGCATGAATAAAAAATTCAGTTCTCCCTGAGGTAGTATTCATGAGCTATCTAAAACAGAGTCCTGAATTACATAGGTAACTCCTAAGAAACTAAACCTCCCTTTTTGCATATTTTATATATGCAAAAACTATATATGACCTAATTTTTTTAAATGAAGCCAATTCCTTAAGGTAATAGTTCTCAAAGTGTGGACCAGCAGCATAGCATCACCTGGGAACTTATGAGAAATGCAAATTCTCAGGCCTCACCCCAGAATCAGCAACTCTGGGGATGAGGCCCAGCAATCAGGAGTTTCACAAACCCATTAGGTGATCGTGATGCGTGCCCAAGTTTGAGAATCACCATCTCAAGGTAGTATTGCTGAAGCAAGTCAGTTACTCTATATAAAAATGAAGAGTTTATACATAGCAAGTATAGATAGAACAAATCTGTTATCAAGTTGTTTAAACAACTTTCAAGTTGCTAAAAAAATTAAGTTGTAATAAAGTTATATAGGTAAATACCGTTGTTATAAAAACACGAGGTGATATATAATGTGCACTAGACTGGTCAGTTTCCTTCATTTCCTGGTGAGCTGACTCTAAGAATTACTTGATACCTCTCTCAAATTTTACTTATTACCTGCCTTAATCCTAACAAGGTTAAATATGGCACACTTAAGTTTTGCATTTTTTCCCAACTCCATTTTTGTACACAACTCCTATCTTTAGGGACATCCTACCTACTATGCCCTTAAGATATTACAAACGTCAATACTTCAGTAATAGGAAATTTAACTCAACCCAAAACTATAATAATTTTTTAATCTATGCACATGGGAATTCAAAATATACAGTTTTGTACTACAAATGTTAAAACAACAGAACAGCTCAGAAAGACAGTAATTTAACTCCTGTAGCTAGGGTATCAGTAGAGTAAAAGTTTGCCCCCAAACCATTCCCCGCCCCAAGCTGTAAGACACTTCCCATTACGAATGCATGAATATGGCCGATTATAGTGCTAGTAAAATTGAGACCTGACTGCTGAAACATTTACAGATTGAAAATTCAAATAGACGAAGGCCACCGACCCCTGATTCCTACACATATACAATGAAAGAGAACTATGCTATTAAAAAAAGAGAGAGAGCTATGCATCAGATCTCGCCCCCAAATACTATCCAGTCCAGCTCGTCGGGGTCATTCTTTCACTCCATGAACATTTATTATGTGCCTACTGTGTGCCACGCATTGCACAGGCAGTGAACAAAACTGACCCCCAAATCCCTTCCTTCTTAATAACAGGAATGTCTCCCTGGGAGGTTAGGCACTGGGAGACCAAGCCCTGGTTGTCCCCACCCCAAAAGGGTTAATCACACTGACACCCGCACCCAAAAGGCCCCCTAGACTTGCGGACACAGAGCCGCGGCCGCTAGGTTCTTTCATAATTGGGCCAAGACCTCTTGGGCAGGCTGGGGAAGCCCATGGCCTTGACCCTCCAGGGCACCCCAGCAGACAGGGAGCAAGGGACGCACACCCACCCCCCGCGCCACGTGCACACCCCGGCGCACGCCCCCACCGCCCTCCGCCCGTCCTGCACAGGCGCTGCCGCCGTCCGGCTCGCGCGTGCTCTGCACGGCGCTCGCGGCTTCTGACTCGGGGCCCGGACCCCCCACCAGCCCCGCTCCCACGAAGCCGCGACCCCGACCCCGCCCACAACCCCACCGGCCGTCCCCTCTTACCGGCGCACTGGGCCCGGCGCCCCGGCCTCCTGCCTCCTGCCTCTCGGCGGCCGCCTCGCGGACCTCCTCCTCCTCCTCCTCCTCCTCGGCTGCCCCAGGAGCCCTTGCCGCGACCCCGGCGGCCGCCTCTATCCCCGCCGCCGCCGCCTCTCGCCACCGCCGCCGGGGCGCCGGCCCGCTCGCGGTCGCCATCCCCGCTAGGCCAGCCGCGGCCGGGTCGGCGTCCTCGGCCGCCCCGAGCTCCGAGCTCCGCCTGCATCTGGCCACCGACGGCGGTGCTGAACGCGCGGGAGCCGGGCCGCCGCGGAGACGCCCTTGCCCCACCGGAAACGGGCCGCACGGAGGAGCCAGAGCTGCGACCGACGGGCCCCCGGTGACAGCGAGCGCGAGCGCGGCGTGCGGGGCCGGGTATGGAAGCTGGCCGCGGCGGGGGCGGGGTGGGGTGGGGCGGGCCGGGGGGGCGTGGGCGGGGAAGGGGGCGGGGCGGCCGGCCCCGGGCCTGGCAGGTGGGGCCGGAACCTGGTCTCCCGCAGGGCCGGGGGTTCCGAGGAAAGGGCTGACCAGTAGAAGCTGCAAGTGGGAGGGGTGTTTCTGGGGGAAGGGCCCTAGTAAGTAAAAGGATGGGTTATGAAATAAAGTTTATATAATACGAACTCGTTTTTTAATTAAAAGTAGAAAGACATACTGATACGGTGTATTTGCCTAAGAAAAGGTCTTAAAAAGTATATACCAAAACATTAGTGTTACCGAGTCCAAGCTCCTGCTGCGCGCTGCAGGACAGGCCAGTGAATCCCAGAGATGACTGGCTGGGGCAAGGAGTAACGACTTACCTGGAGAGACAGCAAACCGAGAAGATGGTGGACTCCTGACCCCAAGGAACCAGCTGCCTGCGTTGGCATTCAGGCTTCTTTTATACTAAAACGGGAGAGAGCAAAGTCAAACATGTCCGGGTTCTGGTCAGCCTCCTCTTCCTCCTTGCAGTCATTCACAGGTGGGCCTGGTCAGGAGGTTTCTTGTCAGCTAAAAGAAAAGGTATTCTAGCTTAATGCTCACTACCTGGGAGGCAGGGTTCCCAGAGATGGGCCATTATGTATAATTGAAGCTTACAGGCAACAGCCCTTTAGTGACTAACTTGTAATAGAATACAAAGGTTCTTCCCTATTACATTAGTGGTTAACTGTGGGGTGAGACTTCCAGTGAGTTAATTCTTCCATTTTTGTTTTCCTGTTTAGTCTCCTGATCTTCAAGAATGAATAGGTGTAATTTTTAAAGTTCCTTCATACCTCTGGGTTCAGGAGGAGGTATGAAGGAAGGGTGGGGTGCGGTCCTCAGGTGAGAGGTGTGGCCTGCCACAAGCCACCGGGAGTCCAGAGAACAGTGCAGCCTGTCATGGACAGAAGGGGCTCCCAGGATGTCAAAAGAATGTTTACAGAAATGACTGCTTTAGCTCACACTTATTGAGCACATGAGCATTTAATTCTCCTGTCAGCCCTGTGAGGTAGGTACTACTGTCATCCTTATTTTACAGATAAGGAAATAGCCCTAGAGAAGTTAAACCACTTGTCTGATGTGACACAGCTACGGTAGCGGTGGAAATGACATTCTAACTCAGGCAAGCTCTGTCTATCCATGTTTGTGTGTCGGTGTCACTTACTTAGTAGACAGTTTTGGGGACTCACCCATATTTTACGATTTAATCTTTTGTTCCTTTTTATTGCTAAGCAGTAGTTCATTTTATGGATCCAGTCTACTTTAACCAAGGGGGAAATGGGCAGTTTTATATGGCTACATGGGAGCCATCTTTAACTTTGTATGACAAGGACTTCCCTGGTGGCGCAGTGGTTAAGAATCCGCCTGCCAGTGCAGGAGACACGGGTTCGAGCCCTGGTCCGGGAAGATCCCACAGGCCGCGGAGCAACTAAGCCCATGTGCCATAACTACTGAGCCTGCGCTCTAGAGTCCACGAGCCACAACTACTGAGCCCGCGAGCCGAGAGCCCGCGCTCCTCAACAAGAGAAGCCACTGCAATGAGAAGCCCGCACGTCGCAACGAACAGCAGCCCCCACTCGCCACAACTAGAGAAAGCCCACACGCAGCAACAAAGACCCAGTGCAGCCAAAAATAATACATAAAATTATTCTTTTTGAACAAAACTCTGTATTATAGAAACCACATGAAAATAATACAGAGAAGGGTTCAAACATCCACCATCCAATCAGTGTGGCGAAACAGGTGTTTTTTTTCCGAATCCTTTCTGTCCCTTTCTTACACTCATACATAGTTAACACTGTTCACTGCTTCTAATTATCTACTCTGTGGTTAGGCACAGTGCTTGGTCTTGACTGAAGATTGAGAAAAAAAGAAAAGAAAAAGAAAAAAGCCACAGTCCTTGCTCTCAAGTATCAGTAGCTCACTTCCCAGAAGGACGACTGTAAGTCTGTAAGCAGGTGACTGCACTATTGTGCTGAGTGCAGTGAGAGATTCAAGGTGAAGTCTGGAAGGAAGAAAAGTTGAACTGCCTCAATGAGTCACCCAGGGCTTCATGAGAAATAGACCCAGGAGCCAAGTCCTGATGGTTGAGCAGGACTTTGCCTGGTAAGTGGGACTAGAGAACTGCTGAAGGGTTGTCAACTGCAATCTTGAACAAAGTAACGCAGAGCACAGTTCTAAGTACTTCCCATATAGCACTTCCTTTAGACCTCACAGCAGCCTTATGAGGTACTACTCGTGTCATCCCTGTTTCACAGATGAGGGATCTAAGACGGAGACGTAAAGTAACTTCCAAATCACACAGCTAGTGAGTAATGGAATGACTGGAACCCAGGGCAGTCTGGCTTCAGGTTCTATGCTGTTCACCACTGTACTCAGAAAACCATTCTGTAGAGGAGAATCAGAATTCCAGGCAGCCATCAGGAAACTACTGGAAGAGTCCAGGCCACAAATCATTAGGGCCTAAATTGAGAGCTAAGAAGGAAGATAATGGGACAGGTAGGAGATGGGAGAACTGATAGGACTCCGTGTCCAATTCTAAGTGGGGAGGTCAGAGTGAGAAGTTAGGGGTGATGCCCAGGTTTCTTGCTTGAGTGACCAGGTAGCTAATGATGCTATTAGCCAAGAGGGGAAATACAGGGTTGCGAGAGGAGATGTGTCAGGATAGTAGTATTTTTTTTAAACACTGTATTCTAGTATACATTTTTCTCTATTCATTGTCTTAATAGTTAACATTTTTGTCAATAGACACTGTCACTTCTCACACAGTACATCAATTTTTCCCTCTCTACTCTTCTCCAGCCTTTCCCATTTTTCATTCCTCCACATCCTATTTTTCTCTCTTTTTTTTTTAACCTTATCTTTTTGTGTGAAATTAACACTGTCAATGGCACTCAGAATTAAGTTATTCATCCTCATGCTCAAATTCATAATCCCACCCCTAGAGAAACACTAAACAAGCAGATGGGAGTAATAACAAGAATGTTATCCTTTTCTCTGCACCCCATAAAGGAACCAACAGGAGAACCCCTTGGACAACCTGAGCCCCCATCCCCTATGTGACCAGGAACTGTAATGGTTTGGTACATTCTCTCTTCCTGATTCTACGTGCAGTGACGTAAAGTTGGTTGCTTGAAACGGGTTACAGTGGGAACTTTTACACCACGGAACTTGGCAAAATTCTGCAAATCTGGACTTTGTTTCCACCCCCATCAGTGGGGCTGGAAACAGGTTGTTAAATATTTATCAACACACCACAGATTCAGGCTGTCACCAAGATGAAGAGCCACATATTAATCTCACGCCAGACAGCACAAATCAGGGCTTCTCAACTCCGGCACATTTAGGACTTGGTAATTTTTTGTGGTGGCGGTGGCTTGTCCTGAGCATTGTAGAATTTAACAGCATCCCCAGCCTCCAGCCACTAGGTGCTACCCACTGACGACCCTCCCTCCCCCCAGTTATGACAACCAAAGATGTCTCCAGACATTTATCCCAAGGGGCAACATCACCCTGCCTGAGAACCACTAGCAAAAATGGATTTAACTGTATACCTATCCCTCAAGAAGCCTCCAAAATTATGACATTGAAAAGATCAGTGGGACGGGGGGGCGGGGGGGTGTGGGAGCAGGAATTCCCTGGCAGTCCAGTGATTAGGGGTCCACACTTTCACTGCCAAGGGTATGGGTTCGATCCCTGGTCGGGGAAATAAGATCAGTGGGTTTCAGATTAAGCCAACTTCGTTAGAGCACAGAGAGACTTGCTTGTGGATAGTAAAAGGTAACATTTATTTAACATTTACTTTGCGCCTGGCACAATTCCGAGCACGTTACACACACTAACTCATTTAACCTTCATTACTGTTTCTAGGAAGTAAATACTATTATTCCTATTTTACAGATAAGAAAACTGAGTCACAAAGGAGTTCAATCATTTGCTCAAGCTAATGAGTGACAAAACTGAGATTCATACCCGGTCAGTCTGGTTTCACAATCTGTGCCCTTATGTCTATGCTGCGGATGCCATCAGAAGTCCAGGGACTACATTACTCTGCCCTCCCCATCTATGAGTTCAAGGTTTTTTCCATTCAACCAGGAGTGTTTAGGATATGGAGAATTTGAAGGTCTCCTGCTAACACTTCCTAATTGGAGGACATCACTGACAGAAATCCTTTTAACCAGGATGTTGAGAAAGAATGCTTTCCTCATTTGATTCTGATCCACATGGGAAAAGTGTCTGTCATCGAGGATGAAAATGGCACACAAGTACCTACTGCATTGCAAAAAAAACCCAAAAAACAACAGAGAGCTTTTAGTTTTATAAATAACAAAGGGAAGGAGGATTTTCTGCAACTGCTTTGACATGATAGTCCTGATTTTAAATACATGCCATTGCATGAATAAAAAATTCAGTTCTCCCTGAGGTAGTATTCATGAGCTATCTAAAACAGAGTCCTGAATTACATAGGTAACTCCTAAGAAACTAAACCTCCCTTTTTGCATATTTTATATATGCAAAAACTATATATGACCTAATTTTTTTAAATGAAGCCAATTCCTTAAGGTAATAGTTCTCAAAGTGTGGACCAGCAGCATAGCATCACCTGGGAACTTATGAGAAATGCAAATTCTCAGGCCTCACCCCAGAATCAGCAACTCTGGGGATGAGGCCCAGCAATCAGGAGTTTCACAAACCCATTAGGTGATCGTGATGCGTGCCCAAGTTTGAGAATCACCATCTCAAGGTAGTATTGCTGAAGCAAGTCAGTTACTCTATATAAAAATGAAGAGTTTATACATAGCAAGTATAGATAGAACAAATCTGTTATCAAGTTGTTTAAACAACTTTCAAGTTGCTAAAAAAATTAAGTTGTAATAAAGTTATATAGGTAAATACCGTTGTTATAAAAACACGAGGTGATATATAATGTGCACTAGACTGGTCAGTTTCCTTCATTTCCTGGTGAGCTGACTCTAAGAATTACTTGATACCTCTCTCAAATTTTACTTATTACCTGCCTTAATCCTAACAAGGTTAAATATGGCACACTTAAGTTTTGCATTTTTTCCCAACTCCATTTTTGTACACAACTCCTATCTTTAGGGACATCCTACCTACTATGCCCTTAAGATATTACAAACGTCAATACTTCAGTAATAGGAAATTTAACTCAACCCAAAACTATAATAATTTTTTAATCTATGCACATGGGAATTCAAAATATACAGTTTTGTACTACAAATGTTAAAACAACAGAACAGCTCAGAAAGACAGTAATTTAACTCCTGTAGCTAGGGTATCAGTAGAGTAAAAGTTTGCCCCCAAACCATTCCCCGCCCCAAGCTGTAAGACACTTCCCATTACGAATGCATGAATATGGCCGATTATAGTGCTAGTAAAATTGAGACCTGACTGCTGAAACATTTACAGATTGAAAATTCAAATAGACGAAGGCCACCGACCCCTGATTCCTACACATATACAATGAAAGAGAACTATGCTATTAAAAAAAGAGAGAGAGCTATGCATCAGATCTCGCCCCCAAATACTATCCAGTCCAGCTCGTCGGGGTCATTCTTTCACTCCATGAACATTTATTATGTGCCTACTGTGTGCCACGCATTGCACAGGCAGTGAACAAAACTGACCCCCAAATCCCTTCCTTCTTAATAACAGGAATGTCTCCCTGGGAGGTTAGGCACTGGGAGACCAAGCCCTGGTTGTCCCCACCCCAAAAGGGTTAATCACACTGACACCCGCACCCAAAAGGCCCCCTAGACTTGCGGACACAGAGCCGCGGCCGCTAGGTTCTTTCATAATTGGGCCAAGACCTCTTGGGCAGGCTGGGGAAGCCCATGGCCTTGACCCTCCAGGGCACCCCAGCAGACAGGGAGCAAGGGACGCACACCCACCCCCCGCGCCACGTGCACACCCCGGCGCACGCCCCCACCGCCCTCCGCCCGTCCTGCACAGGCGCTGCCGCCGTCCGGCTCGCGCGTGCCCTGCACGGCGCTCGCGGCTTCTGACTCGGGGCCCGGACCCCCCACCAGCCCCGCTCCCACGAAGCCGCGACCCCGACCCCGCCCACAACCCCACCGGCCGTCCCCTCTTACCGGCGCACTGGGCCCGGCGCCCCGGCCTCCTGCCTCCTGCCTCTCGGCGGCCGCCTCGCGGACCTCCTCCTCCTCCTCCTCCTCCTCGGCTGCCCCAGGAGCCCCTGCCGCGGCCCCGGCGGCCGCCTCTATCCCCGCCGCCGCCGCCTCTCGCCACCGCCGCCGGGGCGCCGGCCCGCTCGCGGTCGCCATCCCCGCTAGGCCAGCCGCGGCCGGGTCGGCGTCCTCGGCCGCCCCGAGCTCCGAGCTCCGCCTGCATCTGGCCACCGACGGCGGTGCTGAACGCGCGGGAGCCGGGCCGCCGCGGAGACGCCCTTGCCCCACCGGAAACGGGCCGCACGGAGGAGCCAGAGCTGCGACCGACGGGCCCCCGGTGACAGCGAGCGCGAGCGCGGCGTGCGGGGCCGGGTATGGAAGCTGGCCGCGGCGGGGGCGGGGTGGGGTGGGGCGGGCCGGGGGGGCGTGGGCGGGGAAGGGGGCGGGGCGGCCGGCCCCGGGCCTGGCAGGTGGGGCCGGAACCTGGTCTCCCGCAGGGCCGGGGGTTCCGAGGAAAGGGCTGACCAGTAGAAGCTGCAAGTGGGAGGGGTGTTTCTGGGGGAAGGGCCCTAGTAAGTAAAAGGATGGGTTATGAAATAAAGTTTATATAATACGAACTCGTTTTTTAATTAAAAGTAGAAAGACATACTGATACGGTGTATTTGCCTAAGAAAAGGTCTTAAAAAGTATATACCAAAACATTAGTGTTACCGAGTCCAAGCTCCTGCTGCGCGCTGCAGGACAGGCCAGTGAATCCCAGAGATGACTGGCTGGGGCAAGGAGTAACGACTTACCTGGAGAGACAGCAAACCGAGAAGATGGTGGACTCCTGACCCCAAGGAACCAGCTGCCTGCGTTGGCATTCAGGCTTCTTTTATACTAAAACGGGAGAGAGCAAAGTCAAACATGTCCGGGTTCTGGTCAGCCTCCTCTTCCTCCTTGCAGTCATTCACAGGTGGGCCTGGTCAGGAGGTTTCTTGTCAGCTAAAAGAAAAGGTATTCTAGCTTAATGCTCACTACCTGGGAGGCAGGGTTCCCAGAGATGGGCCATTATGTATAATTGAAGCTTACAGGCAACAGCCCTTTAGTGACTAACTTGTAATAGAATACAAAGGTTCTTCCCTATTACATTAGTGGTTAACTGTGGGGTGAGACTTCCAGTGAGTTAATTCTTCCATTTTTGTTTTCCTGTTTAGTCTCCTGATCTTCAAGAATGAATAGGTGTAATTTTTAAAGTTCCTTCATACCTCTGGGTTCAGGAGGAGGTATGAAGGAAGGGTGGGGTGCGGTCCTCAGGTGAGAGGTGTGGCCTGCCACAAGCCACCGGGAGTCCAGAGAACAGTGCAGCCTGTCATGGACAGAAGGGGCTCCCAGGATGTCAAAAGAATGTTTACAGAAATGACTGCTTTAGCTCACACTTATTGAGCACATGAGCATTTAATTCTCCTGTCAGCCCTGTGAGGTAGGTACTACTGTCATCCTTATTTTACAGATAAGGAAATAGCCCTAGAGAAGTTAAACCACTTGTCTGATGTGACACAGCTACGGTAGCGGTGGAAATGACATTCTAACTCAGGCAAGCTCTGTCTATCCATGTTTGTGTGTCGGTGTCACTTACTTAGTAGACAGTTTTGGGGACTCACCCATATTTTACGATTTAATCTTTTGTTCCTTTTTATTGCTAAGCAGTAGTTCATTTTATGGATCCAGTCTACTTTAACCAAGGGGGAAATGGGCAGTTTTATATGGCTACATGGGAGCCATCTTTAACTTTGTATGACAAGGACTTCCCTGGTGGCGCAGTGGTTAAGAATCCGCCTGCCAGTGCAGGAGACACGGGTTCGAGCCCTGGTCCGGGAAGATCCCACAGGCCGCGGAGCAACTAAGCCCATGTGCCATAACTACTGAGCCTGCGCTCTAGAGTCCACGAGCCACAACTACTGAGCCCGCGAGCCGAGAGCCCGCGCTCCTCAACAAGAGAAGCCACTGCAATGAGAAGCCCGCACGTCGCAACGAACAGCAGCCCCCACTCGCCACAACTAGAGAAAGCCCACACGCAGCAACAAAGACCCAGTGCAGCCAAAAATAATACATAAAATTATTCTTTTTGAACAAAACTCTGTATTATAGAAACCACATGAAAATAATACAGAGAAGGGTTCAAACATCCACCATCCAATCAGTGTGGCGAAACAGGTGTTTTTTTTCCGAATCCTTTCTGTCCCTTTCTTACACTCATACATAGTTAACACTGTTCACTGCTTCTAATTATCTACTCTGTGGTTAGGCACAGTGCTTGGTCTTGACTGAAGATTGAGAAAAAAAGAAAAGAAAAAGAAAAAAGCCACAGTCCTTGCTCTCAAGTATCAGTAGCTCACTTCCCAGAAGGACGACTGTAAGTCTGTAAGCAGGTGACTGCACTATTGTGCTGAGTGCAGTGAGAGATTCAAGGTGAAGTCTGGAAGGAAGAAAAGTTGAACTGCCTCAATGAGTCACCCAGGGCTTCATGAGAAATAGACCCAGGAGCCAAGTCCTGATGGTTGAGCAGGACTTTGCCTGGTAAGTGGGACTAGAGAACTGCTGAAGGGTTGTCAACTGCAATCTTGAACAAAGTAACGCAGAGCACAGTTCTAAGTACTTCCCATATAGCACTTCCTTTAGACCTCACAGCAGCCTTATGAGGTACTACTCGTGTCATCCCTGTTTCACAGATGAGGGATCTAAGACGGAGACGTAAAGTAACTTCCAAATCACACAGCTAGTGAGTAATGGAATGACTGGAACCCAGGGCAGTCTGGCTTCAGGTTCTATGCTGTTCACCACTGTACTCAGAAAACCATTCTGTAGAGGAGAATCAGAATTCCAGGCAGCCATCAGGAAACTACTGGAAGAGTCCAGGCCACAAATCATTAGGGCCTAAATTGAGAGCTAAGAAGGAAGATAATGGGACAGGTAGGAGATGGGAGAACTGATAGGACTCCGTGTCCAATTCTAAGTGGGGAGGTCAGAGTGAGAAGTTAGGGGTGATGCCCAGGTTTCTTGCTTGAGTGACCAGGTAGCTAATGATGCTATTAGCCAAGAGGGGAAATACAGGGTTGCGAGAGGAGATGTGTCAGGATAGTAGTATTTTTTTTAAACACTGTATTCTAGTATACATTTTTCTCTATTCATTGTCTTAATAGTTAACATTTTTGTCAATAGACACTGTCACTTCTCACACAGTACATCAATTTTTCCCTCTCTACTCTTCTCCAGCCTTTCCCATTTTTCATTCCTCCACATCCTATTTTTCTCTCTTTTTTTTTTAACCTTATCTTTTTGTGTGAAATTAACACTGTCAATGGCACTCAGAATTAAGTTATTCATCCTCATGCTCAAATTCATAATCCCACCCCTAGAGAAACACTAAACAAGCAGATGGGAGTAATAACAAGAATGTTATCCTTTTCTCTGCACCCCATAAAGGAACCAACAGGAGAACCCCTTGGACAACCTGAGCCCCCATCCCCTATGTGACCAGGAACTGTAATGGTTTGGTACATTCTCTCTTCCTGATTCTACGTGCAGTGACGTAAAGTTGGTTGCTTGAAACGGGTTACAGTGGGAACTTTTACACCACGGAACTTGGCAAAATTCTGCAAATCTGGACTTTGTTTCCACCCCCATCAGTGGGGCTGGAAACAGGTTGTTAAATATTTATCAACACACCACAGATTCAGGCTGTCACCAAGATGAAGAGCCACATATTAATCTCACGCCAGACAGCACAAATCAGGGCTTCTCAACTCCGGCACATTTAGGACTTGGTAATTTTTTGTGGTGGCGGTGGCTTGTCCTGAGCATTGTAGAATTTAACAGCATCCCCAGCCTCCAGCCACTAGGTGCTACCCACTGACGACCCTCCCTCCCCCCAGTTATGACAACCAAAGATGTCTCCAGACATTTATCCCAAGGGGCAACATCACCCTGCCTGAGAACCACTAGCAAAAATGGATTTAACTGTATACCTATCCCTCAAGAAGCCTCCAAAATTATGACATTGAAAAGATCAGTGGGACGGGGGGGCGGGGGGGTGTGGGAGCAGGAATTCCCTGGCAGTCCAGTGATTAGGGGTCCACACTTTCACTGCCAAGGGTATGGGTTCGATCCCTGGTCGGGGAAATAAGATCAGTGGGTTTCAGATTAAGCCAACTTCGTTAGAGCACAGAGAGACTTGCTTGTGGATAGTAAAAGGTAACATTTATTTAACATTTACTTTGCGCCTGGCACAATTCCGAGCACGTTACACACACTAACTCATTTAACCTTCATTACTGTTTCTAGGAAGTAAATACTATTATTCCTATTTTACAGATAAGAAAACTGAGTCACAAAGGAGTTCAATCATTTGCTCAAGCTAATGAGTGACAAAACTGAGATTCATACCCGGTCAGTCTGGTTTCACAATCTGTGCCCTTATGTCTATGCTGCGGATGCCATCAGAAGTCCAGGGACTACATTACTCTGCCCTCCCCATCTATGAGTTCAAGGTTTTTTCCATTCAACCAGGAGTGTTTAGGATATGGAGAATTTGAAGGTCTCCTGCTAACACTTCCTAATTGGAGGACATCACTGACAGAAATCCTTTTAACCAGGATGTTGAGAAAGAATGCTTTCCTCATTTGATTCTGATCCACATGGGAAAAGTGTCTGTCATCGAGGATGAAAATGGCACACAAGTACCTACTGCATTGCAAAAAAAACCCAAAAAACAACAGAGAGCTTTTAGTTTTATAAATAACAAAGGGAAGGAGGATTTTCTGCAACTGCTTTGACATGATAGTCCTGATTTTAAATACATGCCATTGCATGAATAAAAAATTCAGTTCTCCCTGAGGTAGTATTCATGAGCTATCTAAAACAGAGTCCTGAATTACATAGGTAACTCCTAAGAAACTAAACCTCCCTTTTTGCATATTTTATATATGCAAAAACTATATATGACCTAATTTTTTTAAATGAAGCCAATTCCTTAAGGTAATAGTTCTCAAAGTGTGGACCAGCAGCATAGCATCACCTGGGAACTTATGAGAAATGCAAATTCTCAGGCCTCACCCCAGAATCAGCAACTCTGGGGATGAGGCCCAGCAATCAGGAGTTTCACAAACCCATTAGGTGATCGTGATGCGTGCCCAAGTTTGAGAATCACCATCTCAAGGTAGTATTGCTTAAGCAAGTCAGTTACTCTATATAAAAATGAAGAGTTTATACATAGCAAGTATAGATAGAACAAATCTGTTATCAAGTTGTTTAAACAACTTTCAAGTTGCTAAAAAAATTAAGTTGTAATAAAGTTATATAGGTAAATACCGTTGTTATAAAAACACGAGGTGATATATAATGTGCACTAGACTGGTCAGTTTCCTTCATTTCCTGGTGAGCTGACTCTAAGAATTACTTGATGCCTCTCTCAAATTTTACTTATTACCTGCCTTAATCCTAACAAGGTTAAATATGGCACACTTAAGTTTTGCATTTTTTCCCAACTCCATTTTTGTACACAACTCCTATCTTTAGGGACATCCTACCTACTATGCCCTTAAGATATTACAAACGTCAATACTTCAGTAATAGGAAATTTAACTCAACCCAAAACTATAATAATTTTTTAATCTATGCACATGGGAATTCAAAATATACAGTTTTGTACTACAAATGTTAAAACAACAGAACAGCTCAGAAAGACAGTAATTTAACTCCTGTAGCTAGGGTATCAGTAGAGTAAAAGTTTGCCCCCAAACCATTCCCTGCTCCAAGCTGTAAGACACTTCCCATTACGAATGCATGAATACGGCCGATTATATTGCTAGTAAAATTGAGACCTGACTGCTGAAACATTTACAGATTGAAAATTCAAATAGACGAAGGCCACCGACCCCTGATTCCTACACATATACAATGAAAGAGAACTATGCTATTAAAAAAAAAGAGAGAGCTATGCATCAGATCCCGCCCCCAAATACTATCCAGTCCAGCTCGTCGGGGTCATTCTTTCACTCCATGAACATTTATTATGTGCCTACTGTGTGCCACGCATTGCACAGGCAGTGAACAAAACTGACCCCCAAATCCCTTCCTCCTTAATAACAGGAATGTCTCCCTGGGAGGTTAGGCACTGGGAGACCAAGCCCTGGTTGTCCCCACCCCAAAAGGGTTAATCACACTGACACCCGCACCCAAACGGCCCCCTAGACTTGCGGACACAGAGCCGCGGCCGCTAGGTTCTTTTATAATTGGGCCAAGACCTCTTGGGCAGGCTGGGGAAGCCCATGGCCTTGACCCTCCAGGGCACCCCAGCAGACAGGGAGCAAGGGACGCACACCCACCCCCCGCGCCACGTGCACACCCCGGCGCACGCCCCCACCGCCCTCCGCCCGTCCTGCACAGGCGCTGCCGCCGTCCGGCTCGCGCGTGCCCTGCACGGCGCTCGCGCCTTCTGACTCGGGGCCCGGACCCCCCACCAGCCCCGCTCCCACGAAGCCGCGACCCCGACCCCGCCCACAACCCCACCGGCCGTCCCCTCTTACCGGCGCACTGGGCCCGGCGCCCCGGCCTCCTGCCTCCTGCCTCTCGGCGGCCGCCTCGCGGACCTCCTCCTCCTCCTCCTCCTCCTCCTCCTCCTCGGCTGCCCCGGGAGCCCCTGCCGCGGCCCCGGCGGCCGCCTCTATCCCCGCCGCCGCCGCCTCTCGCCACCGCCGCCGGGGCGCCGGCCCGCTCGCGGTCGCCATCCCCGCTAGGCCAGCCGCGGCCGGGTCGGCGTCCTCGGCCGCCCCGAGCTCCGAGTTCCGCCTGCATCTGGCCACCGACGGCGGTGCTGAACGGGCGCGAGCCGGGCCGCCGCGGAGACGCCCTTGCCCCACCGGAAACGGGCCGCACGGAGGAGCCGCGACCGACGGGCCCCCGGTGACAGCGAGCGCGAGCGCGGCGTGCGGGGCCGGGTATGGAAGCTGGCCGCGGCGGGGGCGGGGCGGGGCGGGGTGGGGCGGGCCGGGGGGGCGTGGGCGGGGAAGGGGGCGGGGCGGCCGGCCCCGGGCCTGGCAGGTGGGGCCGGAACCTGGTCTCCCGCAGGGCCGGGGGTTCCGAGGAAAGGGCTGACCAGTAGAAGCTGCAAGTGGGAGGGGTGTTTCTGGGGGAAGGGCCCTAGTAAGTAAAAGGATGGGTTATGAAATAAAGTTTATATAATATGAACTCGTTTCTTAATTAAAAGTAGAAAGACATACTGATACGGTGTATTTGCCTAAGAAAAGGTCTTAAAAAGTACATACCAAAACATTAGTGTTACCGAGTCCAAGCTCCTGCTGCGCGCTGCAGGACAGGCCAGTGAATCCCAGAGATGACTGGCTGGGGCAAGGAGTAACGACTTACCTGGAGAGACAGCAAACCGAGAAGATGGTGGACTCCTGACCCCAAGGAACCAGCTGCCTGCGTTGGCATTCAGGCTTCTTTTATACTAAAACGGGAGAGAGCAAAGTCAAACATGTCCGGGTTCTGGTCAGCCTCCTCTTCCTCCTTGCAGTCATTCACAGGTGGGCCTGGTCAGGATGTTTCTTGTCAGCTAAAAGAAAAGGTATTCTAGCTTTATGCTCACTACCTGGGAGGCAGGGTTCCCAGAGATGGGCCATTATGTATAATTGAAGCTTACAGGCAACAGCCCTTTAGTGACTAACTTGTAATAGAATACAAAGGTTCTTCCCTATTACATTAGTGGTTAACTGTGGGGTGAGACTTCCAGTGAGTTAATTCTTCCATTTTTGTTTTCCTGTTTAGTCTCCTGATCTTCAAGAATGAATAGGTGTAATTTTTAAAGTTCCTTCATACCTCTGGGTTCAGGAGGAGGTATGAAGGAAGGGTGGGGTGCGGTCCTCAGGTGAGAGGTGTGGCCTGCCACAAGCCACCGGGAGTCCAGAGAACAGTGCAGCCTGTCATGGACAGAAGGGGCTCCCAGGATGTCAAAAGAATGTTTACAGAAATGACTGCTTTAGCTCACACTTATTGAGCACATGAGCATTTAATTCTCCTGTCAGCCCTGTGAGGTAGGTACTACTGTCATCCTTATTTTACAGATAAGGAAATAGCCCTAGAGAAGTTAAACCACTTGTCTGATGTGACACAGCTACGGTAGCGGTGGAAATGACATTCTAACTCAGGCAAGCTCTGTCTATCCATGTTTGTGTGTCGGTGTCACTTACTTAGTAGACAGTTTTGGGGACTCACCCATATTTTACGATTTAATCTTTTGTTCCTTTTTATTGCTAAGCAGTAGTTCATTTTATGGATCCAGTCTACTTTAACCAAGGGGGAAAAGGGCAGTTTTATATGGCTACATGGGAGCCATCTTTAACTTTGTATGACAAGGACTTCCCTGGTGGCGCAGTGGTTAAGAATCCGCCTGCCAGTGCAGGAGACACGGGTTCGAGCCCTGGTCCGGGAAGATCCCACAGGCCGCGGAGCAACTAAGCCCATGTGCCATAACTACTGAGCCTGCGCTCTAGAGTCCACGAGCCACAACTACTGAGCCCGCGAGCCGAGAGCCCGCGCTCCTCAACAAGAGAAGCCACTGCAATGAGAAGCCCGCACGTCGCAACGAACAGCAGCCCCCACTCGCCACAACTAGAGAAAGCCCACACGCAGCAACAAAGACCCAGTGCAGCCAAAAATAATACATAAAATTATTCTTTTTGAACAAAACTCTGTATTATAGAAACCACATGAAAATAATACAGAGAAGGGTTCAAACATCCACCATCCAATCAGTGTGGCGAAACAGGTGTTTTTTTTCCGAATCCTTTCTGTCCCTTTCTTACACTCATACATAGTTAACACTGTTCACTGCTTCTAATTATCTACTCTGTGGTTAGGCACAGTGCTTGGTCTTGACTGAAGATTGAGAAAAAAAGAAAAGAAAAAGAAAAAAGCCACAGTCCTTGCTCTCAAGTATCAGTAGCTCACTTCCCAGAAGGACGACTGTAAGTCTGTAAGCAGGTGACTGCACTATTGTGCTGAGTGCAGTGAGAGATTCAAGGTGAAGTCTGGAAGGAAGAAAAGTTGAACTGCCTCAATGAGTCACCCAGGGCTTCATGAGAAATAGACCCAGGAGCCAAGTCCTGATGGTTGAGCAGGACTTTGCCTGGTAAGTGGGACTAGAGAACTGCTGAAGGGTTGTCAACTGCAATCTTGAACAAAGTAACGCAGAGCACAGTTCTAAGTACTTCCCATATAGCACTTCCTTTAGACCTCACAGCAGCCTTATGAGGTACTACTCGTGTCATCCCTGTTTCACAGATGAGGGATCTAAGACGGAGACGTAAAGTAACTTCCAAATCACACAGCTAGTGAGTAATGGAATGACTGGAACCCAGGGCAGTCTGGCTTCAGGTTCTATGCTGTTAACCACTGTACTCAGAAAACCATTCTGTAGAGGAGAATCAGAATTCCAGGCAGCCATCAGGAAACTACTGGAAGAGTCCAGGCCACAAATCATTAGGGCCTAAATTGAGAGCTAAGAAGGAAGATAATGGGACAGGTAGGAGATGGGAGAACTGATAGGACTCCGTGTCCAATTCTAAGTGGGGAGGTCAGAGTGAGAAGTTAGGGGTGATGCCCAGGTTTCTTGCTTGAGTGACCAGGTAGCTAATGATGCTATTAGCCAAGAGGGGAAATACAGGGTTGGGAGAGGAGATGTGTCAGGATAGTAGTATTTTTTTTAAACACTGTATTCTATTATACATTTTTCTCTATTCATTGTCTTAATAGTTAACATTTTTGTCAATAGACACTGTCACTTCTCACACAGTACATCAATTTTTCCCTCTCTACTCTTCTCCAGCCTTTCCCATTTTTCATTCCTCCACATCCTATTTTTCTCTTTTTTTTTTAACCTTATCTTTTTTTGTGAAATTAACACTGTCAATGGCACTCAGAATTAAGTTATTCATCCTCATGCTCAAATTCATAATCCCACCCCTAGAGAAACACTAAACAAGCAGATGGGAGTAATAACAAGAATGTTATCCTTTTCTCTGCACCCCATAAAGGAACCAACAGGAGAACCCCTTGGACAACCTGAGCCCCCATCCCCTATGTGACCAGGAACTGTAATGGTTTGGTACATTCTCTCTTCCTGATTCTACGTGCAGTGACGTAAAGTTGGTTGCTTGAAACGGGTTACAGTGGGAACTTTTACACCACGGAACTTGGCAAAATTCTGCAAATCTGGACTTTGTTTCCACCCCCATCAGTGGGGCTGGAAACAGGTTGTTAAATATTTATCAACACACCACAGATTCAGGCTGTCACCAAGATGAAGAGCCACATATTAATCTCACGCCAGACAGCACAAATCAGGGCTTCTCAACTCCGGCACATTTAGGACTTGGTAATTTTTTGTGGTGGCGGTGGCTTGTCCTGAGCATTGTAGAATTTAACAGCATCCCCAGCCTCCAGCCACTAGGTGCTACCCACTGACGACCCTCCCTCCCCCCAGTTATGACAACCAAAGATGTCTCCAGACATTTATCCCAAGGGGCAACATCACCCTGCCTGAGAACCACTAGCAAAAATGGATTTAACTGTATACCTATCCCTCAAGAAGCCTCCAAAATTATGACATTGAAAAGATCAGTGGGACGGGGGGCGGGGGGGTGTGGGAGCAGGAATTCCCTGGCAGTCCAGTGATTAGGGGTCCACACTTTCACTGCCAAGGGTATGGGTTCGATCCCTGGTCGGGGAAATAAGATCAGTGGGTTTCAGATTAAGCCAACTTCGTTAGAGCACAGAGAGACTTGCTTGTGGATAGTAAAAGGTAACATTTATTTAACATTTACTTTGCGCCTGGCACAATTCCGAGCACGTTACACACACTAACTCATTTAACCTTCATTACTGTTTCTAGGAAGTAAATACTATTATTCCTATTTTACAGATAAGAAAACTGAGTCACAAAGGAGTTCAATCATTTGCTCAAGCTAATGAGTGACAAAACTGAGATTCATACCCGGTCAGTCTGGTTTCACCATCTGTGCCCTTATGTCTATGCTGCGGATGCCATCAGAAGTCCAGGGACTACATTACTCTGCCCTCCCCATCTATGAGTTCAAGGTTTTTTCCATTCAACCAGGAGTGTTTAGGATATGGAGAATTTGAAGGTCTCCTGCTAACACTTCCTAATTGGAGGACATCACTGACAGAAATCCTTTTCACCAGGATGTTGAGAAAGAATGCTTTCCTCATTTGATTCTGATCCACATGGGAAAAGTGTCTGTCATCGAGGATGAAAATGGCACACAAGTACCTACTGCATTGCAAAAAAAACCCAAAAAACAACAGAGAGCTTTTAGTTTTATAAATAACAAAGGGAAGGAGGATTTTCTGCAACTGCTTTGACATGATAGTCCTGATTTTAAATACATGCCATTGCATGAATAAAAAATTCAGTTCTCCCTGAGGTAGTATTCATGAGCTATCTAAAACAGAGTCCTGAATTACATAGGTAACTCCTAAGAAACTAAACCTCCCTTTTTGCATATTTTATATATGCAAAAACTATATATGACCTAATTTTTTTAAATGAAGCCAATTCCTTAAGGTAATAGTTCTCAAAGTGTGGACCAGCAGCATAGCATCACCTGGGAACTTATGAGAAATGCAAATTCTCAGGCCTCACCCCAATATCAGCAACTCTGGGGATGAGGCCCAGCAATCAGGAGTTTCACAAACCCATTAGGTGATCATGATGCGTGCCCAAGTTTGAGAATCACCATCTCAAGGTAGTATTGCTGAAGCAAGTCAGTTACTCTATATAAAAATGAAGAGTTTATACATAGCAAGTATAGATAGAACAAATCTGTTATCAAGTTGTTTAAACAACTTTCAAGTTGCTAAAAAAATTAAGTTGTAATAAAGTTATATAGGTAAATACCGTTGTTATAAAAACACGAGGTGATATATAATGTGCACTAGACTGGTCAGTTTCCTTCATTTCCTGGTGAGCTGACTCTAAGAATTACTTGATACCTCTCTCAAATTTTACTTATTACCTGCCTTAATCCTAACAAGGTTAAATATGGCACACTTAAGTTTTGCATTTTTTCCCAACTCCATTTTTGTACACAACTCCTATCTTTAGGGACATCCTACCTACTATGCCCTTAAGATATTACAAACGTCAATACTTCAGTAATAGGAAATTTAACTCAACCCAAAACTATAATAATTTTTTAATCTATGCACATGGGAATTCAAAATATACAGTTTTGTACTACAAATGTTAAAACAACAGAACAGCTCAGAAAGACAGTAATTTAACTCCTGTAGCTAGGGTATCAGTAGAGTAAAAGTTTGCCCCCAAACCATTCCCCGCCCCAAGCTGTAAGACACTTCCCATTACGAATGCATGAATATGGCCGATTATAGTGCTAGTAAAATTGAGACCTGACTGCTGAAACATTTACAGATTGAAAATTCAAATAGACGAAGGCCACCGACCCCTGATTCCTACACATATACAATGAAAGAGAACTATGCTATTAAAAAAAGAGAGAGAGCTATGCATCAGATCTCGCCCCCAAATACTATCCAGTCCAGCTCGTCGGGGTCATTCTTTCACTCCATGAACATTTATTATGTGCCTACTGTGTGCCACGCATTGCACAGGCAGTGAACAAAACTGACCCCCAAATCCCTTCCTTCTTAATAACAGGAATGTCTCCCTGGGAGGTTAGGCACTGGGAGACCAAGCCCTGGTTGTCCCCACCCCAAAAGGGTTAATCACACTGACACCCGCACCCAAACGGCCCCCTAGACTTGCGGACACAGAGCCGCGGCCGCTAGGTTCTTTTATAATTGGGCCAAGACCTCTTGGGCAGGCTGGGGAAGCCCATGGCCTTGACCCTCCAGGGCACCCCAGCAGACAGGGAGCAAGGGACGCACACCCACCCCCCGCGCCACGTGCACACCCCGGCGCACGCCCCCACCGCCCTCCGCCCGTCCTGCACAGGCGCTGCCGCCGTCCGGCTCGCGCGTGCCCTGCACGGCGCTCGCGCCTTCTGACTCGGGGCCCGGACCCCCCACCAGCCCCGCTCCCACGAAGCCGCGACCCCGACCCCGCCCACAACCCCACCGGCCGTCCCCTCTTACCGGCGCACTGGGCCCGGCGCCCCGGCCTCCTGCCTCCTGCCTCTCGGCGGCCGCCTCGCGGACCTCCTCCTCCTCCTCCTCCTCCTCCTCCTCCTCGGCTGCCCCGGGAGCCCCTGCCGCGGCCCCGGCGGCCGCCTCTATCCCCGCCGCCGCCGCCTCTCGCCACCGCCGCCGGGGCGCCGGCCCGCTCGCGGTCGCCATCCCCGCTAGGCCAGCCGCGGCCGGGTCGGCGTCCTCGGCCGCCCCGAGCTCCGAGTTCCGCCTGCATCTGGCCACCGACGGCGGTGCTGAACGGGCGCGAGCCGGGCCGCCGCGGAGACGCCCTTGCCCCACCGGAAACGGGCCGCACGGAGGAGCCGCGACCGACGGGCCCCCGGTGACAGCGAGCGCGAGCGCGGCGTGCGGGGCCGGGTATGGAAGCTGGCCGCGGCGGGGGCGGGGCGGGGCGGGGTGGGGCGGGCCGGGGGGGCGTGGGCGGGGAAGGGGGCGGGGCGGCCGGCCCCGGGCCTGGCAGGTGGGGCCGGAACCTGGTCTCCCGCAGGGCCGGGGGTTCCGAGGAAAGGGCTGACCAGTAGAAGCTGCAAGTGGGAGGGGTGTTTCTGGGGGAAGGGCCCTAGTAAGTAAAAGGATGGGTTATGAAATAAAGTTTATATAATATGAACTCGTTTCTTAATTAAAAGTAGAAAGACATACTGATACGGTGTATTTGCCTAAGAAAAGGTCTTAAAAAGTACATACCAAAACATTAGTGTTACCGAGTCCAAGCTCCTGCTGCGCGCTGCAGGACAGGCCAGTGAATCCCAGAGATGACTGGCTGGGGCAAGGAGTAACGACTTACCTGGAGAGACAGCAAACCGAGAAGATGGTGGACTCCTGACCCCAAGGAACCAGCTGCCTGCGTTGGCATTCAGGCTTCTTTTATACTAAAACGGGAGAGAGCAAAGTCAAACATGTCCGGGTTCTGGTCAGCCTCCTCTTCCTCCTTGCAGTCATTCACAGGTGGGCCTGGTCAGGATGTTTCTTGTCAGCTAAAAGAAAAGGTATTCTAGCTTTATGCTCACTACCTGGGAGGCAGGGTTCCCAGAGATGGGCCATTATGTATAATTGAAGCTTACAGGCAACAGCCCTTTAGTGACTAACTTGTAATAGAATACAAAGGTTCTTCCCTATTACATTAGTGGTTAACTGTGGGGTGAGACTTCCAGTGAGTTAATTCTTCCATTTTTGTTTTCCTGTTTAGTCTCCTGATCTTCAAGAATGAATAGGTGTAATTTTTAAAGTTCCTTCATACCTCTGGGTTCAGGAGGAGGTATGAAGGAAGGGTGGGGTGCGGTCCTCAGGTGAGAGGTGTGGCCTGCCACAAGCCACCGGGAGTCCAGAGAACAGTGCAGCCTGTCATGGACAGAAGGGGCTCCCAGGATGTCAAAAGAATGTTTACAGAAATGACTGCTTTAGCTCACACTTATTGAGCACATGAGCATTTAATTCTCCTGTCAGCCCTGTGAGGTAGGTACTACTGTCATCCTTATTTTACAGATAAGGAAATAGCCCTAGAGAAGTTAAACCACTTGTCTGATGTGACACAGCTACGGTAGCGGTGGAAATGACATTCTAACTCAGGCAAGCTCTGTCTATCCATGTTTGTGTGTCGGTGTCACTTACTTAGTAGACAGTTTTGGGGACTCACCCATATTTTACGATTTAATCTTTTGTTCCTTTTTATTGCTAAGCAGTAGTTCATTTTATGGATCCAGTCTACTTTAACCAAGGGGGAAAAGGGCAGTTTTATATGGCTACATGGGAGCCATCTTTAACTTTGTATGACAAGGACTTCCCTGGTGGCGCAGTGGTTAAGAATCCGCCTGCCAGTGCAGGAGACACGGGTTCGAGCCCTGGTCCGGGAAGATCCCACAGGCCGCGGAGCAACTAAGCCCATGTGCCATAACTACTGAGCCTGCGCTCTAGAGTCCACGAGCCACAACTACTGAGCCCGCGAGCCGAGAGCCCGCGCTCCTCAACAAGAGAAGCCACTGCAATGAGAAGCCCGCACGTCGCAACGAACAGCAGCCCCCACTCGCCACAACTAGAGAAAGCCCACACGCAGCAACAAAGACCCAGTGCAGCCAAAAATAATACATAAAATTATTCTTTTTGAACAAAACTCTGTATTATAGAAACCACATGAAAATAATACAGAGAAGGGTTCAAACATCCACCATCCAATCAGTGTGGCGAAACAGGTGTTTTTTTTCCGAATCCTTTCTGTCCCTTTCTTACACTCATACATAGTTAACACTGTTCACTGCTTCTAATTATCTACTCTGTGGTTAGGCACAGTGCTTGGTCTTGACTGAAGATTGAGAAAAAAAGAAAAGAAAAAGAAAAAAGCCACAGTCCTTGCTCTCAAGTATCAGTAGCTCACGTCCCAGAAGGACGACTGTAAGTCTGTAAGCAGGTGACTGCACTATTGTGCTGAGTGCAGTGAGAGATTCAAGGTGAAGTCTGGAAGGAAGAAAAGTTGAACTGCCTCAATGAGTCACCCAGGGCTTCATGAGAAATAGACCCAGGAGCCAAGTCCTGATGGTTGAGCAGGACTTTGCCTGGTAAGTGGGACTAGAGAACTGCTGAAGGGTTGTCAACTGCAATCTTGAACAAAGTAACGCAGAGCACAGTTCTAAGTACTTCCCATATAGCACTTCCTTTAGACCTCACAGCAGCCTTATGAGGTACTACTCGTGTCATCCCTGTTTCACAGATGAGGGATCTAAGACGGAGACGTAAAGTAACTTCCAAATCACACAGCTAGTGAGTAATGGAATGACTGGAACCCAGGGCAGTCTGGCTTCAGGTTCTATGCTGTTAACCACTGTACTCAGAAAACCATTCTGTAGAGGAGAATCAGAATTCCAGGCAGCCATCAGGAAACTACTGGAAGAGTCCAGGCCACAAATCATTAGGGCCTAAATTGAGAGCTAAGAAGGAAGATAATGGGACAGGTAGGAGATGGGAGAACTGATAGGACTCCGTGTCCAATTCTAAGTGGGGAGGTCAGAGTGAGAAGTTAGGGGTGATGCCCAGGTTTCTTGCTTGAGTGACCAGGTAGCTAATGATGCTATTAGCCAAGAGGGGAAATACAGGGTTGGGAGAGGAGATGTGTCAGGATAGTAGTATTTTTTTTAAACACTGTATTCTATTATACATTTTTCTCTATTCATTGTCTTAATAGTTAACATTTTTGTCAATAGACACTGTCACTTCTCACACAGTACATCAATTTTTCCCTCTCTACTCTTCTCCAGCCTTTCCCATTTTTCATTCCTCCACATCCTATTTTTCTCTTTTTTTTTTAACCTTATCTTTTTTTGTGAAATTAACACTGTCAATGGCACTCAGAATTAAGTTATTCATCCTCATGCTCAAATTCATAATCCCACCCCTAGAGAAACACTAAACAAGCAGATGGGAGTAATAACAAGAATGTTATCCTTTTCTCTGCACCCCATAAAGGAACCAACAGGAGAACCCCTTGGACAACCTGAGCCCCCATCCCCTATGTGACCAGGAACTGTAATGGTTTGGTACATTCTCTCTTCCTGATTCTACGTGCAGTGACGTAAAGTTGGTTGCTTGAAACGGGTTACAGTGGGAACTTTTACACCACGGAACTTGGCAAAATTCTGCAAATCTGGACTTTGTTTCCACCCCCATCAGTGGGGCTGGAAACAGGTTGTTAAATATTTATCAACACACCACAGATTCAGGCTGTCACCAAGATGAAGAGCCACATATTAATCTCACGCCAGACAGCACAAATCAGGGCTTCTCAACTCCGGCACATTTAGGACTTGGTAATTTTTTGTGGTGGCGGTGGCTTGTCCTGAGCATTGTAGAATTTAACAGCATCCCCAGCCTCCAGCCACTAGGTGCTACCCACTGACGACCCTCCCTCCCCCCAGTTATGACAACCAAAGATGTCTCCAGACATTTATCCCAAGGGGCAACATCACCCTGCCTGAGAACCACTAGCAAAAATGGATTTAACTGTATACCTATCCCTCAAGAAGCCTCCAAAATTATGACATTGAAAAGATCAGTGGGACGGGGGGCGGGGGGGTGTGGGAGCAGGAATTCCCTGGCAGTCCAGTGATTAGGGGTCCACACTTTCACTGCCAAGGGTATGGGTTCGATCCCTGGTCGGGGAAATAAGATCAGTGGGTTTCAGATTAAGCCAACTTCGTTAGAGCACAGAGAGACTTGCTTGTGGATAGTAAAAGGTAACATTTATTTAACATTTACTTTGCGCCTGGCACAATTCCGAGCACGTTACACACACTAACTCATTTAACCTTCATTACTGTTTCTAGGAAGTAAATACTATTATTCCTATTTTACAGATAAGAAAACTGAGTCACAAAGGAGTTCAATCATTTGCTCAAGCTAATGAGTGACAAAACTGAGATTCATACCCGGTCAGTCTGGTTTCACCATCTGTGCCCTTATGTCTATGCTGCGGATGCCATCAGAAGTCCAGGGACTACATTACTCTGCCCTCCCCATCTATGAGTTCAAGGTTTTTTCCATTCAACCAGGAGTGTTTAGGATATGGAGAATTTGAAGGTCTCCTGCTAACACTTCCTAATTGGAGGACATCACTGACAGAAATCCTTTTCACCAGGATGTTGAGAAAGAATGCTTTCCTCATTTGATTCTGATCCACATGGGAAAAGTGTCTGTCATCGAGGATGAAAATGGCACACAAGTACCTACTGCATTGCAAAAAAAACCCAAAAAACAACAGAGAGCTTTTAGTTTTATAAATAACAAAGGGAAGGAGGATTTTCTGCAACTGCTTTGACATGATAGTCCTGATTTTAAATACATGCCATTGCATGAATAAAAAATTCAGTTCTCCCTGAGGTAGTATTCATGAGCTATCTAAAACAGAGTCCTGAATTACATAGGTAACTCCTAAGAAACTAAACCTCCCTTTTTGCATATTTTATATATGCAAAAACTATATATGACCTAATTTTTTTAAATGAAGCCAATTCCTTAAGGTAATAGTTCTCAAAGTGTGGACCAGCAGCATAGCATCACCTGGGAACTTATGAGAAATGCAAATTCTCAGGCCTCACCCCAATATCAGCAACTCTGGGGATGAGGCCCAGCAATCAGGAGTTTCACAAACCCATTAGGTGATCATGATGCGTGCCCAAGTTTGAGAATCACCATCTCAAGGTAGTATTGCTGAAGCAAGTCAGTTACTCTATATAAAAATGAAGAGTTTATACATAGCAAGTATAGATAGAACAAATCTGTTATCAAGTTGTTTAAACAACTTTCAAGTTGCTAAAAAAATTAAGTTGTAATAAAGTTATATAGGTAAATACCGTTGTTATAAAAACACGAGGTGATATATAATGTGCACTAGACTGGTCAGTTTCCTTCATTTCCTGGTGAGCTGACTCTAAGAATTACTTGATACCTCTCTCAAATTTTACTTATTACCTGCCTTAATCCTAACAAGGTTAAATATGGCACACTTAAGTTTTGCATTTTTTCCCAACTCCATTTTTGTACACAACTCCTATCTTTAGGGACATCCTACCTACTATGCCCTTAAGATATTACAAACGTCAATACTTCAGTAATAGGAAATTTAACTCAACCCAAAACTATAATAATTTTTTAATCTATGCACATGGGAATTCAAAATATACAGTTTTGTACTACAAATGTTAAAACAACAGAACAGCTCAGAAAGACAGTAATTTAACTCCTGTAGCTAGGGTATCAGTAGAGTAAAAGTTTGCCCCCAAACCATTCCCCGCCCCAAGCTGTAAGACACTTCCCATTACGAATGCATGAATATGGCCGATTATAGTGCTAGTAAAATTGAGACCTGACTGCTGAAACATTTACAGATTGAAAATTCAAATAGACGAAGGCCACCGACCCCTGATTCCTACACATATACAATGAAAGAGAACTATGCTATTAAAAAAAGAGAGAGAGCTATGCATCAGATCTCGCCCCCAAATACTATCCAGTCCAGCTCGTCGGGGTCATTCTTTCACTCCATGAACATTTATTATGTGCCTACTGTGTGCCACGCATTGCACAGGCAGTGAACAAAACTGACCCCCAAATCCCTTCCTTCTTAATAACAGGAATGTCTCCCTGGGAGGTTAGGCACTGGGAGACCAAGCCCTGGTTGTCCCCACCCCAAAAGGGTTAATCACACTGACACCCGCACCCAAACGGCCCCCTAGACTTGCGGACACAGAGCCGCGGCCGCTAGGTTCTTTTATAATTGGGCCAAGACCTCTTGGGCAGGCTGGGGAAGCCCATGGCCTTGACCCTCCAGGGCACCCCAGCAGACAGGGAGCAAGGGACGCACACCCACCCCCCGCGCCACGTGCACACCCCGGCGCACGCCCCCACCGCCCTCCGCCCGTCCTGCACAGGCGCTGCCGCCGTCCGGCTCGCGCGTGCCCTGCACGGCGCTCGCGGCTTCTGACTCGGGGCCCGGACCCCCCACCAGCCCCGCTCCCACGAAGCCGCGACCCCGACCCCGCCCACAACCCCACCGGCCGTCCCCTCTTACCGGCGCACTGGGCCCGGCGCCCCGGCCTCCTGCCTCCTGCCTCTCGGCGGCCGCCTCGCGGACCTCCTCCTCCTCCTCCTCCTCCTCCTCCTCCTCGGCTGCCCCGGGAGCCCCTGCCGCGGCCCCGGCGGCCGCCTCTATCCCCGCCGCCGCCGCCTCTCGCCACCGCCGCCGGGGCGCCGGCCCGCTCGCGGTCGCCATCCCCGCTAGGCCAGCCGCGGCCGGGTCGGCGTCCTCGGCCGCCCCGAGCTCCGAGTTCCGCCTGCATCTGGCCACCGACGGCGGTGCTGAACGGGCGCGAGCCGGGCCGCCGCGGAGACGCCCTTGCCCCACCGGAAACGGGCCGCACGGAGGAGCCGCGACCGACGGGCCCCCGGTGACAGCGAGCGCGAGCGCGGCGTGCGGGGCCGGGTATGGAAGCTGGCCGCGGCGGGGGCGGGGCGGGGCGGGGTGGGGCGGGCCGGGGGGGCGTGGGCGGGGAAGGGGGCGGGGCGGCCGGCCCCGGGCCTGGCAGGTGGGGCCGGAACCTGGTCTCCCGCAGGGCCGGGGGTTCCGAGGAAAGGGCTGACCAGTAGAAGCTGCAAGTGGGAGGGGTGTTTCTGGGGGAAGGGCCCTAGTAAGTAAAAGGATGGGTTATGAAATAAAGTTTATATAATATGAACTCGTTTCTTAATTAAAAGTAGAAAGACATACTGATACGGTGTATTTGCCTAAGAAAAGGTCTTAAAAAGTACATACCAAAACATTAGTGTTACCGAGTCCAAGCTCCTGCTGCGCGCTGCAGGACAGGCCAGTGAATCCCAGAGATGACTGGCTGGGGCAAGGAGTAACGACTTACCTGGAGAGACAGCAAACCGAGAAGATGGTGGACTCCTGACCCCAAGGAACCAGCTGCCTGCGTTGGCATTCAGGCTTCTTTTATACTAAAACGGGAGAGAGCAAAGTCAAACATGTCCGGGTTCTGGTCAGCCTCCTCTTCCTCCTTGCAGTCATTCACAGGTGGGCCTGGTCAGGATGTTTCTTGTCAGCTAAAAGAAAAGGTATTCTAGCTTTATGCTCACTACCTGGGAGGCAGGGTTCCCAGAGATGGGCCATTATGTATAATTGAAGCTTACAGGCAACAGCCCTTTAGTGACTAACTTGTAATAGAATACAAAGGTTCTTCCCTATTACATTAGTGGTTAACTGTGGGGTGAGACTTCCAGTGAGTTAATTCTTCCATTTTTGTTTTCCTGTTTAGTCTCCTGATCTTCAAGAATGAATAGGTGTAATTTTTAAAGTTCCTTCATACCTCTGGGTTCAGGAGGAGGTATGAAGGAAGGGTGGGGTGCGGTCCTCAGGTGAGAGGTGTGGCCTGCCACAAGCCACCGGGAGTCCAGAGAACAGTGCAGCCTGTCATGGACAGAAGGGGCTCCCAGGATGTCAAAAGAATGTTTACAGAAATGACTGCTTTAGCTCACACTTATTGAGCACATGAGCATTTAATTCTCCTGTCAGCCCTGTGAGGTAGGTACTACTGTCATCCTTATTTTACAGATAAGGAAATAGCCCTAGAGAAGTTAAACCACTTGTCTGATGTGACACAGCTACGGTAGCGGTGGAAATGACATTCTAACTCAGGCAAGCTCTGTCTATCCATGTTTGTGTGTCGGTGTCACTTACTTAGTAGACAGTTTTGGGGACTCACCCATATTTTACGATTTAATCTTTTGTTCCTTTTTATTGCTAAGCAGTAGTTCATTTTATGGATCCAGTCTACTTTAACCAAGGGGGAAAAGGGCAGTTTTATATGGCTACATGGGAGCCATCTTTAACTTTGTATGACAAGGACTTCCCTGGTGGCGCAGTGGTTAAGAATCCGCCTGCCAGTGCAGGAGACACGGGTTCGAGCCCTGGTCCGGGAAGATCCCACAGGCCGCGGAGCAACTAAGCCCATGTGCCATAACTACTGAGCCTGCGCTCTAGAGTCCACGAGCCACAACTACTGAGCCCGCGAGCCGAGAGCCCGCGCTCCTCAACAAGAGAAGCCACTGCAATGAGAAGCCCGCACGTCGCAACGAACAGCAGCCCCCACTCGCCACAACTAGAGAAAGCCCACACGCAGCAACAAAGACCCAGTGCAGCCAAAAATAATACATAAAATTATTCTTTTTGAACAAAACTCTGTATTATAGAAACCACATGAAAATAATACAGAGAAGGGTTCAAACATCCACCATCCAATCAGTGTGGCGAAACAGGTGTTTTTTTTCCGAATCCTTTCTGTCCCTTTCTTACACTCATACATAGTTAACACTGTTCACTGCTTCTAATTATCTACTCTGTGGTTAGGCACAGTGCTTGGTCTTGACTGAAGATTGAGAAAAAAAGAAAAGAAAAAGAAAAAAGCCACAGTCCTTGCTCTCAAGTATCAGTAGCTCACGTCCCAGAAGGACGACTGTAAGTCTGTAAGCAGGTGACTGCACTATTGTGCTGAGTGCAGTGAGAGATTCAAGGTGAAGTCTGGAAGGAAGAAAAGTTGAACTGCCTCAATGAGTCACCCAGGGCTTCATGAGAAATAGACCCAGGAGCCAAGTCCTGATGGTTGAGCAGGACTTTGCCTGGTAAGTGGGACTAGAGAACTGCTGAAGGGTTGTCAACTGCAATCTTGAACAAAGTAACGCAGAGCACAGTTCTAAGTACTTCCCATATAGCACTTCCTTTAGACCTCACAGCAGCCTTATGAGGTACTACTCGTGTCATCCCTGTTTCACAGATGAGGGATCTAAGACGGAGACGTAAAGTAACTTCCAAATCACACAGCTAGTGAGTAATGGAATGACTGGAACCCAGGGCAGTCTGGCTTCAGGTTCTATGCTGTTAACCACTGTACTCAGAAAACCATTCTGTAGAGGAGAATCAGAATTCCAGGCAGCCATCAGGAAACTACTGGAAGAGTCCAGGCCACAAATCATTAGGGCCTAAATTGAGAGCTAAGAAGGAAGATAATGGGACAGGTAGGAGATGGGAGAACTGATAGGACTCCGTGTCCAATTCTAAGTGGGGAGGTCAGAGTGAGAAGTTAGGGGTGATGCCCAGGTTTCTTGCTTGAGTGACCAGGTAGCTAATGATGCTATTAGCCAAGAGGGGAAATACAGGGTTGGGAGAGGAGATGTGTCAGGATAGTAGTATTTTTTTTAAACACTGTATTCTATTATACATTTTTCTCTATTCATTGTCTTAATAGTTAACATTTTTGTCAATAGACACTGTCACTTCTCACACAGTACATCAATTTTTCCCTCTCTACTCTTCTCCAGCCTTTCCCATTTTTCATTCCTCCACATCCTATTTTTCTCTTTTTTTTTTAACCTTATCTTTTTTTGTGAAATTAACACTGTCAATGGCACTCAGAATTAAGTTATTCATCCTCATGCTCAAATTCATAATCCCACCCCTAGAGAAACACTAAACAAGCAGATGGGAGTAATAACAAGAATGTTATCCTTTTCTCTGCACCCCATAAAGGAACCAACAGGAGAACCCCTTGGACAACCTGAGCCCCCATCCCCTATGTGACCAGGAACTGTAATGGTTTGGTACATTCTCTCTTCCTGATTCTACGTGCAGTGACGTAAAGTTGGTTGCTTGAAACGGGTTACAGTGGGAACTTTTACACCACGGAACTTGGCAAAATTCTGCAAATCTGGACTTTGTTTCCACCCCCATCAGTGGGGCTGGAAACAGGTTGTTAAATATTTATCAACACACCACAGATTCAGGCTGTCACCAAGATGAAGAGCCACATATTAATCTCACGCCAGACAGCACAAATCAGGGCTTCTCAACTCCGGCACATTTAGGACTTGGTAATTTTTTGTGGTGGCGGTGGCTTGTCCTGAGCATTGTAGAATTTAACAGCATCCCCAGCCTCCAGCCACTAGGTGCTACCCACTGACGACCCTCCCTCCCCCCAGTTATGACAACCAAAGATGTCTCCAGACATTTATCCCAAGGGGCAACATCACCCTGCCTGAGAACCACTAGCAAAAATGGATTTAACTGTATACCTATCCCTCAAGAAGCCTCCAAAATTATGACATTGAAAAGATCAGTGGGACGGGGGGCGGGGGGGTGTGGGAGCAGGAATTCCCTGGCAGTCCAGTGATTAGGGGTCCACACTTTCACTGCCAAGGGTATGGGTTCGATCCCTGGTCGGGGAAATAAGATCAGTGGGTTTCAGATTAAGCCAACTTCGTTAGAGCACAGAGAGACTTGCTTGTGGATAGTAAAAGGTAACATTTATTTAACATTTACTTTGCGCCTGGCACAATTCCGAGCACGTTACACACACTAACTCATTTAACCTTCATTACTGTTTCTAGGAAGTAAATACTATTATTCCTATTTTACAGATAAGAAAACTGAGTCACAAAGGAGTTCAATCATTTGCTCAAGCTAATGAGTGACAAAACTGAGATTCATACCCGGTCAGTCTGGTTTCACCATCTGTGCCCTTATGTCTATGCTGCGGATGCCATCAGAAGTCCAGGGACTACATTACTCTGCCCTCCCCATCTATGAGTTCAAGGTTTTTTCCATTCAACCAGGAGTGTTTAGGATATGGAGAATTTGAAGGTCTCCTGCTAACACTTCCTAATTGGAGGACATCACTGACAGAAATCCTTTTCACCAGGATGTTGAGAAAGAATGCTTTCCTCATTTGATTCTGATCCACATGGGAAAAGTGTCTGTCATCGAGGATGAAAATGGCACACAAGTACCTACTGCATTGCAAAAAAAACCCAAAAAACAACAGAGAGCTTTTAGTTTTATAAATAACAAAGGGAAGGAGGATTTTCTGCAACTGCTTTGACATGATAGTCCTGATTTTAAATACATGCCATTGCATGAATAAAAAATTCAGTTCTCCCTGAGGTAGTATTCATGAGCTATCTAAAACAGAGTCCTGAATTACATAGGTAACTCCTAAGAAACTAAACCTCCCTTTTTGCATATTTTATATATGCAAAAACTATATATGACCTAATTTTTTTAAATGAAGCCAATTCCTTAAGGTAATAGTTCTCAAAGTGTGGACCAGCAGCATAGCATCACCTGGGAACTTATGAGAAATGCAAATTCTCAGGCCTCACCCCAATATCAGCAACTCTGGGGATGAGGCCCAGCAATCAGGAGTTTCACAAACCCATTAGGTGATCATGATGCGTGCCCAAGTTTGAGAATCACCATCTCAAGGTAGTATTGCTGAAGCAAGTCAGTTACTCTATATAAAAATGAAGAGTTTATACATAGCAAGTATAGATAGAACAAATCTGTTATCAAGTTGTTTAAACAACTTTCAAGTTGCTAAAAAAATTAAGTTGTAATAAAGTTATATAGGTAAATACCGTTGTTATAAAAACACGAGGTGATATATAATGTGCACTAGACTGGTCAGTTTCCTTCATTTCCTGGTGAGCTGACTCTAAGAATTACTTGATACCTCTCTCAAATTTTACTTATTACCTGCCTTAATCCTAACAAGGTTAAATATGGCACACTTAAGTTTTGCATTTTTTCCCAACTCCATTTTTGTACACAACTCCTATCTTTAGGGACATCCTACCTACTATGCCCTTAAGATATTACAAACGTCAATACTTCAGTAATAGGAAATTTAACTCAACCCAAAACTATAATAATTTTTTAATCTATGCACATGGGAATTCAAAATATACAGTTTTGTACTACAAATGTTAAAACAACAGAACAGCTCAGAAAGACAGTAATTTAACTCCTGTAGCTAGGGTATCAGTAGAGTAAAAGTTTGCCCCCAAACCATTCCCCGCCCCAAGCTGTAAGACACTTCCCATTACGAATGCATGAATATGGCCGATTATAGTGCTAGTAAAATTGAGACCTGACTGCTGAAACATTTACAGATTGAAAATTCAAATAGACGAAGGCCACCGACCCCTGATTCCTACACATATACAATGAAAGAGAACTATGCTATTAAAAAAAGAGAGAGAGCTATGCATCAGATCTCGCCCCCAAATACTATCCAGTCCAGCTCGTCGGGGTCATTCTTTCACTCCATGAACATTTATTATGTGCCTACTGTGTGCCACGCATTGCACAGGCAGTGAACAAAACTGACCCCCAAATCCCTTCCTTCTTAATAACAGGAATGTCTCCCTGGGAGGTTAGGCACTGGGAGACCAAGCCCTGGTTGTCCCCACCCCAAAAGGGTTAATCACACTGACACCCGCACCCAAACGGCCCCCTAGACTTGCGGACACAGAGCCGCGGCCGCTAGGTTCTTTTATAATTGGGCCAAGACCTCTTGGGCAGGCTGGGGAAGCCCATGGCCTTGACCCTCCAGGGCACCCCAGCAGACAGGGAGCAAGGGACGCACACCCACCCCCCGCGCCACGTGCACACCCCGGCGCACGCCCCCACCGCCCTCCGCCCGTCCTGCACAGGCGCTGCCGCCGTCCGGCTCGCGCGTGCCCTGCACGGCGCTCGCGGCTTCTGACTCGGGGCCCGGACCCCCCACCAGCCCCGCTCCCACGAAGCCGCGACCCCGACCCCGCCCACAACCCCACCGGCCGTCCCCTCTTACCGGCGCACTGGGCCCGGCGCCCCGGCCTCCTGCCTCCTGCCTCTCGGCGGCCGCCTCGCGGACCTCCTCCTCCTCCTCCTCCTCCTCCTCCTCCTCCTCCTCCTCGGCTGCCCCGGGAGCCCCTGCCGCGGCCCTGGCGGCCGCCTCTATCCCCGCCGCCGCCGCCTCTCGCCACCGCCGCCGGGGCGCCGGCCCGCTCGCGGTCGCCATCCCCGCTAGGCCAGCCGCGGCCGGGTCGGCGTCCTCGGCCGCCCCGAGCTCCGAGCTCCGCCTGCATCTGGCCACCGACGGCGGTGCTGAACGCGCGCGAGCCGGGCCGCCGCGGAGACGCCCTTGCCCCACCGGAAACGGGCCGCACGGAGGAGCCGCGACCGACGGGCCCCCGGTGACAGCGAGCGCGAGCGCGGCGTGCGGGGCCGGGTATGGAAGCTGGCCGCGGCGGGGGCGGGGCGGGGCGGGGTGGGGCGGGCCGGGGGGGCGTGGGCGGGGAAGGGGGCGGGGCGGCCGGCCCCGGGCCTGGCAGGTGGGGCCGGAACCTGGTCTCCCGCAGGGCCGGGGGTTCCGAGGAAAGGGCTGACCAGTAGAAGCTGCAAGTGGGAGGGGTGTTTCTGGGGGAAGGGCCCTAGTAAGTAAAAGGATGGGTTATGAAATAAAGTTTATATAATATGAACTCGTTTCTTAATTAAAAGTAGAAAGACATACTGATACGGTGTATTTGCCTAAGAAAAGGTCTTAAAAAGTACATACCAAAACATTAGTGTTACCGAGTCCAAGCTCCTGCTGCGCGCTGCAGGACAGGCCAGTGAATCCCAGAGATGACTGGCTGGGGCAAGGAGTAACGACTTACCTGGAGAGACAGCAAACCGAGAAGATGGTGGACTCCTGACCCCAAGGAACCAGCTGCCTGCGTTGGCATTCAGGCTTCTTTTATACTAAAACGGGAGAGAGCAAAGTCAAACATGTCCGGGTTCTGGTCAGCCTCCTCTTCCTCCTTGCAGTCATTCACAGGTGGGCCTGGTCAGGATGTTTCTTGTCAGCTAAAAGAAAAGGTATTCTAGCTTTATGCTCACTACCTGGGAGGCAGGGTTCCCAGAGATGGGCCATTATGTATAATTGAAGCTTACAGGCAACAGCCCTTTAGTGACTAACTTGTAATAGAATACAAAGGTTCTTCCCTATTACATTAGTGGTTAACTGTGGGGTGAGACTTCCAGTGAGTTAATTCTTCCATTTTTGTTTTCCTGTTTAGTCTCCTGATCTTCAAGAATGAATAGGTGTAATTTTTAAAGTTCCTTCATACCTCTGGGTTCAGGAGGAGGTATGAAGGAAGGGTGGGGTGCGGTCCTCAGGTGAGAGGTGTGGCCTGCCACAAGCCACCGGGAGTCCAGAGAACAGTGCAGCCTGTCATGGACAGAAGGGGCTCCCAGGATGTCAAAAGAATGTTTACAGAAATGACTGCTTTAGCTCACACTTATTGAGCACATGAGCATTTAATTCTCCTGTCAGCCCTGTGAGGTAGGTACTACTGTCATCCTTATTTTACAGATAAGGAAATAGCCCTAGAGAAGTTAAACCACTTGTCTGATGTGACACAGCTACGGTAGCGGTGGAAATGACATTCTAACTCAGGCAAGCTCTGTCTATCCATGTTTGTGTGTCGGTGTCACTTACTTAGTAGACAGTTTTGGGGACTCACCCATATTTTACGATTTAATCTTTTGTTCCTTTTTATTGCTAAGCAGTAGTTCATTTTATGGATCCAGTCTACTTTAACCAAGGGGGAAAAGGGCAGTTTTATATGGCTACATGGGAGCCATCTTTAACTTTGTATGACAAGGACTTCCCTGGTGGCGCAGTGGTTAAGAATCCGCCTGCCAGTGCAGGAGACACGGGTTCGAGCCCTGGTCCGGGAAGATCCCACAGGCCGCGGAGCAACTAAGCCCATGTGCCATAACTACTGAGCCTGCGCTCTAGAGTCCACGAGCCACAACTACTGAGCCCGCGAGCCGAGAGCCCGCGCTCCTCAACAAGAGAAGCCACTGCAATGAGAAGCCCGCACGTCGCAACGAACAGCAGCCCCCACTCGCCACAACTAGAGAAAGCCCACACGCAGCAACAAAGACCCAGTGCAGCCAAAAATAATACATAAAATTATTCTTTTTGAACAAAACTCTGTATTATAGAAACCACATGAAAATAATACAGAGAAGGGTTCAAACATCCACCATCCAATCAGTGTGGCGAAACAGGTGTTTTTTTTCCGAATCCTTTCTGTCCCTTTCTTACACTCATACATAGTTAACACTGTTCACTGCTTCTAATTATCTACTCTGTGGTTAGGCACAGTGCTTGGTCTTGACTGAAGATTGAGAAAAAAAGAAAAGAAAAAGAAAAAAGCCACAGTCCTTGCTCTCAAGTATCAGTAGCTCACGTCCCAGAAGGACGACTGTAAGTCTGTAAGCAGGTGACTGCACTATTGTGCTGAGTGCAGTGAGAGATTCAAGGTGAAGTCTGGAAGGAAGAAAAGTTGAACTGCCTCAATGAGTCACCCAGGGCTTCATGAGAAATAGACCCAGGAGCCAAGTCCTGATGGTTGAGCAGGACTTTGCCTGGTAAGTGGGACTAGAGAACTGCTGAAGGGTTGTCAACTGCAATCTTGAACAAAGTAACGCAGAGCACAGTTCTAAGTACTTCCCATATAGCACTTCCTTTAGACCTCACAGCAGCCTTATGAGGTACTACTCGTGTCATCCCTGTTTCACAGATGAGGGATCTAAGACGGAGACGTAAAGTAACTTCCAAATCACACAGCTAGTGAGTAATGGAATGACTGGAACCCAGGGCAGTCTGGCTTCAGGTTCTATGCTGTTAACCACTGTACTCAGAAAACCATTCTGTAGAGGAGAATCAGAATTCCAGGCAGCCATCAGGAAACTACTGGAAGAGTCCAGGCCACAAATCATTAGGGCCTAAATTGAGAGCTAAGAAGGAAGATAATGGGACAGGTAGGAGATGGGAGAACTGATAGGACTCCGTGTCCAATTCTAAGTGGGGAGGTCAGAGTGAGAAGTTAGGGGTGATGCCCAGGTTTCTTGCTTGAGTGACCAGGTAGCTAATGATGCTATTAGCCAAGAGGGGAAATACAGGGTTGGGAGAGGAGATGTGTCAGGATAGTAGTATTTTTTTTAAACACTGTATTCTATTATACATTTTTCTCTATTCATTGTCTTAATAGTTAACATTTTTGTCAATAGACACTGTCACTTCTCACACAGTACATCAATTTTTCCCTCTCTACTCTTCTCCAGCCTTTCCCATTTTTCATTCCTCCACATCCTATTTTTCTCTTTTTTTTTTAACCTTATCTTTTTTTGTGAAATTAACACTGTCAATGGCACTCAGAATTAAGTTATTCATCCTCATGCTCAAATTCATAATCCCACCCCTAGAGAAACACTAAACAAGCAGATGGGAGTAATAACAAGAATGTTATCCTTTTCTCTGCACCCCATAAAGGAACCAACAGGAGAACCCCTTGGACAACCTGAGCCCCCATCCCCTATGTGACCAGGAACTGTAATGGTTTGGTACATTCTCTCTTCCTGATTCTACGTGCAGTGACGTAAAGTTGGTTGCTTGAAACGGGTTACAGTGGGAACTTTTACACCACGGAACTTGGCAAAATTCTGCAAATCTGGACTTTGTTTCCACCCCCATCAGTGGGGCTGGAAACAGGTTGTTAAATATTTATCAACACACCACAGATTCAGGCTGTCACCAAGATGAAGAGCCACATATTAATCTCACGCCAGACAGCACAAATCAGGGCTTCTCAACTCCGGCACATTTAGGACTTGGTAATTTTTTGTGGTGGCGGTGGCTTGTCCTGAGCATTGTAGAATTTAACAGCATCCCCAGCCTCCAGCCACTAGGTGCTACCCACTGACGACCCTCCCTCCCCCCAGTTATGACAACCAAAGATGTCTCCAGACATTTATCCCAAGGGGCAACATCACCCTGCCTGAGAACCACTAGCAAAAATGGATTTAACTGTATACCTATCCCTCAAGAAGCCTCCAAAATTATGACATTGAAAAGATCAGTGGGACGGGGGGCGGGGGGGTGTGGGAGCAGGAATTCCCTGGCAGTCCAGTGATTAGGGGTCCACACTTTCACTGCCAAGGGTATGGGTTCGATCCCTGGTCGGGGAAATAAGATCAGTGGGTTTCAGATTAAGCCAACTTCGTTAGAGCACAGAGAGACTTGCTTGTGGATAGTAAAAGGTAACATTTATTTAACATTTACTTTGCGCCTGGCACAATTCCGAGCACGTTACACACACTAACTCATTTAACCTTCATTACTGTTTCTAGGAAGTAAATACTATTATTCCTATTTTACAGATAAGAAAACTGAGTCACAAAGGAGTTCAATCATTTGCTCAAGCTAATGAGTGACAAAACTGAGATTCATACCCGGTCAGTCTGGTTTCACCATCTGTGCCCTTATGTCTATGCTGCGGATGCCATCAGAAGTCCAGGGACTACATTACTCTGCCCTCCCCATCTATGAGTTCAAGGTTTTTTCCATTCAACCAGGAGTGTTTAGGATATGGAGAATTTGAAGGTCTCCTGCTAACACTTCCTAATTGGAGGACATCACTGACAGAAATCCTTTTCACCAGGATGTTGAGAAAGAATGCTTTCCTCATTTGATTCTGATCCACATGGGAAAAGTGTCTGTCATCGAGGATGAAAATGGCACACAAGTACCTACTGCATTGCAAAAAAAACCCAAAAAACAACAGAGAGCTTTTAGTTTTATAAATAACAAAGGGAAGGAGGATTTTCTGCAACTGCTTTGACATGATAGTCCTGATTTTAAATACATGCCATTGCATGAATAAAAAATTCAGTTCTCCCTGAGGTAGTATTCATGAGCTATCTAAAACAGAGTCCTGAATTACATAGGTAACTCCTAAGAAACTAAACCTCCCTTTTTGCATATTTTATATATGCAAAAACTATATATGACCTAATTTTTTTAAATGAAGCCAATTCCTTAAGGTAATAGTTCTCAAAGTGTGGACCAGCAGCATAGCATCACCTGGGAACTTATGAGAAATGCAAATTCTCAGGCCTCACCCCAATATCAGCAACTCTGGGGATGAGGCCCAGCAATCAGGAGTTTCACAAACCCATTAGGTGATCATGATGCGTGCCCAAGTTTGAGAATCACCATCTCAAGGTAGTATTGCTGAAGCAAGTCAGTTACTCTATATAAAAATGAAGAGTTTATACATAGCAAGTATAGATAGAACAAATCTGTTATCAAGTTGTTTAAACAACTTTCAAGTTGCTAAAAAAATTAAGTTGTAATAAAGTTATATAGGTAAATACCGTTGTTATAAAAACACGAGGTGATATATAATGTGCACTAGACTGGTCAGTTTCCTTCATTTCCTGGTGAGCTGACTCTAAGAATTACTTGATACCTCTCTCAAATTTTACTTATTACCTGCCTTAATCCTAACAAGGTTAAATATGGCACACTTAAGTTTTGCATTTTTTCCCAACTCCATTTTTGTACACAACTCCTATCTTTAGGGACATCCTACCTACTATGCCCTTAAGATATTACAAACGTCAATACTTCAGTAATAGGAAATTTAACTCAACCCAAAACTATAATAATTTTTTAATCTATGCACATGGGAATTCAAAATATACAGTTTTGTACTACAAATGTTAAAACAACAGAACAGCTCAGAAAGACAGTAATTTAACTCCTGTAGCTAGGGTATCAGTAGAGTAAAAGTTTGCCCCCAAACCATTCCCCGCCCCAAGCTGTAAGACACTTCCCATTACGAATGCATGAATATGGCCGATTATAGTGCTAGTAAAATTGAGACCTGACTGCTGAAACATTTACAGATTGAAAATTCAAATAGACGAAGGCCACCGACCCCTGATTCCTACACATATACAATGAAAGAGAACTATGCTATTAAAAAAAGAGAGAGAGCTATGCATCAGATCTCGCCCCCAAATACTATCCAGTCCAGCTCGTCGGGGTCATTCTTTCACTCCATGAACATTTATTATGTGCCTACTGTGTGCCACGCATTGCACAGGCAGTGAACAAAACTGACCCCCAAATCCCTTCCTTCTTAATAACAGGAATGTCTCCCTGGGAGGTTAGGCACTGGGAGACCAAGCCCTGGTTGTCCCCACCCCAAAAGGGTTAATCACACTGACACCCGCACCCAAACGGCCCCCTAGACTTGCGGACACAGAGCCGCGGCCGCTAGGTTCTTTTATAATTGGGCCAAGACCTCTTGGGCAGGCTGGGGAAGCCCATGGCCTTGACCCTCCAGGGCACCCCAGCAGACAGGGAGCAAGGGACGCACACCCACCCCCCGCGCCACGTGCACACCCCGGCGCACGCCCCCACCGCCCTCCGCCCGTCCTGCACAGGCGCTGCCGCCGTCCGGCTCGCGCGTGCCCTGCACGGCGCTCGCGGCTTCTGACTCGGGGCCCGGACCCCCCACCAGCCCCGCTCCCACGAAGCCGCGACCCCGACCCCGCCCACAACCCCACCGGCCGTCCCCTCTTACCGGCGCACTGGGCCCGGCGCCCCGGCCTCCTGCCTCCTGCCTCTCGGCGGCCGCCTCGCGGACCTCCTCCTCCTCCTCCTCCTCCTCCTCCTCCTCCTCCTCCTCGGCTGCCCCGGGAGCCCCTGCCGCGGCCCTGGCGGCCGCCTCTATCCCCGCCGCCGCCGCCTCTCGCCACCGCCGCCGGGGCGCCGGCCCGCTCGCGGTCGCCATCCCCGCTAGGCCAGCCGCGGCCGGGTCGGCGTCCTCGGCCGCCCCGAGCTCCGAGCTCCGCCTGCATCTGGCCACCGACGGCGGTGCTGAACGCGCGCGAGCCGGGCCGCCGCGGAGACGCCCTTGCCCCACCGGAAACGGGCCGCACGGAGGAGCCGCGACCGACGGGCCCCCGGTGACAGCGAGCGCGAGCGCGGCGTGCGGGGCCGGGTATGGAAGCTGGCCGCGGCGTGGGCGGGGAAGGGGGCGGGGCGGCCGGCCCCGGGCCTGGCAGGTGGGGCCGGAACCTGGTCTCCCGCAGGGCCGGGGGTTCCGAGGAAAGGGCTGACCAGTAGAAGCTGCAAGTGGGAGGGGTGTTTCTGGGGGAAGGGCCCTAGTAAGTAAAAGGATGGGTTATGAAATAAAGTTTATATAATATGAACTCGTTTTTTAATTAAAAGTAGAAAGACATACTGATACGGTGTATTTGCCTAAGAAAAGGTCTTAAAAAGTACATACCAAAACATTAGTGTTACCGAGTCCAAGCTCCTGCTGCGCGCTGCAGGACAGGCCAGTGAATCCCAGAGATGACTGGCTGGGGCAAGGAGTAACGACTTACCTGGAGAGACAGCAAACCGAGAAGATGGTGGACTCCTGACCCCAAGGAACCAGCTGCCTGCGTTGGCATTCAGGCTTCTTTTATACTAAAACGGGAGAGAGCAAAGTCAAACATGTCCGGGTTCTGGTCAGCCTCCTCTTCCTCCTTGCAGTCATTCACAGGTGGGCCTGGTCAGGATGTTTCTTGTCAGCTAAAAGAAAAGGTATTCTAGCTTAATGCTCACTACCTGGGAGGCAGGGTTCCCAGAGATGGGCCATTATGTATAATTGAAGCTTACAGGCAACAGCCCTTTAGTGACTAACTTGTAATAGAATACAAAGGTTCTTCCCTATTACATTAGTGGTTAACTGTGGGGTGAGACTTCCAGTGAGTTAATTCTTCCATTTTTGTTTTCCTGTTTAGTCTCCTGATCTTCAAGAATGAATAGGTGTAATTTTTAAAGTTCCTTCATACCTCTGGGTTCAGGAGGAGGTATGAAGGAAGGGTGGGGTGCGGTCCTCAGGTGACAGGTGTGGCCTGCCACAAGCCACCGGGAGTCCAGAGAACAGTGCAGCCTGTCATGGACAGAAGGGGCTCCCAGGATGTCAAAAGAATGTTTACAGAAATGACTGCTTTAGCTCACACTTATTGAGCACATGAGCATTTAATTCTCCTGTCAGCCCTGTGAGGTAGGTACTACTGTCATCCTTATTTTACAGATAAGGAAATAGCCCTAGAGAAGTTAAACCACTTGTCTGATGTGACACAGCTACGGTAGCGGTGGAAATGACATTCTAACTCAGGCAAGCTCTGTCTATCCATGTTTGTGTGTCGGTGTCACTTACTTAGTAGACAGTTTTGGGGACTCACCCATATTTTACGATTTAATCTTTTGTTCCTTTTTATTGCTAAGCAGTAGTTCATTTTATGGATCCAGTCTACTTTAACCAAGGGGGAAATGGGCAGTTTTATATGGCTACATGGGAGCCATCTTTAACTTTGTATGACAAGGACTTCCCTGGTGGCGCAGTGGTTAAGAATCCGCCTGCCAGTGCAGGAGACACGGGTTCGAGCCCTGGTCCGGGAAGATCCCACAGGCCGCGGAGCAACTAAGCCCATGTGCCATAACTACTGAGCCTGCGCTCTAGAGTCCACGAGCCACAACTACTGAGCCCGCGAGCCGAGAGCCCGCGCTCCTCAACAAGAGAAGCCACTGCAATGAGAAGCCCGCACGTCGCAACGAACAGCAGCCCCCACTCGCCACAACTAGAGAAAGCCCACACGCAGCAACAAAGACCCAGTGCAGCCAAAAATAATACATAAAATTATTCTTTTTGAACAAAACTCTGTATTATAGAAACCACATGAAAATAATACAGAGAAGGGTTCAAACATCCATCATCCAATCAGTGTGGCGAAACAGGTGTTTTTTTTCCGAATCCTTTCTGTCCCTTTCTTACACTCATACATAGTTAACACTGTTCACTGCTTCTAATTATCTACTCTGTGGTTAGGCACAGTGCTTGGTCTTGACTGAAGATTGAGAAAAAAAGAAAAGAAAAAGAAAAAAGCCACAGTCCTTGCTCTCAAGTATCAGTAGCTCACTTCCCAGAAGGACGACTGTAAGTCTGTAAGCAGGTGACTGCACTATTGTGCTGAGTGCAGTGAGAGATTCAAGGTGAAGTCTGGAAGGAAGAAAAGTTGAACTGCCTCAATGAGTCACCCAGGGCTTCATGAGAAATAGACCCAGGAGCCAAGTCCTGATGGTTGAGCAGGACTTTGCCTGGTAAGTGGGACTAGAGAACTGCTGAAGGGTTGTCAACTGCAATCTTGAACAAAGTAACGCAGAGCACAGTTCTAAGTACTTCCCATATAGCACTTCCTTTAGACCTCACAGCAGCCTTATGAGGTACTACTCGTGTCATCCCTGTTTCACAGATGAGGGATCTAAGACGGAGACGTAAAGTAACTTCCAAATCACACAGCTAGTGAGTAATGGAATGACTGGAACCCAGGGCAGTCTGGCTTCAGGTTCTATGCTGTTAACCACTGTACTCAGAAAACCATTCTGTAGAGGAGAATCAGAATTCCAGGCAGCCATCAGGAAACTACTGGAAGAGTCCAGGCCACAAATCATTAGGGCCTAAATTGAGAGCTAAGAAGGAAGATAATGGGACAGGTAGGAGATGGGAGAACTGATAGGACTCCGTGTCCAATTCTAAGTGGGGAGGTCAGAGTGAGAAGTTAGGGGTGATGCCCAGGTTTCTTGCTTGAGTGACCAGGTAGCTAATGATGCTATTAGCCAAGAGGGGAAATACAGGGTTGCGAGAGGAGATGTGTCAGGATAGTAGTATTTTTTTTAAACACTGTATTCTAGTATACATTTTTCTCTATTCATTGTCTTAATAGTTAACATTTTTGTCAATAGACACTGTCACTTCTCACACAGTACATCAATTTTTCCCTCTCTACTCTTCTCCAGCCTTTCCCATTTTTCATTCCTCCACATCCTATTTTTCTCTCTTTTTTTTTTAACCTTATCTTTTTTTGTGAAATTAACACTGTCAATGGCACTCAGAATTAAGTTATTCATCCTCATGCTCAAATTCATAATCCCACCCCTAGAGAAACACTAAACAAGCAGATGGGAGTAATAACAAGAATGTTATCCTTTTCTCTGCACCCCATAAAGGAACCAACAGGAGAACCCCTTGGACAACCTGAGCCCCCATCCCCTATGTGACCAGGAACTGTAATGGTTTGGTACATTCTCTCTTCCTGATTCTACGTGCAGTGACGTAAAGTTGGTTGCTTGAAACGGGTTACAGTGGGAACTTTTACACCACGGAACTTGGCAAAATTCTGCAAATCTGGACTTTGTTTCCACCCCCATCAGTGGGGCTGGAAACAGGTTGTTAAATATTTATCAACACACCACAGATTCAGGCTGTCACCAAGATGAAGAGCCACATATTAATCTCACGCCAGACAGCACAAATCAGGGCTTCTCAACTCCGGCACATTTAGGACTTGGTAATTTTTTGTGGTGGCGGTGGCTTGTCCTGAGCATTGTAGAATTTAACAGCATCCCCAGCCTCCAGCCACTAGGTGCTACCCACTGACGACCCTCCCTCCCCCCAGTTATGACAACCAAAGATGTCTCCAGACATTTATCCCAAGGGGCAACATCACCCTGCCTGAGAACCACTAGCAAAAATGGATTTAACTGTATACCTATCCCTCAAGAAGCCTCCAAAATTATGACATTGAAAAGATCAGTGGGACGGGGGGGCGGGGGGGTGTGGGAGCAGGAATTCCCTGGCAGTCCAGTGATTAGGGGTCCACACTTTCACTGCCAAGGGTATGGGTTCGATCCCTGGTCGGGGAAATAAGATCAGTGGGTTTCAGATTAAGCCAACTTCGTTAGAGCACAGAGAGACTTGCTTGTGGATAGTAAAAGGTAACATTTATTTAACATTTACTTTGCGCCTGGCACAATTCCGAGCACGTTACACACACTAACTCATTTAACCTTCATTACTGTTTCTAGGAAGTAAATACTATTATTCCTATTTTACAGATAAGAAAACTGAGTCACAAAGGAGTTCAATCATTTGCTCAAGCTAATGAGTGACAAAACTGAGATTCATACCCGGTCAGTCTGGTTTCACAATCTGTGCCCTTATGTCTATGCTGCGGATGCCATCAGAAGTCCAGGGACTACATTACTCTGCCCTCCCCATCTATGAGTTCAAGGTTTTTTCCATTCAACCAGGAGTGTTTAGGATATGGAGAATTTGAAGGTCTCCTGCTAACACTTCCTAATTGGAGGACATCACTGACAGAAATCCTTTTAACCAGGATGTTGAGAAAGAATGCTTTCCTCATTTGATTCTGATCCACATGGGAAAAGTGTCTGTCATCGAGGATGAAAATGGCACACAAGTACCTACTGCATTGCAAAAAAAACCCAAAAAACAACAGAGAGCTTTTAGTTTTATAAATAACAAAGGGAAGGAGGATTTTCTGCAACTGCTTTGACATGATAGTCCTGATTTTAAATACATGCCATTGCATGAATAAAAAATTCAGTTCTCCCTGAGGTAGTATTCATGAGCTATCTAAAACAGAGTCCTGAATTACATAGGTAACTCCTAAGAAACTAAACCTCCCTTTTTGCATATTTTATATATGCAAAAACTATATATGACCTAATTTTTTTAAATGAAGCCAATTCCTTAAGGTAATAGTTCTCAAAGTGTGGACCAGCAGCATAGCATCACCTGGGAACTTATGAGAAATGCAAATTCTCAGGCCTCACCCCAGAATCAGCAACTCTGGGGATGAGGCCCAGCAATCAGGAGTTTCACAAACCCATTAGGTGATCGTGATGCGTGCCCAAGTTTGAGAATCACCATCTCAAGGTAGTATTGCTTAAGCAAGTCAGTTACTCTATATAAAAATGAAGAGTTTATACATAGCAAGTATAGATAGAACAAATCTGTTATCAAGTTGTTTAAACAACTTTCAAGTTGCTAAAAAAATTAAGTTGTAATAAAGTTATATAGGTAAATACCGTTGTTATAAAAACACGAGGTGATATATAATGTGCACTAGACTGGTCAGTTTCCTTCATTTCCTGGTGAGCTGACTCTAAGAATTACTTGATGCCTCTCTCAAATTTTACTTATTACCTGCCTTAATCCTAACAAGGTTAAATATGGCACACTTAAGTTTTGCATTTTTTCCCAACTCCATTTTTGTACACAACTCCTATCTTTAGGGACATCCTACCTACTATGCCCTTAAGATATTACAAACGTCAATACTTCAGTAATAGGAAATTTAACTCAACCCAAAACTATAATAATTTTTTAATCTATGCACATGGGAATTCAAAATATACAGTTTTGTACTACAAATGTTAAAACAACAGAACAGCTCAGAAAGACAGTAATTTAACTCCTGTAGCTAGGGTATCAGTAGAGTAAAAGTTTGCCCCCAAACCATTCCCCGCCCCAAGCTGTAAGACACTTCCCATTACGAATGCATGAATATGGCCGATTATAGTGCTAGTAAAATTGAGACCTGACTGCTGAAACATTTACAGATTGAAAATTCAAATAGACGAAGGCCACCGACCCCTGATTCCTACACATATACAATGAAAGAGAACTATGCTATTAAAAAAAGAGAGAGAGCTATGCATCAGATCTCGCCCCCAAATACTATCCAGTCCAGCTCGTCGGGGTCATTCTTTCACTCCATGAACATTTATTATGTGCCTACTGTGTGCCACGCATTGCACAGGCAGTGAACAAAACTGACCCCCAAATCCCTTCCTTCTTAATAACAGGAATGTCTCCCTGGGAGGTTAGGCACTGGGAGACCAAGCCCTGGTTGTCCCCACCCCAAAAGGGTTAATCACACTGACACCCGCACCCAAAAGGCCCCCTAGACTTGCGGACACAGAGCCGCGGCCGCTAGGTTCTTTCATAATTGGGCCAAGACCTCTTGGGCAGGCTGGGGAAGCCCATGGCCTTGACCCTCCAGGGCACCCCAGCAGACAGGGAGCAAGGGACGCACACCCACCCCCCGCGCCACGTGCACACCCCGGCGCACGCCCCCACCGCCCTCCGCCCGTCCTGCACAGGCGCTGCCGCCGTCCGGCTCGCGCGTGCCCTGCACGGCGCTCGCGGCTTCTGACTCGGGGCCCGGACCCCCCACCAGCCCCGCTCCCACGAAGCCGCGACCCCGACCCCGCCCACAACCCCACCGGCCGTCCCCTCTTACCGGCGCACTGGGCCCGGCGCCCCGGCCTCCTGCCTCCTGCCTCTCGGCGGCCGCCTCGCGGACCTCCTCCTCCTCCTCCTCCTCCTCGGCTGCCCCAGGAGCCCCTGCCGCGGCCCCGGCGGCCGCCTCTATCCCCGCCGCCGCCGCCTCTCGCCACCGCCGCCGGGGCGCCGGCCCGCTCGCGGTCGCCATCCCCGCTAGGCCAGCCGCGGCCGGGTCGGCGTCCTCGGCCGCCCCGAGCTCCGAGCTCCGCCTGCATCTGGCCACCGACGGCGGTGCTGAACGCGCGGGAGCCGGGCCGCCGCGGAGACGCCCTTGCCCCACCGGAAACGGGCCGCACGGAGGAGCCAGAGCTGCGACCGACGGGCCCCCGGTGACAGCGAGCGCGAGTGCGGCGTGCGGGGCCGGGTATGGAAGCTGGCCGCGGCGGGGGCGGGGTGGGGTGGGGCGGGCCGGGGGGGCGTGGGCGGGGAAGGGGGCGGGGCGGCCGGCCCCGGGCCTGGCAGGTGGGGCCGGAACCTGGTCTCCCGCAGGGCCGGGGGTTCCGAGGAAAGGGCTGACCAGTAGAAGCTGCAAGTGGGAGGGGTGTTTCTGGGGGAAGGGCCCTAGTAAGTAAAAGGATGGGTTATGAAATAAAGTTTATATAATACGAACTCGTTTTTTAATTAAAAGTAGAAAGACATACTGATACGGTGTATTTGCCTAAGAAAAGGTCTTAAAAAGTATATACCAAAACATTAGTGTTACCGAGTCCAAGCTCCTGCTGCGCGCTGCAGGACAGGCCAGTGAATCCCAGAGATGACTGGCTGGGGCAAGGAGTAACGACTTACCTGGAGAGACAGCAAACCGAGAAGATGGTGGACTCCTGACCCCAAGGAACCAGCTGCCTGCGTTGGCATTCAGGCTTCTTTTATACTAAAACGGGAGAGAGCAAAGTCAAACATGTCCGGGTTCTGGTCAGCCTCCTCTTCCTCCTTGCAGTCATTCACAGGTGGGCCTGGTCAGGAGGTTTCTTGTCAGCTAAAAGAAAAGGTATTCTAGCTTAATGCTCACTACCTGGGAGGCAGGGTTCCCAGAGATGGGCCATTATGTATAATTGAAGCTTACAGGCAACAGCCCTTTAGTGACTAACTTGTAATAGAATACAAAGGTTCTTCCCTATTACATTAGTGGTTAACTGTGGGGTGAGACTTCCAGTGAGTTAATTCTTCCATTTTTGTTTTCCTGTTTAGTCTCCTGATCTTCAAGAATGAATAGGTGTAATTTTTAAAGTTCCTTCATACCTCTGGGTTCAGGAGGAGGTATGAAGGAAGGGTGGGGTGCGGTCCTCAGGTGAGAGGTGTGGCCTGCCACAAGCCACCGGGAGTCCAGAGAACAGTGCAGCCTGTCATGGACAGAAGGGGCTCCCAGGATGTCAAAAGAATGTTTACAGAAATGACTGCTTTAGCTCACACTTATTGAGCACATGAGCATTTAATTCTCCTGTCAGCCCTGTGAGGTAGGTACTACTGTCATCCTTATTTTACAGATAAGGAAATAGCCCTAGAGAAGTTAAACCACTTGTCTGATGTGACACAGCTACGGTAGCGGTGGAAATGACATTCTAACTCAGGCAAGCTCTGTCTATCCATGTTTGTGTGTCGGTGTCACTTACTTAGTAGACAGTTTTGGGGACTCACCCATATTTTACGATTTAATCTTTTGTTCCTTTTTATTGCTAAGCAGTAGTTCATTTTATGGATCCAGTCTACTTTAACCAAGGGGGAAATGGGCAGTTTTATATGGCTACATGGGAGCCATCTTTAACTTTGTATGACAAGGACTTCCCTGGTGGCGCAGTGGTTAAGAATCCGCCTGCCAGTGCAGGAGACACGGGTTCGAGCCCTGGTCCGGGAAGATCCCACAGGCCGCGGAGCAACTAAGCCCATGTGCCATAACTACTGAGCCTGCGCTCTAGAGTCCACGAGCCACAACTACTGAGCCCGCGAGCCGAGAGCCCGCGCTCCTCAACAAGAGAAGCCACTGCAATGAGAAGCCCGCACGTCGCAACGAACAGCAGCCCCCACTCGCCACAACTAGAGAAAGCCCACACGCAGCAACAAAGACCCAGTGCAGCCAAAAATAATACATAAAATTATTCTTTTTGAACAAAACTCTGTATTATAGAAACCACATGAAAATAATACAGAGAAGGGTTCAAACATCCACCATCCAATCAGTGTGGCGAAACAGGTGTTTTTTTTCCGAATCCTTTCTGTCCCTTTCTTACACTCATACATAGTTAACACTGTTCACTGCTTCTAATTATCTACTCTGTGGTTAGGCACAGTGCTTGGTCTTGACTGAAGATTGAGAAAAAAAGAAAAGAAAAAGAAAAAAGCCACAGTCCTTGCTCTCAAGTATCAGTAGCTCACTTCCCAGAAGGACGACTGTAAGTCTGTAAGCAGGTGACTGCACTATTGTGCTGAGTGCAGTGAGAGATTCAAGGTGAAGTCTGGAAGGAAGAAAAGTTGAACTGCCTCAATGAGTCACCCAGGGCTTCATGAGAAATAGACCCAGGAGCCAAGTCCTGATGGTTGAGCAGGACTTTGCCTGGTAAGTGGGACTAGAGAACTGCTGAAGGGTTGTCAACTGCAATCTTGAACAAAGTAACGCAGAGCACAGTTCTAAGTACTTCCCATATAGCACTTCCTTTAGACCTCACAGCAGCCTTATGAGGTACTACTCGTGTCATCCCTGTTTCACAGATGAGGGATCTAAGACGGAGACATAAAGTAACTTCCAAATCACACAGCTAGTGAGTAATGGAATGACTGGAACCCAGGGCAGTCTGGCTTCAGGTTCTATGCTGTTCACCACTGTACTCAGAAAACCATTCTGTAGAGGAGAATCAGAATTCCAGGCAGCCATCAGGAAACTACTGGAAGAGTCCAGGCCACAAATCATTAGGGCCTAAATTGAGAGCTAAGAAGGAAGATAATGGGACAGGTAGGAGATGGGAGAACTGATAGGACTCCGTGTCCAATTCTAAGTGGGGAGGTCAGAGTGAGAAGTTAGGGGTGATGCCCAGGTTTCTTGCTTGAGTGACCAGGTAGCTAATGATGCTATTAGCCAAGAGGGGAAATACAGGGTTGCGAGAGGAGATGTGTCAGGATAGTAGTATTTTTTTTAAACACTGTATTCTAGTATACATTTTTCTCTATTCATTGTCTTAATAGTTAACATTTTTGTCAATAGACACTGTCACTTCTCACACAGTACATCAATTTTTCCCTCTCTACTCTTCTCCAGCCTTTCCCATTTTTCATTCCTCCACATCCTATTTTTCTCTCTTTTTTTTTTAACCTTATCTTTTTGTGTGAAATTAACACTGTCAATGGCACTCAGAATTAAGTTATTCATCCTCATGCTCAAATTCATAATCCCACCCCTAGAGAAACACTAAACAAGCAGATGGGAGTAATAACAAGAATGTTATCCTTTTCTCTGCACCCCATAAAGGAACCAACAGGAGAACCCCTTGGACAACCTGAGCCCCCATCCCCTATGTGACCAGGAACTGTAATGGTTTGGTACATTCTCTCTTCCTGATTCTACGTGCAGTGACGTAAAGTTGGTTGCTTGAAACGGGTTACAGTGGGAACTTTTACACCACGGAACTTGGCAAAATTCTGCAAATCTGGACTTTGTTTCCACCCCCATCAGTGGGGCTGGAAACAGGTTGTTAAATATTTATCAACACACCACAGATTCAGGCTGTCACCAAGATGAAGAGCCACATATTAATCTCACGCCAGACAGCACAAATCAGGGCTTCTCAACTCCGGCACATTTAGGACTTGGTAATTTTTTGTGGTGGCGGTGGCTTGTCCTGAGCATTGTAGAATTTAACAGCATCCCCAGCCTCCAGCCACTAGGTGCTACCCACTGACGACCCTCCCTCCCCCCAGTTATGACAACCAAAGATGTCTCCAGACATTTATCCCAAGGGGCAACATCACCCTGCCTGAGAACCACTAGCAAAAATGGATTTAACTGTATACCTATCCCTCAAGAAGCCTCCAAAATTATGACATTGAAAAGATCAGTGGGACGGGGGGGCGGGGGGGTGTGGGAGCAGGAATTCCCTGGCAGTCCAGTGATTAGGGGTCCACACTTTCACTGCCAAGGGTATGGGTTCGATCCCTGGTCGGGGAAATAAGATCAGTGGGTTTCAGATTAAGCCAACTTCGTTAGAGCACAGAGAGACTTGCTTGTGGATAGTAAAAGGTAACATTTATTTAACATTTACTTTGCGCCTGGCACAATTCCGAGCACGTTACACACACTAACTCATTTAACCTTCATTACTGTTTCTAGGAAGTAAATACTATTATTCCTATTTTACAGATAAGAAAACTGAGTCACAAAGGAGTTCAATCATTTGCTCAAGCTAATGAGTGACAAAACTGAGATTCATACCCGGTCAGTCTGGTTTCACAATCTGTGCCCTTATGTCTATGCTGCGGATGCCATCAGAAGTCCAGGGACTACATTACTCTGCCCTCCCCATCTATGAGTTCAAGGTTTTTTCCATTCAACCAGGAGTGTTTAGGATATGGAGAATTTGAAGGTCTCCTGCTAACACTTCCTAATTGGAGGACATCACTGACAGAAATCCTTTTAACCAGGATGTTGAGAAAGAATGCTTTCCTCATTTGATTCTGATCCACATGGGAAAAGTGTCTGTCATCGAGGATGAAAATGGCACACAAGTACCTACTGCATTGCAAAAAAAACCCAAAAAACAACAGAGAGCTTTTAGTTTTATAAATAACAAAGGGAAGGAGGATTTTCTGCAACTGCTTTGACATGATAGTCCTGATTTTAAATACATGCCATTGCATGAATAAAAAATTCAGTTCTCCCTGAGGTAGTATTCATGAGCTATCTAAAACAGAGTCCTGAATTACATAGGTAACTCCTAAGAAACTAAACCTCCCTTTTTGCATATTTTATATATGCAAAAACTATATATGACCTAATTTTTTTAAATGAAGCCAATTCCTTAAGGTAATAGTTCTCAAAGTGTGGACCAGCAGCATAGCATCACCTGGGAACTTATGAGAAATGCAAATTCTCAGGCCTCACCCCAGAATCAGCAACTCTGGGGATGAGGCCCAGCAATCAGGAGTTTCACAAACCCATTAGGTGATCGTGATGCGTGCCCAAGTTTGAGAATCACCATCTCAAGGTAGTATTGCTTAAGCAAGTCAGTTACTCTATATAAAAATGAAGAGTTTATACATAGCAAGTATAGATAGAACAAATCTGTTATCAAGTTGTTTAAACAACTTTCAAGTTGCTAAAAAAATTAAGTTGTAATAAAGTTATATAGGTAAATACCGTTGTTATAAAAACACGAGGTGATATATAATGTGCACTAGACTGGTCAGTTTCCTTCATTTCCTGGTGAGCTGACTCTAAGAATTACTTGATGCCTCTCTCAAATTTTACTTATTACCTGCCTTAATCCTAACAAGGTTAAATATGGCACACTTAAGTTTTGCATTTTTTCCCAACTCCATTTTTGTACACAACTCCTATCTTTAGGGACATCCTACCTACTATGCCCTTAAGATATTACAAACGTCAATACTTCAGTAATAGGAAATTTAACTCAACCCAAAACTATAATAATTTTTTAATCTATGCACATGGGAATTCAAAATATACAGTTTTGTACTACAAATGTTAAAACAACAGAACAGCTCAGAAAGACAGTAATTTAACTCCTGTAGCTAGGGTATCAGTAGAGTAAAAGTTTGCCCCCAAACCATTCCCTGCTCCAAGCTGTAAGACACTTCCCATTACGAATGCATGAATACGGCCGATTATATTGCTAGTAAAATTGAGACCTGACTGCTGAAACATTTACAGATTGAAAATTCAAATAGACGAAGGCCACCGACCCCTGATTCCTACACATATACAATGAAAGAGAACTATGCTATTAAAAAAAAAGAGAGAGCTATGCATCAGATCCCGCCCCCAAATACTATCCAGTCCAGCTCGTCGGGGTCATTCTTTCACTCCATGAACATTTATTATGTGCCTACTGTGTGCCACGCATTGCACAGGCAGTGAACAAAACTGACCCCCAAATCCCTTCCTCCTTAATAACAGGAATGTCTCCCTGGGAGGTTAGGCACTGGGAGACCAAGCCCTGGTTGTCCCCACCCCAAAAGGGTTAATCACACTGACACCCGCACCCAAACGGCCCCCTAGACTTGCGGACACAGAGCCGCGGCCGCTAGGTTCTTTTATAATTGGGCCAAGACCTCTTGGGCAGGCTGGGGAAGCCCATGGCCTTGACCCTCCAGGGCACCCCAGCAGACAGGGAGCAAGGGACGCACACCCACCCCCCGCGCCACGTGCACACCCCGGCGCACGCCCCCACCGCCCTCCGCCCGTCCTGCACAGGCGCTGCCGCCGTCCGGCTCGCGCGTGCCCTGCACGGCGCTCGCGGCTTCTGACTCGGGGCCCGGACCCCCCACCAGCCCCGCTCCCACGAAGCCGCGACCCCGACCCCGCCCACAACCCCACCGGCCGTCCCCTCTTACCGGCGCACTGGGCCCGGCGCCCCGGCCTCCTGCCTCCTGCCTCTCGGCGGCCGCCTCGCGGACCTCCTCCTCCTCCTCCTCCTCCTCCTCCTCCTCGGCTGCCCCGGGAGCCCCTGCCGCGGCCCCGGCGGCCGCCTCTATCCCCGCCGCCGCCGCCTCTCGCCACCGCCGCCGGGGCGCCGGCCCGCTCGCGGTCGCCATCCCCGCTAGGCCAGCCGCGGCCGGGTCGGCGTCCTCGGCCGCCCCGAGCTCCGAGTTCCGCCTGCATCTGGCCACCGACGGCGGTGCTGAACGGGCGCGAGCCGGGCCGCCGCGGAGACGCCCTTGCCCCACCGGAAACGGGCCGCACGGAGGAGCCGCGACCGACGGGCCCCCGGTGACAGCGAGCGCGAGCGCGGCGTGCGGGGCCGGGTATGGAAGCTGGCCGCGGCGGGGGCGGGGCGGGGCGGGGTGGGGCGGGCCGGGGGGGCGTGGGCGGGGAAGGGGGCGGGGCGGCCGGCCCCGGGCCTGGCAGGTGGGGCCGGAACCTGGTCTCCCGCAGGGCCGGGGGTTCCGAGGAAAGGGCTGACCAGTAGAAGCTGCAAGTGGGAGGGGTGTTTCTGGGGGAAGGGCCCTAGTAAGTAAAAGGATGGGTTATGAAATAAAGTTTATATAATATGAACTCGTTTCTTAATTAAAAGTAGAAAGACATACTGATACGGTGTATTTGCCTAAGAAAAGGTCTTAAAAAGTACATACCAAAACATTAGTGTTACCGAGTCCAAGCTCCTGCTGCGCGCTGCAGGACAGGCCAGTGAATCCCAGAGATGACTGGCTGGGGCAAGGAGTAACGACTTACCTGGAGAGACAGCAAACCGAGAAGATGGTGGACTCCTGACCCCAAGGAACCAGCTGCCTGCGTTGGCATTCAGGCTTCTTTTATACTAAAACGGGAGAGAGCAAAGTCAAACATGTCCGGGTTCTGGTCAGCCTCCTCTTCCTCCTTGCAGTCATTCACAGGTGGGCCTGGTCAGGATGTTTCTTGTCAGCTAAAAGAAAAGGTATTCTAGCTTTATGCTCACTACCTGGGAGGCAGGGTTCCCAGAGATGGGCCATTATGTATAATTGAAGCTTACAGGCAACAGCCCTTTAGTGACTAACTTGTAATAGAATACAAAGGTTCTTCCCTATTACATTAGTGGTTAACTGTGGGGTGAGACTTCCAGTGAGTTAATTCTTCCATTTTTGTTTTCCTGTTTAGTCTCCTGATCTTCAAGAATGAATAGGTGTAATTTTTAAAGTTCCTTCATACCTCTGGGTTCAGGAGGAGGTATGAAGGAAGGGTGGGGTGCGGTCCTCAGGTGAGAGGTGTGGCCTGCCACAAGCCACCGGGAGTCCAGAGAACAGTGCAGCCTGTCATGGACAGAAGGGGCTCCCAGGATGTCAAAAGAATGTTTACAGAAATGACTGCTTTAGCTCACACTTATTGAGCACATGAGCATTTAATTCTCCTGTCAGCCCTGTGAGGTAGGTACTACTGTCATCCTTATTTTACAGATAAGGAAATAGCCCTAGAGAAGTTAAACCACTTGTCTGATGTGACACAGCTACGGTAGCGGTGGAAATGACATTCTAACTCAGGCAAGCTCTGTCTATCCATGTTTGTGTGTCGGTGTCACTTACTTAGTAGACAGTTTTGGGGACTCACCCATATTTTACGATTTAATCTTTTGTTCCTTTTTATTGCTAAGCAGTAGTTCATTTTATGGATCCAGTCTACTTTAACCAAGGGGGAAAAGGGCAGTTTTATATGGCTACATGGGAGCCATCTTTAACTTTGTATGACAAGGACTTCCCTGGTGGCGCAGTGGTTAAGAATCCGCCTGCCAGTGCAGGAGACACGGGTTCGAGCCCTGGTCCGGGAAGATCCCACAGGCCGCGGAGCAACTAAGCCCATGTGCCATAACTACTGAGCCTGCGCTCTAGAGTCCACGAGCCACAACTACTGAGCCCGCGAGCCGAGAGCCCGCGCTCCTCAACAAGAGAAGCCACTGCAATGAGAAGCCCGCACGTCGCAACGAACAGCAGCCCCCACTCGCCACAACTAGAGAAAGCCCACACGCAGCAACAAAGACCCAGTGCAGCCAAAAATAATACATAAAATTATTCTTTTTGAACAAAACTCTGTATTATAGAAACCACATGAAAATAATACAGAGAAGGGTTCAAACATCCACCATCCAATCAGTGTGGCGAAACAGGTGTTTTTTTTCCGAATCCTTTCTGTCCCTTTCTTACACTCATACATAGTTAACACTGTTCACTGCTTCTAATTATCTACTCTGTGGTTAGGCACAGTGCTTGGTCTTGACTGAAGATTGAGAAAAAAAGAAAAGAAAAAGAAAAAAGCCACAGTCCTTGCTCTCAAGTATCAGTAGCTCACGTCCCAGAAGGACGACTGTAAGTCTGTAAGCAGGTGACTGCACTATTGTGCTGAGTGCAGTGAGAGATTCAAGGTGAAGTCTGGAAGGAAGAAAAGTTGAACTGCCTCAATGAGTCACCCAGGGCTTCATGAGAAATAGACCCAGGAGCCAAGTCCTGATGGTTGAGCAGGACTTTGCCTGGTAAGTGGGACTAGAGAACTGCTGAAGGGTTGTCAACTGCAATCTTGAACAAAGTAACGCAGAGCACAGTTCTAAGTACTTCCCATATAGCACTTCCTTTAGACCTCACAGCAGCCTTATGAGGTACTACTCGTGTCATCCCTGTTTCACAGATGAGGGATCTAAGACGGAGACGTAAAGTAACTTCCAAATCACACAGCTAGTGAGTAATGGAATGACTGGAACCCAGGGCAGTCTGGCTTCAGGTTCTATGCTGTTAACCACTGTACTCAGAAAACCATTCTGTAGAGGAGAATCAGAATTCCAGGCAGCCATCAGGAAACTACTGGAAGAGTCCAGGCCACAAATCATTAGGGCCTAAATTGAGAGCTAAGAAGGAAGATAATGGGACAGGTAGGAGATGGGAGAACTGATAGGACTCCGTGTCCAATTCTAAGTGGGGAGGTCAGAGTGAGAAGTTAGGGGTGATGCCCAGGTTTCTTGCTTGAGTGACCAGGTAGCTAATGATGCTATTAGCCAAGAGGGGAAATACAGGGTTGGGAGAGGAGATGTGTCAGGATAGTAGTATTTTTTTTAAACACTGTATTCTATTATACATTTTTCTCTATTCATTGTCTTAATAGTTAACATTTTTGTCAATAGACACTGTCACTTCTCACACAGTACATCAATTTTTCCCTCTCTACTCTTCTCCAGCCTTTCCCATTTTTCATTCCTCCACATCCTATTTTTCTCTTTTTTTTTTAACCTTATCTTTTTTTGTGAAATTAACACTGTCAATGGCACTCAGAATTAAGTTATTCATCCTCATGCTCAAATTCATAATCCCACCCCTAGAGAAACACTAAACAAGCAGATGGGAGTAATAACAAGAATGTTATCCTTTTCTCTGCACCCCATAAAGGAACCAACAGGAGAACCCCTTGGACAACCTGAGCCCCCATCCCCTATGTGACCAGGAACTGTAATGGTTTGGTACATTCTCTCTTCCTGATTCTACGTGCAGTGACGTAAAGTTGGTTGCTTGAAACGGGTTACAGTGGGAACTTTTACACCACGGAACTTGGCAAAATTCTGCAAATCTGGACTTTGTTTCCACCCCCATCAGTGGGGCTGGAAACAGGTTGTTAAATATTTATCAACACACCACAGATTCAGGCTGTCACCAAGATGAAGAGCCACATATTAATCTCACGCCAGACAGCACAAATCAGGGCTTCTCAACTCCGGCACATTTAGGACTTGGTAATTTTTTGTGGTGGCGGTGGCTTGTCCTGAGCATTGTAGAATTTAACAGCATCCCCAGCCTCCAGCCACTAGGTGCTACCCACTGACGACCCTCCCTCCCCCCAGTTATGACAACCAAAGATGTCTCCAGACATTTATCCCAAGGGGCAACATCACCCTGCCTGAGAACCACTAGCAAAAATGGATTTAACTGTATACCTATCCCTCAAGAAGCCTCCAAAATTATGACATTGAAAAGATCAGTGGGACGGGGGGCGGGGGGGTGTGGGAGCAGGAATTCCCTGGCAGTCCAGTGATTAGGGGTCCACACTTTCACTGCCAAGGGTATGGGTTCGATCCCTGGTCGGGGAAATAAGATCAGTGGGTTTCAGATTAAGCCAACTTCGTTAGAGCACAGAGAGACTTGCTTGTGGATAGTAAAAGGTAACATTTATTTAACATTTACTTTGCGCCTGGCACAATTCCGAGCACGTTACACACACTAACTCATTTAACCTTCATTACTGTTTCTAGGAAGTAAATACTATTATTCCTATTTTACAGATAAGAAAACTGAGTCACAAAGGAGTTCAATCATTTGCTCAAGCTAATGAGTGACAAAACTGAGATTCATACCCGGTCAGTCTGGTTTCACCATCTGTGCCCTTATGTCTATGCTGCGGATGCCATCAGAAGTCCAGGGACTACATTACTCTGCCCTCCCCATCTATGAGTTCAAGGTTTTTTCCATTCAACCAGGAGTGTTTAGGATATGGAGAATTTGAAGGTCTCCTGCTAACACTTCCTAATTGGAGGACATCACTGACAGAAATCCTTTTCACCAGGATGTTGAGAAAGAATGCTTTCCTCATTTGATTCTGATCCACATGGGAAAAGTGTCTGTCATCGAGGATGAAAATGGCACACAAGTACCTACTGCATTGCAAAAAAAACCCAAAAAACAACAGAGAGCTTTTAGTTTTATAAATAACAAAGGGAAGGAGGATTTTCTGCAACTGCTTTGACATGATAGTCCTGATTTTAAATACATGCCATTGCATGAATAAAAAATTCAGTTCTCCCTGAGGTAGTATTCATGAGCTATCTAAAACAGAGTCCTGAATTACATAGGTAACTCCTAAGAAACTAAACCTCCCTTTTTGCATATTTTATATATGCAAAAACTATATATGACCTAATTTTTTTAAATGAAGCCAATTCCTTAAGGTAATAGTTCTCAAAGTGTGGACCAGCAGCATAGCATCACCTGGGAACTTATGAGAAATGCAAATTCTCAGGCCTCACCCCAATATCAGCAACTCTGGGGATGAGGCCCAGCAATCAGGAGTTTCACAAACCCATTAGGTGATCATGATGCGTGCCCAAGTTTGAGAATCACCATCTCAAGGTAGTATTGCTGAAGCAAGTCAGTTACTCTATATAAAAATGAAGAGTTTATACATAGCAAGTATAGATAGAACAAATCTGTTATCAAGTTGTTTAAACAACTTTCAAGTTGCTAAAAAAATTAAGTTGTAATAAAGTTATATAGGTAAATACCGTTGTTATAAAAACACGAGGTGATATATAATGTGCACTAGACTGGTCAGTTTCCTTCATTTCCTGGTGAGCTGACTCTAAGAATTACTTGATACCTCTCTCAAATTTTACTTATTACCTGCCTTAATCCTAACAAGGTTAAATATGGCACACTTAAGTTTTGCATTTTTTCCCAACTCCATTTTTGTACACAACTCCTATCTTTAGGGACATCCTACCTACTATGCCCTTAAGATATTACAAACGTCAATACTTCAGTAATAGGAAATTTAACTCAACCCAAAACTATAATAATTTTTTAATCTATGCACATGGGAATTCAAAATATACAGTTTTGTACTACAAATGTTAAAACAACAGAACAGCTCAGAAAGACAGTAATTTAACTCCTGTAGCTAGGGTATCAGTAGAGTAAAAGTTTGCCCCCAAACCATTCCCCGCCCCAAGCTGTAAGACACTTCCAATTACGAATGCATGAATATGGCCGATTATAGTGCTAGTAAAATTGAGACCTGACTGCTGAAACATTTACAGATTGAAAATTCAAATAGACGAAGGCCACCGACCCCTGATTCCTACACATATACAATGAAAGAGAACTATGCTATTAAAAAAAGAGAGAGAGCTATGCATCAGATCTCGCCCCCAAATACTATCCAGTCCAGCTCGTCGGGGTCATTCTTTCACTCCATGAACATTTATTATGTGCCTACTGTGTGCCACGCATTGCACAGGCAGTGAACAAAACTGACCCCCAAATCCCTTCCTTCTTAATAACAGGAATGTCTCCCTGGGAGGTTAGGCACTGGGAGACCAAGCCCTGGTTGTCCCCACCCCAAAAGGGTTAATCACACTGACACCCGCACCCAAACGGCCCCCTAGACTTGCGGACACAGAGCCGCGGCCGCTAGGTTCTTTTATAATTGGGCCAAGACCTCTTGGGCAGGCTGGGGAAGCCCATGGCCTTGACCCTCCAGGGCACCCCAGCAGACAGGGAGCAAGGGACGCACACCCACCCCCCGCGCCACGTGCACACCCCGGCGCACGCCCCCACCGCCCTCCGCCCGTCCTGCACAGGCGCTGCCGCCGTCCGGCTCGCGCGTGCCCTGCACGGCGCTCGCGGCTTCTGACTCGGGGCCCGGACCCCCCACCAGCCCCGCTCCCACGAAGCCGCGACCCCGACCCCGCCCACAACCCCACCGGCCGTCCCCTCTTACCGGCGCACTGGGCCCGGCGCCCCGGCCTCCTGCCTCCTGCCTCTCGGCGGCCGCCTCGCGGACCTCCTCCTCCTCCTCCTCCTCCTCCTCCTCCTCGGCTGCCCCGGGAGCCCCTGCCGCGGCCCCGGCGGCCGCCTCTATCCCCGCCGCCGCCGCCTCTCGCCACCGCCGCCGGGGCGCCGGCCCGCTCGCGGTCGCCATCCCCGCTAGGCCAGCCGCGGCCGGGTCGGCGTCCTCGGCCGCCCCGAGCTCCGAGCTCCGCCTGCATCTGGCCACCGACGGCGGTGCTGAACGCGCGCGAGCCGGGCCGCCGCGGAGACGCCCTTGCCCCACCGGAAACGGGCCGCACGGAGGAGCCGCGACCGACGGGCCCCCGGTGACAGCGAGCGCGAGCGCGGCGTGCGGGGCCGGGTATGGAAGCTGGCCGCGGCGTGGGCGGGGAAGGGGGCGGGGCGGCCGGCCCCGGGCCTGGCAGGTGGGGCCGGAACCTGGTCTCCCGCAGGGCCGGGGGTTCCGAGGAAAGGGCTGACCAGTAGAAGCTGCAAGTGGGAGGGGTGTTTCTGGGGGAAGGGCCCTAGTAAGTAAAAGGATGGGTTATGAAATAAAGTTTATATAATATGAACTCGTTTTTTAATTAAAAGTAGAAAGACATACTGATACGGTGTATTTGCCTAAGAAAAGGTCTTAAAAAGTACATACCAAAACATTAGTGTTACCGAGTCCAAGCTCCTGCTGCGCGCTGCAGGACAGGCCAGTGAATCCCAGAGATGACTGGCTGGGGCAAGGAGTAACGACTTACCTGGAGAGACAGCAAACCGAGAAGATGGTGGACTCCTGACCCCAAGGAACCAGCTGCCTGCGTTGGCATTCAGGCTTCTTTTATACTAAAACGGGAGAGAGCAAAGTCAAACATGTCCGGGTTCTGGTCAGCCTCCTCTTCCTCCTTGCAGTCATTCACAGGTGGGCCTGGTCAGGATGTTTCTTGTCAGCTAAAAGAAAAGGTATTCTAGCTTAATGCTCACTACCTGGGAGGCAGGGTTCCCAGAGATGGGCCATTATGTATAATTGAAGCTTACAGGCAACAGCCCTTTAGTGACTAACTTGTAATAGAATACAAAGGTTCTTCCCTATTACATTAGTGGTTAACTGTGGGGTGAGACTTCCAGTGAGTTAATTCTTCCATTTTTGTTTTCCTGTTTAGTCTCCTGATCTTCAAGAATGAATAGGTGTAATTTTTAAAGTTCCTTCATACCTCTGGGTTCAGGAGGAGGTATGAAGGAAGGGTGGGGTGCGGTCCTCAGGTGACAGGTGTGGCCTGCCACAAGCCACCGGGAGTCCAGAGAACAGTGCAGCCTGTCATGGACAGAAGGGGCTCCCAGGATGTCAAAAGAATGTTTACAGAAATGACTGCTTTAGCTCACACTTATTGAGCACATGAGCATTTAATTCTCCTGTCAGCCCTGTGAGGTAGGTACTACTGTCATCCTTATTTTACAGATAAGGAAATAGCCCTAGAGAAGTTAAACCACTTGTCTGATGTGACACAGCTACGGTAGCGGTGGAAATGACATTCTAACTCAGGCAAGCTCTGTCTATCCATGTTTGTGTGTCGGTGTCACTTACTTAGTAGACAGTTTTGGGGACTCACCCATATTTTACGATTTAATCTTTTGTTCCTTTTTATTGCTAAGCAGTAGTTCATTTTATGGATCCAGTCTACTTTAACCAAGGGGGAAATGGGCAGTTTTATATGGCTACATGGGAGCCATCTTTAACTTTGTATGACAAGGACTTCCCTGGTGGCGCAGTGGTTAAGAATCCGCCTGCCAGTGCAGGAGACACGGGTTCGAGCCCTGGTCCGGGAAGATCCCACAGGCCGCGGAGCAACTAAGCCCATGTGCCATAACTACTGAGCCTGCGCTCTAGAGTCCACGAGCCACAACTACTGAGCCCGCGAGCCGAGAGCCCGCGCTCCTCAACAAGAGAAGCCACTGCAATGAGAAGCCCGCACGTCGCAACGAACAGCAGCCCCCACTCGCCACAACTAGAGAAAGCCCACACGCAGCAACAAAGACCCAGTGCAGCCAAAAATAATACATAAAATTATTCTTTTTGAACAAAACTCTGTATTATAGAAACCACATGAAAATAATACAGAGAAGGGTTCAAACATCCATCATCCAATCAGTGTGGCGAAACAGGTGTTTTTTTTCCGAATCCTTTCTGTCCCTTTCTTACACTCATACATAGTTAACACTGTTCACTGCTTCTAATTATCTACTCTGTGGTTAGGCACAGTGCTTGGTCTTGACTGAAGATTGAGAAAAAAAGAAAAGAAAAAGAAAAAAGCCACAGTCCTTGCTCTCAAGTATCAGTAGCTCACTTCCCAGAAGGACGACTGTAAGTCTGTAAGCAGGTGACTGCACTATTGTGCTGAGTGCAGTGAGAGATTCAAGGTGAAGTCTGGAAGGAAGAAAAGTTGAACTGCCTCAATGAGTCACCCAGGGCTTCATGAGAAATAGACCCAGGAGCCAAGTCCTGATGGTTGAGCAGGACTTTGCCTGGTAAGTGGGACTAGAGAACTGCTGAAGGGTTGTCAACTGCAATCTTGAACAAAGTAACGCAGAGCACAGTTCTAAGTACTTCCCATATAGCACTTCCTTTAGACCTCACAGCAGCCTTATGAGGTACTACTCGTGTCATCCCTGTTTCACAGATGAGGGATCTAAGACGGAGACGTAAAGTAACTTCCAAATCACACAGCTAGTGAGTAATGGAATGACTGGAACCCAGGGCAGTCTGGCTTCAGGTTCTATGCTGTTAACCACTGTACTCAGAAAACCATTCTGTAGAGGAGAATCAGAATTCCAGGCAGCCATCAGGAAACTACTGGAAGAGTCCAGGCCACAAATCATTAGGGCCTAAATTGAGAGCTAAGAAGGAAGATAATGGGACAGGTAGGAGATGGGAGAACTGATAGGACTCCGTGTCCAATTCTAAGTGGGGAGGTCAGAGTGAGAAGTTAGGGGTGATGCCCAGGTTTCTTGCTTGAGTGACCAGGTAGCTAATGATGCTATTAGCCAAGAGGGGAAATACAGGGTTGCGAGAGGAGATGTGTCAGGATAGTAGTATTTTTTTTAAACACTGTATTCTAGTATACATTTTTCTCTATTCATTGTCTTAATAGTTAACATTTTTGTCAATAGACACTGTCACTTCTCACACAGTACATCAATTTTTCCCTCTCTACTCTTCTCCAGCCTTTCCCATTTTTCATTCCTCCACATCCTATTTTTCTCTCTTTTTTTTTTAACCTTATCTTTTTTTGTGAAATTAACACTGTCAATGGCACTCAGAATTAAGTTATTCATCCTCATGCTCAAATTCATAATCCCACCCCTAGAGAAACACTAAACAAGCAGATGGGAGTAATAACAAGAATGTTATCCTTTTCTCTGCACCCCATAAAGGAACCAACAGGAGAACCCCTTGGACAACCTGAGCCCCCATCCCCTATGTGACCAGGAACTGTAATGGTTTGGTACATTCTCTCTTCCTGATTCTACGTGCAGTGACGTAAAGTTGGTTGCTTGAAACGGGTTACAGTGGGAACTTTTACACCACGGAACTTGGCAAAATTCTGCAAATCTGGACTTTGTTTCCACCCCCATCAGTGGGGCTGGAAACAGGTTGTTAAATATTTATCAACACACCACAGATTCAGGCTGTCACCAAGATGAAGAGCCACATATTAATCTCACGCCAGACAGCACAAATCAGGGCTTCTCAACTCCGGCACATTTAGGACTTGGTAATTTTTTGTGGTGGCGGTGGCTTGTCCTGAGCATTGTAGAATTTAACAGCATCCCCAGCCTCCAGCCACTAGGTGCTACCCACTGACGACCCTCCCTCCCCCCAGTTATGACAACCAAAGATGTCTCCAGACATTTATCCCAAGGGGCAACATCACCCTGCCTGAGAACCACTAGCAAAAATGGATTTAACTGTATACCTATCCCTCAAGAAGCCTCCAAAATTATGACATTGAAAAGATCAGTGGGACGGGGGGGCGGGGGGGTGTGGGAGCAGGAATTCCCTGGCAGTCCAGTGATTAGGGGTCCACACTTTCACTGCCAAGGGTATGGGTTCGATCCCTGGTCGGGGAAATAAGATCAGTGGGTTTCAGATTAAGCCAACTTCGTTAGAGCACAGAGAGACTTGCTTGTGGATAGTAAAAGGTAACATTTATTTAACATTTACTTTGCGCCTGGCACAATTCCGAGCACGTTACACACACTAACTCATTTAACCTTCATTACTGTTTCTAGGAAGTAAATACTATTATTCCTATTTTACAGATAAGAAAACTGAGTCACAAAGGAGTTCAATCATTTGCTCAAGCTAATGAGTGACAAAACTGAGATTCATACCCGGTCAGTCTGGTTTCACAATCTGTGCCCTTATGTCTATGCTGCGGATGCCATCAGAAGTCCAGGGACTACATTACTCTGCCCTCCCCATCTATGAGTTCAAGGTTTTTTCCATTCAACCAGGAGTGTTTAGGATATGGAGAATTTGAAGGTCTCCTGCTAACACTTCCTAATTGGAGGACATCACTGACAGAAATCCTTTTAACCAGGATGTTGAGAAAGAATGCTTTCCTCATTTGATTCTGATCCACATGGGAAAAGTGTCTGTCATCGAGGATGAAAATGGCACACAAGTACCTACTGCATTGCAAAAAAAAACCCAAAAAACAACAGAGAGCTTTTAGTTTTATAAATAACAAAGGGAAGGAGGATTTTCTGCAACTGCTTTGACATGATAGTCCTGATTTTAAATACATGCCATTGCATGAATAAAAAATTCAGTTCTCCCTGAGGTAGTATTCATGAGCTATCTAAAACAGAGTCCTGAATTACATAGGTAACTCCTAAGAAACTAAACCTCCCTTTTTGCATATTTTATATATGCAAAAACTATATATGACCTAATTTTTTTAAATGAAGCCAATTCCTTAAGGTAATAGTTCTCAAAGTGTGGACCAGCAGCATAGCATCACCTGGGAACTTATGAGAAATGCAAATTCTCAGGCCTCACCCCAGAATCAGCAACTCTGGGGATGAGGCCCAGCAATCAGGAGTTTCACAAACCCATTAGGTGATCGTGATGCGTGCCCAAGTTTGAGAATCACCATCTCAAGGTAGTATTGCTTAAGCAAGTCAGTTACTCTATATAAAAATGAAGAGTTTATACATAGCAAGTATAGATAGAACAAATCTGTTATCAAGTTGTTTAAACAACTTTCAAGTTGCTAAAAAAATTAAGTTGTAATAAAGTTATATAGGTAAATACCGTTGTTATAAAAACACGAGGTGATATATAATGTGCACTAGACTGGTCAGTTTCCTTCATTTCCTGGTGAGCTGACTCTAAGAATTACTTGATGCCTCTCTCAAATTTTACTTATTACCTGCCTTAATCCTAACAAGGTTAAATATGGCACACTTAAGTTTTGCATTTTTTCCCAACTCCATTTTTGTACACAACTCCTATCTTTAGGGACATCCTACCTACTATGCCCTTAAGATATTACAAACGTCAATACTTCAGTAATAGGAAATTTAACTCAACCCAAAACTATAATAATTTTTTAATCTATGCACATGGGAATTCAAAATATACAGTTTTGTACTACAAATGTTAAAACAACAGAACAGCTCAGAAAGACAGTAATTTAACTCCTGTAGCTAGGGTATCAGTAGAGTAAAAGTTTGCCCCCAAACCATTCCCTGCTCCAAGCTGTAAGACACTTCCCATTACGAATGCATGAATACGGCCGATTATATTGCTAGTAAAATTGAGACCTGACTGCTGAAACATTTACAGATTGAAAATTCAAATAGACGAAGGCCACCGACCCCTGATTCCTACACATATACAATGAAAGAGAACTATGCTATTAAAAAAAAAGAGAGAGCTATGCATCAGATCCCGCCCCCAAATACTATCCAGTCCAGCTCGTCGGGGTCATTCTTTCACTCCATGAACATTTATTATGTGCCTACTGTGTGCCACGCATTGCACAGGCAGTGAACAAAACTGACCCCCAAATCCCTTCCTCCTTAATAACAGGAATGTCTCCCTGGGAGGTTAGGCACTGGGAGACCAAGCCCTGGTTGTCCCCACCCCAAAAGGGTTAATCACACTGACACCCGCACCCAAACGGCCCCCTAGACTTGCGGACACAGAGCCGCGGCCGCTAGGTTCTTTTATAATTGGGCCAAGACCTCTTGGGCAGGCTGGGGAAGCCCATGGCCTTGACCCTCCAGGGCACCCCAGCAGACAGGGAGCAAGGGACGCACACCCACCCCCCGCGCCACGTGCACACCCCGGCGCACGCCCCCACCGCCCTCCGCCCGTCCTGCACAGGCGCTGCCGCCGTCCGGCTCGCGCGTGCCCTGCACGGCGCTCGCGGCTTCTGACTCGGGGCCCGGACCCCCCACCAGCCCCGCTCCCACGAAGCCGCGACCCCGACCCCGCCCACAACCCCACCGGCCGTCCCCTCTTACCGGCGCACTGGGCCCGGCGCCCCGGCCTCCTGCCTCCTGCCTCTCGGCGGCCGCCTCGCGGACCTCCTCCTCCTCCTCCTCCTCCTCCTCCTTGGCTGCCCCGGGAGCCCCTGCCACGGCCCCGGCGGCCGCCTCTATCCCCGCCGCCGCCGCCTCTCGCCACCGCCGCCGGGGCGCCGGCCCGCTCGCGGTCGCCATCCCCGCTAGGCCAGCCGCGGCCGGGTCGGCGTCCTCGGCCGCCCCGAGCTCCGAGCTCCGCCTGCATCTGGCCACCGACGGCGGTGCTGAACGCGCGGGAGCCGGGCCGCCGCGGAGACGCCCTTGCCCCACCGGAAACGGGCCGCACGGAGGAGCCGCGACCGACGGGCCCCCGGTGACAGCGAGCGCGAGCGCGGCGTGCGGGGCCGGGTATGGAAGCTGGCCGCGGCGGGGGCGGGGCGGGGTGGGGCGGGCCGGGGGGGCGTGGGCGGGGAAGGGGGCGGGGCGGCCGGCCCCGGGCCTGGCAGGTGGGGCCGGAACCTGGTCTCCCGCAGGGCCGGGGGTTCCGAGGAAAGGGCTGACCAGTAGAAGCTGCAAGTGGGAGGGGTGTTTCTGGGGGAAGGGCCCTAGTAAGTAAAAGGATGGGTTATGAAATAAAGTTTATATAATATGAACTCGTTTTTTAATTAAAAGTAGAAAGACATACTCATACGGTGTATTTGCCTAAGAAAAGGTCTTAAAAAGTACATACCAAAACATTAGTGTTACCGAGTCCAAGCTCCTGCTGCGCGCTGCAGGACAGGCCAGTGAATCCCAGAGATGACTGGTTGGGGCAAGGAGTAACGACTTACCTGGAGAGACAGCAAACCGAGAAGATGGTGGACTCCTGACCCCAAGGAACCAGCTGCCTGCGTTGGCATTCAGGCTTCTTTTATACTAAAACGGGAGAGAGCAAAGTCAAACATGTCCGGGTTCTGGTCAGCCTCCTCTTCCTCCTTGCAGTCATTCACAGGTGGGCCTGGTCAGGAGGTTTCTTGTCAGCTAAAAGAAAAGGTATTCTAGCTTAATGCTCACTACCTGGGAGGCAGGGTTCCCAGAGATGGGCCATTATGTATAATTGAAGCTTACAGGCAACAGCCCTTTAGTGACTAACTTGTAATAGAATACAAAGGTTCTTCCCTATTACATTAGTGGTTAACTGTGGGGTGAGACTTCCAGTGAGTTAATTCTTCCATTTTTGTTTTCCTGTTTAGTCTCCTGATCTTCAAGAATGAATAGGTGTAATTTTTAAAGTTCCTTCATACCTCTGGGTTCAGGAGGAGGTATGAAGGAAGGGTGGGGTGCGGTCCTCAGGTGAGAGGTGTGGCCTGCCACAAGCCACCGGGAGTCCAGAGAACAGTGCAGCCTGTCATGGACAGAAGGGGCTCCCAGGATGTCAAAAGAATGTTTACAGAAATGACTGCTTTAGCTCACACTTATTGAGCACATGAGCATTTAATTCTCCTGTCAGCCCTGTGAGGTAGGTACTACTGTCATCCTTATTTTACAGATAAGGAAATAGCCCTAGAGAAGTTAAACCACTTGTCTGATGTGACACAGCTACGGTAGCGGTGGAAATGACATTCTAACTCAGGCAAGCTCTGTCTATCCATGTTTGTGTGTCGGTGTCACTTACTTAGTAGACAGTTTTGGGGACTCACCCATATTTTACGATTTAATCTTTTGTTCCTTTTTATTGCTAAGCAGTAGTTCATTTTATGGATCCAGTCTACTTTAACCAAGGGGGAAATGGGCAGTTTTATATGGCTACATGGGAGCCATCTTTAACTTTGTATGACAAGGACTTCCCTGGTGGCGCAGTGGTTAAGAATCCGCCTGCCAGTGCAGGAGACACGGGTTCGAGCCCTGGTCCGGGAAGATCCCACAGGCCGCGGAGCAACTAAGCCCATGTGCCATAACTACTGAGCCTGCGCTCTAGAGTCCACGAGCCACAACTACTGAGCCCGCGAGCCGAGAGCCCGCGCTCCTCAACAAGAGAAGCCACTGCAATGAGAAGCCCGCACGTCGCAACGAACAGCAGCCCCCACTCGCCACAACTAGAGAAAGCCCACACGCAGCAACAAAGACCCAGTGCAGCCAAAAATAATACATAAAATTATTCTTTTTGAACAAAACTCTGTATTATAGAAACCACATGAAAATAATACAGAGAAGGGTTCAAACATCCATCATCCAATCAGTGTGGCGAAACAGGTGTTTGTTTTCCGAATCCTTTCTGTCCCTTTCTTACACTCATACATAGTTAACACTGTTCACTGCTTCTAATTATCTACTCTGTGGTTAGGCACAGTGCTTGGTCTTGACTGAAGATTGAGAAAAAAAGAAAAGAAAAAGAAAAAAGCCACAGTCCTTGCTCTCAAGTATCAGTAGCTCACTTCCCAGAAGGACGACTGTAAGTCTGTAAGCAGGTGACTGCACTATTGTGCTGAGTGCAGTGAGAGATTCAAGGTGAAGTCTGGAAGGAAGAAAAGTTGAACTGCCTCAATGAGTCACCCAGGGCTTCATGAGAAATAGACCCAGGAGCCAAGTCCTGATGGTTGAGCAGGACTTTGCCTGGTAAGTGGGACTAGAGAACTGCTGAAGGGTTGTCAACTGCAATCTTGAACAAAGTAACGCAGAGCACAGTTCTAAGTACTTCCCATATAGCACTTCCTTTAGACCTCACAGCAGCCTTATGAGGTACTACTCGTGTCATCCCTGTTTCACAGATGAGGGATCTAAGACGGAGACGTAAAGTAACTTCCAAATCACACAGCTAGTGAGTAATGGAATGACTGGAACCCAGGGCAGTCTGGCTTCAGGTTCTATGCTGTTAACCACTGTACTCAGAAAACCATTCTGTAGAGGAGAATCAGAATTCCAGGCAGCCATCAGGAAACTACTGGAAGAGTCCAGGCCACAAATCATTAGGGCCTAAATTGAGAGCTAAGAAGGAAGATAATGGGACAGGTAGGAGATGGGAGAACTGATAGGACTCCGTGTCCAATTCTAAGTGGGGAGGTCAGAGTGAGAAGTTAGGGGTGATGCCCAGGTTTCTTGCTTGAGTGACCAGGTAGCTAATGATGCTATTAGCCAAGAGGGGAAATACAGGGTTGCGAGAGGAGATGTGTCAGGATAGTAGTATTTTTTTTAAACACTGTATTCTAGTATACATTTTTCTCTATTCATTGTCTTAATAGTTAACATTTTTGTCAATAGACACTGTCACTTCTCACACAGTACATCAATTTTTCCCTCTCTACTCTTCTCCAGCCTTTCCCATTTTTCATTCCTCCACATCCTATTTTTCTCTCTTTTTTTTTTAACCTTATCTTTTTTTGTGAAATTAACACTGTCAATGGCACTCAGAATTAAGTTATTCATCCTCATGCTCAAATTCATAATCCCACCCCTAGAGAAACACTAAACAAGCAGATGGGAGTAATAACAAGAATGTTATCCTTTTCTCTGCACCCCATAAAGGAACCAACAGGAGAACCCCTTGGACAACCTGAGCCCCCATCCCCTATGTGACCAGGAACTGTAATGGTTTGGTACATTCTCTCTTCCTGATTCTACGTGCAGTGACGTAAAGTTGGTTGCTTGAAACGGGTTACAGTGGGAACTTTTACACCACGGAACTTGGCAAAATTCTGCAAATCTGGACTTTGTTTCCACCCCCATCAGTGGGGCTGGAAACAGGTTGTTAAATATTTATCAACACACCACAGATTCAGGCTGTCACCAAGATGAAGAGCCACATATTAATCTCACGCCAGACAGCACAAATCAGGGCTTCTCAACTCCGGCACATTTAGGACTTGGTAATTTTTTGTGGTGGCGGTGGCTTGTCCTGAGCATTGTAGAATTTAACAGCATCCCCAGCCTCCAGCCACTAGGTGCTACCCACTGACGACCCTCCCTCCCCCCAGTTATGACAACCAAAGATGTCTCCAGACATTTATCCCAAGGGGCAACATCACCCTGCCTGAGAACCACTAGCAAAAATGGATTTAACTGTATACCTATCCCTCAAGAAGCCTCCAAAATTATGACATTGAAAAGATCAGTGGGACGGGGGGGCGGGGGGGTGTGGGAGCAGGAATTCCCTGGCAGTCCAGTGATTAGGGGTCCACACTTTCACTGCCAAGGGTATGGGTTCGATCCCTGGTCGGGGAAATAAGATCAGTGGGTTTCAGATTAAGCCAACTTCGTTAGAGCACAGAGAGACTTGCTTGTGGATAGTAAAAGGTAACATTTATTTAACATTTACTTTGCGCCTGGCACAATTCCGAGCACGTTACACACACTAACTCATTTAACCTTCATTACTGTTTCAGGGAAGTAAATACTATTATTCCTATTTTACAGATAAGAAAACTGAGTCACAAAGGAGTTCAATCATTTGCTCAAGCTAATGAGTGACAAAACTGAGATTCATACCCGGTCAGTCTGGTTTCACAATCTGTGCCCTTATGTCTATGCTGCGGATGCCATCAGAAGTCCAGGGACTACATTACTCTGCCCTCCCCATCTATGAGTTCAAGGTTTTTTCCATTCAACCAGGAGTGTTTAGGATATGGAGAATTTGAAGGTCTCCTGCTAACACTTCCTAATTGGAGGACATCACTGACAGAAATCCTTTTAACCAGGATGTTGAGAAAGAATGCTTTCCTCATTTGATTCTGATCCACATGGGAAAAGTGTCTGTCATCGAGGATGAAAATGGCACACAAGTACCTACTGCATTGCAAAAAAAACCCAAAAAACAACAGAGAGCTTTTAGTTTTATAAATAACAAAGGGAAGGAGGATTTTCTGCAACTGCTTTGACATGATAGTCCTGATTTTAAACACATGCCATTGCATGAATAAAAAATTCAGTTCTCCCTGAGGTAGTATTCATGAGCTATCTAAAACAGAGTCCTGAATTACATAGGTAACTCCTAAGAAACTAAACCTCCCTTTTTGCATATTTTATATATGCAAAAACTATATATGACCTAATTTTTTTAAATGAAGCCAATTCCTTAAGGTAATAGTTCTCAAAGTGTGGACCAGCAGCATAGCATCACCTGGGAACTTATGAGAAATGCAAATTCTCAGGCCTCACCCCAGAATCAGCAACTCTGGGGATGAGGCCCAGCAATCAGGAGTTTCACAAACCCATTAGGTGATCGTGATGCGTGCCCAAGTTTGAGAATCACCATCTCAAGGTAGTATTGCTTAAGCAAGTCAGTTACTCTATATAAAAATGAAGAGTTTATACATAGCAAGTATAGATAGAACAAATCTGTTATCAAGTTGTTTAAACAACTTTCAAGTTGCTAAAAAAATTAAGTTGTAATAAAGTTATATAGGTAAATACCGTTGTTATAAAAACACGAGGTGATATATAATGTGCACTAGACTGGTCAGTTTCCTTCATTTCCTGGTGAGCTGACTCTAAGAATTACTTGATGCCTCTCTCAAATTTTACTTATTACCTGCCTTAATCCTAACAAGGTTAAATATGGCACACTTAAGTTTTGCATTTTTTCCCAACTCCATTTTTGTACACAACTCCTATCTTTAGGGACATCCTACCTACTATGCCCTTAAGATATTACAAACGTCAATACTTCAGTAATAGGAAATTTAACTCAACCCAAAACTATAATAATTTTTTAATCTATGCACATGGGAATTCAAAATATACAGTTTTGTACTACAAATGTTAAAACAACAGAACAGCTCAGAAAGACAGTAATTTAACTCCTGTAGCTAGGGTATCAGTAGAGTAAAAGTTTGCCCCCAAACCATTCCCTGCTCCAAGCTGTAAGACACTTCCCATTACGAATGCATGAATACGGCCGATTATATTGCTAGTAAAATTGAGACCTGACTGCTGAAACATTTACAGATTGAAAATTCAAATAGACGAAGGCCACCGACCCCTGATTCCTACACATATACAATGAAAGAGAACTATGCTATTAAAAAAAAAGAGAGAGCTATGCATCAGATCCCGCCCCCAAATACTATCCAGTCCAGCTCGTCGGGGTCATTCTTTCACTCCATGAACATTTATTATGTGCCTACTGTGTGCCACGCATTGCACAGGCAGTGAACAAAACTGACCCCCAAATCCCTTCCTCCTTAATAACAGGAATGTCTCCCTGGGAGGTTAGGCACTGGGAGACCAAGCCCTGGTTGTCCCCACCCCAAAAGGGTTAATCACACTGACACCCGCACCCAAAAGGCCCCCTAGACTTGCGGACACAGAGCCGCGGCCGCTAGGTTCTTTTATAATTGGGCCAAGACCTCTTGGGCAGGCTGGGGAAGCCCATGGCCTTGACCCTCCAGGGCACCCCAGCAGACAGGGAGCAAGGGACGCACACCCACCCCCCGCGCCACGTGCACACCCCGGCGCACGCCCCCACCGCCCTCCGCCCGTCCTGCACAGGCGCTGCCGCCGTCCGGCTCGCGCGTGCCCTGCACGGCGCTCGCGGCTTCTGACTCGGGGCCCGGACCCCCCACCAGCCCCGCTCCCACGAAGCCGCGACCCCGACCCCGCCCACAACCCCACCGGCCGTCCCCTCTTACCGGCGCACTGGGCCCGGCGCCCCGGCCTCCTGCCTCCTGCCTCTCGGCGGCCGCCTCGCGGACCTCCTCCTCCTCCTCCTCCTCCTCCTCCTCCTCGGCTGCCCCGGGAGCCCCTGCCGCGGCCCCGGCGGCCGCCTCTATCCCCGCCGCCGCCGCCTCTCGCCACCGCCGCCGGGGCGCCGGCCCGCTCGCGGTCGCCATCCCCGCTAGGCCAGCCGCGGCCGGGTCGGCGTCCTCGGCCGCCCCGAGCTCCGAGCTCCGCCTGCATCTGGCCACCGACGGCGGTGCTGAACGCGCGGGAGCCGGGCCGCCGCGGAGACGCCCTTGCCCCACCGGAAACGGGCCGCACGGAGGAGCCAGAGCTGCGACCGACGGGCCCCCGGTGACAGCGAGCGCGAGCGCGGCGTGCGGGGCCGGGTATGGAAGCTGGCCGCGGCGGGGGCGGGGCGGGGTGGGGCGGGCCGGGGGGGCGTGGGCGGGGAAGGGGGCGGGGCGGCCGGCCCCGGGCCTGGCAGGTGGGGCCGGAACCTGGTCTCCCGCAGGGCCGGGGGTTCCGAGGAAAGGGCTGACCAGTAGAAGCTGCAAGTGGGAGGGGTGTTTCTGGGGGAAGGGCCCTAGTAAGTAAAAGGATGGGTTATGAAATAAAGTTTATATAATATGAACTCGTTTTTTAATTAAAAGTAGAAAGACATACTGATACGGTGTATTTGCCTAAGAAAAGGTCTTAAAAAGTACATACCAAAACATTAGTGTTACCGAGTCCAAGCTCCTGCTGCGCGCTGCAGGACAGGCCAGTGAATCCCAGAGATGACTGGTTGGGGCAAGGAGTAACGACTTACCTGGAGAGACAGCAAACCGAGAAGATGGTGGACTCCTGACCCCAAGGAACCAGCTGCCTGCGTTGGCATTCAGGCTTCTTTTATACTAAAACGGGAGAGAGCAAAGTCAAACATGTCCGGGTTCTGGTCAGCCTCCTCTTCCTCCTTGCAGTCATTCACAGGTGGGCCTGGTCAGGAGGTTTCTTGTCAGCTAAAAGAAAAGGTATTCTAGCTTAATGCTCACTACCTGGGAGGCAGGGTTCCCAGAGATGGGCCATTATGTATAATTGAAGCTTACAGGCAACAGCCCTTTAGTGACTAACTTGTAATAGAATACAAAGGTTCTTCCCTATTACATTAGTGGTTAACTGTGGGGTGAGACTTCCAGTGAGTTAATTCTTCCATTTTTGTTTTCCTGTTTAGTCTCCTGATCTTCAAGAATGAATAGGTGTAATTTTTAAAGTTCCTTCATACCTCTGGGTTCAGGAGGAGGTATGAAGGAAGGGTGGGGTGCGGTCCTCAGGTGAGAGGTGTGGCCTGCCACAAGCCACCGGGAGTCCAGAGAACAGTGCAGCCTGTCATGGACAGAAGGGGCTCCCAGGATGTCAAAAGAATGTTTACAGAAATGACTGCTTTAGCTCACACTTATTGAGCACATGAGCATTTAATTCTCCTGTCAGCCCTGTGAGGTAGGTACTACTGTCATCCTTATTTTACAGATAAGGAAATAGCCCTAGAGAAGTTAAACCACTTGTCTGATGTGACACAGCTACGGTAGCGGTGGAAATGACATTCTAACTCAGGCAAGCTCTGTCTATCCATGTTTGTGTGTCGGTGTCACTTACTTAGTAGACAGTTTTGGGGACTCACCCATATTTTACGATTTAATCTTTTGTTCCTTTTTATTGCTAAGCAGTAGTTCATTTTATGGATCCAGTCTACTTTAACCAAGGGGGAAAAGGGCAGTTTTATATGGCTACATGGGAGCCATCTTTAACTTTGTATGACAAGGACTTCCCTGGTGGCGCAGTGGTTAAGAATCCGCCTGCCAGTGCAGGAGACACGGGTTCGAGCCCTGGTCCGGGAAGATCCCACAGGCCGCGGAGCAACTAAGCCCATGTGCCATAACTACTGAGCCTGCGCTCTAGAGTCCACGAGCCACAACTACTGAGCCCGCGAGCCGAGAGCCCGCGCTCCTCAACAAGAGAAGCCACTGCAATGAGAAGCCCGCACGTCGCAACGAACAGCAGCCCCCACTCGCCACAACTAGAGAAAGCCCACACGCAGCAACAAAGACCCAGTGCAGCCAAAAATAATACATAAAATTATTCTTTTTGAACAAAACTCTGTATTATAGAAACCACATGAAAATAATACAGAGAAGGGTTCAAACATCCATCATCCAATCAGTGTGGCGAAACAGGTGTTTGTTTTCCGAATCCTTTCTGTCCCTTTCTTACACTCATACATAGTTAACACTGTTCACTGCTTCTAATTATCTACTCTGTGGTTAGGCACAGTGCTTGGTCTTGACTGAAGATTGAGAAAAAAAGAAAAGAAAAAGAAAAAAGCCACAGTCCTTGCTCTCAAGTATCAGTAGCTCACTTCCCAGAAGGACGACTGTAAGTCTGTAAGCAGGTGACTGCACTATTGTGCTGAGTGCAGTGAGAGATTCAAGGTGAAGTCTGGAAGGAAGAAAAGTTGCACTGCCTCAATGAGTCACCCAGGGCTTCATGAGAAATAGACCCAGGAGCCAAGTCCTGATGGTTGAGCAGGACTTTGCCTGGTAAGTGGGACTAGAGAACTGCTGAAGGGTTGTCAACTGCAATCTTGAACAAAGTAACGCAGAGCACAGTTCTAAGTACTTCCCATATAGCACTTCCTTTAGACCTCACAGCAGCCTTATGAGGTACTACTCGTGTCATCCCTGTTTCACAGATGAGGGATCTAAGACGGAGACGTAAAGTAACTTCCAAATCACACAGCTAGTGAGTAATGGAATGACTGGAACCCAGGGCAGTCTGGCTTCAGGTTCTATGCTGTTAACCACTGTACTCAGAAAACCATTCTGTAGAGGAGAATCAGAATTCCAGGCAGCCATCAGGAAACTACTGGAAGAGTCCAGGCCACAAATCATTAGGGCCTAAATTGAGAGCTAAGAAGGAAGATAATGGGACAGGTAGGAGATGGGAGAACTGATAGGACTCCGTGTCCAATTCTAAGTGGGGAGGTCAGAGTGAGAAGTTAGGGGTGATGCCCAGGTTTCTTGCTTGAGTGACCAGGTAGCTAATGATGCTATTAGCCAAGAGGGGAAATACAGGGTTGCGAGAGGAGATGTGTCAGGATAGTAGTATTTTTTTTAAACACTGTATTCTATTATACATTTTTCTCTATTCATTGTCTTAATAGTTAACATTTTTGTCAATAGACACTGTCACTTCTCACACAGTACATCAATTTTTCCCTCTCTACTCTTCTCCAGCCTTTCCCATTTTTCATTCCTCCACATCCTATTTTTCTCTCTTTTTTTTTTAACCTTATCTTTTTTTGTGAAATTAACACTGTCAATGGCACTCAGAATTAAGTTATTCATCCTCATGCTCAAATTCATAATCCCACCCCTAGAGAAACACTAAACAAGCAGATGGGAGTAATAACAAGAATGTTATCCTTTTCTCTGCACCCCATAAAGGAACCAACAGGAGAACCCCTTGGACAACCTGAGCCCCCATCCCCTATGTGACCAGGAACTGTCATGGTTTGGTACATTCTCTCTTCCTGATTCTACGTGCAGTGACGTAAAGTTGGTTGCTTGAAACGGGTTACAGTGGGAACTTTTACACCACGGAACTTGGCAAAATTCTGCAAATCTGGACTTTGTTTCCACCCCCATCAGTGGGGCTGGAAACAGGTTGTTAAATATTTATCAACACACCACAGATTCAGGCTGTCACCAAGATGAAGAGCCACATATTAATCTCACGCCAGACAGCACAAATCAGGGCTTCTCAACTCCGGCACATTTAGGACTTGGTAATTTTTTGTGGTGGCGGTGGCTTGTCCTGAGCATTGTAGAATTTAACAGCATCCCCAGCCTCCAGCCACTAGGTGCTACCCACTGACGACCCTCCCTCCCCCCAGTTATGACAACCAAAGATGTCTCCAGACATTTATCCCAAGGGGCAACATCACCCTGCCTGAGAACCACTAGCAAAAATGGATTTAACTGTATACCTATCCCTCAAGAAGCCTCCAAAATTATGACATTGAAAAGATCAGTGGGACGGGGGGGCGGGGGGGTGTGGGAGCAGGAATTCCCTGGCAGTCCAGTGATTAGGGGTCCACACTTTCACTGCCAAGGGTATGGGTTCGATCCCTGGTCGGGGAAATAAGATCAGTGGGTTTCAGATTAAGCCAACTTCGTTAGAGCACAGAGAGACTTGCTTGTGGATAGTAAAAGGTAACATTTATTTAACATTTCCTTTGCGCCTGGCACAATTCCGAGCACGTTACACACACTAACTCATTTAACCTTCATTACTGTTTCTAGGAAGTAAATACTATTATTCCTATTTTACAGATAAGAAAACTGAGTCACAAAGGAGTTCAATCATTTGCTCAAGCTAATGAGTGACAAAACTGAGATTCATACCCGGTCAGTCTGGTTTCACAATCTGTGCCCTTATGTCTATGCTGCGGATGCCATCAGAAGTCCAGGGACTACATTACTCTGCCCTCCCCATCTATGAGTTCAAGGTTTTTTCCATTCAACCAGGAGTGTTTAGGATATGGAGAATTTGAAGGTCTCCTGCTAACACTTCCTAATTGGAGGACATCACTGACAGAAATCCTTTTAACCAGGATGTTGAGAAAGAATGCTTTCCTCATTTGATTCTGATCCACATGGGAAAAGTGTCTGTCATCGAGGATGAAAATGGCACACAAGTACCTACTGCATTGCAAAAAAAACCCAAAAAACAACAGAGAGCTTTTAGTTTTATAAATAACAAAGGGAAGGAGGATTTTCTGCAACTGCTTTGACATGATAGTCCTGATTTTAAATACATGCCATTGCATGAATAAAAAATTCAGTTCTCCCTGAGGTAGTATTCATGAGCTATCTAAAACAGAGTCCTGAATTACATAGGTAACTCCTAAGAAACTAAACCTCCCTTTTTGCATATTTTATATATGCAAAAACTATATATGACCTAATTTTTTTAAATGAAGCCAATTCCTTAAGGTAATAGTTCTCAAAGTGTGGACCAGCAGCATAGCATCACCTGGGAACTTATGAGAAATGCAAATTCTCAGGCCTCACCCCAGAATCAGCAACTCTGGGGATGAGGCCCAGCAATCAGGAGTTTCACAAACCCATTAGGTGATCGTGATGCGTGCCCAAGTTTGAGAATCACCATCTCAAGGTAGTATTGCTTAAGCAAGTCAGTTACTCTATATAAAAATGAAGAGTTTATACATAGCAAGTATAGATAGAACAAATCTGTTATCAAGTTGTTTAAACAACTTTCAAGTTGCTAAAAAAATTAAGTTGTAATAAAGTTATATAGGTAAATACCGTTGTTATAAAAACACGAGGTGATATATAATGTGCACTAGACTGGTCAGTTTCCTTCATTTCCTGGTGAGCTGACTCTAAGAATTACTTGATGCCTCTCTCAAATTTTACTTATTACCTGCCTTAATCCTAACAAGGTTAAATATGGCACACTTAAGTTTTGCATTTTTTCCCAACTCCATTTTTGTACACAACTCCTATCTTTAGGGACATCCTACCTACTATGCCCTTAAGATATTACAAACGTCAATACTTCAGTAATAGGAAATTTAACTCAACCCAAAACTATAATAATTTTTTAATCTATGCACATGGGAATTCAAAATATACAGTTTTGTACTACAAATGTTAAAACAACAGAACAGCTCAGAAAGACAGTAATTTAACTCCTGTAGCTAGGGTATCAGTAGAGTAAAAGTTTGCCCCCAAACCATTCCCTGCTCCAAGCTGTAAGACACTTCCCATTACGAATGCATGAATACGGCCGATTATATTGCTAGTAAAATTGAGACCTGACTGCTGAAACATTTACAGATTGAAAATTCAAATAGACGAAGGCCACCGACCCCTGATTCCTACACATATACAATGAAAGAGAACTATGCTGTTAAAAAAAAAGAGAGAGCTATGCATCAGATCCCGCCCCCAAATACTATCCAGTCCAGCTCGTCGGGGTCATTCTTTCACTCCATGAACATTTATTATGTGCCTACTGTGTGCCACGCATTGCACAGGCAGTGAACAAAACTGACCCCCAAATCCCTTCCTTCTTAATAACAGGAATGTCTCCCTGGGAGGTTAGGCACTGGGAGACCAAGCCCTGGTTGTCCCCACCCCAAAAGGGTTAATCACACTGACACCCGCACCCAAACGGCCCCCTAGACTTGCGGACACAGAGCCGCGGCCGCTAGGTTCTTTTATAATTGGGCCAAGACCTCTTGGGCAGGCTGGGGAAGCCCATGGCCTTGACCCTCCAGGGCACCCCAGCAGACAGGGAGCAAGGGACGCACACCCACCCCCCGCGCCACGTGCACACCCCGGCGCACGCCCCCACCGCCCTCCGCCCGTCCTGCACAGGCGCTGCCGCCGTCCGGCTCGCGCGTGCCCTGCACGGCGCTCGCGGCTTCTGACTCGGGGCCCGGACCCCCCACCAGCCCCGCTCCCACGAAGCCGCGACCCCGACCCCGCCCACAACCCCACCGGCCGTCCCCTCTTACCGGCGCACTGGGCCCGGCGCCCCGGCCTCCTGCCTCCTGCCTCTCGGCGGCCGCCTCGCGGACCTCCTCCTCCTCCTCCTCCTCCTCGGCTGCCCCGGGAGCCCCTGCCGCGGCCCCGGCGGCCGCCTCTATCCCCGCCGCCGCCGCCTCTCGCCACCGCCGCCGGGGCGCCGGCCCGCTCGCGGTCGCCATCCCCGCTAGGCCAGCCGCGGCCGGGTCGGCGTCCTCGGCCGCCCCGAGCTCCGAGCTCCGCCTGCATCTGGCCACCGACGGCGGTGCTGAACGCGCGGGAGCCGGGCCGCCGCGGAGACGCCCTTGCCCCACCGGAAACGGGCCGCACGGAGGAGCCGCGACCGACGGGCCCCCGGTGACAGCGAGCGCGAGCGCGGCGTGCGGGGCCGGGTATGGAAGCTGGCCGCGGCGGGGGCGGGGCGGGGTGGGGCGGGCCGGGGGGGCGTGGGCGGGGAAGGGGGCGGGGCGGCCGGCCCCGGGCCTGGCAGGTGGGGCCGGAACCTGGTCTCCCGCAGGGCCGGGGGTTCCGAGGAAAGGGCTGACCAGTAGAAGCTGCAAGTGGGAGGGGTGTTTCTGGGGGAAGGGCCCTAGTAAGTAAAAGGATGGGTTATGAAATAAAGTTTATATAATATGAACTCGTTTTTTAATTAAAAGTAGAAAGACATACTCATACGGTGTATTTGCCTAAGAAAAGGTCTTAAAAAGTACATACCAAAACATTAGTGTTACCGAGTCCAAGCTCCTGCTGCGCGCTGCAGGACAGGCCAGTGAATCCCAGAGATGACTGGTTGGGGCAAGGAGTAACGACTTACCTGGAGAGACAGCAAACCGAGAAGATGGTGGACTCCTGACCCCAAGGAACCAGCTGCCTGCGTTGGCATTCAGGCTTCTTTTATACTAAAACGGGAGAGAGCAAAGTCAAACATGTCCGGGTTCTGGTCAGCCTCCTCTTCCTCCTTGCAGTCATTCACAGGTGGGCCTGGTCAGGAGGTTTCTTGTCAGCTAAAAGAAAAGGTATTCTAGCTTAATGCTCACTACCTGGGAGGCAGGGTTCCCAGAGATGGGCCATTATGTATAATTGAAGCTTACAGGCAACAGCCCTTTAGTGACTAACTTGTAATAGAATACAAAGGTTCTTCCCTATTACATTAGTGGTTAACTGTGGGGTGAGACTTCCAGTGAGTTAATTCTTCCATTTTTGTTTTCCTGTTTAGTCTCCTGATCTTCAAGAATGAATAGGTGTAATTTTTAAAGTTCCTTCATACCTCTGGGTTCAGGAGGAGGTATGAAGGAAGGGTGGGGTGCGGTCCTCAGGTGAGAGGTGTGGCCTGCCACAAGCCACCGGGAGTCCAGAGAACAGTGCAGCCTGTCATGGACAGAAGGGGCTCCCAGGATGTCAAAAGAATGTTTACAGAAATGACTGCTTTAGCTCACACTTATTGAGCACATGAGCATTTAATTCTCCTGTCAGCCCTGTGAGGTAGGTACTACTGTCATCCTTATTTTACAGATAAGGAAATAGCCCTAGAGAAGTTAAACCACTTGTCTGATGTGACACAGCTACGGTAGCGGTGGAAATGACATTCTAACTCAGGCAAGCTCTGTCTATCCATGTTTGTGTGTCGGTGTCACTTACTTAGTAGACAGTTTTGGGGACTCACCCATATTTTACGATTTAATCTTTTGTTCCTTTTTATTGCTAAGCAGTAGTTCATTTTATGGATCCAGTCTACTTTAACCAAGGGGGAAAAGGGCAGTTTTATATGGCTACATGGGAGCCATCTTTAACTTTGTATGACAAGGACTTCCCTGGTGGCGCAGTGGTTAAGAATCCGCCTGCCAGTGCAGGAGACACGGGTTCGAGCCCTGGTCCGGGAAGATCCCACAGGCCGCGGAGCAACTAAGCCCATGTGCCATAACTACTGAGCCTGCGCTCTAGAGTCCACGAGCCACAACTACTGAGCCCGCGAGCCGAGAGCCCGCGCTCCTCAACAAGAGAAGCCACTGCAATGAGAAGCCCGCACGTCGCAACGAACAGCAGCCCCCACTCGCCACAACTAGAGAAAGCCCACACGCAGCAACAAAGACCCAGTGCAGCCAAAAATAATACATAAAATTATTCTTTTTGAACAAAACTCTGTATTATAGAAACCACATGAAAATAATACAGAGAAGGGTTCAAACATCCATCATCCAATCAGTGTGGCGAAACAGGTGTTTTTTTTCCGAATCCTTTCTGTCCCTTTCTTACACTCATACATAGTTAACACTGTTCACTGCTTCTAATTATCTACTCTGTGGTTAGGCACAGTGCTTGGTCTTGACTGAAGATTGAGAAAAAAAGAAAAGAAAAAGAAAAAAGCCACAGTCCTTGCTCTCAAGTATCAGTAGCTCACTTCCCAGAAGGACGACTGTAAGTCTGTAAGCAGGTGACTGCACTATTGTGCTGAGTGCAGTGAGAGATTCAAGGTGAAGTCTGGAAGGAAGAAAAGTTGCACTGCCTCAATGAGTCACCCAGGGCTTCATGAGAAATAGACCCAGGAGCCAAGTCCTGATGGTTGAGCAGGACTTTGCCTGGTAAGTGGGACTAGAGAACTGCTGAAGGGTTGTCAACTGCAATCTTGAACAAAGTAACGCAGAGCACAGTTCTAAGTACTTCCCATATAGCACTTCCTTTAGACCTCACAGCAGCCTTATGAGGTACTACTACTCGAGTCATCCCTGTTTCACAGATGAGGGATCTAAGACGGAGACGTAAAGTAACTTCCAAATCACACAGCTAGTGAGTAATGGAATGATTGGAACCCAGGGCAGTCTGGCTTCAGCTTCTATGCTGTTAACCACTGTACTCAGAAAACCATTCTGTAGAGGAGAATCAGAATTCCAGGCAGCCATCAGGAAACTACTGGAAGAGTCCAGGCCACAAATCATTAGGGCCTAAATTGAGAGCTAAGAAGGAAGATAATGGGACAGGTAGGAGATGGGAGAACTGATAGGACTCCGTGTCCAATTCTAAGTGGGGAGGTCAGAGTGAGAAGTTAGGGGTGATGCCCAGGTTTCTTGCTTGAGTGACCAGGTAGCTAATGATGCTATTAGCCAAGAGGGGAAATACAGGGTTGCGAGAGGAGATGTGTCAGGATAGTAGTATTTTTTTTAAACACTGTATTCTAGTATACATTTTTCTCTATTCATTGTCTTAATAGTTAACATTTTTGTCAATAGACACTGTCACTTCTCACACAGTACATCAATTTTTCCCTCTCTACTCTTCTCCAGCCTTTCCCATTTTTCATTCCTCCACATCCTATTTTTCTCTCTTTTTTTTTTAACCTTATCTTTTTTTGTGAAATTAACACTGTCAATGGCACTCAGAATTAAGTTATTCATCCTCATGCTCAAATTCATAATCCCACCCCTAGAGAAACACTAAACAAGCAGATGGGAGTAATAACAAGAATGTTATCCTTTTCTCTGCACCCCATAAAGGAACCAACAGGAGAACCCCTTGGACAACCTGAGCCCCCATCCCCTATGTGACCAGGAACTGTAATGGTTTGGTACATTCTCTCTTCCTGATTCTACGTGCAGTGACGTAAAGTTGGTTGCTTGAAACGGGTTACAGTGGGAACTTTTACACCACGGAACTTGGCAAAATTCTGCAAATCTGGACTTTGTTTCCACCCCCATCAGTGGGGCTGGAAACAGGTTGTTAAATATTTATCAACACACCACAGATTCAGGCTGTCACCAAGATGAAGAGCCACATATTAATCTCACGCCAGACAGCACAAATCAGGGCTTCTCAACTCCGGCACATTTAGGACTTGGTAATTTTTTGTGGTGGCGGTGGCTTGTCCTGAGCATTGTAGAATTTAACAGCATCCCCAGCCTCCAGCCACTAGGTGCTACCCACTGACGACCCTCCCTCCCCCCAGTTATGACAACCAAAGATGTCTCCAGACATTTATCCCAAGGGGCAACATCACCCTGCCTGAGAACCACTAGCAAAAATGGATTTAACTGTATACCTATCCCTCAAGAAGCCTCCAAAATTATGACATTGAAAAGATCAGTGGGACGGGGGGGCGGGGGGGTGTGGGAGCAGGAATTCCCTGGCAGTCCAGTGATTAGGGGTCCACACTTTCACTGCCAAGGGTATGGGTTCGATCCCTGGTCGGGGAAATAAGATCAGTGGGTTTCAGATTAAGCCAACTTCGTTAGAGCACAGAGAGACTTGCTTGTGGATAGTAAAAGGTAACATTTATTTAACATTTCCTTTGCGCCTGGCACAATTCCGAGCACGTTACACACACTAACTCATTTAACCTTCATTACTGTTTCTAGGAAGTAAATACTATTATTCCTATTTTACAGATAAGAAAACTGAGTCACAAAGGAGTTCAATCATTTGCTCAAGCTAATGAGTGACAAAACTGAGATTCATACCCGGTCAGTCTGGTTTCACAATCTGTGCCCTTATGTCTATGCTGCGGATGCCATCAGAAGTCCAGGGACTACATTACTCTGCCCTCCCCATCTATGAGTTCAAGGTTTTTTCCATTCAACCAGGAGTGTTTAGGATATGGAGAATTTGAAGGTCTCCTGCTAACACTTCCTAATTGGAGGACATCACTGACAGAAATCCTTTTAACCAGGATGTTGAGAAAGAATGCTTTCCTCATTTGATTCTGATCCACATGGGAAAAGTGTCTGTCATCGAGGATGAAAATGGCACACAAGTACCTACTGCATTGCAAAAAAAACCCAAAAAACAACAGAGAGCTTTTAGTTTTATAAATAACAAAGGGAAGGAGGATTTTCTGCAACTGCTTTGACATGATAGTCCTGATTTTAAATACATGCCATTGCATGAATAAAAAATTCAGTTCTCCCTGAGGTAGTATTCATGAGCTATCTAAAACAGAGTCCTGAATTACATAGGTAACTCCTAAGAAACTAAACCTCCCTTTTTGCATATTTTATATATGCAAAAACTATATATGACCTAATTTTTTTAAATGAAGCCAATTCCTTAAGGTAATAGTTCTCAAAGTGTGGACCAGCAGCATAGCATCACCTGGGAACTTATGAGAAATGCAAATTCTCAGGCCTCACCCCAGAATCAGCAACTCTGGGGATGAGGCCCAGCAATCAGGAGTTTCACAAACCCATTAGGTGATCGTGATGCGTGCCCAAGTTTGAGAATCACCATCTCAAGGTAGTATTGCTTAAGCAAGTCAGTTACTCTATATAAAAATGAAGAGTTTATACATAGCAAGTATAGATAGAACAAATCTGTTATCAAGTTGTTTAAACAACTTTCAAGTTGCTAAAAAAATTAAGTTGTAATAAAGTTATATAGGTAAATACCGTTGTTATAAAAACACGAGGTGATATATAATGTGCACTAGACTGGTCAGTTTCCTTCATTTCCTGGTGAGCTGACTCTAAGAATTACTTGATGCCTCTCTCAAATTTTACTTATTACCTGCCTTAATCCTAACAAGGTTAAATATGGCACACTTAAGTTTTGCATTTTTTCCCAACTCCATTTTTGTACACAACTCCTATCTTTAGGGACATCCTACCTACTATGCCCTTAAGATATTACAAACGTCAATACTTCAGTAATAGGAAATTTAACTCAACCCAAAACTATAATAATTTTTTAATCTATGCACATGGGAATTCAAAATATACAGTTTTGTACTACAAATGTTAAAACAACAGAACAGCTCAGAAAGACAGTAATTTAACTCCTGTAGCTAGGGTATCAGTAGAGTAAAAGTTTGCCCCCAAACCATTCCCTGCTCCAAGCTGTAAAACACTTCCCATTACGAATGCATGAATACGGCCGATTATATTGCTAGTAAAATTGAGACCTGACTGCTGAAACATTTACAGATTGAAAATTCAAATAGACGAAGGCCACCGACCCCTGATTCCTACACATATACAATGAAAGAGAACTATGCTGTTAAAAAAAAAGAGAGAGCTATGCATCAGATCCCGCCCCCAAATACTATCCAGTCCAGCTCCTCGGGGTCATTCTTTCACTCCATGAACATTTATTATGTGCCTACTGTGTGCCACGCATTGCACAGGCAGTGAACAAAACTGACCCCCAAATCCCTTCCTTCTTAATAACAGGAATGTCTCCCTGGGAGGTTAGGCACTGGGAGACCAAGCCCTGGTTGTCCCCACCCCAAAAGGGTTAATCACACTGACACCCGCACCCAAACGGCCCCCTAGACTTGCGGACACAGAGCCGCGGCCGCTAGGTTCTTTTATAATTGGGCCAAGACCTCTTGGGCAGGCTGGGGAAGCCCATGGCCTTGACCCTCCAGGGCACCCCAGCAGACAGGGAGCAAGGGACGCACACCCACCCCCCGCGCCACGTGCACACCCCGGCGCACGCCCCCACCGCCCTCCGCCCGTCCTGCACAGGCGCTGCCGCCGTCCGGCTCGCGCGTGCCCTGCACGGCGCTCGCGGCTTCTGACTCGGGGCCCGGACCCCCCACCAGCCCCGCTCCCACGAAGCCGCGACCCCGACCCCGCCCACAACCCCACCGGCCGTCCCCTCTTACCGGCGCACTGGGCCCGGCGCCCCGGCCTCCTGCCTCCTGCCTCCTGCCTCTCGGCGGCCGCCTCGCGGACCTCCTCCTCCTCCTCCTCCTCCTCCTCCTCCTCGGCTGCCCCAGGAGCCCCTGCCGCGGCCCCGGCGGCCGCCTCTATCCCCGCCGCCGCCGCCTCTCGCCACCGCCGCCGGGGCGCCGGCCCGCTCGCGGTCGCCATCCCCGCTAGGCCAGCCGCGGCCGGGTCGGCGTCCTCGGCCGCCCCGAGCTCCGAGCTCCGCCTGCATCTGGCCACCGACGGCGGTGCTGAACGCGCGGGAGCCGGGCCGCCGCGGAGACGCCCTTGCCCCACCGGAAACGGGCCGCACGGAGGAGCCGCGACCGACGGGCCCCCGGTGACAACGAGAGCGAGCGCAGCGTGCGGGGCCGGGTATGGAAGCTGGCCGCGGCGGGGGCGGGGCGGGGGGGGAAGGGGCGGGGCCGTCGGCCCCGGGCCTGGCAGGTGGGGCCGGAACCTGGTCTCCCGCAGGGCCGGGGGTTCCGAGGAAAGGGCTGACCAGTAGAAGCTGCAAGTGGGAGGGGTGTTTCTGGGGGAAGGGCCCTAGTAAGTAAAAGGATGGGTTATGAAATAAAGTTTATATAATACGAACTCGTTTTTTAATTAAAAGTAGAAAGACATACTCATACGGTGTATTTGCCTAAGAAAAGGTCTTAAAAAGTATATACCAAAACATTAGTGTTACCGAGTCCAAGCTCCTGCTGCGCGCTGCAGGACAGGCCAGTGAATCCCAGAGATGACTGGTTGGGGCAAGGAGTAACGACTTACCTGGAGAGACAGCAAACCGAGAAGATGGTGGACTCCTGACCCCAAGGAACCAGCTGCCTGCGTTGGCATTCAGGCTTCTTTTATACTAAAACGGGAGAGAGCAAAGTCAAACATGTCCGGGTTCTGGTCAGCCTCCTCTCTTCCTCCTTGCAGTCATTCACAGGTGGGCCTGGTCAGGATGTTTCTTGTCAGCTAAAAGAAAAGGTATTCTAGCTTAATGCTCACTACCTGGGAGGCAGGGTTCCCAGAGATGGGCCATTATGTATAATTGAAGCTTACAGGCAACAGCCCTTTAGTGACTAACTTGTAATAGAATACAAAGGTTCTTCCCTATTACATTAGTGGTTAACTGTGGGGTGAGACTTCCAGTGAGTTAATTCTTCCATTTTTGTTTTCCTGTTTAGTCTCCTGATCTTCAAGAATGAATAGGTGTAATTTTTAAAGTTCCTTCATACCTCTGGGTTCAGGAGGAGGTAAGAAGGAAGGGTGGGGTGCGGTCCTCAGGTGAGAGGTGTGGCCTGCCACAAGCCACCGGGAGTCCAGAGAACAGTGCAGCCTGTCATGGACAGAAGGGGCTCCCAGGATGTCAAAAGAATGTTTACAGAAATGACTGCTTTAGCTCACACTTATTGAGCACATGAGCATTTAATTCTCCTGTCAGCCCTGTGAGGTAGGTACTACTGTCATCCTTATTTTACAGATAAGGAAATAGCCCTAGAGAAGTTAAACCACTTGTCTGATGTGACACAGCTACGGTAGCGGTGGAAATGACATTCTAACTCAGGCAAGCTCTGTCTATCCATGTTTGTGTGTCAGTGTCACTTACTTAGTAGACAGTTTTGGGGACTCACCCATATTTTACGATTTAATATTTTGTTCCTTTTTATTGCTAAGCAGTAGTTCATTTTATGGATCCAGTCTACTTTAACCAAGGGGGAAAAGGGCAGTTTTATATGGATACATGGGAGCCATTTTTAACTTTGTATGACAAGGACTTCCCTGGTGGTGCAGTGGTTAAGAATCCGCCTGCCAGTGCAGGAGACACAGGTTCGAGCCCTGGTCCGGGAAGATCCCACATGCCGCGGAGCAACTAAGCCCATGTGCCATAACTACTGAGCCTGCGCTCTAGAGTCCACGAGCCACAACTACTGAGCCCGCGAGCCGAGAGCCCGCGCTCCTCAACAAGAGAAGCCACTGCAATGAGAAGCCCGCACGTCGCAACGAACAGCAGCCCCCACTCGCCACAACTAGAGAAAGCCCACACGCAGCAACAAAGACCCAATGCAGCCAAAAATAATACATAAAATTATTCTTCTTGAAAAAAACTTTGTATTATAGAAACCACATGAAAATAATACAGAGAAGGGTTCAAACATCCATCATCCAATCAGTGTGGCGAAACAGGTGTTTTTTTTCCGAATCCTTTCTGTCCCTTTCTTACACTCATACATAGTTAACACTGTTCACTGCTTCTAATTATCTACTCTGTGGTTAGGCACAGTGCTTGGTCTTGAAGATTGAGAAAAAAGAAAAGAAAAAGAAAAAAGCCACAGTCCTTGCTCTCAAGTATCAGTAGCTCACTTCCCAGAAGGACGACTGTAAGTCTGTAAGCAGGTGACTGCACTATTGTGCTGAGTGCAGTGAGAGATTCAAGGTGAAGTCTGGAAGGAAGAAAAGTTGAACTGCCTCAATGAGTCACCCAGGGCTTCATGAGAAATAGACCCAGGAGCCAAGTCCTGATGGTTGAGCAGGACTTTGCCTGGTAAGTGGGACTAGAGAACTGCTGAAGGGTTGTCAACTGCAATCTTGAACAAAGTAACGCAGAGCACAGTTCTAAGTACTTCCCATATAGCACTTCCTTTAGACCTCACAGCAGCCTTATGAGGTACTACTACTCGAGTCATCCCTGTTTCACAGATGAGGGATCTAAGACGGAGACGTAAAGTAACTTCCAAATCACACAGCTAGTGAGTAATGGAATGATTGGAACCCAGGGCAGTCTGGCTTCAGCTTCTATGCTGTTAACCACTGTACTCAGAAAACCATTCTGTAGAGGAGAATCAGAATTCCAGGCAGCCATCAGGAAACTACTGGAAGAGTCCAGGCCACAAATCATTAGGGCCTAAATTGAGAGCTAAGAAGGAAGATAATGGGACAGATAGGAGATGGGAGAACTGATAGGACTCCGTGTCCAATTCTAAGTGGGGAGGTCAGAGTGAGAAGTTAGGGGTGATGCCCAGGTTTCTTGCTTGAGTGACCAGGTAGCTAATGATGCTATTAGTCAAGAGGGGAAATACAGGGTTGGGAGAGGAGATGTGTCAGGATAATAGTATTTTTTTTTTAACACTGTATTCTATTATACATTTTTCTCTATTCATTGTCTTAATAGTTAACATTTTTGTCAATAGACACTGTCACTTCTCACACAGTACATCAATTCTTCCCTCTCTACTCTTCTCCAGCCTTTCCCATTGTTCATTCCTCCACATCCTATTTTTCTCTCTTGTTTTTTAACCTTATCTTTTTTTGTGAAATTAACACTGTCAATGGCACTCAGAATTAAGTTATTCATCCTCATGCTCAAATTCATAATCCCACCCCTAGAGAAACACTAAACAAGCAGATGGGAGTAATAACAAGAATTTTATCCTTTTCTCTGCACCCCATAAAGGAACCAACAGGAGAACCCCTTGGACAACCTGAGCCCCCATCGCCTATGTGACCAGGAACTGTAATGTTTTGGTACATTCTCTCTTTCTAATTCTACGTGCAGTGACATAAAGTTGGTTGCCTGAAAGGGGTTACAGTGGGAACTTTTACACCACGGAACTTGGCAAAATTCTGCAAATCAGGACTTTGTTTCCACCCCCATCAGTGGGGCTGGAAACAGGTTGTTAAATATTTATCAACACACCACAGATTCAGGCTGTCATCAAGATGAAGAGCCACATATTAATCTCACGCCAGACAGCACACAAATCAGGGCTTCTCAACTCCGGCACATTTAGGACTTGGTAATTTTTTGTGGTGGCGGTGGCTTGTCCTGAGCATTGTAGAATTTAACAGCATCCCCAGCCTCCAGCCACTAGGTGCTACCCACTGACGACCCTCCCTCCCCCCAGTTATGACAACCAAAGATGTCTCCAGACATTTATCCCAAGGGGCAACATCACCCTGCCTGAGAACCACTAGCAAAAATGGATTTAACTGTATACCTATCCCTCAAGAAGCCTCCAAAATTATGACATTGAAAAGATCAGTGGGACGGGGGGCGGGCGGGGTGCTGGGGTGAGTGGGAGCAGGAATTCCCTGGCAGTCCAGTGATTAGGGGTCCACACTTTCACTGCCAAGGGTATGGGTTCAATCCCTGGTCGGGGAAATAAGATCAGTGGGTTTCAGATTAAGCCAACTTCGTTAGAGCACAGAGAGACTTGCTTGTGGATAGTAAAAGGTAACATTTATTTAACATTTACTTTGCGCCTGGCACAATTCCGAGCACGTTACACACACTAACTCATTTAACCTTCATTACTATTTCTAGGAAGTAAATACTATTATTCCTATTTTACAGATAAGAAAACTGAGTCACAAAGGAGTTCAATCATTTGCTCAAGCTAATGAGTGACAAAACTGAGATTCATACCCGGTCAGTCTGGTTTCACAATCTGTGCCCTTATGTCTATGCTGCGGATGCCATCAGAAGTCCAGGGACTACATTACTCTGCCCTCCCCATCTATGAGTTCAAGGTTTTTTCCATTCAACCAGGAGTGTTTAGGATATGGAGAATTTGAAGGTCTCCTGCTAACACTTCCTAATTGGAGGACATCACTGACAGAAATCCTTTTAACCAGGATGTTGAGAAAGAATGCTTTCCTCATTTGATTCTGATCCACATGGGAAAAGTGTCTGTCATCGAGGATGAAAATGGCACACAAGTACCTACTGCATTGCAAAAAAACCCCAAAAAACAACAGAGAGCTTTTAGTTTTATAAATAACAAAGGGAAGGAGGATTTTCTGCAACTGCTTTGACATGATAGTCCTGATTTTAAATACATGCCATTGCATGAATAAAAAATTCAGTTCTCCCTGAGGTAGTATTCATGAGCTATCTAAAACAGAGTCCTGAATTACATAGGTAACTCCTAAGAAACTAAACCTCCCTTTTTGCATATTTTATATATGCAAAAACTATATATGACCTAATTTTTTTAAATGAAGCCAATTCCTTAAGGTAATAGTTCTCAAAGTGTGGACCAGCAGCATAGCATCACCTGGGAACTTATGAGAAATGCAAATTCTCAGGCCTCACCCCAGAATCAGCAACTCTGGGGATGAGGCCCAGCAATCAGGAGTTTCACAAACCCATTAGGTGATCGTGATGCGTGCCCAAGTTTGAGAATCACCATCTCAAGGTAGTATTGCTTAAGCAAGTCAGTTACTCTATATAAAAATGAAGAGTTTATACATAGCAAGTATAGATAGAACAAATCTGTTATCAAGTTGTTTAAACAACTTTCAAGTTGCTAAAAAAATTAAGTTGTAATAAAGTTATATAGGTAAATACCGTTGTTATAAAAACACGAGGTGATATATAATGTGCACTAGACTGGTCAGTTTCCTTCATTTCCTGGTGAGCTGACTCTAAGAATTACTTGATGCCTCTCTCAAATTTTACTTATTACCTGCCTTAATCCTAACAAGGTTAAATATGGCACACTTAAGTTTTGCATTTTTTCCCAACTCCATTTTTGTACACAACTCCTATCTTTAGGGACATCCTACCTACTATGCCCTTAAGATATTACAAACGTCAATACTTCAGTAATAGGAAATTTAACTCAACCCAAAACTATAATAATTTTTTAATCTATGCACATGGGAATTCAAAATATACAGTTTTGTACTACAAATGTTAAAACAACAGAACAGCTCAGAAAGACAGTAATTTAACTCCTGTAGCTAGGGTATCAGTAGAGTAAAAGTTTGCCCCCAAACCATTCCCTGCTCCAAGCTGTAAGACACTTCCCATTACGAATGCATGAATACGGCCGATTATATTGCTAGTAAAATTGAGACCTGACTGCTGAAACATTTACAGATTGAAAATTCAAATAGACGAAGGCCACCGACCCCTGATTCCTACACATATACAATGAAAGAGAACTATGCTATTAAAAAAAAAGAGAGAGCTATGCATCAGATCCCGCCCCCAAATACTATCCAGTCCAGCTCGTCGGGGTCATTCTTTCACTCCATGAACATTTATTATGTGCCTACTGTGTGCCACGCATTGCACAGGCAGTGAACAAAACTGACCCCCAAATCCCTTCCTTCTTAATAACAGGAATGTCTCCCTGGGAGGTTAGGCACTGGGAGACCAAGCCCTGGTTGTCCCCACCCCAAAAGGGTTAATCACACTGACACCCGCACCCAAACGGCCCCCTAGACTTGCGGACACAGAGCCGCGGCCGCTAGGTTCTTTTATAATTGGGCCAAGACCTCTTGGGCAGGCTGGGGAAGCCCATGGCCTTGACCCTCCAGGGCACCCCAGCAGACAGGGAGCAAGGGACGCACACCCACCCCCCGCGCCACGTGCACACCCCGGCGCACGCCCCCACCGCCCTCCGCCCGTCCTGCACAGGCGCTGCCGCCGTCCGGCTCGCGCGTGCCCTGCACGGCGCTCGCGGCTTCTGACTCGGGGCCCGGACCCCCCACCAGCCCCGCTCCCACGAAGCCGCGACCCCGACCCCGCCCACAACCCCACCGGCCGTCCCCTCTTACCGGCGCACTGGGCCCGGCGCCCCGGCCTCCTGCCTCCTGCCTCCTGCCTCTCGGCGGCCGCCTCGCGGACCTCCTCCTCCTCCTCCTCCTCCTCCTCCTCCTCGGCTGCCCCAGGAGCCCCTGCCGCGGCCCCGGCGGCCGCCTCTATCCCCGCCGCCGCCGCCTCTCGCCACCGCCGCCGGGGCGCCGGCCCGCTCGCGGTCGCCATCCCCGCTAGGCCAGCCGCGGCCGGGTCGGCGTCCTCGGCCGCCCCGAGCTCCGAGCTCCGCCTGCATCTGGCCACCGACGGCGGTGCTGAACGCGCGGGAGCCGGGCCGCCGCGGAGACGCCCTTGCCCCACCGGAAACGGGCCGCACGGAGGAGCCGCGACCGACGGGCCCCCGGTGACAACGAGAGCGAGCGCAGCGTGCGGGGCCGGGTATGGAAGCTGGCCGCGGCGGGGGCGGGGCGGGGGGGGAAGGGGCGGGGCCGTCGGCCCCGGGCCTGGCAGGTGGGGCCGGAACCTGGTCTCCCGCAGGGCCGGGGGTTCCGAGGAAAGGGCTGACCAGTAGAAGCTGCAAGTGGGAGGGGTGTTTCTGGGGGAAGGGCCCTAGTAAGTAAAAGGATGGGTTATGAAATAAAGTTTATATAATACGAACTCGTTTTTTAATTAAAAGTAGAAAGACATACTCATACGGTGTATTTGCCTAAGAAAAGGTCTTAAAAAGTATATACCAAAACATTAGTGTTACCGAGTCCAAGCTCCTGCTGCGCGCTGCAGGACAGGCCAGTGAATCCCAGAGATGACTGGTTGGGGCAAGGAGTAACGACTTACCTGGAGAGACAGCAAACCGAGAAGATGGTGGACTCCTGACCCCAAGGAACCAGCTGCCTGCGTTGGCATTCAGGCTTCTTTTATACTAAAACGGGAGAGAGCAAAGTCAAACATGTCCGGGTTCTGGTCAGCCTCCTCTCTTCCTCCTTGCAGTCATTCACAGGTGGGCCTGGTCAGGATGTTTCTTGTCAGCTAAAAGAAAAGGTATTCTAGCTTAATGCTCACTACCTGGGAGGCAGGGTTCCCAGAGATGGGCCATTATGTATAATTGAAGCTTACAGGCAACAGCCCTTTAGTGACTAACTTGTAATAGAATACAAAGGTTCTTCCCTATTACATTAGTGGTTAACTGTGGGGTGAGACTTCCAGTGAGTTAATTCTTCCATTTTTGTTTTCCTGTTTAGTCTCCTGATCTTCAAGAATGAATAGGTGTAATTTTTAAAGTTCCTTCATACCTCTGGGTTCAGGAGGAGGTAAGAAGGAAGGGTGGGGTGCGGTCCTCAGGTGAGAGGTGTGGCCTGCCACAAGCCACCGGGAGTCCAGAGAACAGTGCAGCCTGTCATGGACAGAAGGGGCTCCCAGGATGTCAAAAGAATGTTTACAGAAATGACTGCTTTAGCTCACACTTATTGAGCACATGAGCATTTAATTCTCCTGTCAGCCCTGTGAGGTAGGTACTACTGTCATCCTTATTTTACAGATAAGGAAATAGCCCTAGAGAAGTTAAACCACTTGTCTGATGTGACACAGCTACGGTAGCGGTGGAAATGACATTCTAACTCAGGCAAGCTCTGTCTATCCATGTTTGTGTGTCAGTGTCACTTACTTAGTAGACAGTTTTGGGGACTCACCCATATTTTACGATTTAATATTTTGTTCCTTTTTATTGCTAAGCAGTAGTTCATTTTATGGATCCAGTCTACTTTAACCAAGGGGGAAAAGGGCAGTTTTATATGGATACATGGGAGCCATTTTTAACTTTGTATGACAAGGACTTCCCTGGTGGTGCAGTGGTTAAGAATCCGCCTGCCAGTGCAGGAGACACAGGTTCGAGCCCTGGTCCGGGAAGATCCCACATGCCGCGGAGCAACTAAGCCCATGTGCCATAACTACTGAGCCTGCGCTCTAGAGTCCACGAGCCACAACTACTGAGCCCGCGAGCCGAGAGCCCGCGCTCCTCAACAAGAGAAGCCACTGCAATGAGAAGCCCGCACGTCGCAACGAACAGCAGCCCCCACTCGCCACAACTAGAGAAAGCCCACACGCAGCAACAAAGACCCAATGCAGCCAAAAATAATACATAAAATTATTCTTCTTGAAAAAAACTTTGTATTATAGAAACCACATGAAAATAATACAGAGAAGGGTTCAAACATCCATCATCCAATCAGTGTGGCGAAACAGGTGTTTTTTTTCCGAATCCTTTCTGTCCCTTTCTTACACTCATACATAGTTAACACTGTTCACTGCTTCTAATTATCTACTCTGTGGTTAGGCACAGTGCTTGGTCTTGAAGATTGAGAAAAAAGAAAAGAAAAAGAAAAAAGCCACAGTCCTTGCTCTCAAGTATCAGTAGCTCACTTCCCAGAAGGACGACTGTAAGTCTGTAAGCAGGTGACTGCACTATTGTGCTGAGTGCAGTGAGAGATTCAAGGTGAAGTCTGGAAGGAAGAAAAGTTGAACTGCCTCAATGAGTCACCCAGGGCTTCATGAGAAATAGACCCAGGAGCCAAGTCCTGATGGTTGAGCAGGACTTTGCCTGGTAAGTGGGACTAGAGAACTGCTGAAGGGTTGTCAACTGCAATCTTGAACAAAGTAACGCAGAGCACAGTTCTAAGTACTTCCCATATAGCACTTCCTTTAGACCTCACAGCAGCCTTATGAGGTACTACTACTCGAGTCATCCCTGTTTCACAGATGAGGGATCTAAGACGGAGACGTAAAGTAACTTCCAAATCACACAGCTAGTGAGTAATGGAATGATTGGAACCCAGGGCAGTCTGGCTTCAGCTTCTATGCTGTTAACCACTGTACTCAGAAAACCATTCTGTAGAGGAGAATCAGAATTCCAGGCAGCCATCAGGAAACTACTGGAAGAGTCCAGGCCACAAATCATTAGGGCCTAAATTGAGAGCTAAGAAGGAAGATAATGGGACAGATAGGAGATGGGAGAACTGATAGGACTCCGTGTCCAATTCTAAGTGGGGAGGTCAGAGTGAGAAGTTAGGGGTGATGCCCAGGTTTCTTGCTTGAGTGACCAGGTAGCTAATGATGCTATTAGTCAAGAGGGGAAATACAGGGTTGGGAGAGGAGATGTGTCAGGATAATAGTATTTTTTTTTTAACACTGTATTCTATTATACATTTTTCTCTATTCATTGTCTTAATAGTTAACATTTTTGTCAATAGACACTGTCACTTCTCACACAGTACATCAATTCTTCCCTCTCTACTCTTCTCCAGCCTTTCCCATTGTTCATTCCTCCACATCCTATTTTTCTCTCTTGTTTTTTAACCTTATCTTTTTTTGTGAAATTAACACTGTCAATGGCACTCAGAATTAAGTTATTCATCCTCATGCTCAAATTCATAATCCCACCCCTAGAGAAACACTAAACAAGCAGATGGGAGTAATAACAAGAATTTTATCCTTTTCTCTGCACCCCATAAAGGAACCAACAGGAGAACCCCTTGGACAACCTGAGCCCCCATCGCCTATGTGACCAGGAACTGTAATGTTTTGGTACATTCTCTCTTTCTAATTCTACGTGCAGTGACATAAAGTTGGTTGCCTGAAAGGGGTTACAGTGGGAACTTTTACACCACGGAACTTGGCAAAATTCTGCAAATCAGGACTTTGTTTCCACCCCCATCAGTGGGGCTGGAAACAGGTTGTTAAATATTTATCAACACACCACAGATTCAGGCTGTCATCAAGATGAAGAGCCACATATTAATCTCACGCCAGACAGCACACAAATCAGGGCTTCTCAACTCCGGCACATTTAGGACTTGGTAATTTTTTGTGGTGGCGGTGGCTTGTCCTGAGCATTGTAGAATTTAACAGCATCCCCAGCCTCCAGCCACTAGGTGCTACCCACTGACGACCCTCCCTCCCCCCAGTTATGACAACCAAAGATGTCTCCAGACATTTATCCCAAGGGGCAACATCACCCTGCCTGAGAACCACTAGCAAAAATGGATTTAACTGTATACCTATCCCTCAAGAAGCCTCCAAAATTATGACATTGAAAAGATCAGTGGGACGGGGGGCGGGCGGGGTGCTGGGGTGAGTGGGAGCAGGAATTCCCTGGCAGTCCAGTGATTAGGGGTCCACACTTTCACTGCCAAGGGTATGGGTTCAATCCCTGGTCGGGGAAATAAGATCAGTGGGTTTCAGATTAAGCCAACTTCGTTAGAGCACAGAGAGACTTGCTTGTGGATAGTAAAAGGTAACATTTATTTAACATTTACTTTGCGCCTGGCACAATTCCGAGCACGTTACACACACTAACTCATTTAACCTTCATTACTATTTCTAGGAAGTAAATACTATTATTCCTATTTTACAGATAAGAAAACTGAGTCACAAAGGAGTTCAATCATTTGCTCAAGCTAATGAGTGACAAAACTGAGATTCATACCCGGTCAGTCTGGTTTCACAATCTGTGCCCTTATGTCTATGCTGCGGATGCCATCAGAAGTCCAGGGACTACATTACTCTGCCCTCCCCATCTATGAGTTCAAGGTTTTTTCCATTCAACCAGGAGTGTTTAGGATATGGAGAATTTGAAGGTCTCCTGCTAACACTTCCTAATTGGAGGACATCACTGACAGAAATCCTTTTAACCAGGATGTTGAGAAAGAATGCTTTCCTCATTTGATTCTGATCCACATGGGAAAAGTGTCTGTCATCGAGGATGAAAATGGCACACAAGTACCTACTGCATTGCAAAAAAACCCCAAAAAACAACAGAGAGCTTTTAGTTTTATAAATAACAAAGGGAAGGAGGATTTTCTGCAACTGCTTTGACATGATAGTCCTGATTTTAAATACATGCCATTGCATGAATAAAAAATTCAGTTCTCCCTGAGGTAGTATTCATGAGCTATCTAAAACAGAGTCCTGAATTACATAGGTAACTCCTAAGAAACTAAACCTCCCTTTTTGCATATTTTATATATGCAAAAACTATATATGACCTAATTTTTTTAAATGAAGCCAATTCCTTAAGGTAATAGTTCTCAAAGTGTGGACCAGCAGCATAGCATCACCTGGGAACTTATGAGAAATGCAAATTCTCAGGCCTCACCCCAGAATCAGCAACTCTGGGGATGAGGCCCAGCAATCAGGAGTTTCACAAACCCATTAGGTGATCGTGATGCGTGCCCAAGTTTGAGAATCACCATCTCAAGGTAGTATTGCTTAAGCAAGTCAGTTACTCTATATAAAAATGAAGAGTTTATACATAGCAAGTATAGATAGAACAAATCTGTTATCAAGTTGTTTAAACAACTTTCAAGTTGCTAAAAAAATTAAGTTGTAATAAAGTTATATAGGTAAATACCGTTGTTATAAAAACACGAGGTGATATATAATGTGCACTAGACTGGTCAGTTTCCTTCATTTCCTGGTGAGCTGACTCTAAGAATTACTTGATACCTCTCTCAAATTTTACTTATTACCTGCCTTAATCCTAACAAGGTTAAATATGGCACACTTAAGTTTTGCATTTTTTCCCAACTCCATTTTTGTACACAACTCCTATCTTTAGGGACATCCTACCTACTATGCCCTTAAGATATTACAAACGTCAATACTTCAGTAATAGGAAATTTAACTCAACCCAAAACTATAATAATTTTTTAATCTATGCACATGGGAATTCAAAATATACAGTTTTGTACTACAAATGTTAAAACAACAGAACAGCTCAGAAAGACAGTAATTTAACTCCTGTAGCTAGGGTATCAGTAGAGTAAAAGTTTGCCCCCAAACCATTCCCTGCTCCAAGCTGTAAGACACTTCCCATTACGAATGCATGAATACGGCCGATTATAGTGCTAGTAAAATTGAGACCTGACTGCTGAAACATTTACAGATTGAAAATTCAAATAGACGAAGGCCACCGACCCCTGATTCCTACACATATACAATGAAAGAGAACTATGCTATTAAAAAAAAAGAGAGAGCTATGCATCAGATCCCGCCCCCAAATACTATCCAGTCCAGCTCGTCGGGGTCATTCTTTCACTCCATGAACATTTATTATGTGCCTACTGTGTGCCACGCATTGCACAGGCAGTGAACAAAACTGACCCCCAAATCCCTTCCTCCTTAATAACAGGAATGTCTCCCTGGGAGGTTAGGCACTGGGAGACCAAGCCCTGGTTGTCCCCACCCCAAAAGGGTTAATCACACTGACACCCGCACCCAAACGGCCCCCTAGACTTGCGGACACAGAGCCGCGGCCGCTAGGTTCTTTTATAATTGGGCCAAGACCTCTTGGGCAGGCTGGGGAAGCCCATGGCCTTGACCCTCCAGGGCACCCCAGCAGACAGGGAGCAAGGGACGCACACCCACCCCCCGCGCCACGTGCACACCCCGGCGCACGCCCCCACCGCCCTCCGCCCGTCCTGCACAGGCGCTGCCGCCGTCCGGCTCGCGCGTGCCCTGCACGGCGCTCGCGGCTTCTGACTCGGGGCCCGGACCCCCCACCAGCCCCGCTCCCACGAAGCCGCGACCCCGACCCCGCCCACAACCCCACCGGCCGTCCCCTCTTACCGGCGCACTGGGCCCGGCGCCCCGGCCTCCTGCCTCCTGCCTCTCGGCGGCCGCCTCGCGGACCTCCTCCTCCTCCTCCTCCTCCTCCTCCTCGGCTGCCCCGGGAGCCCCTGCCGCGGCCCCGGCGGCCGCCTCTATCCCCGCCGCCGCCGCCTCTCGCCACCGCCGCCGGGGCGCCGGCCCGCTCGCGGTCGCCATCCCCGCTAGGCCAGCCGCGGCCGGGTCGGCGTCCTCGGCCGCCCCGAGCTCCGAGCTCCGCCTGCATCTGGCCACCGACGGCGGTGCTGAACGCGCGGGAGCCGGGCCGCCGCGGAGACGCCCTTGCCCCACCGGAAACGGGCCGCACGGAGGAGCCGGAGCCGCGACCGACGGGCCCCCGGTGACAGCGAGCGCGAGCGCGGCGTGCGGGGCCGGGTATGGAAGCTGGCCGCGGCGGGGGCGGGGCGGGGCGGGGCGGGCCGGGGGGGCGTGGGCGGGGAAGGGGGCGGGGCGGCCGGCCCCGGGCCTGGCAGGTGGGGCCGGAACCTAGTCTCCCGCAGGGCCGGGGGTTCCGAGGAAAGGGCTGACCAGTAGAAGCTGCAAGTGGGAGGGGTGTTTCTGGGGGAAGGGCCCTAGTAAGTAAAAGGATGGGTTATGAAATAAAGTTTATATAATACGAACTCGTTTTTTAATTAAAAGTAGAAAGACATACTCATACGGTGTATTTGCCTAAGAAAAGGTCTTAAAAAGTATATACCAAAACATTAGTGTTACCGAGTCCAAGCTCCTGCTGCGCGCTGCAGGACAGGCCAGTGAATCCCAGAGATGACTGGTTGGGGCAAGGAGTAACGACTTACCTGGAGAGACAGCAAACCGAGAAGATGGTGGACTCCTGACCCCAAGGAACCAGCTGCCTGCGTTGGCATTCAGGCTTCTTTTATACTAAAACGGGAGAGAGCAAAGTCAAACATGTCCGGGTTCTGGTCAGCCTCCTCTTCCTCCTTGCAGTCATTCACAGGTGGGCCTGGTCAGGAGGTTTCTTGTCAGCTAAAAGAAAAGGTATTCTAGCTTAATGCTCACTACCTGGGAGGCAGGGTTCCCAGAGATGGGCCATTATGTATAATTGAAGCTTACAGGCAACAGCCCTTTAGTGACTAACTTGTAATAGAATACAAAGGTTCTTCCCTATTACATTAGTGGTTAACTGTGGGGTGAGACTTCCAGTGAGTTAATTCTTCCATTTTTGCTTTCCTGTTTAGTCTCCTGATCTTCAAGAATGAATAGGTGTAATTTTTAAAGTTCCTTCATACCTCTGGGTTCAGGAGGAGGTATGAAGGAAGGGTGGGGTGCGGTCCTCAGGTGACAGGTGTGGCCTGCCACAAGCCACCGGGAGTCCAGAGAACAGTGCAGCCTGTCATGGACAGAAGGGGCTCCCAGGATGTCAAAAGAATGTTTACAGAAATGACTGCTTTAGCTCACACTTATTGAGCACATGAGCATTTAATTCTCCTGTCAGCCCTGTGAGGTAGGTACTACTGTCATCCTTATTTTACAGATAAGGAAATAGCCCTAGAGAAGTTAAACCACTTGTCTGATGTGACACAGCTACGGTAGCGGTGGAAATGACATTCTAACTCAGGCAAGCTCTGTCTATCCATGTTTGTGTGTCGGTGTCACTTACTTAGTAGACAGTTTTGGGGACTCACCCATATTTTACGATTTAATCTTTTGTTCCTTTTTAATGCTAAGCATTAGTTCATTTTATGGATCCAGTCTACTTTAACCAAGGGGGAAAAGGGCAGTTTTATATGGCTACATGGGAGCCATCTTTAACTTTGTATGACAAGGACTTCCCTGGTGGCGCAGTGGTTAAGAATCCGCCTGCCAGTGCAGGAGACACGGGTTCGAGCCCTGGTCCGGGAAGATCCCACAGGCCGCGGAGCAACTAAGCCCATGTGCCATAACTACTGAGCCTGCGCTCTAGAGTCCACGAGCCACAACTACTGAGCCCGCGAGCCGAGAGCCCGCGCTCCTCAACAAGAGAAGCCACTGCAATGAGAAGCCCGCACGTCGCAACGAACAGCAGCCCCCACTCGCCACAACTAGAGAAAGCCCACACGCAGCAACAAAGACCCAGTGCAGCCAAAAATAATACATAAAATTATTCTTTTTGAACAAAACTCTGTATTATAGAAACCACATGAAAATAATACAGAGAAGGGTTCAAACATCCATCATCCAATCAGTGTGGCGAAACAGGTGTTTTTTTTCCGAATCCTTTCTGTCCCTTTCTTACACTCATACATAGTTAACACTGTTCACTGCTTCTAATTATCTACTCTGTGGTTAGGCACAGTGCTTGGTCTTGACTGAAGATTGAGAAAAAAAGAAAAGAAAAAGAAAAAAGCCACAGTCCTTGCTCTCAAGTATCAGTAGCTCACTTCCCAGAAGGACGACTGTAAGTCTGTAAGCAGGTGACTGCACTATTGTGCTGAGTGCAGTGAGAGATTCAAGGTGAAGTCTGGAAGGAAGAAAAGTTGAACTGCCTCAATGAGTCACCCAGGGCTTCATGAGAAATAGACCCAGGAGCCAAGTCCTGATGGTTGAGCAGGACTTTGCCTGGTAAGTGGGACTAGAGAACTGCTGAAGGGTTGTCAACTGCAATCTTGAACAAAGTAACGCAGAGCACAGTTCTAAGTACTTCCCATATAGCACTTCCTTTAGACCTCACAGCAGCCTTATGAGGTACTACTCGTGTCATCCCTGTTTCACAGATGAGGGATCTAAGACGGAGACGTAAAGTAACTTCCAAATCACACAGCTAGTGAGTAATGGAATGACTGGAACCCAGGGCAGTCTGGCTTCAGGTTCTATGCTGTTAACCACTGTACTCAGAAAACCATTCTGTAGAGGAGAATCAGAATTCCAGGCAGCCATCAGGAAACTACTGGAAGAGTCCAGGCCACAAATCATTAGGGCCTAAATTGAGAGCTAAGAAGGAAGATAATGGGACAGGTAGGAGATGGGAGAACTGATAGGACTCCGTGTCCAATTCTAAGTGGGGAGGTCAGAGTGAGAAGTTAGGGGTGATGCCCAGGTTTCTTGCTTGAGTGACCAGGTAGCTAATGATGCTATTAGCCAAGAGGGGAAATACAGGGTTGCGAGAGGAGATGTGTCAGGATAGTAGTATTTTTTTTAAACACTGTATTCTATTATACATTTTTCTCTATTCATTGTCTTAATAGTTAACATTTTTGTCAATAGACACTGTCACTTCTCACACAGTACATCAATTTTTCCCTCTCTACTCTTCTCCAGCCTTTCCCATTTTTCATTCCTCCACATCCTATTTTTCTCTCTTTTTTTTTTAACCTTATCTTTTTTTGTGAAATTAACACTGTCAATGGCACTCAGAATTAAGTTATTCATCCTCATGCTCAAATTCATAATCCCACCCCTAGAGAAACACTAAACAAGCAGATGGGAGTAATAACAAGAATGTTATCCTTTTCTCTGCACCCCATAAAGGAACCAACAGGAGAACCCCTTGGACAACCTGAGCCCCCATCCCCTATGTGACCAGGAACTGTCATGGTTTGGTACATTCTCTCTTCCTGATTCTACGTGCAGTGACGTAAAGTTGGTTGCTTGAAACGGGTTACAGTGGGAACTTTTACACCACGGAACTTGGCAAAATTCTGCAAATCTGGACTTTGTTTCCACCCCCATCAGTGGGGCTGGAAACAGGTTGTTAAATATTTATCAACACACCACAGATTCAGGCTGTCACCAAGATGAAGAGCCACATATTAATCTCACGCCAGACAGCACAAATCAGGGCTTCTCAACTCCGGCACATTTAGGACTTGGTAATTTTTTGTGGTGGCGGTGGCTTGTCCTGAGCATTGTAGAATTTAACAGCATCCCCAGCCTCCAGCCACTAGGTGCTACCCACTGACGACCCTCCCTCCCCCCAGTTATGACAACCAAAGATGTCTCCAGACATTTATCCCAAGGGGCAACATCACCCTGCCTGAGAACCACTAGCAAAAATGGATTTAACTGTATACCTATCCCTCAAGAAGCCTCCAAAATTATGACATTGAAAAGATCAGTGGGACGGGGGGCGGGCGGGGTGCTGGGGTGAGTGGGAGCAGGAATTCCCTGGCAGTCCAGTGATTAGGGGTCCACACTTTCACTGCCAAGGGTATGGGTTCAATCCCTGGTCGGGGAAATAAGATCAGTGGGTTTCAGATTAAGCCAACTTCGTTAGAGCACAGAGAGACTTGCTTGTGGATAGTAAAAGGTAACATTTATTTAACATTTACTTTGCGCCTGGCACAATTCCGAGCACGTTACACACACTAACTCATTTAACCTTCATTACTATTTCTAGGAAGTAAATACTATTATTCCTATTTTACAGATAAGAAAACTGAGTCACAAAGGAGTTCAATCATTTGCTCAAGCTAATGAGTGACAAAACTGAGATTCATACCCGGTCAGTCTGGTTTCACAATCTGTGCCCTTATGTCTATGCTGCGGATGCCATCAGAAGTCCAGGGACTACATTACTCTGCCCTCCCCATCTATGAGTTCAAGGTTTTTTCCATTCAACCAGGAGTGTTTAGGATATGGAGAATTTGAAGGTCTCCTGCTAACACTTCCTAATTGGAGGACATCACTGACAGAAATCCTTTTAACCAGGATGTTGAGAAAGAATGCTTTCCTCATTTGATTCTGATCCACATGGGAAAAGTGTCTGTCATCGAGGATGAAAATGGCACACAAGTACCTACTGCATTGCAAAAAAACCCCAAAAAACAACAGAGAGCTTTTAGTTTTATAAATAACAAAGGGAAGGAGGATTTTCTGCAACTGCTTTGACATGATAGTCCTGATTTTAAATACATGCCATTGCATGAATAAAAAATTCAGTTCTCCCTGAGGTAGTATTCATGAGCTATCTAAAACAGAGTCCTGAATTACATAGGTAACTCCTAAGAAACTAAACCTCCCTTTTTGCATATTTTATATATGCAAAAACTATATATGACCTAATTTTTTTAAATGAAGCCAATTCCTTAAGGTAATAGTTCTCAAAGTGTGGACCAGCAGCATAGCATCACCTGGGAACTTATGAGAAATGCAAATTCTCAGGCCTCACCCCAGAATCAGCAACTCTGGGGATGAGGCCCAGCAATCAGGAGTTTCACAAACCCATTAGGTGATCGTGATGCGTGCCCAAGTTTGAGAATCACCATCTCAAGGTAGTATTGCTTAAGCAAGTCAGTTACTCTATATAAAAATGAAGAGTTTATACATAGCAAGTATAGATAGAACAAATCTGTTATCAAGTTGTTTAAACAACTTTCAAGTTGCTAAAAAAATTAAGTTGTAATAAAGTTATATAGGTAAATACCGTTGTTATAAAAACACGAGGTGATATATAATGTGCACTAGACTGGTCAGTTTCCTTCATTTCCTGGTGAGCTGACTCTAAGAATTACTTGATGCCTCTCTCAAATTTTACTTATTACCTGCCTTAATCCTAACAAGGTTAAATATGGCACACTTAAGTTTTGCATTTTTTCCCAACTCCATTTTTGTACACAACTCCTATCTTTAGGGACATCCTACCTACTATGCCCTTAAGATATTACAAACGTCAATACTTCAGTAATAGGAAATTTAACTCAACCCAAAACTATAATAATTTTTTAATCTATGCACATGGGAATTCAAAATATACAGTTTTGTACTACAAATGTTAAAACAACAGAACAGCTCAGAAAGACAGTAATTTAACTCCTGTAGCTAGGGTATCAGTAGAGTAAAAGTTTGCCCCCAAACCATTCCCTGCTCCAAGCTGTAAGACACTTCCCATTACGAATGCATGAATACGGCCGATTATAGTGCTAGTAAAATTGAGACCTGACTGCTGAAACATTTACAGATTGAAAATTCAAATAGACGAAGGCCACCGACCCCTGATTCCTACACATATACAATGAAAGAGAACTATGCTATTAAAAAAAAAGAGAGAGCTATGCATCAGATCCCGCCCCCAAATACTATCCAGTCCAGCTCGTCGGGGTCATTCTTTCACTCCATGAACATTTATTATGTGCCTACTGTGTGCCACGCATTGCACAGGCAGTGAACAAAACTGACCCCCAAATCCCTTCCTTCTTAATAACAGGAATGTCTCCCTGGGAGGTTAGGCACTGGGAGACCAAGCCCTGGTTGTCCCCACCCCAAAAGGGTTAATCACACTGACACCCGCACCCAAAAGGCCCCCTAGACTTGCGGACACAGAGCCGCGGCCGCTAGGTTCTTTCATAATTGGGCCAAGACCTCTTGGGCAGGCTGGGGAAGCCCATGGCCTTGACCCTCCAGGGCACCCCAGCAGACAGGGAGCAAGGGACGCACACCCACCCCCCGCGCCACGTGCACACCCCGGCGCACGCCCCCACCGCCCTCCGCCCGTCCTGCACAGGCGCTGCCGCCGTCCGGCTCGCGCGTGCCCTGCACGGCGCTCGCGGCTTCTGACTCGGGGCCCGGACCCCCCACCAGCCCCGCTCCCACGAAGCCGCGACCCCGACCCCGCCCACAACCCCACCGGCCGTCCCCTCTTACCGGCGCACTGGGCCCGGCGCCCCGGCCTCCTGCCTCCTGCCTCTCGGCGGCCGCCTCGCGGACCTCCTCCTCCTCCTCCTCCTCCTCCTCGGCTGCCCCGGGAGCCCCTGCCGCGGCCCCGGCGGCCGCCTCTATCCCCGCCGCCGCCGCCTCTCGCCACCGCCGCCGGGGCGCCGGCCCGCTCGCGGTCGCCATCCCCGCTAGGCCAGCCGCGGCCGGGTCGGCGTCCTCGGCCGCCCCGAGCTCCGAGCTCCGCCTGCATCTGGCCACCGACGGCGGTGCTGAACGCGCGGGAGCCGGGCCGCCGCGGAGACGCGCTTGCCCCACCGGAAACGGGCCGCACGGAGGAGCCGCGACCGACGGGCCCCCGGTGACAGCGAGCGCGAGCGCGGCGTGCGGGGCCGGGTATGGAAGCTGGCCGCGGCGGGGGCGGGGCGGGGCGGGGCGGGCCGGGGGGGCGTGGGCGGGGAAGGGGGCGGGGCGGCCGGCCCCGGGCCTGGCAGGTGGGGCCGGAACCTGGTCTCCCGCAGGGCCGGGGGTTCCGAGGAAAGGGCTGACCAGTAGAAGCTGCAAGTGGGAGGGGTGTTTCTGGGGGAAGGGCCCTAGTAAGTAAAAGGATGGGTTATGAAATAAAGTTTATATAATATGAACTCGTTTTTTAATTAAAAGTAGAAAGACATACTGATACGGTGTATTTGCCTAAGAAAAGGTCTTAAAAAGTACATACCAAAACATTAGTGTTACCGAGTCCAAGCTCCTGCTGCGCGCTGCAGGACAGGCCAGTGAATCCCAGAGATGACTGGTTGGGGCAAGGAGTAACGACTTACCTGGAGAGACAGCAAACCGAGAAGATGGTGGACTCCTGACCCCAAGGAACCAGCTGCCTGCGTTGGCATTCAGGCTTCTTTTATACTAAAACGGGAGAGAGCAAAGTCAAACATGTCCGGGTTCTGGTCAGCCTCCTCTTCCTCCTTGCAGTCATTCACAGGTGGGCCTGGTCAGGAGGTTTCTTGTCAGCTAAAAGAAAAGGTATTCTAGCTTAATGCTCACTACCTGGGAGGCAGGGTTCCCAGAGATGGGCCATTATGTATAATTGAAGCTTACAGGCAACAGCCCTTTAGTGACTAACTTGTAATAGAATACAAAGGTTCTTCCCTATTACATTAGTGGTTAACTGTGGGGTGAGACTTCCAGTGAGTTAATTCTTCCATTTTTGTTTTCCTGTTTAGTCTCCTGATCTTCAAGAATGAATAGGTGTAATTTTTAAAGTTCCTTCATACCTCTGGGTTCAGGAGGAGGTATGAAGGAAGGGTGGGGTGCGGTCCTCAGGTGAGAGGTGTGGCCTGCCACAAGCCACCGGGAGTCCAGAGAACAGTGCAGCCTGTCATGGACAGAAGGGGCTCCCAGGATGTCAAAAGAATGTTTACAGAAATGACTGCTTTAGCTCACACTTATTGAGCACATGAGCATTTAATTCTCCTGTCAGCCCTGTGAGGTAGGTACTACTGTCATCCTTATTTTACAGATAAGGAAATAGCCCTAGAGAAGTTAAACCACTTGTCTGATGTGACACAGCTACGGTAGCGGTGGAAATGACATTCTAACTCAGGCAAGCTCTGTCTATCCATGTTTGTGTGTCGGTGTCACTTACTTAGTAGACAGTTTTGGGGACTCACCCATATTTTACGATTTAATCTTTTGTTCCTTTTTATTGCTAAGCAGTAGTTCATTTTATGGATCCAGTCTACTTTAACCAAGGGGGAAAAGGGCAGTTTTATATGGCTACATGGGAGCCATCTTTAACTTTGTATGACAAGGACTTCCCTGGTGGCGCAGTGGTTAAGAATCCGCCTGCCAGTGCAGGAGACACGGGTTCGAGCCCTGGTCCGGGAAGATCCCACAGGCCGCGGAGCAACTAAGCCCATGTGCCATAACTACTGAGCCTGCGCTCTAGAGTCCACGAGCCACAACTACTGAGCCCGCGAGCCGAGAGCCCGCGCTCCTCAACAAGAGAAGCCACTGCAATGAGAAGCCCGCACGTCGCAACGAACAGCAGCCCCCACTCGCCACAACTAGAGAAAGCCCACACGCAGCAACAAAGACCCAGTGCAGCCAAAAATAATACATAAAATTATTCTTTTTGAACAAAACTCTGTATTATAGAAACCACATGAAAATAATACAGAGAAGGGTTCAAACATCCACCATCCAATCAGTGTGGCGAAACAGGTGTTTTTTTTCCGAATCCTTTCTGTCCCTTTCTTACACTCATACATAGTTAACACTGTTCACTGCTTCTAATTATCTACTCTGTGGTTAGGCACAGTGCTTGGTCTTGACTGAAGATTGAGAAAAAAAGAAAAAGAAAAAAGCCACAGTCCTTGCTCTCAAGTATCAGTAGCTCACTTCCCAGAAGGACGACTGTAAGTCTGTAAGCAGGTGACTGCACTATTGTGCTGAGTGCAGTGAGAGATTCAAGGTGAAGTCTGGAAGGAAGAAAAGTTGAACTGCCTCAATGAGTCACCCAGGGCTTCATGAGAAATAGACCCAGGAGCCAAGTCCTGATGGTTGAGCAGGACTTTGCCTGGTAAGTGGGACTAGAGAACTGCTGAAGGGTTGTCAACTGCAATCTTGAACAAAGTAACGCAGAGCACAGTTCTAAGTACTTCCCATATAGCACTTCCTTTAGACCTCACAGCAGCCTTATGAGGTACTACTCGTGTCATCCCTGTTTCACAGATGAGGGATCTAAGACGGAGACGTAAAGTAACTTCCAAATCACACAGCTAGTGAGTAATGGAATGACTGGAACCCAGGGCAGTCTGGCTTCAGGTTCTATGCTGTTAACCACTGTACTCAGAAAACCATTCTGTAGAGGAGAATCAGAATTCCAGGCAGCCATCAGGAAACTACTGGAAGAGTCCAGGCCACAAATCATTAGGGCCTAAATTGAGAGCTAAGAAGGAAGATAATGGGACAGGTAGGAGATGGGAGAACTGATAGGACTCCGTGTCCAATTCTAAGTGGGGAGGTCAGAGTGAGAAGTTAGGGGTGATGCCCAGGTTTCTTGCTTGAGTGACCAGGTAGCTAATGATGCTATTAGCCAAGAGGGGAAATACAGGGTTGCGAGAGGAGATGTGTCAGGATAGTAGTATTTTTTTTTAAACACTGTATTCTAGTATACATTTTTCTCTATTCATTGTCTTAATAGTTAACATTTTTGTCAATAGACACTGTCACTTCTCACACAGTACATCAATTTTTCCCTCTCTACTCTTCTCCAGCCTTTCCCATTTTTCATTCCTCCACATCCTATTTTTCTCTCTTTTTTTTTTAACCTTATCTTTTTTTGTGAAATTAACACTGTCAATGGCACTCAGAATTAAGTTATTCATCCTCATGCTCAAATTCATAATCCCACCCCTAGAGAAACACTAAACAAGCAGATGGGAGTAATAACAAGAATGTTATCCTTTTCTCTGCACCCCATAAAGGAACCAACAGGAGAACCCCTTGGACAACCTGAGCCCCCATCCCCTATGTGACCAGGAACTGTAATGGTTTGGTACATTCTCTCTTCCTGATTCTACGTGCAGTGACGTAAAGTTGGTTGCTTGAAACGGGTTACAGTGGGAACTTTTACACCACGGAACTTGGCAAAATTCTGCAAATCTGGACTTTGTTTCCACCCCCATCAGTGGGGCTGGAAACAGGTTGTTAAATATTTATCAACACACCACAGATTCAGGCTGTCACCAAGATGAAGAGCCACATATTAATCTCACGCCAGACAGCACAAATCAGGGCTTCTCAACTCCGGCACATTTAGGACTTGGTAATTTTTTGTGGTGGCGGTGGCTTGTCCTGAGCATTGTAGAATTTAACAGCATCCCCAGCCTCCAGCCACTAGGTGCTACCCACTGACGACCCTCCCTCCCCCCAGTTATGACAACCAAAGATGTCTCCAGACATTTATCCCAAGGGGCAACATCACCCTGCCTGAGAACCACTAGCAAAAATGGATTTAACTGTATACCTATCCCTCAAGAAGCCTCCAAAATTATGACATTGAAAAGATCAGTGGGACGGGGGGGCGGGGGGGTGTGGGAGCAGGAATTCCCTGGCAGTCCAGTGATTAGGGGTCCACACTTTCACTGCCAAGGGTATGGGTTCGATCCCTGGTCGGGGAAATAAGATCAGTGGGTTTCAGATTAAGCCAACTTCGTTAGAGCACAGAGAGACTTGCTTGTGGATAGTAAAAGGTAACATTTATTTAACATTTACTTTGCGCCTGGCACAATTCCGAGCACGTTACACACACTAACTCATTTAACCTTCATTACTGTTTCTAGGAAGTAAATACTATTATTCCTATTTTACAGATAAGAAAACTGAGTCACAAAGGAGTTCAATCATTTGCTCAAGCTAATGAGTGACAAAACTGAGATTCATACCCGGTCAGTCTGGTTTCACAATCTGTGCCCTTATGTCTATGCTGCGGATGCCATCAGAAGTCCAGGGACTACATTACTCTGCCCTCCCCATCTATGAGTTCAAGGTTTTTTCCATTCAACCAGGAGTGTTTAGGATATGGAGAATTTGAAGGTCTCCTGCTAACACTTCCTAATTGGAGGACATCACTGACAGAAATCCTTTTAACCAGGATGTTGAGAAAGAATGCTTTCCTCATTTGATTCTGATCCACATGGGAAAAGTGTCTGTCATCGAGGATGAAAATGGCACACAAGTACCTACTGCATTGCAAAAAAACCCCAAAAAACAACAGAGAGCTTTTAGTTTTATAAATAACAAAGGGAAGGAGGATTTTCTGCAACTGCTTTGACATGATAGTCCTGATTTTAAATACATGCCATTGCATGAATAAAAAATTCAGTTCTCCCTGAGGTAGTATTCATGAGCTATCTAAAACAGAGTCCTGAATTACATAGGTAACTCCTAAGAAACTAAACCTCCCTTTTTGCATATTTTATATATGCAAAAACTATATATGACCTAATTTTTTTAAATGAAGCCAATTCCTTAAGGTAATAGTTCTCAAAGTGTGGACCAGCAGCATAGCATCACCTGGGAACTTATGAGAAATGCAAATTCTCAGGCCTCACCCCAGAATCAGCAACTCTGGGGATGAGGCCCAGCAATCAGGAGTTTCACAAACCCATTAGGTGATCGTGATGCGTGCCCAAGTTTGAGAATCACCATCTCAAGGTAGTATTGCTTAAGCAAGTCAGTTACTCTATATAAAAATGAAGAGTTTATACATAGCAAGTATAGATAGAACAAATCTGTTATCAAGTTGTTTAAACAACTTTCAAGTTGCTAAAAAAATTAAGTTGTAATAAAGTTATATAGGTAAATACCGTTGTTATAAAAACACGAGGTGATATATAATGTGCACTAGACTGGTCAGTTTCCTTCATTTCCTGGTGAGCTGACTCTAAGAATTACTTGATGCCTCTCTCAAATTTTACTTATTACCTGCCTTAATCCTAACAAGGTTAAATATGGCACACTTAAGTTTTGCATTTTTTCCCAACTCCATTTTTGTACACAACTCCTATCTTTAGGGACATCCTACCTACTATGCCCTTAAGATATTACAAACGTCAATACTTCAGTAATAGGAAATTTAACTCAACCCAAAACTATAATAATTTTTTAATCTATGCACATGGGAATTCAAAATATACAGTTTTGTACTACAAATGTTAAAACAACAGAACAGCTCAGAAAGACAGTAATTTAACTCCTGTAGCTAGGGTATCAGTAGAGTAAAAGTTTGCCCCCAAACCATTCCCTGCTCCAAGCTGTAAGACACTTCCCATTACGAATGCATGAATACGGCCGATTATATTGCTAGTAAAATTGAGACCTGACTGCTGAAACATTTACAGATTGAAAATTCAAATAGACGAAGGCCACCGACCCCTGATTCCTACACATATACAATGAAAGAGAACTATGCTATTAAAAAAAAAGAGAGAGCTATGCATCAGATCCCGCCCCCAAATACTATCCAGTCCAGCTCGTCGGGGTCATTCTTTCACTCCATGAACATTTATTATGTGCCTACTGTGTGCCACGCATTGCACAGGCAGTGAACAAAACTGACCCCCAAATCCCTTCCTTCTTAATAACAGGAATGTCTCCCTGGGAGGTTAGGCACTGGGAGACCAAGCCCTGGTTGTCCCCACCCCAAAAGGGTTAATCACACTGACACCCGCACCCAAACGGCCCCCTAGACTTGCGGACACAGAGCCGCGGCCGCTAGGTTCTTTTATAATTGGGCCAAGACCTCTTGGGCAGGCTGGGGAAGCCCATGGCCTTGACCCTCCAGGGCACCCCAGCAGACAGGGAGCAAGGGACGCACACCCACCCCCCGCGCCACGTGCACACCCCGGCGCACGCCCCCACCGCCCTCCGCCCGTCCTGCACAGGCGCTGCCGCCGTCCGGCTCGCGCGTGCCCTGCACGGCGCTCGCGCCTTCTGACTCGGGGCCCGGACCCCCCACCAGCCCCGCTCCCACGAAGCCGCGACCCCGACCCCGCCCACAACCCCACCGGCCGTCCCCTCTTACCGGCGCACTGGGCCCGGCGCCCCGGCCTCCTGCCTCCTGCCTCTCGGCGGCCGCCTCGCGGACCTCCTCCTCCTCCTCCTCCTCCTCGGCTGCCCCGGGAGCCCTTGCCGCGGCCCCGGCGGCCGCCTCTATCCCCGCCGCCGCCGCCTCTCGCCACCGCCGCCGGGGCGCCGGCCCGCTCGCGGTCGCCATCCCCGCTAGGCCAGCCGCGGCCGGGTCGGCGTCCTCGGCCGCCCCGAGCTCCGAGCTCCGCCTGCATCTGGCCACCGACGGCGGTGCTGAACGCGCGGGAGCCGGGCCGCCGCGGAGACGCCCTTGCCCCACCGGAAACGGGCCGCACGGAGGAGCCGCGACCGACGGGCCCCCGGTGACAGCGAGCGCGAGCGCGGCGTGCGGGGCCGGGTATGGAAGCTGGCCGCGGCGGGGGCGGGGCGGGGCGGGGCGGGCCGGGGGGGCGTGGGCGGGGAAGGGGGCGGGGCGGCCGGCCCCGGGCCTGGCAGGTGGGGCCGGAACCTGGTCTCCCGCAGGGCCGGGGGTTCCGAGGAAAGGGCTGACCAGTAGAAGCTGCAAGTGGGAGGGGTGTTTCTGGGGGAAGGGCCCTAGTAAGTAAAAGGATGGGTTATGAAATAAAGTTTATATAATATGAACTCGTTTTTTAATTAAAAGTAGAAAGACATACTGATACGGTGTATTTGCCTAAGAAAAGGTCTTAAAAAGTACATACCAAAACATTAGTGTTACCGAGTCCAAGCTCCTGCTGCGCGCTGCAGGACAGGCCAGTGAATCCCAGAGATGACTGGTTGGGGCAAGGAGTAACGACTTACCTGGAGAGACAGCAAACCGAGAAGATGGTGGACTCCTGACCCCAAGGAACCAGCTGCCTGCGTTGGCATTCAGGCTTCTTTTATACTAAAACGGGAGAGAGCAAAGTCAAACATGTCCGGGTTCTGGTCAGCCTCCTCTTCCTCCTTGCAGTCATTCACAGGTGGGCCTGGTCAGGAGGTTTCTTGTCAGCTAAAAGAAAAGGTATTCTAGCTTAATGCTCACTACCTGGGAGGCAGGGTTCCCAGAGATGGGCCATTATGTATAATTGAAGCTTACAGGCAACAGCCCTTTAGTGACTAACTTGTAATAGAATACAAAGGTTCTTCCCTATTACATTAGTGGTTAACTGTGGGGTGAGACTTCCAGTGAGTTAATTCTTCCATTTTTGCTTTCCTGTTTAGTCTCCTGATCTTCAAGAATGAATAGGTGTAATTTTTAAAGTTCCTTCATACCTCTGGGTTCAGGAGGAGGTATGAAGGAAGGGTGGGGTGCGGTCCTCAGGTGAGAGGTGTGGCCTGCCACAAGCCACCGGGAGTCCAGAGAACAGTGCAGCCTGTCATGGACAGAAGGGGCTCCCAGGATGTCAAAAGAATGTTTACAGAAATGACTGCTTTAGCTCACACTTATTGAGCACATGAGCATTTAATTCTCCTGTCAGTCCTGTGAGGTAGGTACTACTGTCATCCTTATTTTACAGATAAGGAAATAGCCCTAGAGAAGTTAAACCACTTGTCTGATGTGACACAGCTACGGTAGCGGTGGAAATGACATTCTAACTCAGGCAAGCTCTGTCTATCCATGTTTGTGTGTCGGTGTCACTTACTTAGTAGACAGTTTTGGGGACTCACCCATATTTTACGATTTAATCTTTTGTTCCTTTTTATTGCTAAGCATTAGTTCATTTTATGCATCCAGTCTACTTTAACCAAGGGGGAAAAGGGCAGTTTTATATGGCTACATGGGAGCCATCTTTAACTTTGTATGACAAGGACTTCCCTGGTGGCGCAGTGGTTAAGAATCCGCCTGCCAGTGCAGGAGACACGGGTTCGAGCCCTGGTCCGGGAAGATCCCACAGGCCGCGGAGCAACTAAGCCCATGTGCCATAACTACTGAGCCTGCGCTCTAGAGTCCACGAGCCACAACTACTGAGCCCGCGAGCCGAGAGCCCGCGCTCCTCAACAAGAGAAGCCACTGCAATGAGAAGCCCGCACGTCGCAACGAACAGCAGCCCCCACTCGCCACAACTAGAGAAAGCCCACACGCAGCAACAAAGACCCAGTGCAGCCAAAAATAATACATAAAATTATTCTTTTTGAACAAAACTCTGTATTATAGAAACCACATGAAAATAATACAGAGAAGGGTTCAAACATCCATCATCCAATCAGTGTGGCGAAACAGGTGTTTGTTTTCCGAATCCTTTCTGTCCCTTTCTTACACTCATACATAGTTAACACTGTTCACTGCTTCTAATTATCTACTCTGTGGTTAGGCACAGTGCTTGGTCTTGACTGAAGATTGAGAAAAAAAGAAAAGAAAAAGAAAAAAGCCACAGTCCTTGCTCTCAAGTATCAGTAGCTCACTTCCCAGAAGGACGACTGTAAGTCTGTAAGCAGGTGACTGCACTATTGTGCTGAGTGCAGTGAGAGATTCAAGGTGAAGTCTGGAAGGAAGAAAAGTTGAACTGCCTCAATGAGTCACCCAGGGCTTCATGAGAAATAGACCCAGGAGCCAAGTCCTGATGGTTGAGCAGGACTTTGCCTGGTAAGTGGGACTAGAGAACTGCTGAAGGGTTGTCAACTGCAATCTTGAACAAAGTAACGCAGAGCACAGTTCTAAGTACTTCCCATATAGCACTTCCTTTAGACCTCACAGCAGCCTTATGAGGTACTACTCGTGTCATCCCTGTTTCACAGATGAGGGATCTAAGACGGAGACGTAAAGTAACTTCCAAATCACACAGCTAGTGAGTAATGGAATGACTGGAACCCAGGGCAGTCTGGCTTCAGGTTCTATGCTGTTAACCACTGTACTCAGAAAACCATTCTGTAGAGGAGAATCAGAATTCCAGGCAGCCATCAGGAAACTACTGGAAGAGTCCAGGCCACAAATCATTAGGGCCTAAATTGAGAGCTAAGAAGGAAGATAATGGGACAGGTAGGAGATGGGAGAACTGATAGGACTCCGTGTCCAATTCTAAGTGGGGAGGTCAGAGTGAGAAGTTAGGGGTGATGCCCAGGTTTCTTGCTTGAGTGACCAGGTAGCTAATGATGCTATTAGCCAAGAGGGGAAATACAGGGTTGCGAGAGGAGATGTGTCAGGATAGTAGTATTTTTTTTAAACACTGTATTCTATTATACATTTTTCTCTATTCATTGTCTTAATAGTTAACATTTTTGTCAATAGACACTGTCACTTCTCACACAGTACATCAATTTTTCCCTCTCTACTCTTCTCCAGCCTTTCCCATTTTTCATTCCTCCACATCCTATTTTTCTCTCTTTTTTTTTTAACCTTATCTTTTTTTGTGAAATTAACACTGTCAATGGCACTCAGAATTAAGTTATTCATCCTCATGCTCAAATTCATAATCCCACCCCTAGAGAAACACTAAACAAGCAGATGGGAGTAATAACAAGAATGTTATCCTTTTCTCTGCACCCCATAAAGGAACCAACAGGAGAACCCCTTGGACAACCTGAGCCCCCATCCCCTATGTGACCAGGAACTGTAATGGTTTGGTACATTCTCTCTTCCTGATTCTACGTGCAGTGACGTAAAGTTGGTTGCTTGAAACGGGTTACAGTGGGAACTTTTACACCACGGAACTTGGCAAAATTCTGCAAATCTGGACTTTGTTTCCACCCCCATCAGTGGGGCTGGAAACAGGTTGTTAAATATTTATCAACACACCACAGATTCAGGCTGTCACCAAGATGAAGAGCCACATATTAATCTCACGCCAGACAGCACAAATCAGGGCTTCTCAACTCCGGCACATTTAGGACTTGGTAATTTTTTGTGGTGGCGGTGGCTTGTCCTGAGCATTGTAGAATTTAACAGCATCCCCAGCCTCCAGCCACTAGGTGCTACCCACTGACGACCCTCCCTCCCCCCAGTTATGACAACCAAAGATGTCTCCAGACATTTATCCCAAGGGGCAACATCACCCTGCCTGAGAACCACTAGCAAAAATGGATTTAACTGTATACCTATCCCTCAAGAAGCCTCCAAAATTATGACATTGAAAAGATCAGTGGGACGGGGGGGCGGGGGGGTGTGGGAGCAGGAATTCCCTGGCAGTCCAGTGATTAGGGGTCCACACTTTCACTGCCAAGGGTATGGGTTCGATCCCTGGTCGGGGAAATAAGATCAGTGGGTTTCAGATTAAGCCAACTTCGTTAGAACACAGAGAGACTTGCTTGTGGATAGTAAAAGGTAACATTTATTTAACATTTACTTTGCGCCTGGCACAATTCCGAGCACGTTACACACACTAACTCATTTAACCTTCATTACTGTTTCTAGGAAGTAAATACTATTATTCCTATTTTACAGATAAGAAAACTGAGTCACAAAGGAGTTCAATCATTTGCTCAAGCTAATGAGTGACAAAACTGAGATTCATACCCGGTCAGTCTGGTTTCACAATCTGTGCCCTTATGTCTATGCTGCGGATGCCATCAGAAGTCCAGGGACTACATTACTCTGCCCTCCCCATCTATGAGTTCAAGGTTTTTTCCATTCAACCAGGAGTGTTTAGGATATGGAGAATTTGAAGGTCTCCTGCTAACACTTCCTAATTGGAGGACATCACTGACAGAAATCCTTTTAACCAGGATGTTGAGAAAGAATGCTTTCCTCATTTGATTCTGATCCACATGGGAAAAGTGTCTGTCATCGAGGATGAAAATGGCACACAAGTACCTACTGCATTGCAAAAAAAAACCCAAAAAACAACAGAGAGCTTTTAGTTTTATAAATAACAAAGGGAAGGAGGATTTTCTGCAACTGCTTTGACATGATAGTCCTGATTTTAAATACATGCCATTGCATGAATAAAAAATTCAGTTCTCCCTGAGGTAGTATTCATGAGCTATCTAAAACAGAGTCCTGAATTACATAGGTAACTCCTAAGAAACTAAACCTCCCTTTTTGCATATTTTATATATGCAAAAACTATATATGACCTAATTTTTTTAAATGAAGCCAATTCCTTAAGGTAATAGTTCTCAAAGTGTGGACCAGCAGCATAGCATCACCTGGGAACTTATGAGAAATGCAAATTCTCAGGCCTCACCCCAGAATCAGCAACTCTGGGGATGAGGCCCAGCAATCAGGAGTTTCACAAACCCATTAGGTGATCGTGATGCGTGCCCAAGTTTGAGAATCACCATCTCAAGGTAGTATTGCTTAAGCAAGTCAGTTACTCTATATAAAAATGAAGAGTTTATACATAGCAAGTATAGATAGAACAAATCTGTTATCAAGTTGTTTAAACAACTTTCAAGTTCCTAAAAAAATTAAGTTGTAATAAAGTTATATAGGTAAATACCGTTGTTATAAAAACACGAGGTGATATATAATGTGCACTAGACTGGTCAGTTTCCTTCATTTCCTGGTGAGCTGACTCTAAGAATTACTTGATGCCTCTCTCAAATTTTACTTATTACCTGCCTTAATCCTAACAAGGTTAAATATGGCACACTTAAGTTTTGCATTTTTTCCCAACTCCATTTTTGTACACAACTCCTATCTTTAGGGACATCCTACCTACTATGCCCTTAAGATATTACAAACGTCAATACTTCAGTAATAGGAAATTTAACTCAACCCAAAACTATAATAATTTTTTAATCTATGCACATGGGAATTCAAAATATACAGTTTTGTACTACAAATGTTAAAACAACAGAACAGCTCAGAAAGACAGTAATTTAACTCCTGTAGCTAGGGTATCAGTAGAGTAAAAGTTTGCCCCCAAACCATTCCCTGCTCCAAGCTGTAAAACACTTCCCATTACGAATGCATGAATACGGCCGATTATATTGCTAGTAAAATTGAGACCTGACTGCTGAAACATTTACAGATTGAAAATTCAAATAGACGAAGGCCACCGACCCCTGATTCCTACACATATACAATGAAAGAGAACTATGCTGTTAAAAAAAAAGAGAGAGCTATGCATCAGATCCCGCCCCCAAATACTATCCAGTCCAGCTCGTCGGGGTCATTCTTTCACTCCATGAACATTTATTATGTGCCTACTGTGTGCCACGCATTGCACAGGCAGTGAACAAAACTGACCCCCAAATCCCTTCCTTCTTAATAACAGGAATGTCTCCCTGGGAGGTTAGGCACTGGGAGACCAAGCCCTGGTTGTCCCCACCCCAAAAGGGTTAATCACACTGACACCCGCACCCAAACGGCCCCCTAGACTTGCGGACACAGAGCCGCGGCCGCTAGGTTCTTTTATAATTGGGCCAAGACCTCTTGGGCAGGCTGGGGAAGCCCATGGCCTTGACCCTCCAGGGCACCCCAGCAGACAGGGAGCAAGGGACGCACACCCACCCCCCGCGCCACGTGCACACCCCGGCGCACGCCCCCACCGCCCTCCGCCCGTCCTGCACAGGCGCTGCCGCCGTCCGGCTCGCGCGTGCCCTGCACGGCGCTCGCGCCTTCTGACTCGGGGCCCGGACCCCCCACCAGCCCCGCTCCCACGAAGCCGCGACCCCGACCCCGCCCACAACCCCACCGGCCGTCCCCTCTTACCGGCGCACTGGGCCCGGCGCCCCGGCCTCCTGCCTCCTGCCTCTCGGCGGCCGCCTCGCGGACCTCCTCCTCCTCCTCCTCCTCCTCCTCGGCTGCCCCGGGAGCCCCTGCCGCGGCCCCGGCGGCCGCCTCTATCCCCGCCGCCGCCGCCTCTCGCCACCGCCGCCGGGGCGCCGGCCCGCTCGCGGTCGCCATCCCCGCTAGGCCAGCCGCGGCCGGGTCGGCGTCCTCGGCCGCCCCGAGCTCCGAGCTCCGCCTGCATCTGGCCACCGACGGCGGTGCTGAACGCGCGGGAGCCGGGCCGCCGCGGAGACGCCCTTGCCCCACCGGAAACGGGCCGCACGGAGGAGCCGCGACCGACGGGCCCCCGGTGACAGCGAGCGCGAGCGCGGCGTGCGGGGCCGGGTATGGAAGCTGGCCGCGGCGGGGGCGGGGCGGGGTGGGGCGGGCCGGGGGGGCGTGGGCGGGGAAGGGGGCGGGGCGGCCGGCCCCGGGCCTGGCAGGTGGGGCCGGAACCTGGTCTCCCGCAGGGCCGGGGGTTCCGAGGAAAGGGCTGACCAGTAGAAGCTGCAAGTGGGAGGGGTGTTTCTGAGGGAAGGGCCCTAGTAAGTAAAAGGATGGGTTATGAAATAAAGTTTATATAATACGAACTCGTTTTTTAATTAAAAGTAGAAAGACATACTCATACGGTGTATTTGCCTAAGAAAAGGTCTTAAAAAGTATATACCAAAACATTAGTGTTACCGAGTCCAAGCTCCTGCTGCGCGCTGCAGGACAGGCCAGTGAATCCCAGAGATGACTGGTTGGGGCAAGGAGTAACGACTTACCTGGAGAGACAGCAAACCGAGAAGATGGTGGACTCCTGACCCCAAGGAACCAGCTGCCTGCGTTGGCATTCAGGCTTCTTTTATACTAAAACGGGAGAGAGCAAAGTCAAACATGTCCGGGTTCTGGTCAGCCTCCTCTTCCTCCTTGCAGTCATTCACAGGTGGGCCTGGTCAGGATGTTTCTTGTCAGCTAAAAGAAAAGGTATTCTAGCTTAATGCTCACTACCTGGGAGGCAGGGTTCCCAGAGATGGGCCATTATGTATAATTGAAGCTTACAGGCAACAGCCCTTTAGTGACTAACTTGTAATAGAATACAAAGGTTCTTCCCTATTACATTAGTGGTTAACTGTGGGGTGAGCCTTCCAGTGAGTTAATTCTTCCATTTTTTTTTCCTGTTTAGTCTCCTGATCTTCAAGAATGAATAGGTGTAATTTTTAAAGTTCCTTCATACCTCTGGGTTCAGGAGGAGGTATGAAGGAAGGGTGGGGTGCGGTCCTCAGGTGAGAGGTGTGGCCTGCCACAAGCCACCGGGAGTCCAGAGAACAGTGCAGCCTGTCATGGACAGAAGGGGCTCCCAGGATGTCAAAAGAATGTTTACAGAAATGACTGCTTTAGCTCACACTTATTGAGCACATGAGCATTTAATTCTCCTGTCAGCCCTGTGAGGTAGGTACTACTGTCATCCTTATTTTACAGATAAGGAAATAGCCCTAGAGAAGTTAAACCACTTGTCTGATGTGACACAGCTACGGTAGCGGTGGAAATGACATTCTAACTCAGGCAAGCTCTGTCTATCCATGTTTGTGTGTCGGTGTCACTTACTTAGTAGACAGTTTTGGGGACTCACCCATATTTTACGATTTAATCTTTTGTTCCTTTTTATTGCTAAGCAGTAGTTCATTTTATGGATCCAGTCTACTTTAACCAAGGGGGAAAAGGGCAGTTTTATATGGCTACATGGGAGCCATCTTTAACTTTGTATGACAAGGACTTCCCTGGTGGCGCAGTGGTTAAGAATCCGCCTGCCAGTGCAGGAGACACGGGTTCGAGCCCTGGTCCGGGAAGATCCCACAGGCCGCGGAGCAACTAAGCCCATGTGCCATAACTACTGAGCCTGCGCTCTAGAGTCCACGAGCCACAACTACTGAGCCCGCGAGCCGAGAGCCCGCGCTCCTCAACAAGAGAAGCCACTGCAATGAGAAGCCCGCACGTCGCAACGAACAGCAGCCCCCACTCGCCACAACTAGAGAAAGCCCACACGCAGCAACAAAGACCCAGTGCAGCCAAAAATAATACATAAAATTATTCTTTTTGAACAAAACTCTGTATTATAGAAACCACATGAAAATAATACAGAGAAGGGTTCAAACATCCATCATCCAATCAGTGTGGCGAAACAGGTGTTTGTTTTCCGAATCCTTTCTGTCCCTTTCTTACACTCATACATAGTTAACACTGTTCACTGCTTCTAATTATCTACTCTGTGGTTAGGCACAGTGCTTGGTCTTGACTGAAGATTGAGAAAAAAAGAAAAGAAAAAGAAAAAAGCCACAGTCCTTGCTCTCAAGTATCAGTAGCTCACTTCCCAGAAGGACGACTGTAAGTCTGTAAGCAGGTGACTGCACTATTGTGCTGAGTGCAGTGAGAGATTCAAGGTGAAGTCTGGAAGGAAGAAAAGTTGAACTGCCTCAATGAGTCACCCAGGGCTTCATGAGAAATAGACCCAGGAGCCAAGTCCTGATGGTTGAGCAGGACTTTGCCTGGTAAGTGGGACTAGAGAACTGCTGAAGGGTTGTCAACTGCAATCTTGAACAAAGTAACGCAGAGCACAGTTCTAAGTACTTCCCATATAGCACTTCCTTTAGACCTCACAGCAGCCTTATGAGGTACTACTCGTGTCATCCCTGTTTCACAGATGAGGGATCTAAGACGGAGACGTAAAGTAACTTCCAAATCACACAGCTAGTGAGTAATGGAATGACTGGAACCCAGGGCAGTCTGGCTTCAGGTTCTATGCTGTTAACCACTGTACTCAGAAAACCATTCTGTAGAGGAGAATCAGAATTCCAGGCAGCCATCAGGAAACTACTGGAAGAGTCCAGGCCACAAATCATTAGGGCCTAAATTGAGAGCTAAGAAGGAAGATAATGGGACAGGTAGGAGATGGGAGAACTGATAGGACTCCGTGTCCAATTCTAAGTGGGGAGGTCAGAGTGAGAAGTTAGGGGTGATGCCCAGGTTTCTTGCTTGAGTGACCAGGTAGCTAATGATGCTATTAGCCAAGAGGGGAAATACAGGGTTGCGAGAGGAGATGTGTCAGGATAGTAGTATTTTTTTTAAACACTGTATTCTAGTATACATTTTTCTCTATTCATTGTCTTAATAGTTAACATTTTTGTCAATAGACACTGTCACTTCTCACACAGTACATCAATTTTTCCCTCTCTACTCTTCTCCAGCCTTTCCCATTTTTCATTCCTCCACATCCTATTTTTCTCTCTTTTTTTTTTAACCTTATCTTTTTTTGTGAAATTAACACTGTCAATGGCACTCAGAATTAAGTTATTCATCCTCATGCTCAAATTCATAATCCCACCCCTAGAGAAACACTAAACAAGCAGATGGGAGTAATAACAAGAATGTTATCCTTTTCTCTGCACCCCATAAAGGAACCAACAGGAGAACCCCTTGGACAACCTGAGCCCCCATCCCCTATGTGACCAGGAACTGTAATGGTTTGGTACATTCTCTCTTCCTGATTCTACGTGCAGTGACGTAAAGTTGGTTGCTTGAAACGGGTTACAGTGGGAACTTTTACACCACGGAACTTGGCAAAATTCTGCAAATCTGGACTTTGTTTCCACCCCCATCAGTGGGGCTGGAAACAGGTTGTTAAATATTTATCAACACACCACAGATTCAGGCTGTCACCAAGATGAAGAGCCACATATTAATCTCACGCCAGACAGCACAAATCAGGGCTTCTCAACTCCGGCACATTTAGGACTTGGTAATTTTTTGTGGTGGCGGTGGCTTGTCCTGAGCATTGTAGAATTTAACAGCATCCCCAGCCTCCAGCCACTAGGTGCTACCCACTGACGACCCTCCCTCCCCCCAGTTATGACAACCAAAGATGTCTCCAGACATTTATCCCAAGGGGCAACATCACCCTGCCTGAGAACCACTAGCAAAAATGGATTTAACTGTATACCTATCCCTCAAGAAGCCTCCAAAATTATGACATTGAAAAGATCAGTGGGACGGGGGGGCGGGGGGGTGTGGGAGCAGGAATTCCCTGGCAGTCCAGTGATTAGGGGTCCACACTTTCACTGCCAAGGGTATGGGTTCGATCCCTGGTCGGGGAAATAAGATCAGTGGGTTTCAGATTAAGCCAACTTCGTTAGAGCACAGAGAGACTTGCTTGTGGATAGTAAAAGGTAACATTTATTTAACATTTCCTTTGCGCCTGGCACAATTCCGAGCACGTTACACACACTAACTCATTTAACCTTCATTACTGTTTCTAGGAAGTAAATACTATTATTCCTATTTTACAGATAAGAAAACTGAGTCACAAAGGAGTTCAATCATTTGCTCAAGCTAATGAGTGACAAAACTGAGATTCATACCCGGTCAGTCTGGTTTCACAATCTGTGCCCTTATGTCTATGCTGCGGATGCCATCAGAAGTCCAGGGACTACATTACTCTGCCCTCCCCATCTATGAGTTCAAGGTTTTTTCCATTCAACCAGGAGTGTTTAGGATATGGAGAATTTGAAGGTCTCCTGCTAACACTTCCTAATTGGAGGACATCACTGACAGAAATCCTTTTAACCAGGATGTTGAGAAAGAATGCTTTCCTCATTTGATTCTGATCCACATGGGAAAAGTGTCTGTCATCGAGGATGAAAATGGCACACAAGTACCTACTGCATTGCAAAAAAAACCCAAAAAACAACAGAGAGCTTTTAGTTTTATAAATAACAAAGGGAAGGAGGATTTTCTGCAACTGCTTTGACATGATAGTCCTGATTTTAAACACATGCCATTGCATGAATAAAAAATTCAGTTCTCCCTGAGGTAGTATTCATGAGCTATCTAAAACAGAGTCCTGAATTACATAGGTAACTCCTAAGAAACTAAACCTCCCTTTTTGCATATTTTATATATGCAAAAACTATATATGACCTAATTTTTTTAAATGAAGCCAATTCCTTAAGGTAATAGTTCTCAAAGTGTGGACCAGCAGCATAGCATCACCTGGGAACTTATGAGAAATGCAAATTCTCAGGCCTCACCCCAGAATCAGCAACTCTGGGGATGAGGCCCAGCAATCAGGAGTTTCACAAACCCATTAGGTGATCGTGATGCGTGCCCAAGTTTGAGAATCACCATCTCAAGGTAGTATTGCTTAAGCAAGTCAGTTACTCTATATAAAAATGAAGAGTTTATACATAGCAAGTATAGATAGAACAAATCTGTTATCAAGTTGTTTAAACAACTTTCAAGTTGCTAAAAAAATTAAGTTGTAATAAAGTTATATAGGTAAATACCGTTGTTATAAAAACACGAGGTGATATATAATGTGCACTAGACTGGTCAGTTTCCTTCATTTCCTGGTGAGCTGACTCTAAGAATTACTTGATGCCTCTCTCAAATTTTACTTATTACCTGCCTTAATCCTAACAAGGTTAAATATGGCACACTTAAGTTTTGCATTTTTTCCCAACTCCATTTTTGTACACAACTCCTATCTTTAGGGACATCCTACCTACTATGCCCTTAAGATATTACAAACGTCAATACTTCAGTAATAGGAAATTTAACTCAACCCAAAACTATAATAATTTTTTAATCTATGCACATGGGAATTCAAAATATACAGTTTTGTACTACAAATGTTAAAACAACAGAACAGCTCAGAAAGACAGTAATTTAACTCCTGTAGCTAGGGTATCAGTAGAGTAAAAGTTTGCCCCCAAACCATTCCCTGCTCCAAGCTGTAAGACACTTCCCATTACGAATGCATGAATACGGCCGATTATATTGCTAGTAAAATTGAGACCTGACTGCTGAAACATTTACAGATTGAAAATTCAAATAGACGAAGGCCACCGACCCCTGATTCCTACACATATACAATGAAAGAGAACTATGCTATTAAAAAAAAAGAGAGAGCTATGCATCAGATCCCGCCCCCAAATACTATCCAGTCCAGCTCGTCGGGGTCATTCTTTCACTCCATGAACATTTATTATGTGCCTACTGTGTGCCACGCATTGCACAGGCAGTGAACAAAACTGACCCCCAAATCCCTTCCTTCTTAATAACAGGAATGTCTCCCTGGGAGGTTAGGCACTGGGAGACCAAGCCCTGGTTGTCCCCACCCCAAAAGGGTTAATCACACTGACACCCGCACCCAAACGGCCCCCTAGACTTGCGGACACAGAGCCGCGGCCGCTAGGTTCTTTTATAATTGGGCCAAGACCTCTTGGGCAGGCTGGGGAAGCCCATGGCCTTGACCCTCCAGGGCACCCCAGCAGACAGGGAGCAAGGGACGCACACCCACCCCCCGCGCCACGTGCACACCCCGGCGCACGCCCCCACCGCCCTCCGCCCGTCCTGCACAGGCGCTGCCGCCGTCCGGCTCGCGCGTGCCCTGCACGGCGCTCGCGGCTTCTGACTCGGGGCCCGGACCCCCCACCAGCCCCGCTCCCACGAAGCCGCGACCCCGACCCCGCCCACAACCCCACCGGCCGTCCCCTCTTACCGGCGCACTGGGCCCGGCGCCCCGGCCTCCTGCCTCCTGCCTCTCGGCGGCCGCCTCGCGGACCTCCTCCTCCTCCTCCTCCTCCTCCTCGGCTGCCCCGGGAGCCCCTGCCGCGGCCCCGGCGGCCGCCTCTATCCCCGCCGCCGCCGCCTCTCGCCACCGCCGCCGGGGCGCCGGCCCGCTCGCGGTCGCCATCCCCGCTAGGCCAGCCGCGGCCGGGTCGGCGTCCTCGGCCGCCCCGAGCTCCGAGCTCCGCCTGCATCTGGCCACCGACGGCGGTGCTGAACGCGCGGGAGCCGGGCCGCCGCGGAGACGCCCTTGCCCCACCGGAAACGGGCCGCACGGAGGAGCCGCGACCGACGGGCCCCCGGTGACAGCGAGCGCGAGCGCGGCGTGCGGGGCCGGGTATGGAAGCTGGCCGCGGCGGGGGCGGGGCGGGGTGGGGCGGGCCGGGGGGGGCGTGGGCGGGGAAGGGGGCGGGGCGGCCGGCCCCGGGCCTGGCAGGTGGGGCCGGAACCTGGTCTCCCGCAGGGCCGGGGGTTCCGAGGAAAGGGCTGACCAGTAGAAGCTGCAAGTGGGAGGGGTGTTTCTGGGGGAAGGGCCCTAGTAAGTAAAAGGATGGGTTATGAAATAAAGTTTATATAATATGAACTCGTTTTTTAATTAAAAGTAGAAAGACATACTGATACGGTGTATTTGCCTAAGAAAAGGTCTTAAAAAGTATATACCAAAACATTAGTGTTACCGAGTCCAAGCTCCTGCTGCGCGCTGCAGGACAGGCCAGTGAATCCCAGAGATGACTGGTTGGGGCAAGGAGTAACGACTTACCTGGAGAGACAGCAAACCGAGAAGATGGTGGACTCCTGACCCCAAGGAACCAGCTGCCTGCGTTGGCATTCAGGCTTCTTTTATACTAAAACGGGAGAGAGCAAAGTCAAACATGTCCGGGTTCTGGTCAGCCTCCTCTTCCTCCTTGCAGTCATTCACAGGTGGGCCTGGTCAGGATGTTTCTTGTCAGCTAAAAGAAAAGGTATTCTAGCTTAATGCTCACTACCTGGGAGGCAGGGTTCCCAGAGATGGGCCATTATGTATAATTGAAGCTTACAGGCAACAGCCCTTTAGTGACTAACTTGTAATAGAATACAAAGGTTCTTCCCTATTACATTAGTGGTTAACTGTGGGGTGAGACTTCCAGTGAGTTAATTCTTCCATTTTTGTTTTCCTGTTTAGTCTCCTGATCTTCAAGAATGAATAGGTGTAATTTTTAAAGTTCCTTCATACCTCTGGGTTCAGGAGGAGGTATGAAGGAAGGGTGGGGTGCGGTCCTCAGGTGAGAGGTGTGGCCTGCCACAAGCCACCGGGAGTCCAGAGAACAGTGCAGCCTGTCATGGACAGAAGGGGCTCCCAGGATGTCAAAAGAATGTTTACAGAAATGACTGCTTTAGCTCACACTTATTGAGCACATGAGCATTTAATTCTCCTGTCAGCCCTGTGAGGTAGGTACTACTGTCATCCTTATTTTACAGATAAGGAAATAGCCCTAGAGAAGTTAAACCACTTGTCTGATGTGACACAGCTACGGTAGCGGTGGAAATGACATTCTAACTCAGGCAAGCTCTGTCTATCCATGTTTGTGTGTCGGTGTCACTTACTTAGTAGACAGTTTTGGGGACTCACCCATATTTTACGATTTAATCTTTTGTTCCTTTTTATTGCTAAGCAGTAGTTCATTTTATGGATCCAGTCTACTTTAACCAAGGGGGAAAAGGGCAGTTTTATATGGCTACATGGGAGCCATCTTTAACTTTGTATGACAAGGACTTCCCTGGTGGCGCAGTGGTTAAGAATCCGCCTGCCAGTGCAGGAGACACGGGTTCGAGCCCTGGTCCGGGAAGATCCCACAGGCCGCGGAGCAACTAAGCCCATGTGCCATAACTACTGAGCCTGCGCTCTAGAGTCCACGAGCCACAACTACTGAGCCCGCGAGCCGAGAGCCCGCGCTCCTCAACAAGAGAAGCCACTGCAATGAGAAGCCCGCACGTCGCAACGAACAGCAGCCCCCACTCGCCACAACTAGAGAAAGCCCACACGCAGCAACAAAGACCCAGTGCAGCCAAAAATAATACATAAAATTATTCTTTTTGAACAAAACTCTGTATTATAGAAACCACATGAAAATAATACAGAGAAGGGTTCAAACATCCATCATCCAATCAGTGTGGCGAAACAGGTGTTTTTTTTCCGAATCCTTTCTGTCCCTTTCTTACACTCATACATAGTTAACACTGTTCACTGCTTCTAATTATCTACTCTGTGGTTAGGCACAGTGCTTGGTCTTGACTGAAGATTGAGAAAAAAAGAAAAGAAAAAGAAAAAAGCCACAGTCCTTGCTCTCAAGTATCAGTAGCTCACTTCCCAGAAGGACGACTGTAAGTCTGTAAGCAGGTGACTGCACTATTGTGCTGAGTGCAGTGAGAGATTCAAGGTGAAGTCTGGAAGGAAGAAAAGTTGAACTGCCTCAATGAGTCACCCAGGGCTTCATGAGAAATAGACCCAGGAGCCAAGTCCTGATGGTTGAGCAGGACTTTGCCTGGTAAGTGGGACTAGAGAACTGCTGAAGGGTTGTCAACTGCAATCTTGAACAAAGTAACGCAGAGCACAGTTCTAAGTACTTCCCATATAGCACTTCCTTTAGACCTCACAGCAGCCTTATGAGGTACTACTACTCGAGTCATCCCTGTTTCACAGATGAGGGATCTAAGACGGAGACGTAAAGTAACTTCCAAATCACACAGCTAGTGAGTAATGGAATGATTGGAACCCAGGGCAGTCTGGCTTCAGCTTCTATGCTGTTAACCACTGTACTCAGAAAACCATTCTGTAGAGGAGAATCAGAATTCCAGGCAGCCATCAGGAAACTACTGGAAGAGTCCAGGCCACAAATCATTAGGGCCTAAATTGAGAGCTAAGAAGGAAGATAATGGGACAGGTAGGAGATGGGAGAACTGATAGGACTCCGTGTCCAATTCTAAGTGGGGAGGTCAGAGTGAGAAGTTAGGGGTGATGCCCAGGTTTCTTGCTTGAGTGACCAGGTAGCTAATGATGCTATTAGTCAAGAGGGGAAATACAGGGTTGGGAGAGGAGATGTGTCAGGATAATAGTATTTTTTTTTAACACTGTATTCTATTAAATATTTTTCTCTATTCATTGTCTTAATAGTTAACATTTTGGTCAATAGACACTGTCACTTCTCACACAGTACATCAATTCTTCCCTCTCTACTCTTCTCCAGCCTTTCCCATTGTTCATTCCTCCACACCCTATTTTTCTCTCTTGTTTTTTAACCTTATCTTTTTTTGTGAAATTAACACTGTCAATGGCACTCAGAATTAAGTTATTCATCCTCATGCTCAAATTCATAATCCCACCCCTAGAGAAACACTAAACAAGCAGATGGGAGTAATAACAAGAATGTTATCCTTTTCTCTGCACCCCATAAAGGAACCAACAGGAGAACCCCTTGGACAACCTGAGCCCCCATCGCCTATGTGACCAGGAACTGTAATGTTTTGGTACATTCTCTCTTTCTAATTCTACGTGCAGTGACATAAAGTTGGTTGCCTGAAAGGGGTTACAGTGGGAACTTTTACACCACGGAACTTGGCAAAATTCTGCAAATCAGGACTTTGTTTCCACCCCCATCAGTGGGGCTGGAAACAGGTTGTTAAATATTTATCAACACACCACAGATTCAGGCTGTCATCAAGATGAAGAGCCACATATTAATCTCACGCCAGACAGCACACAAATCAGGGCTTCTCAACTCCGGCACATTTAGGACTTGGTAATTTTTTGTGGTGGCGGTGGCTTGTCCTGAGCATTGTAGAATTTAACAGCATCCCCAGCCTCCAGCCACTAGGTGCTACCCACTGACGACCCTCCCTCCCCCCAGTTATGACAACCAAAGATGTCTCCAGACATTTATCCCAAGGGGCAACATCACCCTGCCTGAGAACCACTAGCAAAAATGGATTTAACTGTATACCTATCCCTCAAGAAGCCTCCAAAATTATGACATTGAAAAGATCAGTGGGACGGGGGGCGGGCGGGGTGCTGGGGTGAGTGGGAGCAGGAATTCCCTGGCAGTCCAGTGATTAGGGGTCCACACTTTCACTGCCAAGGGTATGGGTTCAATCCCTGGTCGGGGAAATAAGATCAGTGGGTTTCAGATTAAGCCAACTTCGTTAGAGCACAGAGAGACTTGCTTGTGGATAGTAAAAGGTAACATTTATTTAACATTTACTTTGTGCCTGGCACAATTCCGAGCACGTTACACACACTAACTCATTTAACCTTCATTACTATTTCTAGGAAGTAAATACTATTATTCCTATTTTACAGATAAGAAAACTGAGTCACAAAGGAGTTCAATCATTTGCTCAAGCTAATGAGTGACAAAACTGAGATTCATACCCGGTCAGTCTGGTTTCACAATCTGTGCCCTTATGTCTATGCTGCGGATGCCATCAGAAGTCCAGGGACTACATTACTCTGCCCTCCCCATCTATGAGTTCAAGGTTTTTTCCATTCAACCAGGAGTGTTTAGGATATGGAGAATTTGAAGGTCTCCTGCTAACACTTCCTAATTGGAGGACATCACTGACAGAAATCCTTTTAACCAGGATGTTGAGAAAGAATGCTTTCCTCATTTGATTCTGATCCACATGGGAAAAGTGTCTGTCATCGAGGATGAAAATGGCACACAAGTACCTACTGCATTGCAAAAAAACCCCAAAAAACAACAGAGAGCTTTTAGTTTTATAAATAACAAAGGGAAGGAGGATTTTCTGCAACTGCTTTGACATGATAGTCCTGATTTTAAATACATGCCATTGCATGAATAAAAAATTCAGTTCTCCCTGAGGTAGTATTCATGAGCTATCTAAAACAGAGTCCTGAATTACATAGGTAACTCCTAAGAAACTAAACCTCCCTTTTTGCATATTTTATATATGCAAAAACTATATATGACCTAATTTTTTTAAATGAAGCCAATTCCTTAAGGTAATAGTTCTCAAAGTGTGGACCAGCAGCATAGCATCACCTGGGAACTTATGAGAAATGCAAATTCTCAGGCCTCACCCCAGAATCAGCAACTCTGGGGATGAGGCCCAGCAATCAGGAGTTTCACAAACCCATTAGGTGATCGTGATGCGTGCCCAAGTTTGAGAATCACCATCTCAAGGTAGTATTGCTTAAGCAAGTCAGTTACTCTATATAAAAATGAAGAGTTTATACATAGCAAGTATAGATAGAACAAATCTGTTATCAAGTTGTTTAAACAACTTTCAAGTTGCTAAAAAAATTAAGTTGTAATAAAGTTATATAGGTAAATACCGTTGTTATAAAAACACGAGGTGATATATAATGTGCACTAGACTGGTCAGTTTCCTTCATTTCCTGGTGAGCTGACTCTAAGAATTACTTGATACCTCTCTCAAATTTTACTTATTACCTGCCTTAATCCTAACAAGGTTAAATATGGCACACTTAAGTTTTGCATTTTTTCCCAACTCCATTTTTGTACACAACTCCTATCTTTAGGGACATCCTACCTACTATGCCCTTAAGATATTACAAACGTCAATACTTCAGTAATAGGAAATTTAACTCAACCCAAAACTATAATAATTTTTTAATCTATGCACATGGGAATTCAAAATATACAGTTTTGTACTACAAATGTTAAAACAACAGAACAGCTCAGAAAGACAGTAATTTAACTCCTGTAGCTAGGGTATCAGTAGAGTAAAAGTTTGCCCCCAAACCATTCCCTGCTCCAAGCTGTAAGACACTTCCCATTACGAATGCATGAATACGGCCGATTATATTGCTAGTAAAATTGAGACCTGACTGCTGAAACATTTACAGATTGAAAATTCAAATAGACGAAGGCCACCGACCCCTGATTCCTACACATATACAATGAAAGAGAACTATGCTATTAAAAAAAAAGAGAGAGCTATGCATCAGATCCCGCCCCCAAATACTATCCAGTCCAGCTCGTCGGGGTCATTCTTTCACTCCATGAACATTTATTATGTGCCTACTGTGTGCCACGCATTGCACAGGCAGTGAACAAAACTGACCCCCAAATCCCTTCCTTCTTAATAACAGGAATGTCTCCCTGGGAGGTTAGGCACTGGGAGACCAAGCCCTGGTTGTCCCCACCCCAAAAGGGTTAATCACACTGACACCCGCACCCAAACGGCCCCCTAGACTTGCGGACACAGAGCCGCGGCCGCTAGGTTCTTTTATAATTGGGCCAAGACCTCTTGGGCAGGCTGGGGAAGCCCATGGCCTTGACCCTCCAGGGCACCCCAGCAGACAGGGAGCAAGGGACGCACACCCACCCCCCGCGCCACGTGCACACCCCGGCGCACGCCCCCACCGCCCTCCGCCCGTCCTGCACAGGCGCTGCCGCCGTCCGGCTCGCGCGTGCCCTGCACGGCGCTCGCGCCTTCTGACTCGGGGCCCGGACCCCCCACCAGCCCCGCTCCCACGAAGCCGCGACCCCGACCCCGCCCACAACCCCACCGGCCGTCCCCTCTTACCGGCGCACTGGGCCCGGCGCCCCGGCCTCCTGCCTCCTGCCTCTCGGCGGCCGCCTCGCGGACCTCCTCCTCCTCCTCCTCCTCCTCCTCGGCTGCCCCGGGAGCCCCTGCCGCGGCCCCGGCGGCCGCCTCTATCCCCGCCGCCGCCGCCTCTCGCCACCGCCGCCGGGGCGCCGGCCCGCTCGCGGTCGCCATCCCCGCTAGGCCAGCCGCGGCCGGGTCGGCGTCCTCGGCCGCCCCGAGCTCCGAGCTCCGCCTGCATCTGGCCACCGACGGCGGTGCTGAACGCGCGGGAGCCGGGCCGCCGCGGAGACGCCCTTGCCCCACCGGAAACGGGCCGCACGGAGGAGCCGCGACCGACGGGCCCCCGGTGACAGCGAGCGCGAGCGCGGCGTGCGGGGCCGGGTATGGAAGCTGGCCGCGGCGGGGGCGGGGCGGGGTGGGGCGGGCCGGGGGGGGCGTGGGCGGGGAAGGGGGCGGGGCGGCCGGCCCCGGGCCTGGCAGGTGGGGCCGGAACCTGGTCTCCCGCAGGGCCGGGGGTTCCGAGGAAAGGGCTGACCAGTAGAAGCTGCAAGTGGGAGGGGTGTTTCTGGGGGAAGGGCCCTAGTAAGTAAAAGGATGGGTTATGAAATAAAGTTTATATAATATGAACTCGTTTTTTAATTAAAAGTAGAAAGACATACTGATACGGTGTATTTGCCTAAGAAAAGGTCTTAAAAAGTATATACCAAAACATTAGTGTTACCGAGTCCAAGCTCCTGCTGCGCGCTGCAGGACAGGCCAGTGAATCCCAGAGATGACTGGTTGGGGCAAGGAGTAACGACTTACCTGGAGAGACAGCAAACCGAGAAGATGGTGGACTCCTGACCCCAAGGAACCAGCTGCCTGCGTTGGCATTCAGGCTTCTTTTATACTAAAACGGGAGACAGCAAAGTCAAACATGTCCGGGTTCTGGTCAGCCTCCTCTTCCTCCTTGCAGTCATTCACAGGTGGGCCTGGTCAGGAGGTTTCTTGTCAGCTAAAAGAAAAGGTATTCTAGCTTAATGCTCACTACCTGGGAGGCAGGGTTCCCAGAGATGGGCCATTATGTATAATTGAAGCTTACAGGCAACAGCCCTTTAGTGACTAACTTGTAATAGAATACAAAGGTTCTTCCCTATTACATTAGTGGTTAACTGTGGGGTGAGACTTCCAGTGAGTTAATTCTTCCATTTTTGTTTTCCTGTTTAGTCTCCTGATCTTCAAGAATGAATAGGTGTAATTTTTAAAGTTCCTTCATACCTCTGGGTTCAGGAGGAGGTATGAAGGAAGGGTGGGGTGCGGTCCTCAGGTGAGAGGTGTGGCCTGCCACAAGCCACCGGGAGTCCAGAGAACAGTGCAGCCTGTCATGGACAGAAGGGGCTCCCAGGATGTCAAAAGAATGTTTACAGAAATGACTGCTTTAGCTCACACTTATTGAGCACATGAGCATTTAATTCTCCTGTCAGCCCTGTGAGGTAGGTACTACTGTCATCCTTATTTTACAGATAAGGAAATAGCCCTAGAGAAGTTAAACCACTTGTCTGATGTGACACAGCTACGGTAGCGGTGGAAATGACATTCTAACTCAGGCAAGCTCTGTCTATCCATGTTTGTGTGTCGGTGTCACTTACTTAGTAGACAGTTTTGGGGACTCACCCATATTTTACGATTTAATCTTTTGTTCCTTTTTATTGCTAAGCAGTAGTTCATTTTATGGATCCAGTCTACTTTAACCAAGGGGGAAAAGGGCAGTTTTATATGGCTACATGGGAGCCATCTTTAACTTTGTATGACAAGGACTTCCCTGGTGGCGCAGTGGTTAAGAATCCGCCTGCCAGTGCAGGAGACACGGGTTCGAGCCCTGGTCCGGGAAGATCCCACAGGCCGCGGAGCAACTAAGCCCATGTGCCATAACTACTGAGCCTGCGCTCTAGAGTCCACGAGCCACAACTACTGAGCCCGCGAGCCGAGAGCCCGCGCTCCTCAACAAGAGAAGCCACTGCAATGAGAAGCCCGCACGTCGCAACGAACAGCAGCCCCCACTCGCCACAACTAGAGAAAGCCCACACGCAGCAACAAAGACCCAGTGCAGCCAAAAATAATACATAAAATTATTCTTTTTGAACAAAACTCTGTATTATAGAAACCACATGAAAATAATACAGAGAAGGGTTCAAACATCCATCATCCAATCAGTGTGGCGAAACAGGTGTTTTTTTTCCGAATCCTTTCTGTCCCTTTCTTACACTCATACATAGTTAACACTGTTCACTGCTTCTAATTATCTACTCTGTGGTTAGGCACAGTGCTTGGTCTTGACTGAAGATTGAGAAAAAAAGAAAAGAAAAAGAAAAAAGCCACAGTCCTTGCTCTCAAGTATCAGTAGCTCACTTCCCAGAAGGACGACTGTAAGTCTGTAAGCAGGTGACTGCACTATTGTGCTGAGTGCAGTGAGAGATTCAAGGTGAAGTCTGGAAGGAAGAAAAGTTGAACTGCCTCAATGAGTCACCCAGGGCTTCATGAGAAATAGACCCAGGAGCCAAGTCCTGATGGTTGAGCAGGACTTTGCCTGGTAAGTGGGACTAGAGAACTGCTGAAGGGTTGTCAACTGCAATCTTGAACAAAGTAACGCAGAGCACAGTTCTAAGTACTTCCCATATAGCACTTCCTTTAGACCTCACAGCAGCCTTATGAGGTACTACTACTCGAGTCATCCCTGTTTCACAGATGAGGGATCTAAGACGGAGACGTAAAGTAACTTCCAAATCACACAGCTAGTGAGTAATGGAATGATTGGAACCCAGGGCAGTCTGGCTTCAGCTTCTATGCTGTTAACCACTGTACTCAGAAAACCATTCTGTAGAGGAGAATCAGAATTCCAGGCAGCCATCAGGAAACTACTGGAAGAGTCCAGGCCACAAATCATTAGGGCCTAAATTGAGAGCTAAGAAGGAAGATAATGGGACAGGTAGGAGATGGGAGAACTGATAGGACTCCGTGTCCAATTCTAAGTGGGGAGGTCAGAGTGAGAAGTTAGGGGTGATGCCCAGGTTTCTTGCTTGAGTGACCAGGTAGCTAATGATGCTATTAGTCAAGAGGGGAAATACAGGGTTGGGAGAGGAGATGTGTCAGGATAATAGTATTTTTTTTTAACACTGTATTCTATTAAATATTTTTCTCTATTCATTGTCTTAATAGTTAACATTTTGGTCAATAGACACTGTCACTTCTCACACAGTACATCAATTCTTCCCTCTCTACTCTTCTCCAGCCTTTCCCATTGTTCATTCCTCCACACCCTATTTTTCTCTCTTGTTTTTTAACCTTATCTTTTTTTGTGAAATTAACACTGTCAATGGCACTCAGAATTAAGTTATTCATCCTCATGCTCAAATTCATAATCCCACCCCTAGAGAAACACTAAACAAGCAGATGGGAGTAATAACAAGAATGTTATCCTTTTCTCTGCACCCCATAAAGGAACCAACAGGAGAACCCCTTGGACAACCTGAGCCCCCATCGCCTATGTGACCAGGAACTGTAATGTTTTGGTACATTCTCTCTTTCTAATTCTACGTGCAGTGACATAAAGTTGGTTGCCTGAAAGGGGTTACAGTGGGAACTTTTACACCACGGAACTTGGCAAAATTCTGCAAATCAGGACTTTGTTTCCACCCCCATCAGTGGGGCTGGAAACAGGTTGTTAAATATTTATCAACACACCACAGATTCAGGCTGTCATCAAGATGAAGAGCCACATATTAATCTCACGCCAGACAGCACACAAATCAGGGCTTCTCAACTCCGGCACATTTAGGACTTGGTAATTTTTTGTGGTGGCGGTGGCTTGTCCTGAGCATTGTAGAATTTAACAGCATCCCCAGCCTCCAGCCACTAGGTGCTACCCACTGACGACCCTCCCTCCCCCCAGTTATGACAACCAAAGATGTCTCCAGACATTTATCCCAAGGGGCAACATCACCCTGCCTGAGAACCACTAGCAAAAATGGATTTAACTGTATACCTATCCCTCAAGAAGCCTCCAAAATTATGACATTGAAAAGATCAGTGGGACGGGGGGCGGGCGGGGTGCTGGGGTGAGTGGGAGCAGGAATTCCCTGGCAGTCCAGTGATTAGGGGTCCACACTTTCACTGCCAAGGGTATGGGTTCAATCCCTGGTCGGGGAAATAAGATCAGTGGGTTTCAGATTAAGCCAACTTCGTTAGAGCACAGAGAGACTTGCTTGTGGATAGTAAAAGGTAACATTTATTTAACATTTACTTTGCGCCTGGCACAATTCCGAGCACGTTACACACACTAACTCATTTAACCTTCATTACTATTTCTAGGAAGTAAATACTATTATTCCTATTTTACAGATAAGAAAACTGAGTCACAAAGGAGTTCAATCATTTGCTCAAGCTAATGAGTGACAAAACTGAGATTCATACCCGGTCAGTCTGGTTTCACAATCTGTGCCCTTATGTCTATGCTGCGGATGCCATCAGAAGTCCAGGGACTACATTACTCTGCCCTCCCCATCTATGAGTTCAAGGTTTTTTCCATTCAACCAGGAGTGTTTAGGATATGGAGAATTTGAAGGTCTCCTGCTAACACTTCCTAATTGGAGGACATCACTGACAGAAATCCTTTTAACCAGGATGTTGAGAAAGAATGCTTTCCTCATTTGATTCTGATCCACATGGGAAAAGTGTCTGTCATCGAGGATGAAAATGGCACACAAGTACCTACTGCATTGCAAAAAAACCCCAAAAAACAACAGAGAGCTTTTAGTTTTATAAATAACAAAGGGAAGGAGGATTTTCTGCAACTGCTTTGACATGATAGTCCTGATTTTAAATACATGCCATTGCATGAATAAAAAATTCAGTTCTCCCTGAGGTAGTATTCATGAGCTATCTAAAACAGAGTCCTGAATTACATAGGTAACTCCTAAGAAACTAAACCTCCCTTTTTGCATATTTTATATATGCAAAAACTATATATGACCTAATTTTTTTAAATGAAGCCAATTCCTTAAGGTAATAGTTCTCAAAGTGTGGACCAGCAGCATAGCATCACCTGGGAACTTATGAGAAATGCAAATTCTCAGGCCTCACCCCAGAATCAGCAACTCTGGGGATGAGGCCCAGCAATCAGGAGTTTCACAAACCCATTAGGTGATCGTGATGCGTGCCCAAGTTTGAGAATCACCATCTCAAGGTAGTATTGCTTAAGCAAGTCAGTTACTCTATATAAAAATGAAGAGTTTATACATAGCAAGTATAGATAGAACAAATCTGTTATCAAGTTGTTTAAACAACTTTCAAGTTGCTAAAAAAATTAAGTTGTAATAAAGTTATATAGGTAAATACCGTTGTTATAAAAACACGAGGTGATATATAATGTGCACTAGACTGGTCAGTTTCCTTCATTTCCTGGTGAGCTGACTCTAAGAATTACTTGATACCTCTCTCAAATTTTACTTATTACCTGCCTTAATCCTAACAAGGTTAAATATGGCACACTTAAGTTTTGCATTTTTTCCCAACTCCATTTTTGTACACAACTCCTATCTTTAGGGACATCCTACCTACTATGCCCTTAAGATATTACAAACGTCAATACTTCAGTAATAGGAAATTTAACTCAACCCAAAACTATAATAATTTTTTAATCTATGCACATGGGAATTCAAAATATACAGTTTTGTACTACAAATGTTAAAACAACAGAACAGCTCAGAAAGACAGTAATTTAACTCCTGTAGCTAGGGTATCAGTAGAGTAAAAGTTTGCCCCCAAACCATTCCCTGCTCCAAGCTGTAAGACACTTCCCATTACGAATGCATGAATACGGCCGATTATATTGCTAGTAAAATTGAGACCTGACTGCTGAAACATTTACAGATTGAAAATTCAAATAGACGAAGGCCACCGACCCCTGATTCCTACACATATACAATGAAAGAGAACTATGCTATTAAAAAAAAAGAGAGAGCTATGCATCAGATCCCGCCCCCAAATACTATCCAGTCCAGCTCGTCGGGGTCATTCTTTCACTCCATGAACATTTATTATGTGCCTACTGTGTGCCACGCATTGCACAGGCAGTGAACAAAACTGACCCCCAAATCCCTTCCTTCTTAATAACAGGAATGTCTCCCTGGGAGGTTAGGCACTGGGAGACCAAGCCCTGGTTGTCCCCACCCCAAAAGGGTTAATCACACTGACACCCGCACCCAAACGGCCCCCTAGACTTGCGGACACAGAGCCGCGGCCGCTAGGTTCTTTTATAATTGGGCCAAGACCTCTTGGGCAGGCTGGGGAAGCCCATGGCCTTGACCCTCCAGGGCACCCCAGCAGACAGGGAGCAAGGGACGCACACCCACCCCCCGCGCCACGTGCACACCCCGGCGCACGCCCCCACCGCCCTCCGCCCGTCCTGCACAGGCGCTGCCGCCGTCCGGCTCGCGCGTGCCCTGCACGGCGCTCGCGGCTTCTGACTCGGGGCCCGGACCCCCCACCAGCCCCGCTCCCACGAAGCCGCGACCCCGACCCCGCCCACAACCCCACCGGCCGTCCCCTCTTACCGGCGCACTGGGCCCGGCGCCCCGGCCTCCTGCCTCCTGCCTCTCGGCGGCCGCCTCGCGGACCTCCTCCTCCTCCTCCTCCTCCTCCTCGGCTGCCCCGGGAGCCCCTGCCGCGGCCCCGGCGGCCGCCTCTATCCCCGCCGCCGCCGCCTCTCGCCACCGCCGCCGGGGCGCCGGCCCGCTCGCGGTCGCCATCCCCGCTAGGCCAGCCGCGGCCGGGTCGGCGTCCTCGGCCGCCCCGAGCTCCGAGCTCCGCCTGCATCTGGCCACCGACGGCGGTGCTGAACGCGCGGGAGCCGGGCCGCCGCGGAGACGCCCTTGCCCCACCGGAAACGGGCCGCACGGAGGAGCCGCGACCGACGGGCCCCCGGTGACAGCGAGCGCGAGCGCGGCGTGCGGGGCCGGGTATGGAAGCTGGCCGCGGCGGGGGCGGGGTGGGGTGGGGCGGGCCGGGGGGGGCGTGGGCGGGGAAGGGGGCGGGGCGGCCGGCCCCGGGCCTGGCAGGTGGGGCCGGAACCTGGTCTCCCGCAGGGCCGGGGGTTCCGAGGAAAGGGCTGACCAGTAGAAGCTGCAAGTGGGAGGGGTGTTTCTGGGGGAAGGGCCCTAGTAAGTAAAAGGATGGGTTATGAAATAAAGTTTATATAATATGAACTCGTTTTTTAATTAAAAGTAGAAAGACATACTGATACGGTGTATTTGCCTAAGAAAAGGTCTTAAAAAGTATATACCAAAACATTAGTGTTACCGAGTCCAAGCTCCTGCTGCGCGCTGCAGGACAGGCCAGTGAATCCCAGAGATGACTGGTTGGGGCAAGGAGTAACGACTTACCTGGAGAGACAGCAAACCGAGAAGATGGTGGACTCCTGACCCCAAGGAACCAGCTGCCTGCGTTGGCATTCAGGCTTCTTTTATACTAAAACGGGAGAGAGCAAAGTCAAACATGTCCGGGTTCTGGTCAGCCTCCTCTTCCTCCTTGCAGTCATTCACAGGTGGGCCTGGTCAGGATGTTTCTTGTCAGCTAAAAGAAAAGGTATTCTAGCTTAATGCTCACTACCTGGGAGGCAGGGTTCCCAGAGATGGGCCATTATGTATAATTGAAGCTTACAGGCAACAGCCCTTTAGTGACTAACTTGTAATAGAATACAAAGGTTCTTCCCTATTACATTAGTGGTTAACTGTGGGGTGAGACTTCCAGTGAGTTAATTCTTCCATTTTTGTTTTCCTGTTTAGTCTCCTGATCTTCAAGAATGAATAGGTGTAATTTTTAAAGTTCCTTCATACCTCTGGGTTCAGGAGGAGGTATGAAGGAAGGGTGGGGTGCGGTCCTCAGGTGAGAGGTGTGGCCTGCCACAAGCCACCGGGAGTCCAGAGAACAGTGCAGCCTGTCATGGACAGAAGGGGCTCCCAGGATGTCAAAAGAATGTTTACAGAAATGACTGCTTTAGCTCACACTTATTGAGCACATGAGCATTTAATTCTCCTGTCAGCCCTGTGAGGTAGGTACTACTGTCATCCTTATTTTACAGATAAGGAAATAGCCCTAGAGAAGTTAAACCACTTGTCTGATGTGACACAGCTACGGTAGCGGTGGAAATGACATTCTAACTCAGGCAAGCTCTGTCTATCCATGTTTGTGTGTCGGTGTCACTTACTTAGTAGACAGTTTTGGGGACTCACCCATATTTTACGATTTAATCTTTTGTTCCTTTTTATTGCTAAGCAGTAGTTCATTTTATGGATCCAGTCTACTTTAACCAAGGGGGAAAAGGGCAGTTTTATATGGCTACATGGGAGCCATCTTTAACTTTGTATGACAAGGACTTCCCTGGTGGCGCAGTGGTTAAGAATCCGCCTGCCAGTGCAGGAGACACGGGTTCGAGCCCTGGTCCGGGAAGATCCCACAGGCCGCGGAGCAACTAAGCCCATGTGCCATAACTACTGAGCCTGCGCTCTAGAGTCCACGAGCCACAACTACTGAGCCCGCGAGCCGAGAGCCCGCGCTCCTCAACAAGAGAAGCCACTGCAATGAGAAGCCCGCACGTCGCAACGAACAGCAGCCCCCACTCGCCACAACTAGAGAAAGCCCACACGCAGCAACAAAGACCCAGTGCAGCCAAAAATAATACATAAAATTATTCTTTTTGAACAAAACTCTGTATTATAGAAACCACATGAAAATAATACAGAGAAGGGTTCAAACATCCATCATCCAATCAGTGTGGCGAAACAGGTGTTTGTTTTCCGAATCCTTTCTGTCCCTTTCTTACACTCATACATAGTTAACACTGTTCACTGCTTCTAATTATCTACTCTGTGGTTAGGCACAGTGCTTGGTCTTGACTGAAGATTGAGAAAAAAAGAAAAGAAAAAGAAAAAAGCCACAGTCCTTGCTCTCAAGTATCAGTAGCTCACTTCCCAGAAGGACGACTGTAAGTCTGTAAGCAGGTGACTGCACTATTGTGCTGAGTGCAGTGAGAGATTCAAGGTGAAGTCTGGAAGGAAGAAAAGTTGAACTGCCTCAATGAGTCACCCAGGGCTTCATGAGAAATAGACCCAGGAGCCAAGTCCTGATGGTTGAGCAGGACTTTGCCTGGTAAGTGGGACTAGAGAACTGCTGAAGGGTTGTCAACTGCAATCTTGAACAAAGTAACGCAGAGCACAGTTCTAAGTACTTCCCATATAGCACTTCCTTTAGACCTCACAGCAGCCTTATGAGGTACTACTACTCGAGTCATCCCTGTTTCACAGATGAGGGATCTAAGACGGAGACGTAAAGTAACTTCCAAATCACACAGCTAGTGAGTAATGGAATGATTGGAACCCAGGGCAGTCTGGCTTCAGCTTCTATGCTGTTAACCACTGTACTCAGAAAACCATTCTGTAGAGGAGAATCAGAATTCCAGGCAGCCATCAGGAAACTACTGGAAGAGTCCAGGCCACAAATCATTAGGGCCTAAATTGAGAGCTAAGAAGGAAGATAATGGGACAGGTAGGAGATGGGAGAACTGATAGGACTCCGTGTCCAATTCTAAGTGGGGAGGTCAGAGTGAGAAGTTAGGGGTGATGCCCAGGTTTCTTGCTTGAGTGACCAGGTAGCTAATGATGCTATTAGTCAAGAGGGGAAATACAGGGTTGGGAGAGGAGATGTGTCAGGATAATAGTATTTTTTTTTAACACTGTATTCTATTAAATATTTTTCTCTATTCATTGTCTTAATAGTTAACATTTTGGTCAATAGACACTGTCACTTCTCACACAGTACATCAATTCTTCCCTCTCTACTCTTCTCCAGCCTTTCCCATTGTTCATTCCTCCACACCCTATTTTTCTCTCTTGTTTTTTAACCTTATCTTTTTTTGTGAAATTAACACTGTCAATGGCACTCAGAATTAAGTTATTCATCCTCATGCTCAAATTCATAATCCCACCCCTAGAGAAACACTAAACAAGCAGATGGGAGTAATAACAAGAATGTTATCCTTTTCTCTGCACCCCATAAAGGAACCAACAGGAGAACCCCTTGGACAACCTGAGCCCCCATCGCCTATGTGACCAGGAACTGTAATGTTTTGGTACATTCTCTCTTTCTAATTCTACGTGCAGTGACATAAAGTTGGTTGCCTGAAAGGGGTTACAGTGGGAACTTTTACACCACGGAACTTGGCAAAATTCTGCAAATCAGGACTTTGTTTCCACCCCCATCAGTGGGGCTGGAAACAGGTTGTTAAATATTTATCAACACACCACAGATTCAGGCTGTCATCAAGATGAAGAGCCACATATTAATCTCACGCCAGACAGCACACAAATCAGGGCTTCTCAACTCCGGCACATTTAGGACTTGGTAATTTTTTGTGGTGGCGGTGGCTTGTCCTGAGCATTGTAGAATTTAACAGCATCCCCAGCCTCCAGCCACTAGGTGCTACCCACTGACGACCCTCCCTCCCCCCAGTTATGACAACCAAAGATGTCTCCAGACATTTATCCCAAGGGGCAACATCACCCTGCCTGAGAACCACTAGCAAAAATGGATTTAACTGTATACCTATCCCTCAAGAAGCCTCCAAAATTATGACATTGAAAAGATCAGTGGGACGGGGGGCGGGCGGGGTGCTGGGGTGAGTGGGAGCAGGAATTCCCTGGCAGTCCAGTGATTAGGGGTCCACACTTTCACTGCCAAGGGTATGGGTTCAATCCCTGGTCGGGGAAATAAGATCAGTGGGTTTCAGATTAAGCCAACTTCGTTAGAGCACAGAGAGACTTGCTTGTGGATAGTAAAAGGTAACATTTATTTAACATTTACTTTGTGCCTGGCACAATTCCGAGCACGTTACACACACTAACTCATTTAACCTTCATTACTATTTCTAGGAAGTAAATACTATTATTCCTATTTTACAGATAAGAAAACTGAGTCACAAAGGAGTTCAATCATTTGCTCAAGCTAATGAGTGACAAAACTGAGATTCATACCCGGTCAGTCTGGTTTCACAATCTGTGCCCTTATGTCTATGCTGCGGATGCCATCAGAAGTCCAGGGACTACATTACTCTGCCCTCCCCATCTATGAGTTCAAGGTTTTTTCCATTCAACCAGGAGTGTTTAGGATATGGAGAATTTGAAGGTCTCCTGCTAACACTTCCTAATTGGAGGACATCACTGACAGAAATCCTTTTAACCAGGATGTTGAGAAAGAATGCTTTCCTCATTTGATTCTGATCCACATGGGAAAAGTGTCTGTCATCGAGGATGAAAATGGCACACAAGTACCTACTGCATTGCAAAAAAACCCCAAAAAACAACAGAGAGCTTTTAGTTTTATAAATAACAAAGGGAAGGAGGATTTTCTGCAACTGCTTTGACATGATAGTCCTGATTTTAAATACATGCCATTGCATGAATAAAAAATTCAGTTCTCCCTGAGGTAGTATTCATGAGCTATCTAAAACAGAGTCCTGAATTACATAGGTAACTCCTAAGAAACTAAACCTCCCTTTTTGCATATTTTATATATGCAAAAACTATATATGACCTAATTTTTTTAAATGAAGCCAATTCCTTAAGGTAATAGTTCTCAAAGTGTGGACCAGCAGCATAGCATCACCTGGGAACTTATGAGAAATGCAAATTCTCAGGCCTCACCCCAGAATCAGCAACTCTGGGGATGAGGCCCAGCAATCAGGAGTTTCACAAACCCATTAGGTGATCGTGATGCGTGCCCAAGTTTGAGAATCACCATCTCAAGGTAGTATTGCTTAAGCAAGTCAGTTACTCTATATAAAAATGAAGAGTTTATACATAGCAAGTATAGATAGAACAAATCTGTTATCAAGTTGTTTAAACAACTTTCAAGTTGCTAAAAAAATTAAGTTGTAATAAAGTTATATAGGTAAATACCGTTGTTATAAAAACACGAGGTGATATATAATGTGCACTAGACTGGTCAGTTTCCTTCATTTCCTGGTGAGCTGACTCTAAGAATTACTTGATACCTCTCTCAAATTTTACTTATTACCTGCCTTAATCCTAACAAGGTTAAATATGGCACACTTAAGTTTTGCATTTTTTCCCAACTCCATTTTTGTACACAACTCCTATCTTTAGGGACATCCTACCTACTATGCCCTTAAGATATTACAAACGTCAATACTTCAGTAATAGGAAATTTAACTCAACCCAAAACTATAATAATTTTTTAATCTATGCACATGGGAATTCAAAATATACAGTTTTGTACTACAAATGTTAAAACAACAGAACAGCTCAGAAAGACAGTAATTTAACTCCTGTAGCTAGGGTATCAGTAGAGTAAAAGTTTGCCCCCAAACCATTCCCTGCTCCAAGCTGTAAGACACTTCCCATTACGAATGCATGAATACGGCCGATTATATTGCTAGTAAAATTGAGACCTGACTGCTGAAACATTTACAGATTGAAAATTCAAATAGACGAAGGCCACCGACCCCTGATTCCTACACATATACAATGAAAGAGAACTATGCTATTAAAAAAAAAGAGAGAGCTATGCATCAGATCCCGCCCCCAAATACTATCCAGTCCAGCTCGTCGGGGTCATTCTTTCACTCCATGAACATTTATTATGTGCCTACTGTGTGCCACGCATTGCACAGGCAGTGAACAAAACTGACCCCCAAATCCCTTCCTTCTTAATAACAGGAATGTCTCCCTGGGAGGTTAGGCACTGGGAGACCAAGCCCTGGTTGTCCCCACCCCAAAAGGGTTAATCACACTGACACCCGCACCCAAACGGCCCCCTAGACTTGCGGACACAGAGCCGCGGCCGCTAGGTTCTTTTATAATTGGGCCAAGACCTCTTGGGCAGGCTGGGGAAGCCCATGGCCTTGACCCTCCAGGGCACCCCAGCAGACAGGGAGCAAGGGACGCACACCCACCCCCCGCGCCACGTGCACACCCCGGCGCACGCCCCCACCGCCCTCCGCCCGTCCTGCACAGGCGCTGCCGCCGTCCGGCTCGCGCGTGCCCTGCACGGCGCTCGCGGCTTCTGACTCGGGGCCCGGACCCCCCACCCGCCCCGCTCCCACGAAGCCGCGACCCCGACCCCGCCCACAACCCCACCGGCCGTCCCCTCTTACCGGCGCACTTGGCCCGGCGCCCCGGCCTCCTGCCTCCTGCCTCTTGGCGGCCGCCTTGTGGACCTCCTCCTCCTCCTTGGCCTCCGCGGCTGCCCCGGGAGCCCCTGCCGCGGCCCAGGCGGCTGCCTCTATCCCCTATATTCCTCCTCAGCATGCTGCCACCACCACATCCTGGCCTTTGGGAATGTTAGCTGGCTGTTCCCCACAGCATCCTGTCACCCTGGTCCACTCTTTCAAACCTCTGTATGCCGTTCTAGGAAATCTTGTCAGGTCCAACTGGAGGAAGACCACCTATAGGAGGTCAGTTAGCTTGGGAAGGAACCCAAGTGTGTGACCTGCTTCCCCTTTCCCAGAGTCTTTAAAATAACGTTAAACAAAAAAGAAAGAAAGAATGTTGTTCTAGAGCTCCTATATCATCTCTTACCACCATCAGAAAACCACCCCCCAAAAGGGGGAGCTCATTCATATTGAAAATAACTTCTTAACGTGCAGGCATTACAGTAGGGCATTCTAGACACTGGGGGAGGGAAAAACCATTGTATTTTTTTCTAACATTCATGTTCAACTTATTTTGAAAGTTCTTTAAAGTGTGGCATTCTTACAGGTAGACAATGTTGCTGAACAAGCGTTGGTTTCTTCCCTTTTCTTTCCCCAGGCTCAAAGATTTGGAAAGAGATAGTTAACAGAAAAGGTAAGGTAATCTCCACCTTAACAAAATATATGATCAAATGTGACCATTTGACAGATACTATGTAGTTCATAAAAACAAAATTAAGTGGAATTGGCTCTCTTTTCCCTAAAGTTGAGGATAACATGGATGTTTCTGTCTAATGTGCTGTACTAATAGGCTATTATGGGTTAGCTTTTGGTAACTCATCGAGTTTCCCAGTCTGGGTTCCGTACCATCAAGTCTGGATTATAACTTGTCCTGGTCACACTGTTTTTGCAAATCAGTTTTGTTCTAGTACTCTATCATGTGTCTGTTTCACCTCTAATCTTTCCATTTGTCACCACTCTGGAGATGGTGTGATATGATCTTAACGGAAACATCAGGAACATGTCTTGTGAATATTTAGTTTTCTTTTTGGCCGACTCAGCATTGCCTGCCATTCAGTCATTGTTATGTGACCAGGCAGTGTAACTATTTGTGTATTAGTCCATTGGTTCCTACCTTGGGAATGTGGAGACTTGTAAACCTCTGTCCTTCCCTTAGGAATGCATGAAGGAGAAATGGAATCTCTTGCATGAATTTCTGCAGACAGAAATAAAGAATCAGTTATGTGACTTGAAAACCAAACTACATAGAGAAGAATTATCAGAGGTAAGTCGTCAGCATCCCGGCGGCTAGAAAACGTTTCCTCCCATGTAACTTGTCTGTGACCAGGGAGGCAGAATAATCCCACCTCTCCCTGTTCCCTGATAGTTATGAAGGAAGCGCATGTGTTTCCTTATTCTCTCATGGCCCCTTGTTTACATTCACTGCTACTTAAATGATCCTTTCCTGCTGTAGGAGGGCTACCTGGCTCAAGTCAGATCCCTTTTAAATAAAGATTTGTCCTTGGAGAACAGAGCTCATGCTTTCAGTTGGGAAGTGAACGGCTGTCTAGAAAACGGGAGCCAGACAAGTGGTGAGGAGCGCAGAGTGGAAATAGCAGAGAAAAACAAGTCCCCCAAACCTGTTTCCAAACTTTGCATGCCCAGGAGAAGCAAGTCCGATGGAGAAACAAACTGTAAGAGCGCTTGACTCGTTTGACCTCGTTGGAATCTGGTACCACCTAAGGGGAGGACAGACTTGGCGCCATAGGGTCTGTCTGTTCCCCCCACACACAACCCCTCCACCGGCAGTACTTGTTTTTTGTGTATCCTTTTTTTTGGTGGGGGGATGGCTGTGTTGCTCGGCTTGTACGATCTTAGTTCTCCAACCAGGGATCGAACCCCGGCCCTTGGCAGTGAGAGTGCCGAGTCTTAACCGCTGGACCGCCGTGGAATTCCCTCTTGTGTATACGTCTAACTAGCTTAGATATATACTTTAAATTTTTGTCTTCAACCAAGTTATAGAGCATTAGATCCCCAAATGCGGTTGAATTTATGAGGTATAAGATAACAGGAGCTGCTGATATCTATGACTTGTAAGTTACATGCCTGTTTAAGCTAAGCATTTATTCTTAGACTCCTTCCCCACTTGTAGTCAGAGTAACTCTTCTGGAATTTTTAAAAAAAGAGCATGGGACTTGAGCTCAGGTCAGGTGCTTGGCCACTTCATCTTTTGACGAAATAAACGGAGGCTCTGTTTCCTTGTGCGTCTCAGGGTTGGGCCCCTCATACAAGAGCTTGTGTTAAAATGGCCCAGCAGACTGGCAGGTGCTAATTTGAGGAGTTTATCAAGATGGTGGTTGCTTAGAATAAGAAGAGAAGGTTACTTAATCCTCAGAACCTGGTCTCTGCACCAGCTTGGTAATGCTGAAGAACTGTACCTTGGCTGTGAACTCTTTATTCATAGTGGCTTTTTTGTTTCTTTTTCTTTAAGCAGCTGAAGTCTCATCTAGCCCCAGGATTAGAAGGCAAACTACCAGGCAGACCACCATCACATCTCATTTCACAAGGAGGTCAGTATATAATGAATGGACAGCCCCCATTTTAGGGGCCAACAGTTTTTGGTAAAACACATATAAATTCGTAGGATGTAACTTAGTAATTCTGACTTCCACATTGCTTCGGTTTTCCTTTTGATATTCTGTTATCAGACATTCGTGAACAGCATTTCTGAAGATCTCATCCGTTTTTACTCTTCACATAGGAAACTTCAAATGTACATACACAGAATTACCAAGGATAGTAAAATGAACCCCTGTGTGCCTATCACCCAGTGTCAACAGTTAACATCTCCTGGCTGTTATTTCATCTATACCCCCATATGCTCCAAGTGAAAATTATTCCAAATGGATTACAGCTCCATACACACCCATCTCCTCCCAGTTGGGTTACTTTGAAGCAAATCGAACATGTCATCTTATCCACACATACTATATTTCTAGATGACAAGGTCTCTTTCTCTGACAAGTTTTTTATTCATATTTTGCCATAATGGCTAACATCTAGCAAACAGTCTTTTGAAGAAGACAAAACAGGCCTTATAAAGTGTAACAGTTCCTTACTAACAAATATATAGCAGTGTTCATTCTTCCCCTTGTGTAACAGAGTTTGGTTGATTTGCTCCTTAAGCCTTTCGAGTGATAGATTCCTTATCTTCTTGCCATTGATTTAAAGAAAATAGGTCTTTTTTTCTAATAGCTTCTAGGTCTGGCCGACTGCATCGTTTTGGTGGTTAATGTGTTCCCTTGCCTCCAGTTTTCTGTAAACTGGTAGTTAGGTCTAGAGTCTTGATCAGATTCCAGCTTTATTTTGTGAGACTTCATTGACGGCATGGGGCTGTCCATCAGAGGCATGTAATGTCTCTTCGGTGATTCTAGCAGCCATTGATCAAAGTCTAGATCCATTATTTCTTAAGGTTTGCAAAATGGTGGTATTCTAAACCTGTCATCCAAAGAAACATTAAGCTCGAAGCTTCTTTTAATGCCCTGGCAAAAGGGGCTTCTCAGAGGGAAGAGGGGACCATGCCCTGAATCTTTCCAAAGAGAGGGTACTCTTGGTAGGGAGGAATATGAGTTGTTTCGTGCCCACTGGAGGTCTAGGGTCTGGTGAGCTAACAGTTGGCTTTACTGTGTGTGTGTGTGACAGGCCTGCCAAATGGAAACCTGAGGAAGACCCTGAAAAAGCAAAATCGGATGATTCTGTCGATGAAGAAGAAAAAGACCAGGTAGGGCTCGCATTTAAGTTTCTTAACTCTGCCTTTTTTTGGTACACTTGCTGGTAATTGTGAATTTATACTTGGTCTGTCTATGGACCGTAAGTGACTGAGAGGGTGTTAGAACACACCCCTGGACCCAGGGCAGTACGAAGTGTATTATGGTTCGCCCCGAGGACTCAGCAGGCCCGTAACTTTGGTCTGTTCTCTCCTGTCTACCTTCCTACGTCTCCAGCTGTCAAGATTTGACAGTCGAACCAGCAGATGTGATGTGTTCAAAGCATTTGCTTCTGATGTCAGATAAGCTCCTTTCCCACATCGAATTTCTCTATAAAAGCAGAATTGTCGTGTTATTATGTGTATTGTAATAATGCCGCTTAGACTTTTTAGGTTAGAAAACTGGTGGCTTGCCAAATACCTCCAATATAGAAAATGTCAGTCTCTAGCACTGTCTCATGTCACTTGAGCGGCAAACCTAGGTACTACCAGATGGTCACACGCTCTCTATTTCATTCCTGCCACAGGATTAGCTGTGTAAGTCGGGAAGTCTGTAGGTTTACAGGTGGGTAGTAAATGCCCTGTTACCTGCTAAAGATGAGTATCCGTGGTTTGCTCTAAGGCAGGGTTTCTCAACCAAGGCTTTGACTTTTGGGGCCAGATAAACCTTTGCTGTGGTGTGTGAGTCCTGTGCATCGTAGAGTGCTTAGCAAGGTCCCGACCTCTTACTCACTAGGTGCCCGTAACATTCCCTCTCTCTCCTCCCAGTTGTGACAGCCAAAATCACCTTCAGACTTCCCCAGATGTCCCCTGGGGGGCACAGTTGCACTCAGTGAGAAGCAGTGGACTCAAGGCTACCAATATCTTTGAGGTAGACTTGACGTCCTGTTGTGAAAGACATACTCATTCTCCTGTTTTTATTTTGGAAATTAGATGCCACTGTTCATGATCGTTATTCAGATGTCTGTATTAAGCTTCGTCAGACTACCCACTCACAGGTGGGACACTGAGACAGAGGGAAACAGCTTGTCCAAGTCACATGGCCACATCCCTTGCCTCCTAAGAAAACGTGTCACAAGTGAAAGCAAGCTGGCTCTTGTAATATTGACAAGTCTTTTTCTTTAAACAAATGTGCCAGTTTTAGAGTTGTTCTTTGCCCTCTAACCTTTTGGAGGGCTTACATAGCCTTCAAGCTTCTAAAGAAACGAACTGGGGCACTCTTTCCCAAGCAGGAAGCAGTTTCACTGGCAGTGTGTGAGAGGCCTTGGGGACTTGGAGGATGAACACTTGTCGAAACAGGGTGTATCCCGATATGCTAGAGTAAGGCTCAGCGCACCACACCGGTGTTATCAGGTGGTGTTGGTCAAAGAAGTAGTACTACAGAGAGAATCTTACTTTAGTCAATTTCAAGTTTTGAGATCTCACTATGTTTTTTAAAACAGGTATTAAATACATGCATTTGGTAAAACAGTACAAAAGGCTGTTTGGTACATAGCAGCCAAAGAAAAACAATGTGGCTATTCCGTGCTGAGCTATGCTGTGAGCATTATCAAATAAATACTGGATTCTGAGGCCTTTGTTCAGGAACAAAAAAGAATATAAAATATCTCATTACCACAACTAAGGAGCTGGCCTGTGGCAACTAAGACCCGGCACAATTAACTAACTAACTAACTGACTATTTCTTTTTTTTTTTTTTTTTCTTTATGACAAAAGACTTAAAAATGACCACGGTTAAAGATCTGATGAAAGTTCATAATAATGCAGTTGACAAGAAAATTAGTTATTTCTGAGATATACATTTTAAAGTAATAACTAGGATTATTACATATAACATTATACCAGAACATATAAGATTTTTAGAAATTTCATGTAATGTCTGAAACATTTATATTAACATATTTCCATACATATTTCCATACACATACAAATATAAGATTTTTAGAAATTTCATGTAATGTCTGAAACATTTATATTAACATATTTCCATACACATAACCCAATGAAAGTTTAGTATTAGTTGTTTTGTTTGTTTTTTTATACTGCAGGTTCTTATTAGGCATCAATTTTATACACATCAGTGTATACATGTCAATCCCAATCGCCCAATTCAGCACACCACCATCCCCACCCCACAGCAGTTTTCCCCCCTTGGTGTCCATATGTCCATTCTCTACATCTGTGTCTCAACTTCTGCCCTGCAAACTGGCTCATCTGTACCATTTTTCTAGGTTCCACATACATGCATTAATATACGATATTTGTTTTTCTCTTTCTGACTTACTTCACTCTGTATGACAGTCTCTAGATCCATCCACGTCTCAACAAATGACTCAATTTCGTTCCTTTTTATGGCTGAGTAATATTCCATTGTATATATGTACCACAACTTCTTTATCCATTCGTCTGTTGATGGGCATTTAGGTTGCTTCCATGACCTGGCTATTGTAAATAGTGCTGCAATGAACATTCGGGTGCATGTGTCTTTTTGAATTACGGTTTTCTCTGGGTATATGCCCAGTAGTGGGATTGCTGGGTCATATGGTAATTCTATTTTTAGTTTTTTAAGGAACCTCCATATTGTTCTCCATAGTGGCTGTATCAATTTACATTCCCACCAACAGTGCAAGAGGGTTCCCTTTTCTCCACACCCTCTCCAGCATTTGTTGTTTGTAGATTTTCTGATGATGCCCATTCTAACAGGAGTGAGGTGATACCTCATTGTAGTTTTGATTTGCATTTCTCTAATAATTAGTGATGTTGAGCATCTTTTCATGTGCTTCGTGGCCGTCTGTATGTCTTCTTTGGAGAAATGTCTATTTAGGTCTTCTGCCCATTTTTGGATTGGGGTGTTTGTTTCTTTAATATTGAGCTGAATGAGCTGTTTATATATTTTGGAGATTAATCCTTTGTCCGTTGATTCATTTGCAAATATTTTCTCCCATTCTGAGGGTTGTCTTTTCGTCTTGTTTATGGTTTCCTTTGCTGTGCAAAAGCTTTGAAGTTTCATTAGGTCCCACTTGTTTATTTTTGTTTTTATTTCCATTACTCTAGGAGGTGGATCAAAAAAGATCTTGCTGTGATTTATGTCAAAGAGTGTTCTTCCTATGTTTTCCTCTAAGAGTTTTATAGTGTCCACTCTTATATTTAGGTCTCTAATCCATTTTGAGTTTATTTTTGTGTATGGTGTTAGGGAGTATTCTAATTTCATTCTTTTACATGTAGCTGTCCAGTTTTCCCAGCACCACTTATTGAAGAGACTGTCTTTTCTCCATTGTATATCTTTGCCTCCTTTGTCATAGATTAGTTGACCATAGGTGCGTGGGTTAATCTCTGGGCTTTCTATCTTGTTCCATTGATCTATGTTTCTGTTTTTGTGCCAGTACCATATTGTCTTGATTACTGTAGCTTTGTAGTATAGTCTGAAGTCAGGGAGTCTGATTCCTCCAGCTCCATTTTTTTCCCTCAAGACTGCTTTGGCTATTCGGGGTCTTTTGTGTCTCCATACAAATTTTAAGATGATTTGTTCTAGCTCCGTAAAAAATGCCATTGGTAATTTGATAGGGATTGCATTGAATCTGTAGATTGCTTTGGGTAGTATACTCATTTTCACAATGTTGATTCTTCCAATCCAAGAACATGGTATATCTCTCCATCTGTTGGTATCATCCTTAATTTCTTTCATCAGTGTCTTATAGTTTTCTGCATACAGGTCTTTTGTCTCCCTAGGTAGGTTTATTCCTAGGTATTTTATTCTTTTTGTTGCAATGGTAAATGGGAGTGTTTCCTTAATTTCTCTTTCAGATTTTTCATCATTAGTGTATAGGAATGCAAGAGATTTCTGTGCATTAATTTTGTATCCTGCAACTTTACCATATTCATTGATTAGCTCTAGCAGTTTTCTGGTGGCAGTTTTAGGATTCTCTTTGTATAGTATCATGTCATCCGCAAACAGTGACAGTTTTACTTCTTCTTTTCCAATTTGTATTCCTTTTATTTCTTTTTCTTCTCTGATTGCCGTGGCTAGGACTTCCAGAACTATGTTGAATAATAGTGGTGAGAGTGGACATCCTTGTCTCGTTCCTGATCTTAGAGGAAATGCTTTCAGTTTTTCACCATTGAGAATGATGTTTGCTGTGGGTTTGTCATATATGGCCTTTATTATGTTGAGGTAGGTTCCCTCTACGCCCACTTTCTGGAGAGTTTTTTTATCAGAAATGGGTGTTGAATTTTGTCAAAAGCTTTTTCTGAATCTATTGAGATGATCATATGGTTTTTATTCTTCAATTTGGTAATATGGTGTATCACATTGATTGATTTGCGTATGTTGAGGAATCCTTGCATCCCTGGGATAAATCCCACTTGATCGTGGTGTATGATCCTTTTAATGTGTCGTCGGATTCTGTTTGCTAGTATTTTGTTGAGGATTTTTGCATCTATATTCATCAGTGATATTGGTCTGTAATTTTCTTTTTTTGTAGTGTCTTTGTCTGGTTTTGGTATCAGGGTGATGGTGGCCTCATAGAATGAGTTTGGGAGTGTTCTTTCCTCTGCAATTTTTTGGAAGAGTTTGAGAAGGATGGGTGTTAGCTCTTCTCTAAATGTTTGATAGAATTCACCTGTGAAGCCATCTGGTCCTGGACTTTTGTTTGTTGGAAGATTTTTAATCACAGTTTCAATTTCATTACTTGTGATTGGTCTGTTCATATTTTCTGTTTCTTCCTGGTTCAGTCTTGGAAGGTTATACCTTTCTAAGAATTTGTCCATTTCTTCCAGGTTGTCCATTTTATTGGCATAAAGTTGCCTGTAGTAGTCTCTTAGGATGCTTTGTATTTCTGCGGTGTCTGTTGTAACTTCTCCTTTCTCATTTCTGATTTTATTGATTTGAGTCCTCTCCCTCTTTTTCTTGATGAGTCTGGCTAATGGCTTATCAATTTTGTTTATCTTCTCAAAGAACCAACTTTTAGTTTTATTGATCTTTGCTATTGTTTTCATTGTTTCTATTTCATTTATTTCTGCTCTGATCTTTATGATTTCTTTCCTTCTGCTAACTTTGGGTTTTGTTTGTTCTTCTTTCTCTAGTTTCTTTAGGTGTAAGGTTAGATTGTTTACTTGAGATTTTTCTTGTTTCTTTAGGTAGGCTTGTATAGCTATAAACTTCCCTCTTAGAACTGCTTTTGCTGCATCCCATAGGTTTTGGGTTGTCGTGTTTTCATTGTCATTTGTCTCTAGGTATTTTTTTATTTCCTCTTTGATTTCTTCAGTGATCTCTTGGTTATTTAGTAACGTATTGTTTAGCCTCCATGTGTTTGTCTTCTTTACGTTTTTTTTCCCCTGTAATTCATTTCTAATCTCATAGCGTTGTGGTCAGAAAAGATGCTTGATATGATTTCAATTTTCTTAAATTTACTGAGGCTTGATTTGTGACCCAAGATGTGATCTATCCTGGAGAATGTTCCGTGCGCACTTGAGAAGAACGTGTAATCTGCTGTTTTTGGATGGAATGTCCTATATATATCAATTAAATCTATCTGGTCTATTGTGTCATTTAAAGCTTCTGTTTCCTTATTTATTTTCGTTTTGGATGATCTGTCCATTGGTGTAAGTGAGGTGTTAAAGTCCCCCACTATTACTGTGTTACTGTTGATTTCCTCTTTTATAGCTGTTAGCAGTTGCCTTATGTATTGAGGTGCTCCTATGTTGGGTGCATATATATTTATAATTGTTATATCTTCTTCTTGGATTGATCCCTGGATCATTATGTAGTGTCCTTCCTTGTCTCTTGTAACATTCTTTATTTTAAAGTCTATTTTATGTGATATGAGTATAGCTCCTCCAGCTTTCTTTTGATTTCCATTTGCATGGAATATCTTTTTCCATCCCCTTACTTTCAGTCTGTATGTGTCCCTAGGTCTAAAGTGGGTCTCTTGTAGACAGCATATATATGGGTCTTGTTTTTGTATCCATTCAGCCAGTCTATGTCTTTTGGTTGGGGCATTTAATCCATTCACGTTTAAGGTAATTATCGATATGTATGTTCCTATGACCATTTTCTTAATTGTTTTGGGTTTGTTTTTGTAGGTCCTTTTCTTCTCTTGTGTTTCCCACTTAGAGAAGTTCCTTTAGCATTTGTTGTAGAGCTGGTTTGGTGGTGCTGAATTCTCTTAGCTTTTGCTTGTCTGTAAAGCTTTTGATTTCTCCATCAAATCTAAATGAGATCCTTGCTGGGTAGAGTAATCTTGGTTGTAGGTTCTTCCCTTTCAGCACTTTAAGTATATCATGCCACTCCCTTCTGGCTTGCAGAGTTTCTGCTGAGAAATCAGCTGTTAACCTTATGGGAGTTCCCTTGTATGTTATTTGTCGTTTTTCCCTTGCTGCTTTCAATAATTTTTCTTTGTCTTTAATTTTTGCCACTTTGATTACTATGTGTCTCGGCGTGTTTCTCCTTGGGTTTATTCTGTATGGGACTCTCTGCGCTTCCTGGACTTGGGTGGCTATTTCCTTTCCCATGTTAGGGAAGTTTTCGACTATAATCTCTTCAAATATTTTCTCTGGTCCTTTCTCTCTCTCTTCTCCTTCTGGGACCCCTATAATGCGAATGTTGTTGCGTTTAATGTTGTCCCAGAGGTCTCTTAGGCTGTCTTCATTTCTTTTCATTCTCTTTTCTTTAGTCTGTTCCGCAGCAGTGAATTCCACCATTCTGTCTTCCAGGTCACTTATCCGTTCTTCTGCCTCAGTTATTCTGCTATTGATTCCTTCGAGTGTAGTTTTCATTTCAGTTATTGTATTGGTCATCTCTGTTTGTTTGTTCTTTAATTCTTCTAGGTCTTTGTTAATCATTTCTTGCATCTTCTCAATCTTTGCCTCCATTCTTATTCTGAAGTCCTGGATCATCTTCACTATCATTATTCTGAATTCTTTTTCTGGAAGGTTGCCTATCTCCACTTCATTTAGTTGTTTTTCTGGGGTTTTTTCTTCTTCCTTCATCTGGTACATAGCCCTCTGCCTTTTCATCTTCTCTATCTTTCTGTAACTGTGGTTTTTGGTCCACAGGCTGCAGGATTGTAGTTTCTCTTGCTTCTGCTGTCTGCCCTCTGGTGGTTGAGGCTATCTAAGAGGCTTGATGGGAGGCTCTGGTCCTGACTATTTCTTAAAATCTCATTGATAGGTATTTAATATGATTTTTAAAAATTTATTTATTTATTTAATTTATTTATTTTTGGCTGCGTTGGGTCTTCCTTGCTGCGTGTGTGCTTTCTCCAGTTGCGGTGAGCGGGGGCTACTCTTCGTTGCGGTGCGTGGGCTTCTCATTGCGGTGGCTTCTCTTGTTGCGGAGCACGGGCTCTAGGCGCGCGGGCTTCAGTAGTTGGGGCACGAGGACTCAGTAGTTGTGGCTTTTGGGCTCTAGAGCGCAGGCTCAGTAGTTGTGGCGCACGGGCTTCATTGCTCCGCGGCGTGTGGGAACTTCCCGGACCAGGGCTTGAACCCTTGTCCCCTGCATTGGCAGGCGGATTCTTAACCACTGCGCCAGCAGGGAAGCCCAGGCTCCAGCCTTTTTAAAAATGTGTTCCTTCCACCTTCGTGGAGCAGGCGTAGGGGATGGGGAGGAGTGAGAACCCGATTGGCAGGGGTCCGGTCGCAACCCCGGAAGGGGACGGGGGACGATCTAAGAGGTGGCACCGGGCCACAGTCGACCCCCAGTGACAGCTAACAGCTGCAGTGCTGCCCCTTCCTGCCCCAGGACCTGAGCTCAGGTCCCGGGGCGGCTGGAGAAACGCACTGTTTTTGGTGAGATGCTCTTACTTACTGTGTGGAGCTGCTCCGGCGACCACACCCCGCAGGGCCCTGTGCCCGTCCTCCCTGCCCCCTGCCCAGGGCTCGGAGAACAGCAGTCTCTGTGGGGCAACCTGCTTCCAAGTCCTTCAGTGACCACGGAGGACTGGGAATGGGCTGGGCTACCGGGGAGCCTGGGCACCCAACCCCTGAGCTCAGCCCTGGGGGCTCCCGTGAGGGCAGGGGCTGGGGGCTGCGGGCGGTGAGCGGAGGGGCCTCCAGCCGGCATCAGCCTGGGCCCTGGACCCGGGGAAAGGCCTCACCCTCTCAGTCCTGACCTGCCGCTCAGGAACCCTGTGGCCCACCAGCCCGAGGCCTGTGTCGCCCGCCACGGACTGCCCGGCGCACGGCTGGGGTGCCAACGCCACACCTGGATTTTGCACGGGGACCATCTGGGGGCTCGGTGCACAGGAAGACGAGTGGCCCCCAGGCCCCGACACGCCCCTTCCATATCCATCGAGAGGTGCCTGATGGAAGGCCGGCTGTGCTCCTTTTCAAGCCCCAGGGAATTCACACGAACAGCCCTCCCGGCCACGGGGTGCCTGCCCACCGGCTCTGGGCCTGCGACCAGCCCAGAACACAGAAGGCACCGAAGTGGGTGCAGGGAGCTGAGCCGGGGCTGCAGAAGGGCAGACACCACAGCCTGGTCCACAACCGACTGCCCTAGGGCGGGTGAGAACGGGCGGGCAGGCTGAGGGGAGGGCAGAGCGTGGCACGGCCTGCCCGCCTGGGCCACGGGGAGAAGGTCGGGGCGCCGCCCGCGCGCTCGCTCCGCTGCCTGGCGTCCTTTGTGGGGGCGAAGGGCCGGAGGCAGGGCTCCCGAGGAGCTCAAAGGCCCGGGAAGGACACACGGGACGGTCCAGAGCCACCCTACCGCTCCAGTGGTGCAGCACCCTCTCTGAATTCCTACTGCCACCAAAACACATCCCTAAGGCCTTTGGGAAGAATCGCTAGGACCCAGGAAGGCAGCCCCCTGCTGTGGTCCAGACTTCAGCAGCTGCCGATGATCAGAGGGAGCCAGCCGGCCGGCCTTGAGCAGGAGGACAGGACACGGGGACAGGGACAGCCACAGCCGGGCTTCCCACAGCTGTGCCCACCGCCAGAACCAGCTCCAGCCAATCACAGCCCCCGAGATGCCAAACAGTGACGGGCGAGAGGCTGGCAGGAAACTGACACCCCCTCACTGGAGAGCCTGCCCGGCCGGGGTGCAGGGCACCATCCCCGTCTGCACTCACCCCACAGCTCAGCCGTCTCCCAGTGACCCAGACGCGTCACCACGGCCCCAGGGCTGATCCCCGACCAAGGTCAGAACTCCCCCCGGTGTGACGGCCCCCATGCCACTCCTGTGGTGGAAGGGACGGCAGGCAGAGACCAGGAGTAGAGTCTTTTTATTAACGGCTGCGTTTTCAAAGAACCGTTTTGTTACCAGGAAAGCTCCCCAGGAAGGGATTGCATTAGTGCAACAAGGGGGAGCCTTGATGCCAGGCTCTCCAGACACTTCCAGGTGGAGACTTTTGGCCTAGGCCGGCCACCGGGGACTCAGGGGCTGGGAGGACACGCGGCCCCTCCCCCGCCCCGACGGGGCGCTAAGGCACCCGGTCCGCCTGGGTGGGCAAAACCCCGTGCCTTCAGCAGGCCGGCGGCTTGCAGCCCTCAACCTGCAGCCCTTTGCTCAGGAGGAAGGCGTCCTGCGTGGGGTCACAACCCAGGAAGAGCTTCACCATGCCCTTGGCATCCTCGGAGCCCCCTGGCCTCAGAATGCAGCTTCTGTAGTCCATGGCAACCTGACGAGAGGGGGTGGGGCTGCAGGAGGGTGGAGCACCCCCTTCACTGAGGGTGTGGGTGTGGCCACCTCTGCTGTGACTCAACAAAGGGCAGGGGAGCAGGGGAGCAGGGGGTCCAGGGCAGGGCCCTCAGAGCCTGGCAGGCCCAGGCGGGCGGCACAAGCATCTAGGCCCAGGCCAAGGACCTCCGTGCAGACCGGCCTCTCACCTTGCCACTCAGGACGCCCTCCCGCTTGAAACATGTGTGGAACGTGTCCGCGGAGTACACCTCGCTGCACAGGTAGCCATAGGACTGGGCGTCGTAGCTTCCTGCCAGGTGGCCGAAGGTCGCAAGCAGGTGGGTCCCTGGGACACACGCGGAGAAGCTCCTGCCCGGCCCCCTGGCCGCTCCGTGCCCCTTCCCCAGAGAGGGGGCCTCAAAGCAGCCCTGTCTGAGTCCCCTGCCACTAGAGGGAGTATTGGCCCAACACTTCTAGAAAACGGGGACCTGGCGGGCAACTCAGTGGAGGGACACCAATAAATTTTTGCCGACTTTCTGCTGAAGCTCACGAGGGTTCACCCCTAAGCCTCTTACAAGGTCAGCTGCCCGAGGCTCCGAGGGATGAGTCAGGGCTCACCTTCCAGCACGGGGAGAGCGCGGGTTGAAGCACTCACGAGGGAGTGAACTGCGTCTCCGCACCGACACGCACGGGCAAACCTCGTCGACGCGTTCCGTCCGGGGTATGAAGCCCTCTCCTGCCTCTTCCAGGCTCTCCAGAAAGCACGTGCAGATACGCCCACCCCACCCTCGGACTCCGTGGGCCACAGCTGGAGGGACCAGGCCAGGAACCGAGGCAGGAAGAGGCCAGAGGTCAGCGGGCCTCGGCCAGAGCCCGTCAGTCGGTCCCCCTTCACACACCACCAGAGGATCCTCTTGACCTGGGCAGTAGCCGCCAACCGACCGCTAAGGTGGGCCCGGCGTGCACTTGGCTACCTGGCGTGGCTGGGACCCCGAGGACCTCCTGGCAGAGGCGGGCATTCTCCTGGGCCGGGTCCGCAGGCGTCTGCGTGTGCAGGGCCTTGTCCACCTTGGCCAGGACGATCTGGCGCAGGTTGAAGAGGCCTGGAGGGCGGGAGGAAGGAGACGGGGGGCTGGCACTGTGTGCAGGCCGCGCTTTCCAGCCGGGCGGTCCGGGAGCCCCTTTCCTTTCCCTCGGCCCGACCGCACCGGGGTTGGCCAGCCGGGACTTGATGAGTTGGCCAGCAGCTCCAGGGGACGGCGCTGCCCGTGCCCCACCGAGACTGGCAGCAACGCCAGGGCTTCACAGGGCGCGGCGCTCCCGGCCCCAGAGCCTTCCCTCTGGTTCTCATCACCGGCTGTCGCCAGAGTCGCAGGTAACGTGCCTTTCTTGTCGTTTGTCTTTTTTCCGGCCCTCAGCCACGCAAAGGTGTGAAGCCCTGACACTCGCTGCCACGTGGATACACCCTGAGAACACGATGCTCAGCGAGAGACATCAAACACAGAAGGACACACAGGGTGTGAACCCACTGAGGGGAAACTTCCAGAACAGGTAGATCCACAGAGTCAGAGTGGGTTCCTGGTTGTTAGGGGCGGGGGGGGGGAGGGAATGATAACTAAGGGCGTGACGGACATTTTTGGGGTGAGGGAAATGTTCCAAAACAGGGCAGTAGTGACGGCTGCACAGCTCAGTAAAGTGTCCCCACGCGCTCCGGTGCAGCCTGTGAGAGCATCGCTCTCAGGACGAAGGGCTGACCGCAGGAAGACTGAACGAGCACTGGGTCCTGGGCCCAGACGCTCAGCTGGGGACCCCCCCCCCCCGTGGGGAAGTCCCTGGGACTTGCTGAGCCTCCACCGAGACTGGCAGCAGCCCCAGGGCCTCACAGGGCGTGGCGCTCCCGGCCCCAGAGCCTACCCTCTGGTTCTCATCACCGCCTGTCACCAGACTTGCATGCAACGTTCCTTTCTTTTCTTTTGTCTTTTTAAAGGCAACTCTTGAATACACGTATTTAACATGCAGGGAACCAGTATTGACTCCTTGATCTGCGGCTTCCAGCCTCCAGAGTCTCGAGGACATCCACTTCCGTTTTTTTTACACGCCCTGTGCGTGGGGTTTGATGATGGAAACTGACACCGAGGGCGTCACCACGTGCGGGGTGACATCAGCGGAAGAATCCCGTGGCGAGGGCCTGCCTGAGAACCACGGGAGAGCCCGGGCCCTCCCCGCCCCCTGCCTGCAGCCCCGCGCCCGCACCCACCTGGGAGCGGAGCTGGTGCGTCACTTGCCAGAACTCATGGAAGTAGGTCTCCAGCTCATCATGCTGCAACAGGGAGGGCGGGTTGGGCGTAGGCTTGGTGAAGTTGGCCACCATTGCCACGATGGCAATCTGGCGCCTCCCATCCTGCTGCAGGCAGCCCGGCTGCAGGCCAAAGCAGGCCATGTGCCCGGACTTCCCTTCCCTGGGGAGGGACGCGGGTGAGGCCCCGCTTCCACAGAGGAGCCCTGGCCCACGGCCGACAGGTTCCCCCACGCATGCACCGAGGGTAGAGGTCCAGGTAGAACTTGCCGATGGATGACCTTGTCCGCGGCCGCGTCCCGGACCATGTAGAGCCTCACATCTTCGTGACACACGTTGGCACCCTCCTCCAGGTCGAAGGTCAGCCCCAGCAGCTCCTGGGAGATGCCCAGCCGCCCGCGCATGACCACCTGCATGGGGAAGGACTCATTGAGCAGGTACCGGTCCACGTGGTAGCGCGTCTCCTCCCCCTGGTTCGTGTAGTAGCACAGGTCCTAGACGTTGATGGGCCCGTCAAAGTGCAGGCCCCGCCTCTGGCACTTGGCCTTCTTTAGGTCCAGGATCACGGCCGCTCCTGCTCCCCGAGGGGCTTCAGCTTCTGGGCCAGCTCATCTGCGGGCAGAGGGGAGAGGTTCGGCTATGTCCCTGTGGCAGCCTCCCAGCCGCCACCCACCCCACGCCCCTCGAGGCAGAATGAAGGGTTGGGGAAGGCGACCCCCAAGGGCTGACACAGTGGGGTCTCAGGCAGCACCACGTCCAGTCAAGGTCCGCCTGACCCCTGTCCCCACTGGGACTCGGGGAGGCGGGGTTACCTAGGAAAGTGGCCACCACCGGGCTGGTCTTGGCCATGTTCATCTCCAGCACGGAGTCGGCACGCGTGCTGAACCCCAGCAGGCGGGACTTCTGAGCCTGCAGCCTTACCGGCTCCCCGAGGATCGCGCAGTTCTCCTGGAACCCAGAGACGGCCAGCGCTGGGGACCGTGGGCCACGCCCTCCCCACGGGCCCCGGGCCAGGTCTCTGAGGGCGGGCAGGGCTCTCAGGCCACTGGCGGGCACAGCCAATCCCCCTCCCTCCTCCTCCTGGCCCGGATTTCTAGACACTTTGGTGCTGTCCTAACACGTGGTCTTTATGAACACAGGTCCTTTTGGAACCAGAAACGGCGTGAACCGTGATGAGCTCTAAGGCCAAGGGCAGGAAGAAATGTGACCAGGCTCTCCAGGAGCCACCCAGGGGCCTCGCCGGGCTCAACAATACAGACTCGGCTGCCGTGCAGACAGCAGGTCATCCCCACGGCGCCCGAACACCCAGCCCCCTGGATGGCGAGACGCCTGTTGCTGCCGGTGGCCCGGGGCTGGCTGGTGAGGCCCGGCCCCAGGCGTACGCCACCTTCTCTGGGGCCACCTCTCCGGCTCTGCGGTGGGGTTCTCCTGGGAGCCCCCAGTCACCACAGGACCAACGTGGCCTGTCTGCAGCCCAGGAAGGTGGGGACACAGGACTGTCCCCCACGCCCCCCACATCACCCACGAGGCCGAGCAAGCACCAGTGGTGTCTGCGGGGAAGATGAAGGGCTCATGCACAGCCCCCATCTACTGAAGATGCTGAACAGGAGAAGCACAGACTGCAGCCACACGCGGTATGGACCAAACGCAAGTGTCCTTGCAGGAACCGATGTCTGAATGTCAAGGCCGTACCCGGGCCACAGTGAGAAGGCCCAGACCCCACGCAAGGCACAGAGAGGAGATGGGGGGAACATCTGCGAAGCTGAGCTCATGGGGCATCACCCCAGAAGGAGAGGGAGAGGAGGAGGGAGAGGGAGAGAGAGGGAGGTGCAGACGTCTCTCCCTTCCCTGGGGGTTCTCTAGTGCAGCCAAGGCTGAAAAGCACTGCATTTCGGGAGATGGGTCCTCGTGGAAAAGTTAAATAGTAGCTCATGGCATTATCGACACATATTAAAAAGGCCCCAAATCTTGGGGAGTCAGGGAGGGGAGCTGGCGGCTGCCTCGTAAAGGAGGAGAGATTGGGCGTCAGAGGAGGTGCCTGTGCAGCCCGCCGCCGCCGCCCAGGGCCCCGCAGACTTCATCTCCCAGCTGTGGTCCCGGGCTGGAAGGCAGCGGGGAGGTCAAGCCGTCCAAGCATCAACGTTGACTTCAGGGCTGATCTAAAAGGCGCCTGGTGTTTGTTGAAGCAGAAGAAAGAGAAAGCAGTGGGGAGAGGAGGGGAGGGGGAGGGAGCCCCCATCAGCCCTTCTCCCTCTCTCCCTCTCTGTCTCCCTCTCTCCCTCCTTCCCTCCCTCCCTCTACCTCCCTGCTTCTCACTCTCACTCTCCCTCCATCTCTCCCTCTGCCTCTCTCCCTCTCCCTCTTTCCCTCTCCCTCTCTCCCTGTCCCCCTTTCCCTGTCCCTGTTTCCCTGTTCCGCTCTTCCGATACCTCATTCCCTCTCCCTCTCTCTCTCTCTCCCTCTCTCCCTCTCTCCCTCTCTCCCTCTCTCCCTCCCTCTCTCCCTCTCCTGCTCCCTCTCCCTCTCCCTCTCCCTCTCCCTCCACCTCCTTCCCTCTCTGGAGAGGGTGCCTGCTTCCTTCTCTGTCTCCCTCTCTGGAGAGGGAAGGAGGTGGAGGGAGAGGGATAGAGGGAGGGAGGGAAAGACAAAGGCGTCTCTCCCTCCCTCCCTCTCTCCCTCTCTCCCTCCCTCTCTCCATCTCCCTCACTCCCTCCCAGAGATGGAGAGACAGAGGAAGAGGCAGAGACAAGGGAGAGGGAGAGAGGGAGAGGGAGAGAGAGGGGGGAGGGAGGGAGAGAGAGAGAGGTGTCTTCCTCCCTCCCTTTCCCTCTCTCCCTCCCTCTCTCCCTCTCCCGCTCCCTCTCCCTCTCTGGAGAGGGAAGGAGGTGGAGGGAGAGGGAGCAGGAGAGAGAGGGGGAGAGGGAGAGAGGGATAGAGGGAGGGAAGGAAAGACAAAGACGTCTCTCCCCCCCTCCCTCTATCCCTCTCTCCCTCCCTTTATCCCTCTCTCGCTCCCTCTCTCCCACTCCCTTGCTCCCTCTCCTCCCTCTCCCTCTCCCTCCAACTCTCCCTCTCCCTCCGTCTCTCCATCTCCCTCACTCCCTCCCAGAGACGGAGGAAGAGGCAGAGACAAGGGAGAGGGAGAGGGAGAAGGAGAGAGAGGGGGGAGAGAGGGAGAGAGAGAGAGGTCTCTTCCTCCCTCCCTTTCCCTCTCTCCTTCTTCTCTCCCTCTCTCCCTCTCCCTCTCTCCCCCCTCCCTCTGCTCCTCTCCCTCATCTCTGCCTCTCCCTCCATCTCTCCCTCTCTGAGAGGAAATGAGGGAGCGGGAGAGCCGGAGGGAGAGGGAGAGACGGAGGGAGCGGGAGAGACAGAGGGAGGGAGAGGGAGAAGGAGGGAGGGAGAGGGAGAGAGGAAGGGAAAGGGCGAGGGAGAGGGAGGGAGGGAGGGCGAGACATCTCTCCCTCTCCCTCTCCCTCCCCCTTCCTCTCCCTCTCCTAGAGGGAGGGAGGGAGAGGGAGAGACAGAGGGAGAGGAGAGGGAGGGAGCGAAGGAGAGGGGGAGTTGGAGAAGGAGGTAGGGAGAGGGAGAAGGAGAGAGGGTGCCTGCTTCCCTCTCTGTCTCCCTCCCTCCCTCTCCGTGTCCCTCTCTCCCCCCTCTCCCTCTCCCTCTGTCTCTCCCTCTCTGGGAGGGAGAGAGGGAGAGGGAGAGGGAGGGAGAGGGAGCAGGAGGGAAAATGATGGAGGGATGGAGAGGGAGAGAGGGTGAGGGAGAGAAGGAGGGAGGGAGAGGGAGGGAGGAAGAGACCTCTCCCTCCCTCCCTCTGCCTCCCTCCTTCTCCTCCCTCTTCTCCCTCTCCCTCCAACTCTCCCTCTCCCTCCGTCTCTCCATCTCCCTCACTCCCTCCCAGAGACGGAGAGACAGAGGTAGAGGCAGAGCGGAACACGGAAACAAGGACAGGGAAACAGGCACAGGGAGAGAGGCAGGGACAGAGGGAGAGGAGAGGGAAGAGGGAGAGGAAAGAGGGAGAGGAAAGAGAGAGAGGGAGGGAGAGAGGGAGAGACAGATGGAGAGAGAGGGAGGGAGAGAGAGAGAGGGAGAGGGAAAGAGGTAGAGGGAGAGCAGAACAGGGAAAGAGGGACAGGGAGGGAGAGAGGGAGGAGAGGAAGCAGGGAGAAAAGAGAGAAAGAACACACCATCTACATTTCTGTCAGATGACACCGGGGATCCTTACACAACCAGGAGAAAATAACACAGGGAGGCTCTTTCTCAGCTGGAACTGGAACTGCAGAGGGGGCCAAACACCACCAGGCTGGCCACACATGTCCAGCCGCCGCTCCAGCCCCGTCAGCCGTGAGTCTGGTCACCAGGGCTCTGAGTGTCTGCTCCAGGGAGCTGGGGTTCACCCTCTCACCGGTGAGGCCGGGCCAAGACCGCGGGGCCCCGGGCTGGACACATAGGGGGAAACGCATCCCCACAGGACAGCTTGTGCGAGCAGATTCAGCTGCCAGATTCTAGAGGCCCGGGACCACCCTGTGGCCCATGAAAAACAGGAGGCCACGAGGGTCTTGCATCGTGATTCCTGTCCGTTGGACTGTAAAGTTTATGTAGGGAATCTTGCAAACAGTGGTAACAAGGCTGAATTGGAACGAGATTTAGGCTATTACGGACCACTCTGAAGTGTGTGGGTTGCTAAAAGCCCTCCCGGCTTCGCTCTTGTTGAATGTGAAGATCCCCGAGATGCAGCCGATGCTGTCCGAGAACTAGATGGGAGAACACTATGTGGCTGCCGAGTAAGAGTGGACCTGTCGAATGGGGAAAAGAGAAGTCGCAATCGTGACCGCCTCCTTCTTGGGGTCGTCGCCCTCGAGATGATTATCGGAGGAGGAGTCCTCCACCTCCCACACATCTCCAAGATGGAGAGCTTTCTCCGTCAGCCAGAGCAGGTCCCTTTCTAGATATAGGAGAAGAGAGAGATGACTGTCCCAGGAGAGAAATCACAAGCCGTCCCGATCTTTCTCTAGGTCTCCTAGCCGATCTAGGTCAAATGAAAGGAAATAGAAGACCACTTTGCAAGAGGAGTGGTGTACAGGCAATAACTTCATTTGACAGGAGTAGGTACAGAAAATTCAAGTTTTGTTTGAGACTTCTGAAGCTTGGTGCACTTTTTAAATGTTTTAGTTGTTCACATTTGTTTGTCTCTTGGGACAGTGACCCATAAAGGTGTCATTCTCTATGGTTTGAAATGGGTCATATGAGGCTTGTGATATGAAGAATTGTTACCTTCCAATGTTCCCTTAAGCAAAATTGAATTTGCTTTGAATTTTTGGTCTTGCCTAGACTGATAATAAAACTTTAACTCCTGCCCACCTAAAGTGTGATGTTTACTATTATGGAAACAACACTGGCAAACATGGAAAAGACTTTCTGTAGCTGGGAAATGATATGCAGCTGTAGTTAAGCAAGCAGTCTTTAAAAGGTGCTGTGAACACAAGCCAGCAGGTAAAAATGAAAGCCGCACCCTTACCCTAGATTAGAGGTTTAAAAATTCCACTAGTCTTCACACGGGACAAGAGGTTGTCCAGGGAGTTGAGAATCTAAGAAGTTTCAAGGAAGTTAGTTTACCTTTGAGTTCGGTCATAAGTCCCCTCTGTGATTGCTGTACATGAATACATAGCTCTTTGTAATATTTTTTGGAAATCTGAGATTATCAAGATACCAATGTCCTGCCAGATTAATAAGAGTATTGTAGAGCTGAACTTTGAGTTACTGTGCAATTTTTTTTTTTCATGCTGTCATTTGTAATATGTTTTGTGAGAATCCTTGGGATTAAAGTTTTGGTTGCAAAAGAAAAGAAGAAAAGAAAAGAATCCGCCTGCCAGTGCAGGGGACACAGGTTCAAGCCCTGGTCCGGGAAGATCCCAGGTGCCGCAGATCAACTAAGCCCGTGGGCCACAACTACTGAGCCTGCGCTCGAGATCCTGGGAGCCAGAACTACTGAGCCCCCGTGCACAGCTACAGAAGCCCGCACGCAACGAAGACCCAACGCAGCAAAAAAAAAAAAAAAAAAAAAAAAAAAAAAGACGATACTGGCCAGGTGATCAAGGGTAAAATCATTTGTCATAAGTCCCGTTGATGGTGTGTATCCTTGATGTGACCTGAGGAGAATGGCATTTTTATCTCTGTCTGGATCTTCCGCCCCAAACCCCATAACTCCAGACCAACCATAAGAAAACATCAGAAAACAAACAGACAAACAAATTGAGGGACAAAATACCTGACCAGTCCTCCTCAAAACTTTCAAGGTATCAAAACCCAGGGACATCTGAGAAATGTCACAGCCCAGAGGAGACTGGGACAGAAAAAGGATGTTAGGGGGAAACTAGGGAAATGCTAATGAAGTGTGGACTTTCGTTAATAACAATGTATCCATCTTGGTTCCTTAGTTGGATAAACATGTCATACTAACGTACTAACGTGTTGGAAATAGGGTTACTGGGTCAGGGTCCACGGCACTCTACACTCTGTACAGATCTTTGCCACTTTTTTGTAACTCTAAGCTATTCTAAAATTAAGCGAGTACTGAACAGAGAGAAGAATGTTATTTCCCTGATTTGAACATGCCTGAGTTTCTTTTCATGGTCACATTTTTGCTATCTGGATGTGTCTTGGAATCAGTAGCAAAGGAGAGTTGCCAGCCCCTGGAAAGATGTGGGTGGTTTGCAGGTGGCTTGCTCTGGAGCTGAAGACCACGGTGGGAAGTCTGCAGCCTCGGGCTGCACTTAGAACCATGGGAGGGGATGGGCCAGCTCAGTTAGGGATGGAACCTATAAATAAAACTTTTTTCTTTTCCATTATGGCTTATCACAGGATATTGAATATAGTTCCCTGTGCTAGACAGTAGGATGTTGTAGTTTATCCATCCTATATTTAATAGTTTGCATCTGCTAACCCCAAACTCCCAATCCAACCCTCCCTCACTCTTTCTCCCCCTTGGCAACCACAAGTCTGTTCTCTGTGTCTGTGAGTCTGTTTTTGTTTCGTAGACGAGTTCATTTGTGTCGTAGTTTAGATTTCACATATAAGTGAGATCATATGATATTTGTCTTTCTCTTCTGACTTACTTCACTTAGCATGGTAATCTCTAGGTCCATCCACATTGCTGCAAATAGCATCATTTCATTCTTTTTATGGCTGAATAATATTCCATTGTATATATGTACCACATCTTCTTTATCCATTCATCCATCAGTGGACATTTAGGTAGCTTCCATGTCTTGGCTATTGTAAATAGTGCTGCAATGAACATTGGGGTGCATGTATCTTTTCTTTCTTTTTTTTTTCTTTCTTCCTTTCTTCCTCCCTTTCTTTCCTCCTTTCTTTCTTTCTTTCTTTCTTCCTTTCTTTCTTCCTTTCTTTCTTTCTTCCTTGCTTCCTTCCCTTCTTTCTTTCTTTCTTTCTTTTTCTTTCTTTCTTTCTTTTTTTTTTGTCACACGGCATGTGAGATCTTAGTTCCCTGACCAGAGATGGAACCCATGTCCCCCGCACTGGAAGCACGGAGTCTTAACCACTGGACCACCAGGGAGATCCCAGGGGTGTGTGTATAGTTTTGAATTAGAGTTTTCTCCGGATCTATGCCCAGGAGTGGAATTGCGGGACCCTATGGCAGCTGTATCTGTTGCTGCACGTCTCACATCAACCACCTGCACTCCAATCCTTGCTCTCAACGTCATCTTTGGGGAACCCAACCTGCGACAGGGACCTTGACAAGAAGAAATGGCTCAGGGAAAAGCTACCTGCACAGGGAGGAGACAGAGGCCATCGCCCCTGGGGTGCGGCGGGGAGAGTGGGCACAGAGATTTGTCATTTCACCCCCGATGCTCATCTCAGCCCTCCTGGCTGCCCCACTCTAGGTCACCTCGGGATACAGAGGTGACCCGGTTAGAGTCCCTGCCTGTGCAGGAATCTGGGGGCACCAGCGGGTCTGAATAATATTAGTGCAGGGTCTCCCCCGCGGCACTGGGGTTATTCGGGGCGGGTCATCCTCTGCTGAGGGCCCCTCCTGGGCACTGTGTGGGGTTTAGCAGCAGCCCTGGCCGCACCCATTTGATTCCAGGGGCCCCTCCCCCCCAGTTGTGACAACCACAGATTTTCCCCACACATCACGGAAGAACTGGGTGAGGCGGCGGAGGCAGGATGGCCCTGGGCGAGGACAGCTGTGTTGAAGCAACCAGCCTGGCCCAGGGCAAGGTCTGCCCCAATCCCGTCAGCGCCTGCATTTAGACCTGCCCCTTTCCTCTCCCACCTCCTCTGCCCTGCAGTGGTCTCCGAGACATCATCGCCATGTAATAAATCACACCTTCTCAGTTGACTGTTTGCTGCCCTCGCTAGAACGTGAGCTCTTTGAGGACAGGGATGCTGTTATGTCCCCAGCACCTAGAAGAGTGTCTGCTGTGTAGTAGATGCTTCATAAATACTTGCTGAATAAAGGAGTTGAATAAAGGGATGAGTGGATGAATGAATGAAGGTTACAATGGAAGGAGGGGGGAGATTCCCTTTCTGGCTCTCGGGGGTTGGGAGATCAAGTGAAAGATCCGTCCTAAATAGGCTGACCAGCCTTCTGGGGTTCCCCGGGACTGAGGGTTTCCCCAGAGTTCCAGCGCTCAAACCTGAGCGGTCCTGGGCAAACTGGGGGCGGGTGTTGGTCACCCTATCTAAACACAGTAACAATTCCAGCTGCAATAGCAATGGCCAATGACCTCTACGGTCTTATTGACCATGCACAGTTCTTTACCTGGCAGGGAAGGAAGGGTGGGCCGGGATTGGAATTCTGGTGATCCAGGGCGGGTGAGGGCACACCCCGGGCTTGTGTAGGGGAGTCCAGGAAGGTTCTGGAGGAAGTGACAGTGACACAGGGGGGAGGGAGGAGTCTACGGAAGAACGTCCCACATGACAACGTGTGCCAATGGCCCTGGGCCCAAGGTCACACCTGACCAGGGCTTGCCTTTTTTTTTTTTTTTTCTAATTTACTTTTTCCCACATGGATATGCAATTGTCCTAATGCCATTTATTGAAAACTCCTTAATTTCCCCACTTTCTGTCATATCAAGTTCTCATAGATCTGTTTCTGGACCTTTATTCTATACCATAGAGCTATACGTCCCATCCTTGCACCACTAGGGCTGTTTCATCACTATAACTTTATTTTTTATTCATTTATTTTTCTTGGCCATGCCGTGCGGCATGTGGGATCTTATTTCCCTGACCAGGGATCGAACCCGCGCCCCCTGCCAGTGGAAGCTCGGAGTCTTAATCACTGGACCTCCAGGGAAGTCCCCAGGGTTTGCTTTGACATCCATCGAATGGTGGCAGGTGGGCACGGGGAGCAGCTGTCTGTGAGCCATCCTGTGTAGAAATGCAGGCTGGAGGGGAGGACAGATGGAGCGGGAGGGGAAGAAGCGGAGGAGGGAGGGAGGGCGGGCGAGAGACAGACAGAGCATGAAAGCTGAAAATAGCTCCTAGTGCCGGGAGCCTTGGAGCCAGAGCCTGGGAGCCAGGGTGACTGGCTCTCCTCCCTGGTGTTTGTGTGTGTCGCGGGGGGTGGCTCTGGGCTTCTCAGGCTGGGAATGGGGTGCACAGAGCAGGGACGGAGCAGGGACCCTTCTCTCTGGGACCTCGTGGGCCATCCTCAGCTCACAAAGCTGAGCCACTCCTGGCCCTACGAGTGGGGGGGCTTATCCTCCCTGTCCCCTGGATCACACCCCCTCACACACAACTTCCCCGTGTGTGTTCCCAGCAACCAAGAGAATCTGTTTTTAAAAGATTTGGGGGAGGGGGGTAAACATACAAACAAGAGCAGAATGGATACTTTTTCAGAATGTGAATGGCTCTGTGTAAGCCCACCCCCAGGGTAACCACAGTCCTGACCTCTAACACCCTTGACGAGTCAGCCTTGGTCTGGGCTTGCGGACCCACGGAAGCTTCCTCATCCCCTCCTTCAGATCCCGTCTCTCCCTTGGCGTCTTTGTGAGAAGCACCCGGGGAAGTGGGACTGCTAGGCTGTACTGCTGCTAGAACTCCACCTGGGCTCCACCAGGCTCCAGCCCCCCACCCTGTGCACCTCTCTGACCCTGAGGCACCTCAACTGGTAGGAGCCGCATCACCTTCCCTCCTGGGACTTGTGACACTTAAGGGAGACACCGCAAGGACAAGCCTTTGGCTCCCTGGCTGGCAAAGAGCAGGTGCTCAATTGTCATAAGTGTCCGTATCAGTGAGGGTTCTCCAGACAAACAGAATCCATAGGGTGTGTGTGTGTATATACACACACACGTACATATGTACACGCATACAAAAATATACAGCTGTGTATCTATGCAGTATGCATACACACATATACACATATAGTATATACAATACACACATACATATATACACACATATAAAATGCATAGTTTGTATATCTACAGTATGTATACACACATATACACATAACATATACAATACACACATACATAGACACTATACATACACACATACAAAATGCATCGTTTGTATGTATACAGTATGTACACATACGTATAACATATGCAATATACACACCTAGGTACATATATATCATACATATATACACACATACAAAGATATTTAGGTGTGTATATAGACAGTATACATACATACACATATAATATATGCAATACGTACACGTACATACATATAGACACACATATACACCTACATATAAAAGCATATAGCGTAAAAATATATATGTACTGTATATATAAATTCATCGTATGTATACGTACATATATCATATATATAAGATATATACATATATACAATGTATACACACACATACACACCTATATGTAAATATGCGCATGTACATACACATATAAATACATACGCAAGTGTGTATATAATAGTATATACATATATACATATAACACCTAGAAACATATACACATACAGGTATACAACATATATACACACCTATATATAAATACACACTGTATACATACATACAGTGTACATAAACTGTATATCTACACACACCCATATATCAATATATGGGTGTGTGTATATATACAGCATGTTCACATTTATAAAATGTATACTATATATATGCACATACATACATGTATACAATAGATACACACAAATATATAGGCTTGTATGTATACTGTATATAGTACTTACACATATACTACAAACGCACGCACATATAACATATGTGTATACATATATATAATATGTATGCACACATATACAAATTAATAGGCTTGTATATATTCAGTATTTTTACATATATAGTTTTGTTTTAAGGAGTTGACTCATGTGACCGTGAGGCAGGCAAGTCAGGGCAGGACTCTGGGCTGGAGACACAGGGAAGAGCTGATGTCCCAAGGCCATTGGAGGAACAGTTCCCTCTTTCTACGGAACCTCATTTTTCTCTCCAGTCCTTCAACTGATGGACGAGGCCCACCCACGCCGCGGCATTGACGATCTCCTTTCCCCAAAGTGGACCAATTTCAGTGTTCATCTCTTCTGAAAAATACCTTCCTGGCCACATCTGGAATAATGTTTGTGGTTGCCGGGGCCCCACGCAGTGCGCACATGAGATTAACCACCCCCGTGGCGATGATGACACTTTATTTTCTCCCTTGACCATTGTCACTACTATTCCAATTAAAATGGCAGCGCCATGAGGGCAGGGCATTTCCTTTTTTGCCAGTACTGAGCGTCCAGGGTCTGGTGCCTAGCATAGGCTAAATACAGGGCATTTTTGTGAACAGAAGCCGGGATTCCGGCTGTCATATTTAATGAGGAATTATAGTCTTATTATTGGGTGGGTGTGTGTGTGTGTGTGTGTGTGTGTGTGTGTGTGTGTGTGTCACGGTACGTCAAGGGCGGGAGTCGAACCCGCCACCCCAAGCCCCGAGGGGGTCTCCCCGGGTCCCGACTTCGGGCCGGTGCGGGTGGCCGGGGGCAGCCGAAGACGTGCGTGCGTGCGTGCGTGCGTGCGTGCGTACGTACGTGGAGCGGGCGAGTCCACGGGGCGGGCGGCGCGCGCGCCGCGAGTGAGTGGTTCAGCCCGGCCCCGGCTCACTGTGCTCGCCTCATGCCGGCCCGAGTTGGCGGCAGCGCTGGAGGTCCCGGGCCTGTGACCACAAAGAGGGAGCCGGGGGCCAGACGGGAGCGCGGCGGCTGAGGTCCAGGCCAGGCTCCCTCCCCTCAGCCTCCCGCCCGCCCGCCCGCCTGCCCCGCCCCCGCCGGCGGGCGTCCCGCCCCTCCCCCCAACCGCCAGACTAGCCTGGTGCGGGGGCCGCGCGCGAAGACATGGGGGAGAAGTTGGAGCTGAGGCTGGAGTCGTCCGTGGGGGCCGAGCCCGCCGTCTACCCGTGGCCGCTGCCGGTCTACGTGAGTGCCACCCGTCCCCTCTTCCCGGACCCCTGCCCCTCTTCCCCCACGGCGCGCGCTGAGCTCACCGAGAAACGGAGCGACTCGAGTCGCCAGACCCTCTTTGGAGCCCCCCTTCCCGCCCCGCCGTGGTTCTCCGCGGCCGTGTCCAGCCCCCGCGCGCAGGGTGGGCAGAGGGGAGCCGGGGCCGGCCGGGGGCGCGGACTCGGCCGCGGGGACCCCGCGCTTCCGAGGGGCGCCCGAGCCGGGCTGCCGTTGGCTCTGTAGGGCTGGGGACCCCGGTCCCCCCGGGCCTGGACTGCCGGCGGGCTTGCCCTTCCGTACTTTATGATCTGACATGTAGGGTTGCTTTTTCCTGGTAGTTTATTCTTAGCGCTGTCAACGTGCTTAGCTTTTTTAGTTTTGAGGACACCCTTTCCTTCCTCTCTCCAGTTTTTTGTGTTTTTGTTTTGTTTTGTTTTAGTTAGGCATTTTGTCCCTCTGATCTTGAGTGGGTGGGCTGGCTGGACCCTTGGAGAGGAGGCGTTGTCTCCCCTAATTTGAGTGGGTGGGCTGGCAGGGCCCTTGGAACGGAGGCATTGTGTCCTGTGATTTGAGTGGGTGGGCTGGCTGGACCCTTGGAGAGGAGGCATCCTGTCCCCTGATCTTGAGTGGCCTTTGGAAAATGACACGCCGAACGGAAATTTACACAGGCGTCCGGTGATTCCAGAAATGCAGGGTGTCCGGGCAGGTGGGCGCCCGGCCTCTCGTCCCCCGTGGCGGCGTGGTGCGCGTGTTGTTGTCTCAGGGTTTACGCTTGGGCCCTGCAGCCCACCTTCGGGAGGGAAAGCGCAGCGGGCGCCTTGGGCCGGCGCCTTTGGGGCGCCCTTTCGTGCGCTCGGCTTGCGGGGGACCGGCCTCCAGGGGAGCCGGCGGGGAAGCCCGCGCGACCCGCCCCTCGCGCGGGCTCCGTGTGTCTCAGTTTGTGGAAACTGTGTCGCGGCCGGGGGCGGGGTCGGGACGCTGGGACCGCCTGGGAGCCGTTGTTGAACTCCGGTCCCCGGTTCTCCGCAGTTCTCCGAGGTCGGAGGGTTTTCAGCCCGCCGCTGCGCGCTGGCGCTTTCTATTTTTGCTCTTCCTGTGCCCGGAGGCATGGCTGAGCCTGGGCTCTGGCTTTTCCGGTTGGGTAACTCTGGGTGGCCCGGGTGGGCGACCTGAGCAGTGGGCAGGGTGGGGAGACATCCCAGGGGAGGGAAACTGAAAGTGGGGAGAACCTTCAGAAGTCCAGCTGATCCACTTGCCTTGCCTCCCCGCCCCTCTTACTGCACTTGTCATGTATGGGTTGGCTGGCCGGCGCATTTTTTAAAATGTAATAATTTGTTTATCCTTAGTAGCCGTGAAGCATAGTTCACTTGTAGTGCACAGTTGTAGGAGTTTTGACAGATGATCACCGTCAGGTGGCAGAGCAATCCCGTCATCCCATTTGCTGCCCTTTGGCGCCAGCACGCCTCTAGCCTCTTGGCCACTAATCTCCTCTCTGTCCCGAAGGTTTTGGCTTTTCCAGAAAGTCAGATAAACGGAACAACAGCATGTAGCTTTTTGATTCTGGCTGCTTTGGCTCAGCAAAACCTATGCGAGATTCATCCCTGGTTTGTTTTTTGTTGTTGTTGTTTTAAATATTTATTTATTTAGTTATTTACTTGGCTGTGCCAGGTCTTAGTTGCAGCACGTGGGATCGTCATTGCCGCGTGCAGTATGTTTTAGTTGCAGCGTGCGGGATCTAGTTCCCTGAGCAGGGGTGGACCCCGGGCCCCCTGCATTTGGAGCATGGAGTCTTAGCCACTGGACCACCAGGGAACTCCGTCATCCCTGTTGTTGCGGGTATGAGCAGTCACTCCTTTTTCTTGCTGTGTTGTATTCCATTTTCCGTTTGTCCATTTGCCTGCGGGTGGCAGGACTTGTGGGATGTTTCCAGTTTTGAGGGGATCAGGAATAAAGCTGCTGTAAACATCCCAGGGCACGTTTCCATGTGAACCTGGGTTTTTACCTCACTTGAGAAAATACTCAGGAGTGGGACTGGGGTCTGTGCTAAGTGTATGTTTAACAACCCTTCTGCATCTTAGAAATTGGTATTTTTGAGTATTGGAAGAGTTTAGAAATCCACTGTGACCCAGCACCCAGGCACTTGAAACGAAGTTGAAAGTTCATCTGGAGATGGTCACGTTGTTCCCATCACTGTCTTTTATTCGAGGCAGAGCAAGGCCACAGATTTGTAACCCTTGTAAAGGAGGCCTCGTGTGCCCAGGCCCTGGCAGGACCTGGCTTTCTAGTGGTGGGCGGTTCTGAAGTGGAGAGCGTCTTTCCCTTGCTGGCCGGACCTCGCTTGGCAGGGTGCGGGGTGTGCTGCCTGCCTGGCTGGGCGCTCTTTCTGCCGGTCAGCAGCCGTTCCTGGTGTGTCTGTCCTACTACCAGGCAGGCGGTCAGGGGCCCTAGTGACGTGCTCAGCGAGCCGCAGCCTTCCTAAAGCTTTGCGGGTAACGTCTGTTACCCTCCCATTTCCCTGCTGAGGAATTTTGCTTTCTCATGGGAAGTGAGGGGGCAGTACTTTATAAGAGTTGATATTTTGTGATGACTCGATGCTGAATACATTAAGAAAATGGGCTCCTTCCAGAAGCTTAACTTCTGAGAAGGTCAGATTACTCATGTGACCACACGTTTGAAATGAGTGAGCTTGTTTGTTCATTGATTCATTCATTCTGCAAGCACCTCCTGGATATTTACAGTGAGTGTTCCAGGGGGCGCTGAGGACAGTAGACAGTATTCTTTTTTTTTTTTTTTTTTGGATTTTTGAATTTTATTTTATTTTTTTATACAGCACATTCTTATTAGTCATCAATTTTATACACATCAGTGTATACATGTCAATCCGAATTGCTCAATTCAGCACACCACCATCCCCACTCCCCCACGGCTTTCCTCCCTTGGTGTCCATACATTTGTTCTCTACATCTGTATCTCAACTTCTGCCCTGCAAACCGGTTCATCTGTACCATTTTTCTAGGTTCCACATATATGCGTTAATATACGATATTTGTTTTTCTCTTTCTGACTTACTTCACTCTGTATGACAGTCTCTAGATCCGTCCACGTCTCAACAAATGACTCAATTTCGTTCCTTTTAATGGCTGAGTAATATTCCATGGAATATATGTACCACAACTTCTTTATCCATTCGTCTGTCGATGGGCATTTAGGTTGCTTCCATGACCTGGCTATTGTAAATAGTGCTGCAGTGAACATTGGGGTGTATGTGTCTTTTTGAATTATGGTTTTCTCTGGGTATATGCCCAGTAGTGGGATTGCTGGATCATATGGTAATTCTATTTTTAGTTTTTTAAGGAACCTCCATACTGTTCTCCATAGTGGCTGTATCAATTTACATTCCCACCAACAGTGCAAGAGGGTTCCCTTTCCTCCACACCCTCTCCAGCATTTGTTGTGTGTAGATTTTCTGATGATGCCCATTCTAACTGGTGTGAGGTGATACCTCACTGTAGTTTTGATTTGCATTTCTCTAATAATTAGTGATGTTGAGCAGCTTTTCACGTGCTTCTTGGCCGTCTGTATGTCTTCTTTGGAGAAATGTCTATTTAGGTCTTCTGCCCATTTTTGGATTGGGGTGTTTGTTTCTTTAATATTGAGCTGCATGAGCTGTTTATCTATTTTGGAGATTAATCCTTTGTCCGTTGATTCGTTTGCAAATATTTTCTCCCATTCTGAGGGTGACAGTATTCTTCTTCTCAAGAAACTTATGAAGTAAGGACAGTAGGTGATCTATAAACACAGAAGTTCAGCTGAGGTGTAGTGCCCCATATATGGGATCAGCTGAGGTCCCAGAGGGTGGGGCTGCCAGATTTGCCCTGGGGGAGGTGTGGGTGGCTTCTCTGAGGAGGGGACACCCGCAGGAGGAAGTGCAAACAGCCACAACCGCCTGTATGCGGAAACGTCCAGCCTCCAAAATGGGCTTTTGCGCAATTGACAAATAGGAGGGCGGGGTGCAGGGCGAGTTTTGTTCCTTCCGTGACTGAGAGTTCCCAGATATCCACTTATAGCTCACGGTGGTATTTCTAAAGCAGGATGGCCCTTCTTTTGGTGGGAAAACCGGGTCTCAGCTCAGGAGGAAGCAGGTGGTATCTTCGGCTGCCTGATGGCAGGGCAGGAGCCAGCGAGGGCGTGCAGTGGTCCTTCCCCTCCGTGGCTCACTGAGACTGTGGGCGTGGAGCGGCCCCAGCGTGACTGTCCTCTCCTGCTTCTGGCTTCCTCCTGAGAGCCCATGAATCTCTGATGAATGCCCGCTGAGCAGTCACACCCTTCACTCAACTGTGAGTAGTAGCTGAAGTGGGCAGCCAAGTGAGCCATCCCTCCCTGTGACTCAGAAAATATTTTCTGATCTGACCTCTGCTGGTGTGAGTCCTGCCTAATCTGAGCTCAGGTGGAAGGCAGGTTAACCCTTTGACGACTTTCCGTGGGTGAAGTAGCCTCTTTAAAGAGGAAGGGATCACCGGAAAAGCTTGGTATTCCGTACGTACGTGGCTCTTAGCTTTCGTACTTTGGTCCCTAACATCCAAATGCCGCCTGTATGCTCTGTTCCTGGTGGGAGGAGCCAGAGGCAGCCGGCCCTTTGGATATTCACTAGGCAAGAGGCGGCAGAGCTGCAGGGGACCCGCCCCCAGTCTACCTCTAGGAGCTGCGTCCTTTTTTCCTTAATTAAGTTGAACTTTTTATTTTGAGATGATCATAGATTCTTGCACAGCCGTCAGAAATAAGTCGGACACATCCCACGTTCTCTTTACTCAGTTTCTCCCGATGGTGGCATCTTACAAAGCTACGCACCGATGTAATGATTTCATTGGCATTGGTACAATCAAGGTACAGAGTGTTTGGTGTCCCTTTTGAATTCGGGGACCTGTAGGGTGTGACTGGCTGTGTCTGTGCATCCCTGGGTCCCGGGCCCGGCGCACGTCTCCCAGGAAACCCCTCTCCTCCCTCTTTCTTTCTGCCGTGTCCTCGTTTCGTGGTCCTGGCGCTCTTCCCCAGTGCGTGCGCCTTGTCTCCCTGGCTGTGGGATGACAGTCCTGTTTCCTTCCTCCCACTGAGGGTGCTGCCTGGAGGCCTCTTTGGCATCTTCTCTGTCCCTTCAAGCTGTCCCTGCCGTTCCCACCAGCCGGGTCTCCTGCCGAGGTTGTTCACAGAGGACGTGCCGGGTGTCTGTCCGTGGTCCTCCGCAGCTCATGCGTGGCACTGTAGTGCCTCCCTCACCGCCCGCCTTTCTCTTCCTTCCCGGACTCTCTCTCCCCACCCACGGCCGCTGTCGCGGTGCCTAGCCCGGGGCTCTGTTCCTCGGCGCCCCCGTGTGGGACCGGGCCCTCTTCCTGTCCGCGGCGCCTGGCAGGGCTGCCGAGTCACAGGTTCCCGTGAGCTGCAGTTGGGAGGTCGGAGGCTGTGTGCTTCACTGAGTATTGACCTTGGATGACGATGCCTCCTCATCTCTGAGGGGCTTCCGTTTGAATCCCCTCAGTTGGTCATGGGGTGCGCGGCCCATGCCCGGAAAGTGCGTCAGACTCACACCAAGTGCACGGGCAGCCGGTGTGTGAGAGAGGTTACCTCTGAGAACGCTGGTCCTTTGAAAACCTGACGCGTCTTTTCCCGGGTGGGGAAGGGGTTTTGCAGGCTGTGTGCTGGGGAGCGGGGGGCCGCCACGGAGTGGTGCCCACGGGGACGGCAGGAGTCGTGGGGCTCGGGGCGGGGAGCTCTCGGGAAGGATTTGCACGTCGCGTGGTGGTGGTGGCTCACGTTTCCCCTGGTGTGCAGGTGGCTCCCTGGCGTCTGCTCTGTGCTCATCCTGCGCGCTGAGTGAGGCTCCCACCGGGGAGCAGGTGCTGGGGCCGCAGGACACGCTGGGCCCACACCTGGTCTGGGACAGACACCAGGTGAAGGGGCGGGACAAGGGGAGGAGGAGCCGCGCTGGGTCTTGTGGGCTTTGTGTCTTTTTAAATAACAGCTTTGTCGAGATCGCATTCACACACCACAGAACTCACCCATATGAAGTGTACAATTTAATGGCTTTTACTATATTCACAGAGCTGTGCAGCCATCACCTCTAATTCCAGAACATTCCATCACTGCAAAGGGCCCGCAGTCCCCTGCCCCAGCCCCTGACACTAGGAACCCCCTCTGTGTCTGTGGATCTGCCTGTTCTGGACGTTTCCCATCAATGGAATCACACACTGTGTGTCCTTCTGTGTCTGGCTTCTGTCACTGAGCATCGTGTTCTCAGGGTCCGTCCACGTTGTTGTGCGTGGCAGGGCTTCACCCCTTTGCGTGGCTGAGTGATGCTCCCGTGCGTGTGGCCCAGGTCGTGGGGTCTCGAGGCCCCTGGAGAGGCGTTCGTTTGGCTTGGTCCTGGGGTGGGGTGACGCCAGTTGCACTGATACGGTGCTAACAGGACCCCTTGCTGGAGTGGGAGACAGCTGGAAGGCTGGGGGCGCGGCTCGCCTTGGCCTTTGAGACCGCGGGGTGGAGGCCGTGCTGCCGCTTGTCGCTCGCAGAGCGCCGGGCGAGTCCTTCTCCAGCTGTGCCCCCTCGGAAGGGCCTCCTCCGTCCCTGGGCTTTCCCTCCCTTCCCTTCCCGGCCTCGGCCTCGGCCTCGGCCTCAGGCTGGACTGCTCTGTGGCAGTAAAGCATTTTCTTTGGTGAGGGCGAGAGAAGTTCTGGTGGTGAACTTTTGGTCGTCGCGTTCCCCCGTCCCACCGGGGTCACTCCACGACGGCCCCTCCACGCAGACCCCCGGCGTCAGGCGCTCAGCACTTGCAACGGCTCCTTGGGTGGCTGGGCGGCCTGGGCTCTTACAGGTGGGCTAGTTTGGATTGAAGCAACTGAAATGGTCTTGTCACCCCTGGAGCCCCCGTGGCGCCCCGTCCTCCTGTGGACCCACCCATGCCCGTCCTGCAGAAGGACGGCTGCCCGGACAGCAGGACATCCCGGCTGGTCCTGGCTCTGCGCAGACTGGCTTCCGTGAGCTGCGGACCCAGGCATGGAGCTCAGGCTCAGGGTCATGTCTGGAAACGCTCCCGCAGGTGTGGCGATAGGTGAGGTGGCACACGAGCCACGCACGTGCTCTCCTGGGAGCCACGTGACGAGTCAAAAGGAGGAGGTGAGGTACGTTTTCATAGCATTGTATGTAAGTGAGTACGGCCCAAACACTACGTTTTCAACGTGCCATTTAAAGAGTTACTGAAGGGCACTTTTACTTTGTGTGTGTGCGTGCGCACGCTCTGTCTTAGAAATCCGCGTGCATCTTGAGCTCACAGCACATGTCACTGGAGTGGGCCAGCGCACACCACTGCCCCTCGTCCAGGTGACCAGGGGCCGCTGTGGGCACAGTGAGGCTCTAGACCCCTCTCCCTCGTGGGGGCTCCTTCCTTGGACCCTGGTCATCGGGGCCCCTGTGTGCACAGCGGGTCCCACCCGCCCAGGTCAGGGCCACGGGCCCACCATGTCCTGCACCGTGTCCGTGGCCCGGGAGCCACGGGCCCGCTCCATCTTCTCTCTTCCTCCTCCAGCTGGACTTTGGCCTCATGGGGTGCCGGCAGCCCCTTCCTGTTTTCCCATGTTGACGGTTCCTTGCAGTGCCGGTCTCGCGGGCAGGGTTTTGTGACGCGGCTCGGTCCCGAGACCAGCCTGGTTTGTCGCCTGGCCCTGCGGGGAGAGGGCCGGGTCGGCTGTGGGAGGAGAGCCTCCTTCCTGGCTCCCTCCTTTGCATCGCTTTACCAGGCGGTTCCCATCCTTGGCCTGGCTTGTCCTCCGGTACGGTCCTGGGGCCAGGCAGCACCCCCTTGCTGGGGGCCTGCAGACGTCCGGGGCTGACTGTGGACGAGACCCGTGTGGTGCTCCACAGCCAGTCTCTCTGCCACCCCCACCCCTGTGTGAGATGCACTCATTTTCAAGTGAAAACCTGTTTGCTTCTTGAATACTCAGGCCCACCACAGGCGCTGGCCCTCCCCCTCCCCCTTCACCCGCTGCTCCCTCCCCCTGGTGAGTGGGTGCTCCCCAGCGGGGCCGCAGGCTGAGAGGTGAGGCTGAGCGCCTTCGCTGGGCCTCGGGGCCCTCTGCTTACCCGCCTGGCTTTCCTCCCAGACGGAGAGCCTTCTGTGGATTTTCCACTCTTCCAGCCAGATCTCTGCTCTCAAAGCCCTGCCACTGGGAGAGGCAGAGAGACAGCCGGCAGACCTCCCGCCGTCTTCCATCTCCCCTGCCTTTGACTCTTCCCGCTGTGCTTCTCCACTTTGGGAAACAGTGCGTGCATCCCACCCTGGCCGCTCTGTCCCACTTGCCTTGGTCCCCACCCCAGGGCTCCGGAGGTGTGCAGAGCCGCGGGGAAGAAGGCAGCGACCCCCAGCCCGCAGGCCGTGCCCCCTGCAGCCTGCTGGGGGGCGGGGACCGCGGGCAGAGGCCCAGGGTGCTCCCCCTCGGCACCTCCTGGGCACTCGTGCTCTCAGCAGATGGTGATAGAGAGTGTGGTCCCTGCTTGATTCAGGCCGGTGGTTCTCTGAGCGGCACCCCTGGGCCAGCAGCTTCCCCACCAGCTGGAACTGGTTAGGAATGCGGGTTCCTGGGGCCCAGACCTGCTGACTCTGAAAGTTTGCCGGTGGGCCCCAGAACTCCACTCTGACCAGGGATTCTGATGCTCATCCCGGTGTGATGCCCCTGCCTCGGAGGCCCCCTGGGTCCCGGCGTCTTCCTGCTGCAAGTGGGAAGAGGAGGACGGAGTCCACGTCTTGCCTCCTCCCTAGTCTCTGCCCCCTGCCTCTCGCCAGGTCCTCCAGGGATGATGTCTCCAGATGTCGTGCCCCTGTCACCGTGAACCAGCCTGCGTGCTCAGGGGTGGGCCGTGCCCTGACAGCGAGCACCCAGGAGGCCTCCTGTCTAGGCTCCTCACGCCGGACGCAGGGCCTGCGGGGACGAGCGGGGGGCGGAGCCAGACCTGCAGGCGTCCAGGTGGAGTTCCTGTTCCAACACCTGTCCTCACGGTCAAGGAGGAGGCAGGGGCCTGCCGAGTGGGACAGCCAGACTCCCCCGCCCCATGGGCGGCCCCCGCCCTCACCTGAGCTGGGCAGGGGAGGGGAGCAGGCGGACGGGACGGGCTTGGTGGTGGCTCAGGCCTGATGACAGCCTCTGGCTTCCGCACAGGGTGCTTTTCCAGGCGGGAACGGTTGTGCTTATTGCGGTTGTTTTCCCAGGATCCCGGAGTGAGGCCGCTGGCTGTGTGGTGAGCAGCATTCCGCTAAGCCTCTGCGCGGCTTCCTGCGGAGGCTCTGACGCCGTTAGTGAGAAGAGCGTGGGTTAGTCACTGACTCAGCAAGCAGCCAGCAGCAGGCCGGGGCTGTGGCTGGGACGGGGAGGCCGGGCGTCCCGTGCAGCGAGCCCAGGGCTGGCCTCAAACCCCGGAGTTCCAGGGCTCCCCCGGGGGAGGAGGTGTGGGTGCTCCTAAGTGCAGGCTTCCTCAGGGCTGTTCTCAGTCGGACCTTTCTGGGTCGGCTTCTGGCGTCGCTCTGTTTGGAAAGCCTGTGAAGCAGAAGAAGAGGCCACAGCCGAGAAGCTGTGAGAGCTTCTGAATCATCGATGGTGATCAGGGCATCTTAAATCATACGACTCAGGATGATCGCTGGAAGCTGGCCAGTCCCTAAAGCAGCATCCTCAGATCGTAGGAGGCATGTCGTAAACTGTTTCCTTCCTTTCGTTCTGGTTGTAAAGCTTGGGAGAGCTTGAGTTCATCTCATCACAGATGAGACCACATTCCAGGCCCCTGTCTTCCCAGGTCGGCGTGATGCGGCCTGAGACGCGGTGGCTCAGCCAGGGCTGCGGCCCGCGTGCCATGAGGGCCCCTGCCGCCCCTGCAGGAGGAGCGTCTCTGGGGCGCGTCCAGCCTCCTGGGGGGGCCGAGGGAGGGAGCGCAGTCCGAGCCGGCACGGGCCTGCCACGTGGCGCACGCTCAGGCACACGCGCGTGCTCACGGGGTCCTTTCAGAGCGCGCACGCTGTTTTGTAACTCCACAGTGGTGACCGGGATGAGACTCTCCTGGGTACTGTCACATCCTCCTGTGGCTCTAAGACTTGTTCTTACGGGCCGTGCTCGCAGGGTAGTGTATCGGCCTAAACGCAGACATGAATTTAGCAGCTTGAGACGATGCACACTGATGAGCTCCCATGGTTTCTGAGGGCAGGGATTCAGAGCAGGCGGACCAGGGGATTCTGGCCGAGGGTCCCTCAGGAGGCTGCAGTAGGGGCTTCAGCCGGGACTGCCCCATCCGAAGGCCGGACCGGGTGGGATGCCTGGCTTCCAGGAGGCACCTTCCGTGGCTCCTCAGCACGTGGGCCCCCGCAGGGCTGCTGAGGCTCCTCAGTGCACGGGGGCCGGCTCCCCTCAGGAGGAGTGTGACGTGGGAGAGCGTTGGTGGAAAGTTCTAGACCCTCCTCCTTATGCTGTGACTACCTCAGTGCCTTGTACACTGTGCTGTGTGCGTTTGTCTCTGAGCAGACCCTGCGGAACAGCGTGGCGTCTTCTCTGCTTTCAGTGGGTACAGGAGCCCAGGGAATTCAGGGCTGCCAGGACTGTCTGTCTGGACTCACTGAATGTTGTGGACCAGGAACAGAGTCTGTTGGCCACGTGAGTGTCTTAGATGCTCAGTATTTTCCTGCTGAGGTGGAGGTGCTTTTAACAATACCTCGCATTTCCTCCTGTAGATTTTGTTGTTGTTTTTTGTTTGTTTGTTTTCGCCACGCTGTGCAGCTCGTGGGATCTCAGTTCCCCAACCAGGGATTGAACCTGCGCCCTCGGCAGTGAAAGCACTGAGTCCTAACCACTGGCCCGCCAGGGAAGTCCCTGTTGTTGTTGTTGTTGATAGCTGTTTTGAGGTGTAATTCCCATACTCTTCACCTCATCCACCTAAAGCGTGCCGTTCGCTGCTTTGTAGTGTATTCATTGAGTTCAGTCATCACTACTACCAATTTTAGAACATTCCATCACCCCAAGAGGAAACCCCATCCCCATTAGCATCCCTCCCATCCCCCTCTCCAGCCCCTGACAACCAGGAACCCACTCTCTGTCTCTGTGCACTTGCCTGTTCTGGACGTTTCCCATCAGTGGAATCACACCCTGTGTGTCCTTGTCCGTCTGGCTTCTCTCACTGAGCATCGTGTTCTCAGGGTCCATCCACGTTGTAGTGAGTGTCAGTGCTTCACTCTTTTTCATGGATGGATAATATTTCAGTGTGTGGAGGGACACATTTGTTTATTCGTTCATCTGTTGATGGACATTTGGGTGGTTTCCACCTTTTGGCGTTTGTGAATCATGCCTCTGTGAACATTAATGTTTGGGTTTTTGGTGTGTTTTTTTTTTTCTGTCTGCGTTGGGTCTTCATTGCTACGCGCGTGGGCTTTCTTTAGTTGTGGTGAGTGGGGTCTAGTCTTTGTTGCAGTGCACGGCTTCTCATTGCGGTGGCTTCTCTTGTTGCAGAGCACAGGCTCTAGGCCCACGGGCTTCAGTAGTTGCAGCACGCGGGCTCTGTAGTTGTGGTGCACAGGCTTCGTTGCTCTGCGGCATGTGGCATCTTCCCGGACCAGGGCTCGAACCTGTGTCGCCTGCATTGGCAGGCTGATTCTTAACCACTGCACCACCAGGGAAGCCCAATGTTCAGGGTTTTGTGTGGACGAATATTCTCATTTCTCTTGGGCAGACACCGAGGAGAGGAATTGCTGGGTCATTTGCCAACTGTTTAACCTTTGAGGAGCTGCCAGACTGTTTTCCAAACCCAGCTGTCCTCACTGTTTTCTGCCGTTTGCCAGGAGGCCTTGGGGCCGATTGTTCCCATCAGTGGTTCTTCCCCAGGGTTTCTGGGTCAGCAGTGGCGCTGATGCTGCGGGTCGGTTCCCCCGTGTCGGGAACCACTGGTCTGCAGGGCTGTCCTGTGCTGGACTGCGCGTGCTCCATCTCCCACCCCCGGCCTTGTCTAAGTAATATGAGTTCAATGGATATTTACTGCTCCGTCCTTGGTAAGTTGGAGGATATTATTAAGAACGATAGAAGATTGTTTTTTTCCTTTGCCTTAAAAAAATAAGATTCTGGGCAAAAGGTCACATATCGTAATTCTATTTACAAACGTCCAGAACGGGCAAATCCACAGAAACAGAGAGTGGATTAGTGTTGTCAGGGGCTGGGGAGGGGATTGGGGCGTGTCTGCTAATGGGGTGATGGGAAGTTCTGGAACTAGATAGAGGTGATGGTTGCCCAGCTCTGAATGTATTAAAACCCAGTGAACTGTATACTTGAAGCGGGGGCGCATTCTGTGTGAATTATATCTCAGTAGGGCACTGTTGCAAAGATGAGGCTTAGGACACAAAGGGTGTTTCCGGAGTTGTTTGACCTGTTAGGACTGCTGCGCCGGGGGGGGACCCTGTCCTGGGACCCTCCGGGCATCCGTGCCCTGGCCCATAGGGGCTCTGCCGCGTTGCCGTCCTCCACTGTGAAGCGTGGAAATGGTGGCCTGGTCTGAGAGGGGCAGTCGCTGTCCCGGGGCAGGGCTGGCAGCTCTGGGCCTGACCATCTCACCTCCGGCTTCAGCCCGTCCTCTTCAAGGCCCCTCCTCACCGTGATAGGAACCTTCACCGGTGGGGTGGAGGTGCAGTCTAGAGTTACAGACCGTCCACACGATGCGTCGTCCTCACTTGGCTTCTGCGGGGTCTTGGGTTAGCTGGCCGCCAAGACCCTGGCGAAAGGCCAGAGCGACCCCCGACGTGCTCCTTGGGGAAAGCAGCGAGGCCAGCCCGCCGGGCGCAGTGAGGCCAGGAGAGCGCCGCTGTGGCCGGGAGGGAGGACCGCTGCTCGCCCGCTCCCGGTGGTTGCATGAGTGGTGTTTCCCCATTTTACAGATGGAAACCGAGGCCTGCGGTGGTTCAGGGACTCAGAGGCAGGCCTGTGGCTTCCAGGCTGCAGGAGCACCCGGGGGAAGTCCTGGAGAAGGAGGGTCGGGGGCTTCGAGTCCGTCCTGGTCCCTTCCCCACAGCCCGCTGGGCGGCAGGGCGCTGCAGGAACAGGCGCTCCTGGAGCCAGCGTGTCCCACGTGGCAGGACATGGCCCCAGCGCTGTGGGTGGAGCTCTCTCGTGGGTCCCGCGGGTCGGGAAATGGGGTGGGGAGTCCCGGGGGCTGCAGCACCCGCCACCTCTGGTCGCCCCCCATCACCAGAGCGGGGAGGGACGGCTCTGAACCCTGTCCCATTGTCTTTCAGGACAAACCCCACGATGCTGCTCACAAAATCAGCGAGACCATCTGGTGAGTGTGGCGCCTGCTGGGGCGGGGCCTCGGGGGGGCCGGTCCTGAGTTCCCAGCAGCCCCCCAGCCGTGTGCTCCCCCATTTCTCCGTGCTGATCCGCGTCAGCATCGTCAGCATCGAGGAGGCTTGGGAAGCGGGGCTGTGGGGTCAGGGGGGCAAGTCCTCTGAGTGTGACCCAGGACAGGTCTTGGTGCTTCGTGAGCTGGCTTCCTGTGGAAGAGGCTGGAAATCCTGAGTGGCCAGTTTCCCGAGGGACCCCTCCCCTCTCCCCTCATCACCTTGCTTTACTCTTCTCCCGTGGGGTTTGGTGTGACCTTTGGGTTTGGGCCGCTCTTCCCTCTGTGAGCCTGCCCCGTGCTGTGCAGAGGAGGCCGGGTGCCCGGGAGGCTGACCCGGGTGAGATCTGGGAGGAGGGCCGCCTGCTGTGTTCTAGTGGGCTGTCTCCTCACGTGGGACCTGAGGGTCTGCGATGGCCTCCAGAGGGCCCTCGGGGGCCCATGCGCGGAATCCTGCAACCAACCGCTCTTGGCTTTAGAATGTTCCACGTGTGTGACCGTGGCCCTGGCATCTCGCTGCATTGTGCCTTAAAATCCTTAGCTGTGTAGCCACTGCCTGGGCCACACGCCATTACATCCGCTTGAATCTGGGGCGGCCGGGCTGGCAGCAGTACCAAAGGCTGTTTGGTACATAGGGGTGGTACTCCCCCCTCTCCGTCCTGTCCTTCCTTCGAGAGGCGAGCATTTATCAGTTTCTTCTGTATTGTTTCAGGTTATATGTATGTATATATTACTGTAGTATATTAGTATAAAATCTATCTTAGGGTTCTCCAGAGAAACAGACCCAGTGATGTCTGTGTATATGAGATTAATTTAAGCAACTGAGTCACACAACTTCAGGCTGGCGAGTCTGAAATATGCAGGACAGTCCAAGAGAGGCAGACCCAGGGAAGAGCTGATGTTGTAGCTCAAGCCTAAAGGCAGTCTGGAGGCAGAATTTTATGTATACACATACAGATGAATTCCGTATAATATAGTACAGAGGGGTTCTGTGTAGTTTACCCAACTTTCTCCAATGGTGACGTCTCACATAACTGTAATAGCAAAACCAGAAAATGGACGTCGGCATAATCTACAGACTTTATTCATTGTGCATGTATGGTCACGTGTATGCACGCATGCATTCTTGTAACCTCCACCTCAAACAAGACGTAGATCGGTTTCATCACCACAATATTTTTATCCCTCTTAAATACATAAATACAGATATCCTGGAGTTGGCAAGTGTTGTGAACGTAGGGAAGCAGTGTACTAAAGTGTTCATCAGAGAAGAGCTGGTGTCCAGCTTAGGTTGTCATCATCGCTTCCTGATGTGAATCCCAAATTACTACTTTGGTTTTTTTCTAGTATTAACAAATTCCTGACATGAGGTGGATCTTTGACTTACGTAGCATCACTAGATGACCTCTAGTGCGCAGACATGTGCCGGGCCAGCTCCTGGGCCTCTCTTTGTTTTGAGGGTGGTGGGACATCAACACCAGACTGAAGGTTGCCCAGATCTCCCCCAAACCCAGATTACCCCCCAACCCCTGTTTTTAACCACATCAAATGTATTTATTTAATACTTTGACTCATGCTTTTGGTTTTGATCTTCTTTTGAAAGATTGTTTTTCTCTTTTTCCCTTCTCTCCACATAGGAGGAAAAGAGACGTAGAGTTACATCCAGAGAATGGTAAGAATAATAAAGCTTTTTGTTCTGTGCAATATGTAATCCTGATGACTGAAATTACTTTTCTGAAATCTTTTAAAAAGAAGAACTTTATAGTGAGTTGCCAGGGTGATCATAGATAGCTTAAGGATGGTGGGTTTGCAGTCAGGTTATTGTGATTCAGGTAGAATTGTCTTACAAAGAGTGAATTGGGGGCAACTGGCAGTTATCAGAACTAGATCTAAAGGTTGTATTAAATATTAAATGTTGAGGTAATATGTGCCTTTCAGGGCTCCTGAGATGAAGATTGATTTTTGGTGGGAGGTGGGGGTGTGGGTAGGAAGAAAGACCTTTTGAAAACTGCCTCCACGGGAGGAGTCTGTGAAAGTCATCCTTAGGGTGTGTGATTTTGCTTGACAGAGTTGCTGGACCGCTCCCTGCAGAAGAACCGGGAAGAGTAAGACCAGGAACACACGTGGAAGAAGAAGAGAGAGATGATAAAGTAAAGCCTGGTCACCTCCAGGTTTGTCACTTCCACCTTAATCTCAGAACCCATTTGGTTTTAGGAAGGGGGGTCAGGGTGTGGGGAGCGTGTAGGAACAGAATGACTTTCACTAATGATCAAAGTGACCTTGGATTTAGCTAAAGTGCTCTTCAAACTCATTTTTCTGCTGGTTCTCTATGTGGAAGGTGTGTCACGGGGCTCTGGTGATAGTAAATCAGCGGTAGGCCTGGAGGTCAGCTGGACCTCTGCTACTTGGTCAGTCAGTCACAGAGCTTCAGTCTGTCCCCTCTCCTGCCTGCGTCTCCTGCCCATGAGGTCTTTGTGAAGGTCTCATTTTCAAACACATGAGGTGCTAAAGTGCTCTAGTATCGTCCAGGTATAAAGTTGCATTCTTAACTGAGATCAGACCAGTTCTTTCCCCAGACCTCCAGCTCCTTTGTAAAATCAGAGTTTCAGGTTCTGTGAAATACAGATGTACCCACTGAACCCCCATGGGAGGGGGGGGTAGGAGAAGGGATTGGGGATCTGATACTGGAAGCTTTACCATTAGACAGTACTGCCCCATATGACAAAGGGCTGACATTGGTCGGGCACAGGTGGTAGAACAATATCACATCCTTTTTGGTTTTATTAAGACGTTGATTAGAAGTTTCAGCTCAGCAGAGGGACAGCACCCTGGGCAGGCACTGGGCCTCCACCATCTATGGATCCTCCCCTCCAGCACCCAGGCTAGGTACTCAGTTACCAGCAGCCCAGAGGGCAGGAACAGAGCTCTGCCAGGCTGGCCTTCCCAGAGGGCAAGTGTAAGCAGCACAGCCAGGAATGTGAGCGACAGGCTTTGCTGGGTTGTTGGGAAGGAGGGCGACATCTGGCTCGGCACAGCTGGAGTCAGCGCTAGCCTCCCCCAGGACACGTGCACTGGGGCCCCCGGTCTCAGGCGCACACAGGCCTCCAAAGCCCTTCCCTCGGGATGGCGCTCAGACCCTCCACCCAGCCCACCCTCCCGCCCCAAACACCAGCACGTCAAGCACCACTCAGAGAAGGGGGCCTTTAAAGGGCTTTAGAAAATCTTAGAATCCAGATATGGAAGCTACTATGTTTCACTTCTGGCTGAGAGCTCTGCTCCCAGAGCACAGGATGGCCGAGGGGGGCGAGATGGGAGGGTCTCGCTGTGACCCGCAGGCACTGCGGGCCTTTTCAGCCACATGCCTGCCTTCCTTGGAAATATATTTCATTAACAGCCGAACGGAACACCCTGAGAAGCAAGAGGAATTACTGGTTCGTTTCAACCCTTAGCAACAGTGAGTTTTCACCACCTTGTATTTCGTCTGCTCTCTGCAATGCGCTGGAACCTTCCTTTGGGTGAAAAATGCCTCAGCTGTCCAGGGCACCCGACACACTTGGCGACTCCGGCTGACCTGGGAGCGCCCTGGGCCCCAGGGACAGGATCCCTCCATCCTGACCACCCGCTCGTGGGAGTGCTGAGGCCAGTCAGCCCCTAGCTCTGGGGGCTCAGCGTCCCCTCGGAAGTGACTGCGAGTCAAGCTCCCCACCGACCCCCTCCCCCCTGGCCTCCCTCCCGCCAGGGCCGCTTCGTGAGCGGTGCCGGTCGCCCCTCCTCAGGGGGGAGGAGACCCGGGCCGACCCCGCTCCACTGACCTGCCGCTGCCGGTCCGGCCGGGACGTGGCCGAACAGTCGGTAGGTGTCGGGGAAGCCCCGAGGGCGGGCGCCCTCCCGCTCCGGGTGGAGCCCGCGGCCTGGGGGGCAAGAGGCCGACGGGGGTGGGAAGGAGACGGGCCACGGGAAGCCCACGCCGGGCCAGGGCGCAGAGGCAGGAGGCGGCGAGGGGGGCCGGCCCAGCCGCGAAGCCCGTGCCTCCGGCCCGCCCAGGCTCCAGCGGCCCTCAGACCTCCCTGCCGGCCCCTGGGCTCGGGGTGGGTGACAGGCGCGCCGAAGAAGCCGTCCCGCTCGAGCCGTCCGGAGAGGCCGGCCCAGGGGTTGTGCCTGTTCCCAGCATGGGCCGAGCACCGGGGCCTGAGGGTGTGGAGCCGTCCGGCCGCAGGTCACAGCCTTTGCCTGTCGGAAAGGAGGGCTGCGATGGGGCTGTGCCGACGGAAGGGGAGGATGGAGCCGCCGACAGTCCCCGTTTGCCAGGCAGAGCTTCGTCGCGGACCCTGTTCTCAGCAGCCCTGCGCGGCAGGGACACCCAGGCCTGGCGAGTCTGCGCCGCACCCAGGGCCGCTGGGTTCCTGCGCGGCAGCCCGGCATCTCCTGCCGAGAAACCCCAGAGACCGTGCTCCGTCTCCCGAGCCCACCGCAGCGCTGCAGAGCCCAAGGGGGCTGGGGCTTCACCCCAAACTTGAGGAAGCCACACCTGGGGGCCGCGGCACAAGCGCGGGTCCCACCATCCCCGCAGGAGCAGACCCCGCGGAGGGTCTATCTTCTGGAAGTAAATTGAGACTAACAGGTTTTACACACAGAATCTTAGAGCTGGGAAAAGTCCTTTGTGTCATTCATGTAGCTTCATAAGATTTTTTTTTTAATGAGAGAATGGATTTCCTTGAGCAAGAGTGAATTTCCAGGAATGGGTCCCTGGATACCAAGGACTGTTTTGGGGAAGAAAGATGAATCTATTCTGTGAACGCCTTATAGAACTTATTCTATATTGTAGCTCTGTCTGGAAACACATGTACCGTTGGTCTTTGTAGCAGCCCTTAACATCCTCAAGAGAAGTTCTCATTTCCCCATTAGTACTTGTTACAGACTGAATATTTGGGTCCCCCCAGCATTCACATGTTGACACCCTACCTCCAATGTGATGGTATTAGAAGGTGGGTCTTTTGGGAGGTGATTAGGATTTGATGAGGTCATCGGGATGGAGCCCTCATGATGAGATTCTTACCCTTATGAGAGTCATGAGAGAGCTGGCTTTTTCTCTCTGCTCTCTGCCCTGTGAGGACACAATGAGAAGTGGACAGTCTGCAACCCGGAAGAGAGTCCTCACCAGAAGGCGATGATCCCGGCACCTAGATCTCAGACTTCCAGCCACCAGGACTGAGAAATACATTTTTGTTGTTTACAAGCCCCCACCCTGCCCCATTTATGGTACTTTGTGACAGCGGCCCAAACTGACTTAGCACTCTTTTCTTCAAGTAAATGGAAGAATTTGTGGAGCCCATCCATTTTATGATACAATTTCCCAAATAACCAAGATTCTGTCTATACACTCTGATTTGTCAACTTTTTTATTTATCAAAATTGTTACAAAAAAAGTTTCCATATTTTTTCCTAATTGTTTCCAATCCATGTTGTCACTATAATGGTTCTATGACATTAATAATTTGAGCCCTAATACCCTGCTTAAGATAATCATTTATTTGTCTTATGAATAAGTTCAGGGTTCAAATGCAAAAGTTTTAAAAGGATATACTGTGTAAAACATCTGTGTCATCCCTCTGAAGGAAAGAAGGAGGGAAGAAAGGAAGGAAGGAAGGAAAAAACATTGAATTTGCCCTCAGTTTAGCTGCCACTTCCTAAGGGAAGCCCTTTCCAACTCCAGACCCCCAGGCATCACAAATAAGCTCTCATGGGACACTGTCCATACTGTTGCACGTCATGTTTCCTGAAAAGCTGATTCTGAGACAAGGACAGACTTTCAGGAAGTTTCTTGGGGTGTGTATTTTGGGATAAACATAGAATTACCGTATGACTCAGCAATTCCACTCCTAAATCATTAAAAACAAACACTCAAACAAATCTGCGTACACACATGTTTATAGCAGCACTATTCACAATAGGAAAATCATGGAAATAACCCAAATGTCCATCAATGGATGAATGAATAAACAAATTGTGGTATATACCTACAGTGGAATAGTAATTCAGTCATAAAAAGGAATGGAGCAATTAAATATCAAACAATTACACGGCCAAAATCATTTTTTTAAGAAATGAAATACTAATACATATTACAGTGTGGATGACTCTCGCAAACATCATGCTAAGTGAAAGATGCCAGACACAAAGGTCACACATTGTATGATTCCATTTATCTGAAATATCCAGAATAAGTAAATCCATAGAGAAAGAAAGCAGATTGGTGGTCTCCAGGGCCTGGCAGAGAGAGCGAAGTAGTATCTTCTTAATGGGTACAGAGTTTCCTTTTGGGGTGATAAAAATGTCTGTGGGAAGAAAAAATTTTTTAATTGGAAAATGATTGATTAAAAACAGAAGTCGGGGGGGTATTTCTTGGTACTGCCTTTCCCAATTTCGACAGTAAATGGTCAAGTACACAGTAAATGGTCAAGTACAGCAGCCATGGTTTGAGAAAGAAATGATGACCAGGGCTCAGAATACTCACTCAGGGACGAGGGTGAGGATCACCCCACCAAGTAAGCCATCCATTTTAGCAGAGATATTATCCAAGGATGAGGGGAATTGAGAATGGATAGCACAGGAGGGAGACAATGACTACCAGTTGTGGCCTTGAGGCCACCTACAGTAACAGAGGCTATAGTTCGACCCACAGACCCTCCTTTCACTAGTAGTTCATCTCACTCACCCTCTCCCCTAAAAACGATCCATGGAAACTATGAAAGAGTTGTTTCCAGAACTTATGCAAAGACGTTGATCCAAGTAAAGGCAACAAAAGCAAAAATAAACAAGTGGGGCTATATCCAACTAAAAAGCACAACAAAGGAAACCAACAACAAAATGAAAAGGCAACCTACCGAATGGGAGAAAATTTTTACATATCATATATCCTATAAGGGGTTAGTATTCAAATTATATGAAGAACTCACACACACAAAAAAATAGAAAAAATATCCAACTAAGAAATGGGCAGAGAGTCTGAATAGACATTTTTACCAAGAAGATACAGAGATGGACAGCAGATAATTAAAAAGACACCTAAAATCACTAATCAGCAGAGAAATGCAAATCAAACCACAAAGAGATGTCACCTCATACCTGTTAGAATGGCTAATATCAAAAAGACAGGAACTAACAGGTGTTGGCAAGGGTGTGGAGAAAAGGGAAGCCTTGTGCACTGTTGGTAGGAATGTAAATTGTTGTAGCCACTATGAAAAACAGTATGGAGGTCCTCAAAAACTTAAAAATAGAACTATCATACGATCCAGCAATTCCACTACTTGGTATTTGTATGAAGGAAACAGAATCGCTAATTCAAAATGAAATCTGTACCCCCATATTCATTGCAGCATTATTTACAATAGCCAAGACTTGGAAACCCCTGTGTTCATTGATGGATAAATGGATAAAAGACATTAGGCATATATATACGCCAAATTATTTATATATATATATATATATAAAATTCAGCCATGAGAGAGAAACAAATCCTGCCATTTGTGACATGAATGGACCGTGAGGGCATTATGCTAGGTAAAATATGTCAGACAGAGAAAGAAAAATCCTGTATGATCTCACTTTATATGGAATTTTAAAAAAAGCTCATAGATACATAGACTGGTGGTTACCAGAGGCAGGGGGTGGAGGGTGGGTGAAATGGGTAAAGGTGGTCAATATGTACAAACTGGCAGTTATAAAATAAGTCCTGGGGAATGTGACTATAGTTAATAATATCGTATTGCATATTTAAAAGTTGCTAAGAGAGTAGATCTTAAAAGTCCTCATCACAAGAAAAAAAGATTTCTACCATGTTTGGTAATGGATGTTAACTAGACATACTGTGGTGATCATTTTTTCAATTGAAGTACAATGGATTTACAGTATTATATTGTAATAACAATATATTAGAACACAGTGATTCAATATTTTTATAGATTATACTCCATTTAAAGTTATTATAAAACATTGGCTATCCTTACAGCTTATTTATTTTATGCATAGTAGTTTGTGCCTCTTAATCCCCTCCCCTACCCCTATCGTGCCCCTCCCCCCTTTCCTCTACCCACTGGTAACCACTGCTTTGATGTCTATATCTGTGAGTTCGTTTCCTTTCTGTTACATTTATTCTTTATTTTTTAGATTCCACATACGAGTGATAACATACCGTATTTGTCTTTCTCTGTTTGACTCATTTCACTAAGCATAATAGTGTTGCAGCAAAAACAGAAATGAAGTTTTTCCTCTCCTGAAAATAAGGAAAGTAAAGGGGACAGTGAACAGGCTAGAGAAGACACATAAACTGGCCTGAAAGGGTTAATCGATCCTAGTTTTATTTAAACTGTTACTAATCTGTAGAGTAAGTAACTAGATTTATCTTTCACAAAGCTAAATTACATTCTGTTCCAATCACTCCCTAGCTGTCTATGTAAATGACATCCTGCATCTGGTGCTTAAGCTCCCTGCCCTTTCTTGTAGCACATCACCCTGTGTAGCTGTTGCATTTCAGGAAGCAGATGGCAGGCAGATAACGCCGAGGCAAAAGAACCCAATTACCGGTCCGCCGGACTGGACTGCCTGACGCCAGCGATGCCGGTTTTGAAATAATGCAAGAAGAAGAAGAATGCAGGACTTTTACCACTTTGCTCCTTATTATCACTCCCTGGACTGCGGTGGCCGCCCGAGGGGCGGGGACGCCAGCCGGGGCCTCCAGGCGTGTGTGGGCATCGTGTCTGCAGCCAGCGTCCCCGAGGCCGCGCTCGGCCCATAATCACTCAGTGAGGCTGCGCCGCAACAGCGCGGCCAACTTTTTCTGGCACTGAGAGGAGGACCTGTGCACATTGCAGGATTCGGTGCCTCTGCCCGCCGTGCGCGCCTCCCTGCGGGAGGGCCTGCTGGACTTCAACGCCGACCGCCTCCGCGGGGTGGAATGGGCGCCGCCCCTGAGCACCCTCTGCCCCCGATCTGTAGATCTGTATCCAGAGCTTCTTCCAACCACGGCTTGGCGAGACGGGTTTGTACTTCCCGCTTCCAGGGGCTCTCGTGTGGGTGCTGCGAAGCGGGGTTTTAGATGGTGCAAGGTGGAGGGTGGGCACTAGAACCGGTGCCCAGTGCCCTGGTGTGTGTGCACTAGACGGGGCGTGCGGCCTAGGACTCCTGCCGGCTCAGTGACCCCGGCCGAGTGCCTTAAGGCTTCTAGGTCTCAGTGTTCTCATCTGTAGCATGGGCTGAACAGGACTCACTCTCTGTGGTGGTTACAAGGTTGCATTCTGTTAATGCTTGTAGACTCTACAATGTAGAACACTTAGCGCAGTTTGGAGCATCGTTAATTGTTCCACAGATGTTACCTGGTCTGTTGAACGACTTTGCCTGGTACACACCAAAGCGTTTAGGAAATGGATATATCCCAGCTTCATTTCCTTTCCATTAAAACAGGGCTCAGGAAAAAAAAAATCTTCTTTTCAATAGTCGTATCATATAGTGGAAAGAGCACCAGTGTGAAGGCAGCTTAGGGTTTGAATTCCAGGGCTTATGCTCTCTGTGGCCTGGGCAGGTTACTTTTGAACTGCAATCCCCACACTTGCAAAATGACATGAAAAACCACTCTTTCTGTGGATTCTTAGAATTAATTAAGCAGGTTATGTGTGTGAAGTATCCTGGCACTTGAATGAGTTGTCAGAACCAAGGGCTGCTGGAGACGATGCTTCTGCCCTAGGTAATCTCCCCTTCTACTGGGCGGCAGGTAAACACAAGCACAGTAGTCAGTGCTCTGGAAGAAGTGAGATCTGGTGCTACAGAGCACAGAATCTTTTTTTTTTTAATTAAATTTTTATTTTATATTGGAGGATAGTTGATTTACAATATTGTGTTAGTTTCAGGTGTACAGCAAAGTGATTCAAAGTGATTCCGTTATACATATATCCATTCTTTTTCAGATTCTTTTCCCATACAGGTTGTTAGAGGATATGGAGTAGAGTTCCTTGTGCTATGCAGTAGGTCCTTGTTGATTATCTATTTTATATAGAGTCGTGTGTATGTGTTAATCCCAAACTCCTAATGTATCCCCCCCCCCACCTTTCCCCTTTGCAGAGCACAGAATCTTGAAAGGCAAAGTTCAGGGTAGGCTTCTTGGAGGAGGTGCCATCCTTTCTAAGGATATGTAGAAGCTCCTGGGGTGGCAGGAGGGAGCAGTGTGTGTCAAAGTTTGAGAAATATAAGAAAATATGGCAAAACTAAGGTACAGGACTGGAACTCAGGGTTTGGGAAGGAAATGAGAGTTGATACTGGAAACCTAGTGGGGCCCAAAAGAAAGGGGCCTTGTTTGTCCTGTCAGAAGTTTAGATGTTTATCCTGAAGGCTGTGGGAAACCCTAAAGAACAGTGAGATGGACTTCTGGTTTAGAGACTCACTCGGACCTCCATGTGGAAGGCACTTGATTGGGTGCAGGGTGAATTATAATCTAAGGGTCCCACTTAAGTTATAAAATGTTGGACTGGATTTTGCAGATCCGAGAGAGAATGGGTGGGGCCTGGTGACCAGTTAGAAAAGGGAGGGCAGCAAGTGTGGGTGACAGTTTACAGCTGCATCTTTTTGTGAGATACAGAGCACAGTACGAAGGGATTGGCGGGGGGGAGAGGATCTTACTTCATCTTCAGTGCTTTAGAGGGGACTGGTAGACGGGTCTGGGCCCAAGGTACAGATCTGGGCTTTTTGGGAGGACAGGTGTTTGATGGCATGGGAGAGACTTAGGTTACCCACAAGAAGATCCAAAGAATCATAGGTCTGAGGGCTTTTTAAGTGGGTATATTGAGGATGTTTATAAGCTGAAAGAAAGTAGCCAGCAGAGAAAGGGTGTGAAGATCTAGGAGAGGAAATGATTGTTCATTTGTTTTCAAAAAGCTGAATACTTATCGTGTGCCTGGCCCTTTTCTAGGATCTGGGGTTCTTGCCATGTGTTATCTCTTCTGCAAGGACAGTTCAACTCATTCCCTGGTGAAGAGAAGTCAGGTTATTCTTTGCATCCCATTCAGGTGTAGGAACTGTTCTGTATCTATGAAGGGACTTTACTTAACCAGAGTAATAAGTTAGAAATCAAAAGAAATTAGAGCTGGAAGGGACCTTAAAGGCCACTGTACTTAATTTTGCCTAATATTTTACATTGATTGTAAGAAAAATTTATTGCAGAGCCCATTCTCTTCAGAGTTCCTTCACTGAACTTTCTTTATGTCTTTCATCCAGTGGGCCTAGCTTGTAGATTTTGGCCTCCTCCTAAATTTGCTTCTTCATCCACATTCCATTTTGCCTGGACTATGGCAGAAGCTCCTGGGTGGTTTTGCGGCCCCTGGACTCAGTTCCTCTAAGTTCGTCTGCCTACTCGGGTTGAGTGATCTTCTAACATGAAAAGATATGCCTAAAATAATGCTGCTAATGGCTTGCCCACACAGAGTTAGTGCATACTAGCCGCCCAGCGTGTGCTCCGCACAGAGGCGTGTAGTCTGAACTGTGCTCTGCTAAGCCTCCTGGGGCTCTTTGGCCCTGAGAAAGGAGAGCTTTTTGTGATCACTCCCTTTATCTAATTGGTCCTTCAGCAGCGGGGCAGCTTTTTCTAATCAGCGGAGGCACCCTTACTCAGCCAGTGGTAGCCCCAGGGCTCATCACCTGTGGGATACAAGCCATGCTCTCTCCCGGGCTTGATTCGACCAACATCTCTATTTTCTGTCCCTTCTCACACTTGGCCCCCTGGCCTTAAGTCACCCCCACCTGCAGTATTTACAGTGCCCAGCAGGTGTCAGGCTTGAGTGTCTTTGCACAGATGCTCCCTCTGCAGTTAATGCACCTCCTCCTCCAACTCTGCATAGCCTCATCTTTCTCGATTGTACTTCAGGGTTATCATGAAGCCGTCACTTAGATATAACTTTTTGCCTCCATAGGAACCTCTGTGCATAAAGGTTATGGTTCTTTATCTCATGTGATTGAAATTTTGAGTTTATACATGTCCCTCCTTAATGGGGCTTTAAGGGCAGGGGTCGTTTCTAATCCTTAGCACAGAGCAGATCCTTTTTTTTCTTTTTAGATGCTTTTTAACGGTGATAAAACGTATGGTTTAAATCACTCATTTTACAATAATTTTGCTTTAGGTTCTCACAGAAATAAAGTTTCCAGAAGTTGTGTTCCTGCAATAAGAAATAAAGATGTGACCTTCCAGTGTGTAAAGCTCTTAAATGCTGTGTAAGTGCGTTGGGTGCGCTAAGGAACCTGGAGCTAAATGGGCTAGTTCTGAGAGAGAGAGACTAAACTACGTTAACAAAGGTAAGCCTTCATTGTGTCCTGCCAACATTTGATAGTTGCTTTTGTGGCAAACTAAACGGGTAAAATTTTAAACTGTTCCTCCCCATTAAAGGGATTGAATAAATCGGCCACTTTGGGGCACCTGTGTCTTGCGAATTGTCCAATTGGAGATGGAGGTTTAGAAAGTGAGTTTCAGTCTTGTTTAAGTCTCTTCCCATCAGACTGGTCTCGTGATTTCCTACACACCATGTTACTTCCTGTCTACCTTTTCTTGGTGTTGTTCATGCCTGGATTGTCTCCTGTACCTGCTCAAACCTTGGTCCATTCTCATTTGTACCATGGAAGTTTGTCATGCTGGATACTGTCAGAACTAATTTTACTTAAGTTTGTGTTAAGCTGCAAAGCACACATTTTGTATATTTTCTGTTTTTTGTGTTTGTTTATATTTTTATGGTTTCTCTTCAAGAAATATGAGAAGGGAAATAGCAAGATGTAAAGAGCAAAAAAGTCATCATTATCTTTAAATTGTTAGAACATCTATCTGCAATCGTAATTATAATGCACTGTGGTATGTGTTAAAATAGGAAATATATGTAATGTCCCGTAGGAGCAGCAAAGTCAGTGATGTTAGTGGGGGTGTGTCATGAAAGTAATCACAAAGCAGGTGACTGTTGGTTGGGGTCCTGAAATATTAGTGTGTGTTCCCTGTGTCCAGTAGTGGCCTGGAGGGGTCAGGAAGCCTGCCTTTCAATTTGAGGGAACAGAGGGTTTGAGGTCCTCTCTCTCGTATTGCTCTAGTATACTGCATAGCACCTCATAACATACTGGGTTTATAGTTGACATTTAAATCGCTGACTGATCATCAAGGTTGGGAAGTATCATTGGAAATGAAAATAGGAAGAGTCTTATGCTTTTAAGGTTTTTCTTTTTTTTCCTATGTCTCAAAAGGTACGTACTACTTTACTGAGTGGTTGGGAATAAAGTTTCCAGTATTCAGTGTATTCAGTTTTAGTATCTAAATAGAATTAAACTGTTGCTGTAAAGTGGAATAACACTTTGTTACTGACAAGTTTTAGAATGCATCTGTTCATCAGTTACCTGTTTGGGAAGATTGTAGTTAATGATTTTAAGAATGTGGCTATAAACCTCCAATTGACCTAAGAAAAGCAAATAAGTTAAGGCTGACAAATGTATAGGCTCTTCATCTTATTGTGCGTGTGGTTTTTTTTTTTCCTTTCAGTTATTTGTCAAGGTATAAGGAACTCTATCACTCTTAAGACAGTAGACTTCACGGGCTGTAATCTGAAATGGCAGGGAGCAGATCACATGGTCAAGATCTTAAAGGTGATTTTATGTTTAAACTTCCATGAAAACATATGTGATTGAAGCACATTAACATATTGATACAGATGGCAGTTAATTTTTGTCTTTTAATACGTGTGAGTGCAGCTTTCGTTTTGTTGAAAGAATATGACCAGTTTTCAGTTTGGGATTCTACCATTTAGTAAAGATAGTCCACTTAATTTTAGAAATAAGAGATTTAATATATAATACATAATAATACTTTTATGTATGTTTAGTTACTGAAAACTTTGATTGTGATACTGTGAAGAAAGTATGCCATTATAGTCTTGAAGACTTAAATGAATCAAATGTTAATTAGCTGCTGTAGTTTATAAAGTCATAAAAATCACTACATCAGCAATTTGTAAATACAGTTTTTTAAAAAATAATGCCTTAACAACTTTACAGTGGTTATAATGACTGTATTTAGGCCTAAAGTTATTTAATAATTTGACATGAAGCCTTTTTAATAGTTTGATGGTGCAGATCAGGGATAGGTAAACTATGGCTGGTGGGCCAGATCCAGCCCGTCGCCTGGTTTTGTAAAGAAAGTGTTTTTGGAACATAGTCGCACCCATTGTTTACATGGTAGTTGTGGCTGCTTTCACCTTACACCAGTGGGGCAGAGTAGTTACACCAGAAACTGTAAAGCCCAGAAAGCTGGAAATGTTTAAATTTAGATTTGAAAAATTGAAAAATTCTTTGAGCCTATACAGGGCAAGTCCATTAACCCCTGGGGTAGAAAACAGTAAAGAAGTTGGGTGCCGAAGCCAAATGGCCTAGGTTCAAATTCCCTTTCTCCCTTTTCATAGCATTTGACCATGGGCAAATCACTTAACGTCTATGCCTCATTATGAGGTTTAAATGAACTCATTTGTATAAATAGTGCCTGGCACATACTAAGTACTGTGTAAGTGATTGGTGTTATTTCTGCTTGGAGCTTTTATAAGTTATTGTTAATAGAAAAATGACACTAATGATTTTCCTTTTAGAGTATCAAAGGCACTTTGAGTCTTTTATTTTTTCAAGAATGTAATCAGACTTTTTCCATTTAAAGTCAGTGTTCCCTGTTACCAAAATTTATTTTATGAATATAAAGAATTGAATGTCTTTAAGACAAGACTTGTGGTTAAGTGTCAAACCACTATTTTCCCAAGGCGCATCCAACTGGCTGTGCATAGTCCAGGCCTCTAAAGTTGGTGTGCATACCCTAGGTAGCATGTGAGATCCATTTTGTAAATATAGTTTTAAAAATAATGCCTGGGACTTCCCTGGCGGTCCAGCAGTTAAGGCTCTGCGCTCCCAATGCAGGGGGCCTGGGTTCGATCCCAGCTCAAGGAACTAGATCCCACGTGCCTGTCGTAACTAAGAGCCCACATGCCACAACTAAAAGATCCGGCATGCTGCAACTAAAGACCCGGCACAGCCAAACAAACAAATAAACAAATAAATCAATATTTTTAAAAAATAAATAAAATAATGCCTTAGGAGTTAGGAAAAGAAAATATTAGAACCTATTTAGCTTTGTATCATTTAAAACATATCTGTGTAGTTTATAATGTACATACATTATATGTATAGAACTTCGTGTATATAATTTGTTAAAAAATAAGATGCATATTAAAACGTTTTCTTATGGGTTGCCCAGTCAGGTGTTTGGAGACCATTGGAGGACAGAATGATGAAATTTAGAGCCTCAGCAATGATAGAATTTAGAACCAGTTCCCTGACTTAGAAGATAAGGAAAATAATTCATAGACTGTAATTGAATTGTCCAACTTTACATAACTGTTCAAAAGCAGGTCATCCAGTGGCTGGAATCTAATCACTGACCGACTAGAATCGGGGTCACTGGACTCGTAAACCAGAACTGACTGTTTAATTTCTCAGGTTGATTCTCCTGGCATATATGCTTGATATGTGTGTGTGTAAATCTCTGACATAATAAGCCATACTCAGTAGGCACACCCTGTTTCCTTATTCAAGCATCGTAATTTCATCCCATTAAATCTTTGAAGTATCAGACTACTAGAAGGCATGAAGAAACCTGGGCTGAGAGTCTTCGTTCCAGGAGACCTGATCTTGACTGTATGGCTGGTTTGAGGCGCATCACTCTGAACTGCAGCACACTCATTGGTGACCTGGGTGCAAGTGCTTTGGCAGAATCTCTTAGTGAGGATTTATGGCTTAGAGGTAAATTCTAAAATTGAAAATATTGAATTTTTAATATGATATATGCTTAACTTTTGGCATGATACTATTGTGATAGGATTTTTTTAAAAGCCTCATTTTACTGATAGCTTTTATTTTGCTTTTAGACTTTCTCTAAGAGTTGCATATATTCTTTACAGAAACTACAGAGTAACACGAGAACAATTACCTATAATCTTAATACCCAGACATAATCACTGTTCATTTTGGTGCATACACTTTCAGTCTTTTATTTTTCTATAAATATGTTTGTACACTTAGGGATTACAAAAATAGAATTGTAGTATACTTGCTATTTCATATTCCTGCTTTTTTCACTTAATGATGTATCATGTAGTATTCCATCATATTGATGTCCCATAGTTTAATCAATTCTTTGCAATTAGATTTACACAGTTTGCTTTTCCCTGTCAGAAACAATGTGAATACGTTGTATATACGTCTCTGTGTCCATTGGGATTACTTCTGTAGAATAAGGTACTAGAAGTGGAATGACTAAGTGTGACATATTTTTAAGACTTTTTTTTTTTTTAATCCTGCAGGTTCTTATTAGTCATCAATTTTATACACATCAGTGTATACATGTCAATCCCAATCGCCCAATTCAGCACACCACCATCCCCACCCCACCGCGGTTTTCCCCCTTTGGTGTCCATACGTTTGTTCTCTACATCTGTGTCTCAACTTCTGCCCTGCAAACCGGTTCATCTGTACCATTTTTCTAGGTTCCACATACATGCGTTAATATACGATATTTGTTTTTCTCTTTCTGACTTACTTCACTCTGTATGACAGTCTCTAGATCCGTCCACGTCTCAACAAATGACTCAATTTCATTCCTTTTTATGGCTGAGTAATATTCCATGGAATATATGTACCACAACTTCTTTATCCATTCGTCTCTCGATGGGCATTTAGGTTGCTTCCATGCCCTGGCTATTGTAAATAGCACTGCAATGAACATTGGGGTGCATGTGTCTTTTTGAATTATGGTTTTCTCTGGGTATATGACCAGTAGTGGGATTGCTGGATCATATGGTAATTCTATTTTTAGTTTTTTAAGGAACCTCCATACTGTTCTCCATAGTGGCTGTATCAATTTACACTCCCACCAACAGTGCAAGAGGGTTCCCTTTCCTCCACACCCTCTCCAGCATTTGTTGTTTGTAGATTTTCTGATGATGCCCATTCTAACTGGTGTGAGGTGATACCTCATTGTAGTTTTGATTTGCATTTCTCTAATAATTAGTGATGTTGAGCAGCTTTTCATGTGCTTCTTGGCCATCTGTATGTCTTCTTTGGAGAAATGTCTGTTTAGGTCATCTGCCCATTTTTGGATTGGGTTCTTAGTTTCTTTAATATTGAGCTGCATAAGCTGTTTATCTATTTTGGAGATTAATCCTTTGTCCGTTGATTCATTTGCAAATATTTTCTCCCATTCTGAGGGTTGTCTTTTCGTCTTGTTTACGGTTTCCTTTGCTGTGCAAAAGCTTTGAAGTTTCATTAGGTCCCATTTGTTTATTTTTGTTTTTATTTCCATTACTCTAGGAGGTGGATCAAAAAAGATCTTGCTGTGATTTATGTCAAAGAGTGTTCTTCCTATGTTTTCCTCTAAGAGTTTTATAGTGTCCAGTCTTACATTTAGGTCTCGAATCCATTTTGAGTTTATTTTTGTGTATGGTGTTAGGGAATGTTCTAATTTCATTCTTTTACATGTAGCTGTCCAGTTTTCCCAGCACCACTTATTGAAGAGACTGTCTTTTCTCCATTGTATATCTTTGCCTCCTTTGTCATAGATTAGTTGACCATAGGTGTGTGGGTTTATCTCTGGGCTTTGTATCTTCTTCCATTGATCTATGTTTCTGTTTTTGTGCCAGTACCATATTGTCTTGATTACTGTAGCTTTGTAGTATAGTCTGAAGTCAGGGAGTCTGATTCCTCCAGCTCAGTTTTTCTTTCTCAAGATTGCTTTGGCTATTCGGCATCTTTTGTGTTTCCATACAAATTGTGAAATTTTTTGTTCTAGTTCTGTGAAAAATGCCATTGGTAGTTTGATAGGGATTGCATTGAATCTGTAGATTGCTTTGGGTAGTAGAGTCATTTTCACAATGTTGATTCTTCCAATCCAAGAACATGGTATATCTCTCCATCTATTTGTATCATCCTTAATTTGTTTCATCGGTGTCTTATAGTTTTCTGTATACAGGTCTTTTGTCTCCTTAGGTAGGTTTATTCCTAGGTATTTTATTCTTTTTGTTGCAGTGGTAAATGGGAGTGTTTCCATAATTGCTCTTTCAGATTTTTCATCATTAGTGTATAGGAATGCAAAAGATTTCTGTGCATTAATTTTGTATGCTGTAACTTTACCAAATTCATTGATTAGCTCTAGTAGTTTTCTGGTGGCATCTTTAGGATTCTCAATGTATAGTATCATGTCATCTGCAAACAGTGACAGTTTTACTTCTTCTTTTCCAATTTGTATTCCTTTTATTTCTTTTTCTTCTCTGATTGCCGTGGCTAGGACTTCCAAAACTATGTTGAATAATAGTGGTGAGAGTGGACATCCTTGTCTCGTTCCTGATCTTAGAGGAAATGCTTTCAGTTTTTCACCATTGAGAATGATGTTTGCTGTGGGTTTGTCGTATATGGCCTTTATTATGTTGAGGCAGGTTCCCTCTATGCCCACTTTCTGGAGAGTTTTTATCATAAATGGGTGTTGAATTTTGTCAAAAGCTTTTTCTGTATCTATTGAGATGATCATATGGTTTTTATTCTTCAATTTGTTAATATGGTGTATCCCATTGATTGATTTGCATGTATTGAAGAATCCTTGCATCCCTGGGATAAATCCCACTTGATTGTGGTGTATGATCCTTTTAATGTGTTGTTGGATTCTGTTTGCTAGTATTTTGTTGAGGATTTTTGCATCTATATTCATCAGTGATATTGGTCTGTAATTTTCTTTTTTTGTAGTATCTTTGTCTGGTTTTGGTATCAGGGTGATGGTGGCCTCATAGAATGAGTTTGGGAGTGTTCCTTCCTCTGCAATTTTTTGGAAGAGTTTGAGAAGGATGGGTGTTAGCTCTTCTCTAAAAGTTTGATAGAATTCACCTGTGAAGCCATCTGGTCCTGGACTTTTGTTTGTTGGAAGATTTTTAATCACAGTTTCAATTTCACTACTTGTGATTGGTCTGTTCATATTTTCTGTTTCTTCCTGGTTCAGTCTTGGAAGGTTATACCTTTCTAAGAATTAGTCCATTTCTTCCAGGTTGTCCATTTTATTGGCATAGAGTTGCTTGTAGTAGTCTCTTAGGATGCTCTGTATTTCTGTGGTGTCTGTTGTAACCTGTCCTTTTTCATTTCTAATTTTATTGATTTGAGTCCTCTCCCTCTTTTTCTTGATGAGTCTGGCTAATGGTTTGTCAATTTTGTTTATCTTCTCAAAGAACCAGCTTTTAGTTTTATTGATCTTTGCTATTGTTTTCTTTGTTTCTATTTCACTTATTTCTGCTCTGATCTTTATGATTTCTTTCCTTCTGCTAACTTTGGGTTTTGTTTGTTCTTCTTTCTCTAGTTTCTTTAGGTGTAAGGTTAGATTGTTTACTTGAGATTTTTCTTGTTTCTTGAGGTAGGCTTGTACAGCTATAAACTTCCCTCTTAGAACTGCTTTTGCTGCATCCTGTAGGTTTTGGATCATCTTGTTTTCATTGTCATTTGTCTCTAGGTATTTTTTGATTTCCTCTTTGATTTCTTCAGTGATCTCTTGGTTATTTAGTAACGTATTCTTTAGCCTCCATGTGTTTGTTTTTTTTACCTTTTTTCCCCTGTAATTGATTTCTAATCTCATAGCGTTGTGGTCAGAAAAGATGCTTGATATGATTTCAATTTTCTTAACTTTACTGAGGCTTGATTTGAGACCCAAGATGTGATCTATCCTGGAGAGAGTTCTGTGCGCACTTGAGAAGAAAGTGTAATCTGCAGTTTTTGGATGGAATCTCCTATAAATATCAGTTAAATCTATCTGGTCTATTGTGTCATTTAGAGCTTCTGTTTCCTTATTTATTTTCATTTTGGATGATCTGTCCATTGGTGTAAGTGAGGTGTTAAAGTCCCCCACTATTATTGTGTTACTGTCGATTTCCTCTGTTATAGCTGTTAGCAGTTGCCTCATGTATTGAGGTGCTCCTATGTTGGGTGCATATATATTTATATATTCTTCTTGGATTGATCCCTTGATCATTATGTAGTGTCCTTCCTTGTCTCTTATAACATTCTTTATTTTAAAGGCTATTTTATGTGATATGGGTATAGCTACTCCAGCTTTCTTTTGATTTCCATTTGCATGGAATATCTTTTTCCATCCCCTCACTTTCAGTCTGTATGTGTCCCTAGGTCTGAAGTGGGTTTCTTGTAGACAGCATATTTGTGTTGTCTTGTTTTTGTATCCATTCAGCAAGCCTGTGTCTTTTGGTTGGAGCATTTTATCCATTCATATTTAAGGTAATTATCGATATGTATGTTCCTATGACCATTTTCTTAATTGTTTTGGGTTTGTTTTTCTACGTCCTTTTCTTCTCTTGTGTTTCCCACTTAGAGAAGTTCCTTTAGCATTTGTTGTAGAGCTGGTTTGGTGGTGCTGAATTCTCTTAGCTTTTGCTTGTCTGTAAAGCTTTTGATTTCTCCATCGAATCTGAATGAGATCCTTGCCGGGTAGGGTAATCTTGGTTGTAGGTCCTCCCTTTCATCACTTTAAGTATATCATGCCACTCCCTTCTGGCTTGCAGAGTTTCTGCTGAGAAATCAGCTGTTAACCTTATGGGAGTTCCCTTGTATGTTTCTTGTCGTTTTTCCCTCGCTGCTTTCAGTAATTTTTCTTTGTCTTTAATTTTTGCCAATTTGATTACTATGTGTCTCAGCATGTTTCTCCTTGGGTTTATCCTGTATGGGACTCGCTGCGCTTCCTGGACTTGTGTGGCTATTTCCTTTCCCATGTTAGGGAAGTTTTCGACTATAATCTCTTCAAATATTTTCTCTGGTGCTTTCTCTCTCTCTTCTCCTTCTGGGACCCCTAATGCGAATGTTGTTGCATTTAATGTTGTCCCAGAGGTCTCTTAGGCTGTCTTCATTTCTTTTCATTCTTTTTCCTTTAGTCTGTTCCGCAGCAGTGAATTCCACCATTCTGTCTTCCAGGTCACTTATCCATTCTTCTGCCTCAGTTATTCTGCTATTGATTCCTTCTAGTGTTGTTTTCATTTCAGTTATTGCATTGTTCATCTCTGTTTGTTTGTTCTTTAATTCTTCTAGGTCTTTGTTAAACATTTCTTGCATCTTCTTGATCTTTGCCTCCATTGTTTTTCCGAGGTCCTGGATCATCTTCACTATCATTATTCTGAATTCTTTTTCTGGAAGGTTGCCTATCTCCACTTCATTGAGTTGTTTTTCTGGGGTTTTAGCTTGTTCCTTCATCTGGTACCTAGCCCTCTGCCTTTTCATCTTTTCTATCTTTCTGTGAATGTGGTTTTTGTTCCACAGGCTGCAGGATTGTAGTTCTTCTTGCTTCTGCCTTTTTAAGACTGTTGATACACATTGCCAAATTACCATCCAGAAATGCTATGCCAATTTGTAGTCCACCCCAACAGTGGATGTGAAGCCTGCCTCACAGAAACACTGGCCTGTAGCACTTTTAAAAAAGTGTAAAGCTACAAAAATGAGTACCTCTCCCTTTTTCATGCAAGTGGGATTACTCCAAATTTCATAACTTTTTTCAGTTAATTTAGTGTGAGCATCTTAGCAAGTCAGTAAATTTGCATCTACTGCATCATTTTTTGTGACTGTTCAGTGTTCCATTATATGAACATGCCAAAGTACACATAGCTTATCCATTCTTTTTTTTTTTTTTAAACATCTTTATTGGAGTATAATTGCTTTACAGTGGTGTGTTAGTTTCTGCTTTATAACAAAGTGAATCAGTTATACATATACATACGTTCCCATATCTCTTCCCTCTTGCATCTCCCTCCCTCCCACCCTCCCTATCCCACCCCTCTAGGGGGTCACAAAGCACCGAGCTGATCTCCCTGTGCTATGCGGCTGCTTCCCACTAGCTATCTATTTTACATTTGGTAGTGTATATATGTCCATGATACTCTCTCACCCTGTCACATCTCACCCTCCCCCTCCCCATATCCTCAAGTCCATTCTCTAGTAGGTTTGTGTCTTTATTCCCGTCTTGCCACTAGCTTCTTCATGACCTTTTTTTTTTTTTTTTCCTTAGATGCCAATATATACATGTTAGCATACTGTATTTGTTTTTCTCTTTCTGACTTACTTCACTCTGTATGACAGACTCTAACTCCATCCACCTCATTACAAATACCTCCATTTCATTTCTTTTTATGGCTGAGTAATTTTCCATTGTACATATGTGCCACATCTTCTTTATCCATTCATCCGATGATGGACACTTAGGTTGCTTCCATGTCCTGGCTATTGTAAATAGAGCTGCAATGAACATTTTGGTACATGACTCTTTTTGAATTATGGTTTTCTCAGGGTATATGCCTAGTAGTGGGATTGCTGGGTCATATGGTAGTTCTATTTGTAGTTTTTTAAGAAACCTCCATACTGTTCTCCATAGTGGCTGTATCAATTTACATTCCCATCAACAGTGCAAGAGTGTTCCCTTTTCTCCACACCCTCTCCAGCATTTATTGTTTCTAGATTTTTTGATGATGGCCATTCTGACTGGTGTGAGATGATACCTCATTGTAGTTTTGATTTGCATTTCTCTAATGATTAATGATGTTGAGCATTCTTTCATGTGTCTGTTGGCCATCTGTATATCTTCTTTGGAGAAATGTCTATTTAGGTCTTCTGCCCATTTTTGGATTGGGTTGTTTGTTTTTTTGTTATTGAGATGCATGAGCTGCTTGTAAATCTTGGAGAATAATCCTTTGTCAGTTGCTTCATTTGCAAATATTTTCTCCCATTCTGAGGGTTGTCTTTTGGTCTTGTTTATGGTTTCCTTTGCTGTGCAAAAGCTTTTAAGTTTCATTAGGTCCCATTTGTTTATTTGTGTTTTTATTTCCATTTCTCTAGGGGCTGGGTCAAAAAGGATCTTGCTGTGATTTATGTCATAGAGTGTTCTGCCTATGTTTTCCTCTAAGAGTTTGATAGTGTCTGGCCTTACACTTAGGTCTTTAATCCATTTTGAGTTTATTTTTGTGTATGGTGTCAGGGAGTGTTCTAATTTCATACTTTTACATGTAGCTGTCCAATTTTCCCAGCACCACTTATTGAAGAGGCTGTCTTTTCTCCACTGTATATGCTTGCCTCCTTTATCGAAGATAAGGTGACCATATGTGCTTGGGTTTATCTCTGGGCTTTCTATCCTGTTCCATTGATCTATATTTCTGTTTTTGTGCCAGTACCAAACTGTCTTGATTACTGTAGCTTTGTAATACAGTCTGAAGTCAGGGAGCCTGATTCCTCCAGCTCCATTTTTCGTTCTCACGATTGCTTTGGTTATTCGGGGTCTTTTGTGTCTCCATACAAATTGTGAAATTTTTTGTTCTAGTTCTGTGAAAAATGCCAGTGGTAGTTTGATAGGGATTGCATTGAATCTGTAGATTGCTTTGGGTAGTAGAGTCATTTTCACAATGTTGCTTCTTCCAATCCAAGAACATGGTATATTTCTCCATCTATTTGTATCATCTTTAATTTCTTTCATCAGTGTCTTATAATTTTCTGTATACAGGTCTTTTGTCTCCTTAGGTAGGTTTATTCCTAGATATTTTATTCTTTTTGTTGCAATGGTAAACGGGAGTGTTTTCTTAATTTCACTTTCAGATTTTTCATCATTAGTATATAGGAATGCAAGAGATTTCTGTGCATTAATTTTGTATCCTGCTACTTTACCAAATTCATTGATTAGCTCTAGTAGTTTTCTGGTAGCATCTTTAGGATTCTCTATGTATAGTATCATGTCATCTGCAAACAGTGACAGCTTTACTTCTTCTTTTCCGATTTGGATTCCTTTTATTTCTTTTTCTTCTCTGATTGCTGTGGCTAACACTTCCAAAACTATGTTGAATAATAGTGGTGAGAGTGGACATCCTTGTCTTGTTCCTGATCTTAGTGGAAATGGTTTCAGTTTTTCACCATTGAGGACAATATTGGCTGTGGGTTTGTCATATATGGCCTTTACTATGTTGAGGAAAGTTCCCTCTATGCCTACTTTCTGCAGGGCTTTTATCATAAATGGGTGTTGAATTTTGTCGAAAGCTTTCTCTGCATCTATTGAGATGATCATATGGTTTTTCTCCTTCAATTTGTTAATCTGATGTATCACGTTGATTGATTTGCGTATACTGAAGAATCCTTGCATTCCTGGAATAAACCCCACTTGATCATGGCGTATAATCCTTTTAATGTGCTGTTGGATTCTGTTTGCTAGTATTTTGTTGAGGATTTTTGCATCTATGTTCATCAGTGATATTGGCCTGTAGTTTTCTTTCTTTGTGACATCTTTGTCTGGTTTTGGTATCAGGGTGATGGTGGCCTCGTAGAATGAGTTGGGGAGTGTTCCTCCCTCTGCAATATTTTGGAAGAGTTTGAGAAGGATAGGTGTTAGCTCTTCTCTAAATGTTTGATAGAATTCGCCTGTGAAGCCATCTGGTCCTGGGCTTTTGTTTGTTGGAAGATTTTTAATCACAGTTTCAATTTCAGTGCTTGTGATTGGTCTGTTCATATTTTCTATTTCTTCCTGGTTCAGTCTCAGCAGGTTGTGCATTTCTAAGAATCTGTCCATTTCTTCCAGGTTGTCCATTTTATTGGCATAGAGTTGCTTGTAGTAATCTCTCATAATCGTTTGTATTTCTGCAGTGTCACTGGTTACTTCTTCTTTTTCATTTCTAATTCTATTGATTTGAGTCTTCTCCCTTTTTCTCTTGATGAGTCTGGCTAATGGTTTATCAATTTTGTTTATCTTCTCGAAGAACCAGCTTTTAGTTTCATTAATTTTTGCTATTGTTTCCTTCATTTCTTTTTCATTTTTTTCTGATTTGATCTTTATGATTTCTTTCCTTCTGCTAGCTTTGGGGTTTTTTTGCTCTTCTTTCTCTAATTGCTTTAGGTGCAAGGTTAGGTTGTTTATTTGAGATGTTTCCTGTTTCTTGAGGTAGGCTTGTATTGCTATAAACTTCCCTCTTAGAACTGCTTTTGCTGCATCCCATAGGTTTTGGGTCGTCGTGTCTCCATTGTCATTTGTTTCTAGGTATTTTTTGATTTCCCCTTTGATTTCTTCAGTGATCACTTCGTTATTAAGTAGTGTATTGTGTAGCCTCCATGTGTTTGTATTTTTTAGAGATCTTTTCCTGTAATTGATATCTAGTCTCATAGCGTTGTGGTCGGAAAAGATGCTTGATATGATTTCAATTTTCTTAAATTTACCAAGGCTTGATTTGTGACCCAAGATATGATCTATCCTGGAGAATGTTCCACGAGCACTTGAGAAAAATGTGTATTCTGTTGTTTTTGGGTGGAATGTCCTATAAATATCAATTAAGTCCATCTTGTTTAATGTATCATTTAAAGCTTGTGTTTCCTTATTTATTTTCATTTTGGATGATCTGTCCATTGGTGAAAGTGGGGTGTTAAAGTCCCCTACAATGATTGTGTTACTGTCGATTTCCCCTTTTATGGCTGTTAGTATTTGCCTTATGTATTGAGGTGTTCCTATGTTAGGTGCATAAATATTTACAATTGTTATACCTTCCTCTTGGATCAATCCCTTGATCATTATATAGTGTCCTTCTTTGTCTCTTGTAATAGTCTTTATTTTAAAGTCTATTTTGTCTGATATGAGAATTGCTACTCCACCTTTCTTTTGATTTCCATTTGCATGGAATATCTTTTCCATCACCTCACTTTCAGTCTGTATGTGTCCCTAGGTCTGAAGTGGGTCTCTTGTAGACAGCATATATATGGGTCTTGTTTTTGTATCTATTCAGCCAGTCTATGTCTTTTGGTGGGAGCATTTAATCCATTTACATTTAAGGTAATTATTGATATGTATGTTCCTATTCCCATTTTCTTAAATGTTTTGGGTTTGTTATTGTAGGTGTTTTCCTTCTGTTGTGTTTCTTGCCTAGAGAAGTTCCTTTAGCATTTGTTGTAAAGCTGGTTTGGTGGTGCTGAACTCTCTCAGCTTTTGCTTGTCTGTAAAGGTTTTAATTTCTCCATCAAATCTGAATGAGATCCTTGCTGGGTAGAGTAATCTTGGTTGTAGGTTTTTCTCCTTCATCACTTTAAGTATATCCTGCCACTCCCTTCTGGCTTGCAGAGTTTCTGCTGAGAGATCAGATGTTAACCTTATGGGGATTCCCTTGTGTGTTATTTGTTGTTTTTCCCTTGATGCTCTTAATATGTTTTCTTTATATTTAATTTTTGATAGTTTGATTATTATGTGTCTTGGCGTGTTTCTCCTTGGATTCATCCTGTATGGGACTCTCTGTGCTTCCAGGACTTGATTAACTATTTCCTTTCCCATATTAGGGAAGTTTTCAACTATAATCTCTTCAAATATTTTCTCAGTCCCTTTCTTTTTCTCTTCTTCTTCTGGGACCCCTATAATTCGAATGTTGGTGCGTTTAATGTTGTCCCAGAGGTCTCTGAGACTGTCCTCAGTTCTTTTCATTCTTTTTTCTTTATTCTGCTCTGCAGTAGTTATTTCCACTATTTTATCTTCCAGGTCACTTATCCGTTCTTCTGCCTCAGTTATTCTGCTATTGATCCCGTCTAGAGTATTTTAAATTTCATTTATTGTGTTTTTCATCGTTGCTTGGTTCCTCTTTAGTTCTGCTACGTCCTTGTTAAATGTTTCTTGCATTTTGTCTATTCTATTTCCAAGATTCTGGATCATCTTTACTATCATTATTCTGAATTCTTTTTCAGGTAGACTGCCTATTTCCTCTTCATTTGTTAGGTCTGGTGTGTTTTGACCCTGCTCCTTCACCTGCTGTGTGTTTTTTTGTCTTCTCATTTTTCTTATATTACTGTGTTTGGGGTCTCCTTTTCACAGGCTGCAGGTTCGTAGTTCCCGTTGTTTTTGGTATCTGTCCCCAGTGGCTAAGGTTCGTTCAGTGGGTTGTGTAGGCTTCCTGGTGGAGGGGACTAGTGCCTGTGTTCTGGTGGATGAGATTGGATCTTGTCTTTCTGGTGGGCCCGTCCACGTCTGGTGGTGTGTTTTGGGGTGTCTGTGGCCTTATTATGATTTTAGGCAGCCTCTCTGCTAATGGATGGGGCTGTGTTCCTGTCTTGCTAGTTGTTTGGCATAGGGTGTCCAGCACTGTAGCTTGCTGGTCGTTGAATGAAGCTGGGTCTTGATGTTGAGATGGAGATCTCTGAGAGAGTTTCGCCGTTTGGTATTACGTGGAGCTGGGAGGTCTCTTGTGGACCAGTGTCCTGAAGTTGGCTCTCCCACCTCAGAGGCACAGCCCTGATGCCTGGCTGGAGCACCAAGAGCCTTTCATCCAAACGGCTCGGAATAAAAGGGAGAAAAAAATGAAAGAAAGAAAGAAAGAGGATAAAATAAAATAAAATAAAGCTATTATATTAAAAAAAATTATTAAGAATCAATTTATTAAGAAAATTTTTTTTTAATTTTTAAAAATAGATTTATTAATTTTTTATAATAAAAAATAAGAAAAAATTATTAAGAAAAAATTTATTAAGAAAAAAAATTTTTTAATTTTTTTAAAATAAAAATATGAAAAAAGTTATTAAACAAATTTTTTAATTTCTAAAAATGGAAAACAAGGAAAAAAGTATTAAGAAAACATTTATTAGGAAAATAAATTTTTTTAAGTAAAAAAAAACAAAAACAAAAACAAACAAACAAACAAACAAAAAACGAATGGACCTAACCCTAGGACTAATGGTGAAAGCAAAGCTATACAGACAAAATCTCACCCAGAAGCATACACATATACACTCACAAAAAAAGGAAAAGGGGAAAAATTAATATATCCTGCTCCCAAAGTCCACCTCCTGAATTTGGGATGATTCGTTGTCTATTCAGGTATTCAACAGATGCAGGCACATCAAGTTGTTTGTGGAGCTTTAATCCGCTGCTTCTGAGGCTGCTGGGAGAGATTTCCCTATCCTTTGTTCGTACAGCTCCCAGGGTTCAGCTTTGGATTTGGACCCCCCTCTGCGTGTAGGTCACCTGAGGGCATCTGTTCCCCGCCCAGACAGAACGGGGTTAAAGGAGCAGCTGCTTCGGGGGCTCTGGCTCACTCAGGCCGGGGGGGAGGGAGGGGTACGGATGCGGGACGAGCCTGCGGCGGCAGAGGCCGGCATGATGTTGCAGCAGCCTGAGGCGCGCCGTGCGTTCTCCCGGGGAAGTTGTCCCCGGATCACAGGACCCTGGCAGTGGCGGGCTGCACCGGCTCCCGGGAGGGGTGGTGTGGAGAGTGACCTGTGCTCGCACACAGGCTTTTTGGTGGTGGCAGCAGCAGCCTTAGCGTCTCCTGCCCGTCTCTGGGGTCCGCGCTGATAACCGCGGCTCGCGCCCATCTCTGGAGTTCGTTTAGTCGGCGCTCTGAATCCGCTCTCCTTGCGCGCCACGAAACAAAGAGGCAAGAAAAAGTCTCTTGCCTCTTCGGTAGCTGCAGACTTTTTCCCGGACTCCCTCTCGGCTAGCACCGAAGCCCGAGCCTCAGCTCCCAGCCCCCGCCCACCCCGGCGGGTGAGCAGACAAGCCTCTCCGGCTGGTGAGTGCTACTCGGCACCGATCCTCCGTGCGGGAATCTCTCCGCTTTGCCCTCCGCACCCCTGTGGCTGTGCTCTCCTCCGTGGCTCTGAAGCTTCCCCCCTCTGCCACCCAGAGTCTCTGCCCGCGAAGGGGCTTCCTAGTGTGTGGAAACCTTTCCTCCTTCACAGCTCCCTCCCACTGGTGCAGGTCCCGTCCCTGTTCTTTTGTCTCTGTTATTTCTTTTTTATTTTGCCCTACCCAAGTATGTGGGGATTTTCTTGCCTTTTGGGAGGTCTGACGTCTTCTGCCAGCGTTCAGTGGGTGTTCTGTAGGAGCAGTTCCACGTGTAGATGTATTTCTACTGTATCTGTGGGAAGGAAGGTGATCTCCGCGTCTTACTCTTCTGCCATCTTCGAGCAGAGCTATCCATTCTTGTATATAAGCTATGTCCAGTTTTTCAGTTCCAAGTAGTACTCTGATATGTATCCTTGCCTATATCTCTGACTATTTCTTTTGGTTAAATACTTAGAAAGAGAGTTGTTGGATCAAAAGGGTATACACATTTTAAAGGCTTGGCTTAATCTGATAGGAGAATAACCACATTTTGTTTTATTTTGTATTCATTTGATTTACTGGTGGGTTTACTGGCTGTTTGTATTAATTTGGCTATTTGGTTAATTATACCCTGTGTCCATTCTTCTGTAGTGAGAGTTTGTAACGGTTGTATCCTATCCTGTCAGATCCATATGTCTGACTTTAGATTTCTGTGTGTCGTGGGGTGTTGAAAGACTCCAGTTATTTTAATGTGATGGTCCACACAACACTTAAAAAAATAACTCATGATAGTTGCCTTTCATGTAATATTTTTTAATACCTGTGCTTTTGTGATGATCCCTTTTGTTTAAATGAGTAGGTTGTTCAGCCCCAGAACTACTAGTATTCATGATCATTTGTTCTAGTTTTTGTCTGACCTTTTACTGAGAGAGTTCTTGACCATCATACTTTCATGATAGGTTTTTAGTATGTATTGTGTATTCACACATTGTTTGAATTTGTTATTATTTGTATCCTCTTAGACTTGTCTTTTTTGTACTAAAACTAACAGTTATTACATTTCTTCTCTTTTGTTTTCCCCTTTTAACTAGTTTCAAGTGTGATTTGAAGCTCAAGATCATGATCAAAAGAATGCAGTGCATTTCTGAGCTCCACCAGTTTTTGCTTGTGAGGTTTACATGCCCAGAGTAGTAAAGTCTGTTATCATTTTTTTTCTTATGTTTCCTCTGACAAGAGAGAGGAAGCAACCATTCAGCATACTTTTCAGTAGCTGGAAGAGTTTCGAGGTCCTGATGAGGTGAATGATAAAGAAGACCTTTTTCATTTAAGTAGTTACTCAAACTTTCAGAAAGTTTGGGGTTTTTTTTAGTGTTCAACTAAAAAAAATCTATTGAAAATATTTTTATTAAATATCCTAAAGAAAAAACTAAAACAACTATTTTCATTTTTTAGAATTGCCTTCCAGGTCACATATAGTCATATTTTTGCATGGTTACAATCAGTTCTTTAAAAATTGGGCAAAAAGTTCACTTTTTAGGATGGTTTACATATGCATTTTGTATTTTAACCCAACAAAAATTCTGCTCAGCACTAACCTTAGGGAACACAATAGAAGCTAGCGACCCAGTCCTTTAGTGTTGTTCAAAGAGTATGTTGAGGCAGGCCCTAGTTGTGCTCTCCTTTTAGCATTTTAGGTGTGATTATTGTCATCAGAGTCAATTATTTTTTAATTTGAAAAGTATATGAGAATATCCAATTGGTACAAGTGTTTATTTAGGAGAACTTGAGGGTAGGTTTTGCAAAATTCAGATGTTGCCTATAAATTATAAACATTGTTTTAATATTCCTGAAAAAAAGATGATGAAATACTAAAATAACTATTTTAGATAAAAATCCCCCCTCCCCCAAGTAACACCATGTATTAGCTTATCTCCTTTCCCACAGTAACACAGCTTTATCATGGGAGCATAGGGAATTGAAGCCTTTCACAACGCTTCAGTCTGATAGCATTGAGCCAGACTGGGCAAACCTGAGAAGAGGGAGAAGTAAATTAATAATGTCAAGTGGTAAACGTGAGGAATGGGTAGAGCCATAAAAACTATCTGGGCACAGCATTTCCAATAGAAAACTTTGACAAGGCATTTAATTCCACTAAAATTTAATGAACTAGTAATGACTGAAGATTTGTATCTGTACCTCCTTAGGTAATATTGAAACAAAATTTTCCATATATATATGGAAAATATGTATATATGTGTATATAAAGTAATCCCACTCAGTGAGCTCCTACTACATATATTTGGATATTTTAAAGCATATTTCTAAATAACTGTAGTAAAAAAAAATTAGAAAATCTTCAGAATTAAGTGATCATGAAAATTTGGCATGAAGATTAAGAAATGGAATCATTCTAAAAGTGTTATGAGGTGATTCATAAGGGACCATGAGAAGATAGGTAAGAAAAGCTTCCTTGCAATCATTGCTGTCATGGTATCTTGTGCATTTACACACGAAAGAAAAATTTCATTTTGCGCTTGTCTCTTCACAGACCTGGATGGACCTGCCTTCCCATCCACAGCTGGTTGGACTGAGGGTGGGACTTGAGCCAGTCAGTTGGGTGGTACTGTATCAGAGAAGGCGGTATGCTGATCCTGAGCCCAGGTAAGCAGAATCAACAGTCTAAGGAATCTGGCCCACAAAGAGTGTGGCAGAGATTGGTGGAGCAAGTAGCTGCTGGACAACCTTTCAAGTCCATGGAGGTTCAGCTGCAATTCGTGCGGGGATTCAGTGAAAGCCTCTTGAATCCCTTCCCCCACCATCTCCAGCCTAGCCCCTTACTTATCATTTATCCTGATTTGGAGGGTACTGTGTTCAGTTTTAGCCTCTATAATAAGATATATAGAGCAGGTCTAGAGAAAAGCTGCCAGCGATTAATATTCATACTTTTCTATACAAATGATTCTACTGACCTCATGACTATATTAACTAGATATACTTTAAGAAGGATTAAAGTGGCTGTAATTTTTAGTTTGGTAAAGAGAATGCTGAGGGGATTTTTCAAAATCTTGATAATCCCTTTAAAGCAAATTCTAATGAGCTGTGTACCACTCTGTGAAGTCTGAGAAAGGAAATGGACTTAAATACAGCAGAAGGAATTAGTTTCTTGTGAAAAGGAATTTCTTGGCATAGTAAACAAAATTGTGAGGTGCCAGTGACCATGAGATTTACTTTTCTTGGCGTTGTTAAAAAATTGGGCAAAAGTCACCTCTTAGGATGGTTTATATATGCACCTACCTGATGGTCTCTCAAATTTCTCTCTATCCCCAAAAGTAAATTATTTTATTCCCAGAATGTGAGGAATGGTAGGATCGATACTTTATGGAGGAGAAAATGAGATATATTAACAAAATTGAAAAGTGGGGAGGGGCAGAGGAAAATCTAAACTCTGACAATGAGAGCGTTCCTTCCTTTAATGTACATCTGTTGAGCTGTCACCCAGCTTACCCCTGTAACTGGTGTTCCCCTGAGAAGGGGGTGCAAAGATGTTGTCCCCGCAGCCATATTTGTGCTGTGCGGCTCTGCTTTTATGGGCATCTCATCCAGGTTAGGCCAAAGGCTGTTCCTGAGGAATTTAAAATGAAAACTCAGGGACTAAACTAGTAGATTGCAACATATAAACTTGCAAGATGTTCATGGCTCTTTATTCTACCATGTACACTACAGAAAAGGAGAAAACAGGTTCCAAGCTGAAGTGGAAGATGAAATCTGACAACTGTACCTTCGTTCAAATCCTTTCCTGAGGTCGCTGCGTTCTTGTCCTTGCGTTCCACGGAGCACTGGTATATCCTCTAGTATAGAGTTTATGTGTTTTACTTAAGCTAGTTCCAGTAGGTGTCTATCACTTAACCCAGTGTCCTAACTTATGCACTTATCCAGAACTGACCAAAATGATCTCCAACCTGCTGAAAGCCTTCTCTTTTTCCCTCAGTCAATGCAAAATTGGCTGTGTTGCCTCCATATCCATCTTGAATGAGTGGGTCAGAAGGAACTTTCTAAATTAAGGGAGAAATTGGGTGAATACATGTCCTGGCTCCGTCACTTACTAATTGTATGATCTTGGGAAAGAAACCTTTCTGAGCCTCAGTTTCATGATGAGTAAAATGGATCAAAGGTTCATCTGTAAAATGGGGGCAATATCTACTTTATAAATAGAACTGTTTAGAACACTTTACATGTATTATCCCACTTAATATTAATACTAACCCTATTCATATAAGTGCTCAGTGAAAGTTCATAATTATTAATATTCTTACCTTTCAGATGAGGAAACAGAGGTTAAAATTTTCCCAAGCTCACCAGCTGGTAACCTAGAGCAAGTCCTGTTAACTACTTCCTACAGTGTTTCTCTCACAAGCTAAACTAAACAAACGAAACGTTCACATACCCATGATCAACACATAGCCATACATCTATTCACTTGCCCACCCTCTGCCTATGGCTGTTGGCATGATCTGGGGACTTGCCTTTCTCCTTCCAAGCACTCCTCAGAAGGGGTGGTGTAGTCAAGAGAAACTGACTTCCAAGGCAAAGCAGTTCTAGTCCTAATGTCTGGTGCCTAGAGTTTCAGACACTGTAAACCTAAAGATCTTTCTAAAAGGCAAATCCGATGGGGTCGTTCCCTTATTAAAAACCCTTTGTAGACTCTCCATAGACTTCAAAATATGGGACCCTGACCATGGTCCCTCCAGATTCACTTCTTGCCACTTTGTTCCCATGTACATCTTGAATTTTCCTCATTTCCCCACTCTTAAGTTCTATATGTTTGCTCACCTCTGGACCTTTTTGATTATTTCTTCCTCTCAACTCTCTACCCAACCCCCATCCCTTTCCCTTGTCTACCTCTTACATTTTCTTCAGGACTTAGTGTAGAAATCACCTTTGACAAAAATCTTCCAGATGCCCCCAAGGCTTGGATAAGAGCCTCTTTTTTGTCCCCTTTCGTGCCTGTGCTTACACCATTATAGAATTTCACTTTATCGGATTACCTGTTTACTTCTCTGACTTTCCCCTCTGGACTCTAAGCTACCTGGGCTGTAAAGCACTAGTAATACAACAGTCCTGTTCTCAAGGAAGGGTGGGAAGAATCTTAATTTCTCCACTAAAACAGTTCTGGGGTGGCTGCCACATACAGCTTCATCATTTTTAGGGATCCCAACTCAAATCATTAGACAAAAATGGAGATCAGAGACTCGTGGTGAATTAAGCTTCTACTTCTCAGGGAAGCACAAAGATACTAACCATGCTAGAACAAAGCCCACAAAACCCAGGAACCTTACCTTGCAACCATCGCTTATCTCAGGTATGCACTTACCTATTTAGTAAAGACTACATTGTGAAGCACTTACACTCTTGAATGTGCCAAAGGCTATTAGGTGAGGCGACACAATGATGAGCAAAGTAGCATGAAGTCTGGCTTCAGAGCTTAGAGTTTAGTGGGAGAAATAGACATGAATAACCAAACACATAAATATTTGTAATGAAAACCTTGATAGGTGCTCCACAGAAAAGTCCTGGGTGCTATAAAAGCTCATAACATGGGAATCTGGATGAGAGGGTAGAGGGCCAACGTAGGACCACTTTGCTGAGAAAGTGACCTGTGAGGTAAGACGAGAGACTACATAGGAATAAACTAGGCTGAGGCTGAGAAGAAGGGATGAGAGTGAGGAGCTTCCCAGTGTGAGCTGAGGTGGGAGGGAGGTCGGGCCCCTGAAGGAACTGAGAAAAGCACATAGCTGGAGCACTGCTGGAAGAGGGGAGGGGAGAAGGCCTGGACAGGTAGGCAGAGGCCTCCTGGACGCCTTGCAGGCCTGAACTCGCCTTATCTTCTCGAGGACACACCTCGCTCCTCTCAGGATAAATGGTAAGGGAAAATCCTGTGTATGGCGTTCTGTGGTCACTTGGCCCGACTGATTACTGATAAGCAGTCTCTAAACTAACTGTGGTATATGAAAATCACTGCCCCAAAGCCTAGAGTCTTCAGTAGAAACCTCAGGTACCCAAAAACTTTGAGATAATATGTTAATGGAAGAAAAACAAGCTTTGCCTTCCCTCCTGACTTGCTCTCTGGCCCAACCTCACGCCTTTAAATGATGTGGCCCAGCAGATGTCTGTGACATAAAGCAGCTTCTCTTTCCCTTCATCTTCTTTGGGGCTGGTGGGGATTGATTGGGAAGGAAGTTCCTGCTCTTCTTTAAGGCGTCTCGAAGGACTCTGAGCTCCTGGTACGCTCTCAGCCCTCCCACTCTGAACCAACTGCTGCTACCTTGAACTTGAGGCTCTTTTCCATCCTCACTGCTTCAAGTTTTATGTATGTAAATATGTGTGTGATTGTATGTATCTGATTTTGAAAGCGTCCTTGCAGAATCCTACTGACAACTTCTCCAATTTCTGCATTCCTACCTGACCTCTACCTTGAGAAGGGATTGGATTATGGAATAGGAAGGTTAGGCTGTATCCAGACAGAGCAAGACTCCTTTCTGAAAGGCCTGGGAACCAAACTGGATAAAAAAGACCAGCGGATTGCTGGTGAGAGCTTCTAAGTGGAATGTTGGATATAATCCACATTCATCTTGTTACTCTTCACTCACTTTCTCTTTTCAATCATATAAGGGTTCTACCCTCTGCAGTTCAGATTTCGGTGCTAGTTTCCCCTTCTGCCAAAGAGCAGGGAACAAAAGAGGCCTAGAGAAGGGAAATGTTTGTGCTTGGGGAGGAGGAGAGCTGGAGGCCTCCAGCCATCACTGGAGTGATTCTCTTTTGTTGTCCTGTCCCTCGTTCTGTTAGTCTGTGTTATTGGGGGCCAGGACAGTGTCTTATTCCCCTCTGCAGTCACATGGTTCCCACAGAGATAAATAATTATCTGCTGAACAAATGAGTAACCAAACAAAGGAGTAATCAGGTTGCCTGGATGGTGGTTCTTGGATCTAAGAAGATGGTGAAGGAAAGAGGGTACAAAGATTTGGGGCATTTGGAGAAGGTGGCTCAGTGAAAAGTAGAGGAAAAAAAACAAAAACAAAATGATTGTGAGTAAAAATAAAACAAGGGTTACTGATTTTTTTTTTTTAACATTAAAAAAAAATAAATTTATTTATTTTTGACTGCGTTGGGTCCTCGTTGCTGTGCGTGGGCTTTTTCTAGTTGCGGCGAGCGGGGGTTACTCTTCGTTGTGGTGCGCAGGCTTCTCATTGCGGTGGCTTATCTAGTTGTGGAGCACAGGCTCTAGGTGCATGGGCTTCAGTAGTTGTGGCACGTGGGCTCAGCAGTTGTGGTTCATGGGCTCTAGAGCACAGGCTCAGCAGTTGTGGCGCACGGGCTTAGTTGCTCCACGGCATGTGGGATCTTCCCGGACAAGGGCTTGAACCTGTGTCCCCTGCATTGGCAGGCGGATTCTTAACCACTGCACCACCAGGGAAGCCCCCGTTGTATAGGATTGGAATTGCAGATGTCAATATGAACTCATTGTTTTTAGTAGGTATACACATATACATATTTCTTAGTTCCATCCACTGAAAGGGTCCAATAGCAATGAATACATCCTGATTCTAGAACTGAGTCAGGTACCATTCTCTACTTAATGAAACCAGGGCTCCTTGAAGAAATGACTGATTCTTGGGTTGGGGTGGGGAGAGTGAAGATGAGCCTGGAATATCTTCTTGTACCAGAAAGTAAGGGAGTGCTCAAAAAATGTTTGAACTATGTCAAAGGGTCACAGGAATCATCTTGAAGGGGCTCTTACTGCTTACATGTGTGACAATTTTAACATTGAAATAATGACAGTAATGGGTTTTAACCAATTATTATGAGTTTGTTAGTCTATAATAGTAATAAATAAGTAAATAAATAGATAATAAAGAGGGAACAAGTCTTCCTTACAGTGGAATGCCAACCACTTGGCAATCATAGGAATAACTTGATGAGAATAATAAAGAGATGCTACAATTATTGAGTGAAAACCTGATGACCCATAGGACGTTTATAGAGGCTTAAAATCTCTTTCTCAAAATTATTAGTTGCAGAGGGAAAAATAGTAAATTTATAGTGGAGAAACGTGGCGGGTGGATGGGAGGTACACTTTAACCAAGCGAGCCGTGTTAGCGTCACCACTACTGGGATAAAACAGCATGTCCTGCTAATGTGATGCACTGAGGACACAATATCACATTTGTGACATTCCTGCCCAAATCAAAACAAACAAACTGAATCTGATGTGAAACATCAGACAACTGCAAACTGATGGAAATTCTTTTTTTCTTTTTTTTAGACTAAGCCTTTAATTAATTAATTAATTAATTTTTTTTGGCTGTGTTGGGTCTTAGTTGCGGCATGCGGGATCTTTGTTGTGGCGCACGGGCTTCTCTCTACTTGTGGCGTGTGGGTTTTTTTCTCTTCTTTAGTTGTGGCATGCATGCTCAAGGGCGCTTGAGCTCTGTAGTTGTGGCTTGTGGGCTCCAGAGCACGTGGGCTCTGTAGTTTGCAGCACGGGAGCTCAGTAGTTGTGGTGCAAGGGCTTAGCTGCCCCGCGGCATGTGGGAACCTAGCTCCCCGACCAGGGATCGAACCCACGTCCCCTGCATTGGAAGGTGGATTCTTTACCACTGGACCAGCAGGGAAGTCCCCGGAAATTCTTTTTTAAAAATTGGATTGAATGTACTCTAAAGAAATGACCATATCATAAAAGACAAAAGAAAGCTGAAGACCTCTTCCAAATTAAAAGAGTCCAAGACACATGACAGCTAAATGCAGTGTGTGGTCCTGGATTAGATCCTAACTGGAAAAGAAATTCTTATAATGAACATTGTTTGAACAACTGGTAAAAGTTGAGTATGGACTGTATTACATAATTATGTTTCACATAATAATATTACAGTAATGTTGAATTTCCTGATTTTGTATTTGTATTGTGGTAATGTAAGATAATTTCCTTGTTCTTAAGAAATACCCACTGGAGTATTTAGAGGTCAGTGGATGTGATGTCTGCAACTTACTCCAAATGGTTGAGAAAAAAAAATGTGTACACACACACACACACAGCACAAATGTGGCAAAATGTTAACAACTGGGGAATGTGGGTGAAGGATATCAGAGTTCTCTGTACTATTATTGCAGCTTTTTTCTAAGTTTAAAATTATCCTCCCCCCGCAAAAAAGTTGTATGTTTTTAAATAATTTTTCTTCTGGTTCCTTTCTGGATGCTTAAAAAACGTATTTCCCTTCCTCCTCTCACTCTCAATCTGGGGCTCTTATTGGAAAGAATTTATATAATCTCAAACTTTACTGGTGATATGAGTAGGGGGAGATGGGAATTAGTCTCACTTACAATGGGAATGAAATGACTGGAGCACCAGCTCTTCGAGCAGTTGGAGAAGAAATGCTGCTGTTCTGGTTTGTTGCAGGGTCTGTATTGGCTAACGTGCCCTGGTTTGAGGTCTGCCTCACCTCCCTCGTCCTGGAGGGTGATGGGATCATTTTAGTCACAGGAATCTTGTCATCATTATTTCATCTTAATTTGGTAACTGAGAGGAAAGGGGAAAATCACAAAGGTGGCAAGAGGGACATGTATCCACATTGTATAGCAACTCCTACCCCCTTAAAAGGCCAGGCGATGTGAATGTGTGTGGAATCTCTAACATAGATGGATCTGTCAAGCTCACTGAGACCATTTTCTTTCTTTTCTTTTTCAAATTTATTTAATTTATTCATTTTTGGCTGCATTGGGTCCTCGTTGCTGCATGGAGGCTTTCTCTAGTTGTGGTGAGCAGGGGCTACTCTTGGTTGCGGTGCACGGGCTTCTCATTGCACTGCCTTCTCTTGTTGCAGAGCACGGACTCTAGGCGCACGGGCTTCAGTAGTTGTGGCACATGGGCTCAGTAGTTGTGGCTTGCAGGCTCTAGAGCACAGGCTCAGTAGTTGTGGCGCACGGGCTTTGTTGCTCCGTGGCATGTGGGATCTTCCTGGACCAGGGCTCAAACCCGTGTCTCCTGCATTGGCAGGCAGATGCTTAACCACTGTGCCACCAGGGAAGCCTGAGACCATTTTCTTACTTAAACACTTTGCGTTGGACTACTGTGTGGTTAATTTCTTTAATATCTAGAACAATGCTAGTATGATACAGAAAAGCAGTCCAGTCCCCACATTCTTTGCTGTGATTCCAGTATTTACAGTAGACAATGGGATTTTTCTCTCCAGAGATTAGGTACAGATTTCACAATGACAAAGAGCCAAACATCAGCATCACCCTGAAAAGACATTCACCAAAGGAGCAAAGCAGAGACCAGGAATGCTGACGAAATGCTTTAACCAAAAATTGTACTGAAAACAGATTCCTCGACAAGCCATCAAATTCACAGCAAGGAGAAACAAACCACAATATTAGCAACATAGCAGTGTCCAAAAGGCAACTAATCAAAGCTGCACACAGTGTACCACAAACAGAGCTTTGGAGATGGGGCATAAGAAGGCCTAAGATCCAAAGTCAGTCCACACCCTACCCATCCACCCATCAGGCCCTTGTAGTTTACAGTTGGATCTGTTCATTCTGAGGACCCCACCAGAGGCCCTACTCTAAAGAAGTCTAGTTTCCCCTAGTAGTTTGGGGCATTCTTTTTGTCTTTGTCAAGGGGCATAGGTAGTCTGCATAACTGGTTGCCTCCCAAAGCCCGTGATGTAGGAGGCATAGGCCTCTCAATTAATTTCACAAAAGACAAAAAAGGCTTAGTTCTAGGCAGTTGTGGAGTGAGAAAAATGTGCCTCCACCAGCCCACCCCCTCAGTTCTCTGTTCTTTTGTTTGAATTAGGTTGTATCTCTCTCTACTGTGAACAGTGAGTGAGCTCAAAGTGCTATTCTCTTGGAGGGATTTTCACTTTTGTCAAAGCCTTAAACTAAAAAAATCAACTTTATCCAGAGCTTATGAAGCCACATCCTGTTGGCATCTTGTAGACCTGGGAGTCTCTGTCTTGCAGAATTGAGCCAGTTAATATTCTCTACCAAATTCTTGGTGGATGTCAACCTGCCCTTCATAAAGCCTCAGCAGCTACGTTGCTTCAAAGATGTTCCATCTCAACATCACGTCCCTACAGGGCTGGAGAGGCCTGGGTTTCCACTTCCCTGAAGCGTCCTTGGTACTCTGTAGAAGAGGCCAATTCACTCTTCAGTGGAAAGCTTGAAACTCTCCTATACTCAAGTACATACTGAATTCCCAGGACAACTAAACCAGCTATTTTTACATCCCCTTAGCAAACGAGGCTGAAAAAGAACTAGCCCACATTAGGTGAAAAGAAGTCCAGAGATTTTTATATACAACTGCAGATGTAATTAACAGGTTAAATAATGAGTTTCTGTCTGACAGGAGTGTTTCATCTTTAAAATCCTTGTTGTATGCTATACTGCTGCTTTCTTTGTGGACTGTTCATTAATTTTATGCATTATTGTATTGTTTTGATTTCTTGCACATTGGTTTATTTTCAGAATTATCAAAGAAACCTCTTAGATTTGGTTTGTTTATATACGCAGAGATTTCAATTAAAATTTGGTTTTTGGATAATCCTGATATTTAAATGTATGTTGATAACTTTTATTTCTATACATTATTGTGGCCTACATTTTGTTTTTAAAGAAAACATGGTCATTTTTAATGACCATAGCCAGCATTACTGGACCTCAACTGTATTTTTCTGGGCTTCTCATTTTTGTGAATTTGGAGAGGAATGACTAAATCAGTCATTTCTTTTTTTTTCTTTAATAAATTTATTTATTTATTTATGGCTGTGTTGGGTCTTTGTTGCTGCGCACGGGCTTTCTCTAGTTGCGGTGAGCTGGGGCTACTCTTCGTTGCGGTGCGTGGGCTTCTCATTGTGGTGGTTTTCTTGTTGCGGAGCACGGGCTCTAGGCGCACGGGCTCAGTAGTTGTGGCATGTGGGCTCAGTAGTTGTGGCTTGCGGACTCTAGAGCGCAGGCTCCGTAGTTGTGGCGCACGGGCTTAGTTGCTCCGCGGCATGTGGGATCTTCCTGGACCAGGGCTCGAACCCGTGTCCCCTGCATTGGCAGGCGGATTCTTAACCACTGTGCCACCAGGGAAGTCCAGTAAGTCATTTCTGAGCCATGATTTGGAGGACCTATTTTTTTTAAAAGAGCCTTTCTCCTGCTGTCCCTCTAAATAGCACTTCTGGCTGGAGACAGCACAGTGACCTGCTTGTGCCTGGGTGTGAATTGGGGGTTTGGATGAGGGCCTGCAAAAGGGCCTGGAAGAAGTTCAAAAGCATGGAGTGAAACCAAATTTGTTTTGCACATTTTGCCTCAGGTTTGCCTTGTGAAGAGATTAGAAAGTAAGACCTCTGAGAATAATTTAAGAGAACCATGATTAAACAGACTGGAGAAGGTCTTTACCCAGTGAAGAGCTGTCATACAATTAGTCTTCCTAAGGACAGAGCATAAATAAATGGGTTCAAAGGGCACCAACTACAATACATAATATTTGTTTACATAAAAGGAAAAAAATCCCCACTGGTAAAAACAAAATAACTGACTGTGGAGACCTGATCACCTTTATTAGCAGAATAGAGGCTTCTCTGTAGGACTGGGTGTGATCAGGTTCCAGTGTCCTTTCAGACCCAGGTCCCTGAGAGGAAGGGTGGCTCTGTGGGGACCGGCCTGGCCTCAGTGGGTACCAGGAATTGGCATCAGTTGTGAAAAGGAAGAGGAAGAGCTTTGCTCAGATGTAGGGACAGGAAAACATACCACAGTACGGAACACATAATAGCTGCATAATAAATACTGATCAGTTTATAAAGAAATAGAATCTTAGAAGCCAGTTGAATCTCACTCTTGTTAACAGGTGACACTGACTTACATTCTCCTGGTTCTCACTGAAATGAGACAACTTCAGAGACACATACATACTGCACAAAACTCTGTGACAGGTTTCCACCGGTCCTGCTGTTTCCCACAGAAGGTTGGACAGGAGCTCCCTCAGTTGTTGTTCACTGTGACCAAGTGCCCCTCCTTCTGTGAAGGGTCATGAGTCTGTCTCTTTGGTGGCAAACACTCCAGCAGCATCAGGCGACCCTGGTCATGGATAAGAATCATTCAATTCGGCAGCAACTGTGGCAGCTGTGACTCTTTCCCTTTGGCGAGGGACCTCGAGGCTTTCCATGTCCTCAGGGACTCAAAAGGTCTTTTTGAAAAGTAAACCAGAATCAGTTCACCCATCCTCAGAGGACCTTGACCACGGTCATTCTTTTGAGGGGAGTCGTTACTTTTCAGGGGAGCTTGCTGTTCCCCTGCCAGTACAATTTCTCTTCCACTTTTTTCTTTTTCCATCGGCAGAGAAGCAGCATCTTAAAGGTCTTCCTGAAGGTTCTGTTGCAGAGGGCATAGCAAATGGGGTTGACAGTGCTATTGACGTAGCACAGCCAGTAGCCCAAGTGCCACAGGGTGACTGGGACACACTTGTCGCAGAAGGTGGAAACCAGGACCATGATGTTGTAAGGAGTCCACGTGATGATGAAAGCCAGGAGAATTGCACTCAGGGTCTGGGCTGCTTTCCTCTCTTTGACGAGGACCATCCTCTTTCGTTTGGTCATCTGATGGCTGAGGTTGGGATCAAGGCCTTTCGTCGAAGGGTCCTTGGACACCGGGAAGGAGCAGGGCATGATTTTCACCTTGCGACAGCCGTTGTTGGTATCCTGGGTCCCATCAGCTTTCACCACCAATCGGAACTTATAGGCCATGCACTTCTGACTCTTGGGTCGATGAGCAGCAGCTGGAGACAGGAAGTATTTTTGGGTGTCATAGTCATTTTTTTCAGTTTGAGCGTTCACAAAAGTTTCCTTGGTCTCTTCAGCACTGAATTCTTCCCTTGGGCTTTCCTTGGCCTGACTCTTGTAGACCACTTGAAAGACAGGGTCAGTGGTGGGCTTGTCCTCATCTTCTGAGGAGGGGTAGCTGCTGCAGGTGGTTAGCTGCTCGGCTTTGGCCCACTCAGTGCTTGGGCCAGTGGCTCGGGATGGCTTCCCAGTGACGGAGGTGCTCCTGCAGGAGGATGACCAGGAGGCTTGGTTCCTTTCCCTCTGGGCCAGTGTGGGCTGGGGGCAGCTAAAGCAGGACGTGAGCAGAGCCTCCTGAGCTGGCTTTCTCTTCTCAGTTTCAGCCACGCAGTCAGAGCCCTGGAGGTCGGCCAGGTCCTTGGTTCGCTTCTCTGTTTCCCGGTAGATTCGGCAGTAGAGGATTGTCATGACAGAAACAGGGATGTAGAATGCAGCGATGGCAGTGCCAAAAGTGATCGTGGGCTCCGAGAGGAACTGGATCTGGCACTCGTCTGGTGGGACCGTCCGCTCCCCAACCAAGTACTGCCAGCAGAGGATCGCTGGGGCCCAGAGGATGAAGGAGATCAGCCAGGCCAAGCCAATCATGATGCCAGCCCTCTTTGGGGTACGCTTGGCCCGATACGTCAGGGGTCTTGTGATAGAAAAGTATCGGTCAAAACTGATCACCAGAAGGTTCATGACAGAAGCATTGCTGGCCACGTAGTCCAGTGCAAGCCAAAGGTCACAAGCCAGACTCCCGAGAGCCCAGTGTCCCATGAGGATGTAGGTAGTGTAGAGGTTCATGGAGAAGATCCCAATGATGAGATCTGCACAGGCTAAGCTGAGCAGGTAATAGTTGTTAACTGTCTTCAGCTGACTGTTGACTTTGAAAGAGATCATGACTAAGACGTTGCCCACGATGGTGATCAGGCTTACCACGGCTGTCACAGCTGCGATGGTGATGACTTCCCACAACCTGTGACGTTCCAAAGGCTGGTGAGTCACTGGGGTGCCATTGACGGTAGTAGCATTGTGGTAAGATTCCCCTTCCATCCTGGTGCAAGAGTTTACATTAGGAGTAAGTCTTAGGTTCTAGACTGTTCTCTTTTCGGTCTCACTTCTTCTGGCCAGTTTCTGGAAGAGAGGGAAATACGTTAGCTCCACTCACCAGCATGAATTTCTTTCCCACTCATTGTTTATAATTTCTAACAGAACATTAAATGTGGTCCCACACCTATTCAGAGCAAGATGTTGAAATCTCTAAAGTTTTGATAACACTTTTTATAAAGGCATCTCCTCCCTTTGCTTTTTATGATTACCAATGCCTGAGAGCCTTTCTTGTACATGAGGCTGCTGCCCTCTTGTGGTTCTAATGGGCAATTTTACAAAAAGGGCTGGGAAGATGACAAGGACAAACAAAAAGAGAAGAATCAGATTGTTGGAAAGCAGTGAAGACGGGAAAACAGGTGATGCTAAGTTATCTTAGACTATGGCCTTGAGGTCAGACCCTCTGTTTTTTAAGCTCCTGGTGATAAGTACCTATTTTGTCATTCACTTGGGAAAAAGACAAGTTGTATCTACTTTATAGTCCAACTTTATTGAGTTTAATTATAAATTCAGTTATTAAACATTACTGAGGCACTGTTGTGAGCCAGGGCTGTACTACATCACTTCTCCCTGACTTAATGCACACACTACCCATGAGTACCTAGTTTTCATCTAGAGGGTTTAAAAGTTGCCCCAGCTGCTGAAGATGATGACCCTCCCTCCATTTTTGAGCTATTTGCATTGTCACAAATGTTTTAAATTATCTTTTTTTCTGATTATAAAGTAATATGCTCCTTGTAAAAGTGCAAGCAATGTCAAAATATATAACTTCGAAAGCGAAAGTTTCTTCTAATTCCATCTTGCCAGGGTAATCAATGCTAACAGGTGTATTTTGACAGCTTTTCCCTATGCATATACATGCTAAAAATATTTAAACACATTTTATTTTAATGGGTGGAGTTTTAATGTTTACACTCTAAATTTTGTTTTTAACAAATCATCATGGACATCTTTGGATCAGTACATCTTTTGGATCAAAGCTATCTTTTTTTCATTTTTTAAAAAAATTAATTAATTTATTTATTTATTTTTGTCTGTGTTGGGTCTTCGTTTCTGTGCGAGGGCTTTCTCCAGTTGCGGCGAGCAGGGGCCACTCTTCATCGCGGTGCGCGGGCCTCTCACTGTTGCGGCCTCTCCCGTTGCGGAGCACAGGCTCCAAACGCGCAGGCTCAGTAGTTGTGGCTCACGGGCCCAGCTGCTCTGCGGCATGTGGGATCTTCCCAGATCAGGGTTCGAACCTGTGTCCCCTGCATTGGCAGGCAGATTCTTAACCACTGCGCCACCAGGGAAGCCCCGTTTTTTTTTTTTCATTTTAATGACTGTACATTATCCAACTTAATGGATGTACTATAATTTATTTAACCAACTGCCCATTGACAAATTCCAACTTTTAAAAATAAAATAAAAAATTTTCTTTTCTACATTAAAGATCTATGTACATGATAAAAACTTCAGTGGGTACAAAAGTGTAAATGGTAAAAGATAGGTTTCCCTCCCACCTCTGACCTCCAATCTCCTAATCCCCCTTTTCCAGAGGTAACCACTGTTACCATGACTTATCTTTCCTTCCAGAGATATAATATGTGCATACAAATTATATGTGATGATATACGAAAAGTACCATTTTAATTACATTTCAGGTACCTTGACATGATGATAGATCGTGAAGGAGAAGAGTCTTTTTGATGACCCTCAAAGCACATCATACAGGCAATACCGGTTCTGCCTACTGGCCAGTTTTGACACTTCTTTGATCACAGTAAATGATATAAATAATTTGTGAAGGACTATTGACCTTCTTGGCTTTGTTTTATATTTTCAGCTGTATTTTTAGATGCTTTCCTAATACCTCCAATTCAGTGTGGAATTGAATTGATGATATTGTCTTGTACCAGAAATCAGATTCTCCCAGCTTCCTGATCTTGCACCCTTCTCCTTCACATCCCAACGAATGCAGTCCAAATTAGCCATGAAACATCCCTTTATGGGTCCCTTTCCATTCCTGCTGCTACCACCCTGGTTCAGCTTCCTGTTACCTTACACCGATAACTCCCTGGTGACATCAATGTCCAAATGACGGCAAAACAAAACCCCAGGATGCCAGGTCACTCGGCAGAGACTCCCTAGCACCTGAAAAGACCAAATTTGCTCTACACCCTGCAGTTCCCTGGGCAAATTTCATCACAGACTGTTTCTAATAGTCAGATCTCAGTCATGCAGTGCAAGATAGGCCCTACAGAAATTCCTTCCTTTTTCCTTCATTCCTCCTTTTCTTCCTTCCCCCAATAAATATTTATTGAATGTCTTTCATGTGATACACTCTAACACTGGGGATACCATGCTGGGGATACCATTAGTGGGGATATAGATAAATAAACAGTAAATATCAGGGGCTGGTACTGCGTGCCATAGGGGCGCATGGGAAGGACATCTAACCCAGTCTGGTAGGGGCAGGGGCATTACCTGAGGAAAAGATGTTTCAGCTGAGACCTAAGCATGACTGGGCTTTAGCCAGGCAAAAGGGGTGTGTGTGTGGAGGGGTAGGGGGTTGAGGAAAGAGTGCCGCAGACGGGAGAGCTTGTAGGGGGTTGAGGAAAGAGTGCCGCAGACGGGAGAGCTTGTTTGCAAGCCCAGAGGCAAAAGGAGGCATCAAGTTGGAGGAAGCCTGAGAAGTGACAGGTGAGACTGGAGAGGTTGAGGGGGTGGGTAGGAGGGACAGGAATGAACTTGAGAGTAAGTCCGCTTTTGGGGAGAAAAGTGTCAGCTATTTCCAGACTCCCCATCTGCTTTGAAAGTAGTCCCCACATCCAGGATGTGGGAGCATTAGCCTGGAGAGAAGTAATAAAATGGACTGTTTGCTGAATTTTTCTAATCAAGTCTTCAAAATAAAAATAAACGGTGCTTTGGAGGGATTTAATTTTTCTACTTAATTGTATTAGAAGGTAGTGAGCAGCTTATGAAAGGTTCTGCATATGTGGGTGTGCATGTTCTTCTGTGAACGCATGTGTATCACTGGGGGCTTATCCTTTCTGATCTGTTTTCTCATTTGCAAAATAAAGAAATTGGACTATGCAATCTAAGATACCTACTTTTTTTTATTTTTGTTTATTACATAGTGTGATGGTTAATTTTAAGTGTCAACTTGGCCAGGCTACAGTACCCAGCTGTCGGTCTAACACCTGAGTCTAGGTGTTGCTGTGAAGGCATTTTGTAGATGTGACTAACATTTGAATCAGTAGACTTTGGGTAAAGCAGATTATCCTCCATAACGTGGGTGGGACTCATCCAATCGGTTGAAATCCTTACGGGAAAGGACTGAGGTCCCCAGAAGAAGGAATTCTGCCTCCAGATTGCCTTCAGACTCAAGACTACAGCATTAACTCCTGCTGGGATTCCCAGCCTGCTGGCCTGCACTGCACATTGCAGACTTGTTAGCCCTCACAGTCTTAAACATTTCTCAAAAAGCTCTCTCTCTGCCTCTATCTCTCTGTCTCTGTCTCTCTCTGATAAATGGAATACACTCTGATAAATGGAAAAGAAGATCATTTATAGTGGCAACATCATGTCATAATCACATAACTGAATCTGACATTGGGCAGCTTCAGGTTCAAAACCTAGTTCCATTACTTACTGTATGACTTTGGACATGCTACTTAACCTCTTTTAATTCTCAGATTTTTAAACTTTAAAGTAGGGATACTAAGAGTCCTTACCTCATAGGATTGTGTTAAAGATTAAACAAGATTATCCGGGTAAGTGCTTTGCCTAGTGCCTGACACAGGGATTTGCTCATTACAGAGTAGCAAACCATCAAGAAGGACATCACAATGACTCTTCCTATTGGGGGAATGGGTCTGAGGCATGGTCTATTAAGGGACAAGGTGGAATAAGATGATGAGGCCATACTTTTGCAGCCTTGAGCTGACTGTTTTAGATGCTTCGTGGTGCTAATGATACTTTTCCCTTTAGTTATTATAGTTGGTGCCCTAATTCTGAGGGCATAACCTTGTTTCCAACCCCTCAAGCAGAGTAGCCTACAGTCCTCCTCAAGGTCTGCTTATTTGAATAGGACTATTTCAAGATTCTTGACTGAAAAAAAGTGGTTCCATAGTCAAGTAAGTTGTGGAAATGCCATATATTATATAAAGCTCTCAGAGACTTGGAGGACACATGAGCCCAGTGAAGGCCGAGAAGTCCTGAGGTCAAGGACACTATTGAATTTGTTTTAACCCAGATGTGGCTTAGCATATCTAACCTTTTTCAGTGGAGCATTTGTTAGTATCTTGTGGAATCCCACAAGATGGATCACGCTTGGGAAATGCAATTCAGTGGGAACCATACTGAACTAGGAGTGTGGAGATCTGAGTTCTCATTTCAGCTAAAATTTGTGGTTTGAGACAAATCTCTGGGCCTCAGTTTCCTCACATATAAAATTAAGAGATTGGCATTGGTGATTTATCCTTTAAGATGAGTTCAGGCTTTTCCTATAGACTCACAGTGGAAAACACTGGATGTTGTATTAATTTTAGACCTCAACTTTCCGCTATTCTCAACCAGGGAAATAGCAGTTATTTAGCTGCACCCTAAGTTAGTGTAGTGGAAGCAGCTCTCAGCTAATTTTCTTATCTGTTAAACAGGTATAACAATATCTGCTGTATCTACCTTACAGAGTTGTTTTGAGGACTCCCAAATGAGATAATGTAGGGAAACCACCGAGTCCTATTCTAATGGCAGTTTGGGGTTTTAATTATTATAAAATGAAGAGTTAGTCTAGGTAAGTGGATCTCACCACTGGCCACTTGTTAGAATCATCTGGGAGCTTTTGAAAAATACTAATGTCTGGGCCCCACACCAGACCTGTTAATTCCGAATCAATGTAGGAGAGACTCAGGCTCATGTTGTTTTGAAATTCCTCAGGTGATTCTCACTTGCAGCCAGGGTGGAAAGCCAGTGCCTTCGCTAGATCCTTGCTACTCAAGGTGCGGTTGATAGAGGGGCAGTGTTGGCATCGCCTCAGAGCACGTTAGAACTGAAGGCTGACCAGGCTCAGTGCTTCTCAAAATGCTCATGACTACCTGGAGGATCTTGTTAAATTGCAGAAGGGCAGGGCTTGCAATTCCACATTTCTCAAAACCTCTCAGTGCTGCTGATTCATGAGCCATACTTTAAATAGCAAGGCTGAGGGTAATGGCTGAACTTCTTAGAAAAGGGGAACCATAGCTGACAATGTGCTATTGAAAATGGAATTTTCCAACTGAAATGTCCAGTAACAATTCGGATCCCCCTCTGCCTTCCAAGGACAGTTGAGGGACTTCCCTGGTGGTCCAGTGGTTAAGACTCCGCACTTCCAATGCAGGGGGTGTGGATTCGATCCCTGATCGGGGAAACTAACATCCCACATGCTGCGCGGCCAAAAAAAAAAAAAAAAAAAAAAATTACTTAATCACAAGGACAGTTGAGTTCTTCTTATTTGAAATTAATACATATTTCCTTTCCAGCTTTGCTTCCCTCTATTCTTTCCTTTTTTCCCCCTGCCTCATTTTTGAGAGTGATTTTCCTGATTGCTAAACTGCTGGGAATGAACAGACTTTCCACAGACAGAGGCATCTGGGACATGAGGTAGGTTCCATGACTGAGGATTGATTTCTTTTTGTTCTGATAGCTGCATGATAGTCGAGGGTGAAAACTGAGTTTCAGGCATCTTAGTCTTCCATAATAAACTTTTTGAATCATTAAAATGTTTTTGACTGAAAGATTGTATTTATGGAGGGGAAACAATGTTTTTGTGTGTGTTATGGAGGCAAATGAAATAGAAGTGGTTATGGGGAGGAGTGAGAATTCTTCGGAGTTCTTATTTGGTTACTCAAACTTTAAAAGTTTCCGTTTTTCACCATAGTGTTGAGAATATTTTTATTTCTAAGGTGCCTGCATCAGCAGAGAACAGATAATCATCCCTGGCTTATTTTCCACTACTGAACAGAAAACAAGAATCTCAGAGTAATAAAAGTGTCCTTGTTCCCAACCTTGGTAGATTGCTTCTTGCTTCTTTGCTGTCAATAAATTACAAATGGAGCAAAACATCATAAAAACCGAAAAAGGTAACACTGTGTACCAAATGAATTCCTTTCCTTGTGGAGTGGCCTTGATGACTTCTGGGGCTTTGCTTTTCTGAAACACCTTTTCTCTGAGAAGCTTTATGCCCAAACCACTCTTCACTGTTTCCATAGCAACCACAGCGGAAAACTTTAACAGCATCTACAATCCAGTGATATCAGGACACCATCATCACCAGCTCGTGTTGTTATGCAGACTATTCACGTGCCGCTCCTCCTCTCCTTCCTTTTCAAGGCTAAATCATAGAAAGTAAGCTTAGACACATGGTACCATCGGGTTAGATATCAGGAAGAACTTCCAATGACACAATGTGTGAATAAGGGAGGTTCTTGACTTGTCTTTTTTGGTTTCTACTTTCAAGTAAGGTCTATCTAACCTTTGATTTATAGAACGGAATGCTGTCCAAAAACATGGTGATTAAGAAAGGACTCCTCGGCCACTCTCGCCTCCTGAGACAGACTGCATTCTGCCTATGGAAGGTGTATCTCTCTAAATAAACCTGCTTTCACGTAAAAGAAAAAAAAAGACGATGTTGCTGAAGCAATAGTATCTGGCACAGAATTTTAATCTGACATATTTTTAACAATATGTCCTGTGTTCACCACTGTGCTAGGCGCTGCGGGGCATATAAGAGGGATATACAACAGGCCTTGAACTGAAGGAGTTAAACTTCTACAATTCTAAGAAAAAGAGTATATAAGAATTATTGAGCCTTTGCACCACATTTATGCGACAGAGAAGTCTATTACCAAGGCCATCAAAGGACTGTATTTTCATTGTAGCCCAAGAAAACAGAGGTGGGTTGCTTTACATGAAGGCATAAATTGGAGCCATTCAAAGCACGTGTTGTGACCCTCAGGTCTTGGAGTTGCCTAGGTGGGTTGTCTTCTGTTGGGGTCTGTCTTGTCTCCTTATCCCGAAGTACGGGGCAGATGTTATCATCTCTTTATGTGTGCCTGGACATGAAAAAGTCTGGGCGGTACCGCCACAAATGGATTTATGTGAGACTCTGGAAGTCCAGAAGCTCTTGACGGCATTGTCCAAGTCTTCCTAACAGACTTGGAGGCATGGATCATATATTCATCTTTGAATTCCCAAGGATAGTGTGTCATTCTGGAAGCAACAAGGGAATGTTTCAAGGAGGGGATAGTGATCAACTGTATCAAATGAAGCTGATAAAACAAGAAAGATTAAGACCGAGACCTGACTAATGGATGTAGTTACATGGAGAGCGTAAGTCACGTTGGTAAAGTGGTGGGCATGCGAGCCCTGTGGGGTGAATTCAAGGCTGAATGGGAGGAGAAATGGGACAGTGCCGTAGATGACTCTTCTGAGGAGCTTTGCTGTAGAAAGGAGTAGAGAAATGGGGCAGAAGCTGGATTAGAATGTGGGACCGAGTGTTTGTTTTTGTTTTTAAGAAAGGTGTAAATTATAGCACGTTTGCAGCCTGATGTGAGCGATCCAGTCATTAGAAGAGAGAAACTGATGTGTAGGAGAGAGGAGGGGTAGTTGCTGGAGAGATGTCCTCCGGTAGGTGAGCAAGGATAGGACCCAGTGCCGTACTAAAGGCAACTGACCTCGCACTGGAGCAGAGGCCCCTCTCAGGAACAGGAGAGGAGGAAAAGTATGTGTGTGCAGGCACAGGTAGGCTGGGAGTTGTAGTAATGGCAGTGGTGGAGAGTCTTTTCTGATTGCTCCCATTTCTCTGTGAAACAGAAAGCGGGAGTGGGAGTGAGGATGGAAGGAGAGAGGAGAAGGGATCAAGTCATGAATTCTGTATGTTAGGAGTTTGTTCCGTTCATTTTTGGGAGTTCTCTACACCTGACACCAGCTCTGGAAGCCAAAGCACCATTGTGAGCTGACAGGTGGTTCGCTTGCCCTCATCTTCCCCAGGTTACAGGCTGGGGAACCTGGCCTGAAAGAGTGACTCCTGTCAGACTCCCTCCCCCTTCAGCCAGAGAGCACCCCTCAGTGGTGGATGCTGCTGTCCAGAACACAAAGTAAATAAACAGACATAAGAGACCTTATCAGTGTTTTCCAATTTGCATTGTTCATAGACTAAGCATCAGAAATCAACTAAACTGTAGAAAATCTGCCTGCCTATAAACAGAAGAATCAGGAAGATGCTTTTTTTTTCCCATAAGAATTATATTTGCAAGGGCACAGTGCCTTTTTTAAAAAATCCTATCATAACAGCTACTTTCTGACAAATACCATATGATTTCACTTATATGTGGCATCTAAAATATGGCACATACGAACCTATCTACAAAACAGAAACAGACTTGTAGACACAGAGAACAGACTTGTGGTTGCCAAGGGAGATGGGGGGAGGGAGAGGGATGGACTGGGAGTTTGGGGTTGGTAGATGCAAACTATTACATTTAGAATGGATTAACAACAGGATCCTACTGTATAGCACAGGGAACTATATTCAGTATCCTGAGATAAACCATACTGGAAAAGAATATAAAAAAGAATGTCTATATGTGCATAACTGAGTCACTTTGCTGTACAGCAGAGATGGGCACAACATGGTAAATCAACTGTACTTCAATAAAAAGAAATTGAAAAAAAGAAGAAAAATAACATCTAATTCATCAAGCACTGAGAGTTTATAAAATCTTGGACTAGGAATTAGGAGGTATTCTTGTGGTGTTTAAATGCCCAATACCACCTTGAGATGGTGATTCTCAAACTTGGGCACGCATCACGATCACCTAATGGGTTTGTGAAACTCCTGATTGCTGGGCCTCATCCCCAGAGTTGCTGATTCTGGGGTGAGGCCTGAGAATTTGCAGTTCTCATAAGTTCCCAGGTGATGCTATGCTGCTGGTCCACACTTTGAGAACTATTACCTTAAGGAATTGGCTTCATTTAAAAAAATTCGGTCATATATATTTTTTGCATATATAAAATATGCAAAAAGGGAGGTTTATTTTCTTAGGAGTTACCTATGTAATTCAGGACTTTGTTTTAGATATCTCATGAATACTACCTAAGGGAGAACTGAATATTTTATTCATGCAATGGCATATATTTAAAATCAGGACTATCATGTCAAAGCAGTTGCAGAAAATCCTCCTTCCCTTTGTTATTTATAAAACTAAAAGCTCTCTGTTTTTTTTTTTTTTGTTTTCTGTTTTTTGCAGTGCAGTAGGTACTTGTGTGCCATTTTCATCCTCGATGACAGACACTTTTCCCATGTGGATCAGAATCAAATGAGGAAAGCATTCTTTCTCAACATCCTGGTTAAAAGGATTTCTGTCAGTGATGTCCTCCAATTAGGAAGTGTTAGCAGGAGACCTTCAAATTCTCCATATCCTAAACACTCCTGGTTGAATGGAAAAAACCTTGAACTCATAGATGGGGAGGGCAGAGTAATGTAGTCCCTGGACTTCTGATGGCATCCGCAGCATAGACATAAGGGCACAGATTGTGAAACCAGACTGACCGGGTGTGAATCTCAGTTTTGTCACTCATTAGCTTGAGCAAATGATTGAACTCCTTTGTGACTCAGTTTTCTTACCTGTAAAATAGGAATAATAGTATTTACTTCCTAGAAATATTAATGAAGATTAAATGAGTTAGTGTGTGTAAAGTGCTTGGAATTGTGCCAGGCACATAGTAAATGTTAAATAAATGTTACCTTTTACTATCCACAAACAAGTCTCTCTGTGGTCTAACGAAGTTGGCTTAATCTGAAACCCACTGATCTTATTTCCCTGACCAGGGATTGAACCCATGCCCTCGACAGTGAAAGTATGGACCCCTAATCACTGGACTGCCAGGGAATTCCTGCTCCCACCCCTCCCCGCCCTCCCTCCCACTGATCTTTTCAATGTCATAATTTTGGAGGCTTCTTGAGGGATAGTTATACAGTTAAATCCATTTTTGCAAGTGGTTCTCAGGCAGGGTGATTTTGCCCCTTGGGATAAATGTCTGGAGACATTTTTGGTTGTCATAACTGGGGGGAGGGAGGGTCGTCAGTGGGTAGCACCTAGTGGCTGGAGGCTGGGGATGCTGTTAAATTCTACAATGCTCAGGACAAGCCACCGCCACCACAAAAAATTACCAAGTCCTAAATGTGCCGGAGTTGAGAAGCCCTGATATGTGCTGTCTGGTGTGAGATTAATATGTGAATCTTCATCTTGGTGACAGCCTGAATCTGTGGTGTGTTGATAACTATTTAACAACCTGTTTCCACCCCCACTGATGGGGGTGGAAACAAAGTCCTGACTGGCAGAATTTTGCCAATTTCCGTCGTGTAAAAGTTCCCACTGTAACCCGTTTCAAGCAACCAATTTTATGTCACTGCACGTAGCATTAGGGAGAATGTACCAAACCATTACAGTTCCTGGTCACATAGGGGATGGGGGCTCAGGTTGTCCAAGGGGTTCTCCTGTTGGTTCCTTTATGGGGTGCAGAGAAAAGGATAACATTCTTGTTATTACTCCCATCTGCTTGTTTAGTGTTTCTCTAGGGGTGGGATTATGAATTTGAGCATGAGGATGAATAACTTAATTCTGAGTGCCATTGACAGTGTTAATTTCACAAAAAAAGATAAGGTTAAAAAAAAAAAGAGAAAAATAGGATGTGGAGGAATAAAAAATGGGAAAGGCTGGAGAAGAGTAGAGAGGGAAAAATTGATGTACTGTGAGAAGTGACAGTGTCTATTGACAAAAATGTTAACTATTAAGACAATGAATAGAGAAAAATATATACTAGAATACAGTGTTAAAAAAAATACTATTATCCTGACACAACTCCTCTCCCAACCCTGTAATTCCTCTCTTGGCTAATAGCATCATTAGCTACCTGGTCACTCAAGCAAGAAACCTGGGCATCACCCCTAACTTCTCACTCTGACCTCCCCACTTAGAATTGGACACGGAGTCCTATCAGTTCTCCCATCTCCTATCTGTCCCATTATCTACCTTCTTAGCTCTCAATTTAGGCCCTAATGATTTGTGGCCTGGACTCTTCCAGTAGTTTCCTGATGGCTGCCTGGAATTCTGATTCTCCTCTACAGAATGGTTTTCTGAGTACAGTGGTTAACAGCATAGAACCTGAAGCCAGACTGCCCTGGGTTCCAATCATTCCATTACTCACTAGCTGTGTGATTTGGAAGTTACTTTACGTCTCCATCTTAGATCCCTCATCTGTGAAACAGGGATGACACGAGTAGTACCTCATAAGGCTGCTGTGAGGTCTAAAGGAGGTGCTATATGGGAAGTACTTAGAACTGTGCTCTGCGTTACTTTGTTCAAGATTGCAGTTGACAACCCTTCAGCAGTTCTCTAGTCCCACTTACCAGGCAAAGTCCTGCTCAACCATCAGGACTTGGCTCCTGGGTCTATTTCTCATGAAGCCCTGGGTGACTCATTGAGGCAGTTCAACTTTTCTTCCTTCCAGACTTCACCTTGAATCTCTCACTGCACTCAGCACAATAGTGCAGTCACCTGCTTACAGAGTTATTATCTTCCTTCTGGGAAGTGAGCTATTGATACTTGAGAGCAAGGACTGTGGCTTTTTTCTTTTTCTTTTCTTTTTTTCTCAATCTTCAAGACCAAGCACTGTGCCTAACACACAGTAGATAATTAGAAGCAATGAACAGTGTTAACTATGTATGAATGTAAGAAAGGGACAGAAAGGATTCGGAAAAAAACACCTGTTTCGCCACACTGATTGGATGATAGATGTTTTAACCCTTCTCTATTATTTTCATGTGGTTTCTATAATACAAAGTTTTTTTAAAAAATAATTTTATTTATTATTTTTGGCTGCATTGGGTCTTTGTTGCATGCGCATGGGCTTTCTCTAGCTGTGGCGAGTGGGGGCTGCTGTTCGTTGCGACGTGCGGGCTTCTCATTGCAGTGGCTTCTCTTGTTGAGGAGCACGGGCTCTCGGCACGCGGGCTCAGTAGTTGTGGCTCGTGGACTCTAGAGCGCAGGCTCAGTAGTTATGGCACATGGGCTTAGTTGCTCCGCGGCATGTGGGATCTTCCCGGACCAGGGCTCGAACCTGTGTCTCCTGCACTGGCAGGTGGATTCTTAAGCACTGTGCCACCAGGGAAGTCCTTGTCATACAAAGTTAAAGATGGCTCCCATGTAGCCATATAAAACTGCCCTTTTCCCCCTTGGTTAAAGTAGACTGGATCCATAAAATGAACTACTGCTTAGCAATAAAAAGGAACAAAATATTAAATCGTAAAATATGGGTGAGTCCCCAAAACTGTCTACTAAGTAAATGACACTGACACACAAACATGAATAGACTGAGCTTGCCTGAGTTAGAATGTCATTTCCACCGCTACCGTAGCTGTGTCACATCAGACAAGTGGTTTAACTTCTCTAGGGCTATTTCCTTATCTGTAAAATAAGGATGACAGTAGTACCTACCTCACAGGGCTGACAGGAGAATTAAATGCTCATGTGCTCAATAAGTGTGAGCTAAAGCAGTCATTTCTATAAACATTCTTTTGACGTCCTGGGAGCCCCTTCTGTCCATGACAGGCTGCACTGTTCTCTGGACTCCCAGTGGCTTGTGGCAGGCCACACCTCTCACCTGAGGACCGCACCCCACCCTTCCTTCATACCTCCTCCTGAACCCAGAGGTATGAAGGAACTTTAAAAATTACACCTATTCATTCTTGAAGATCAGGAGACTAAACAGGAAAACAAAAATGGAAGAATTAACTCACTGGAAGTCTCACCCCACAGTTAACCACTAATGTAATAGGGAAGAACCTTTGTATTCTATTACAAGTTAGTCACTAAAGGGCTGTTGCCTGTAAGCTTCAATTATACATAATGGCCCATCTCTGGGAACCCTGCCTCCCAGGTAGTGAGCATTAAGCTCTAGAGTACCTTTTCTTTTAGCTCACAAGAAACATCCTGACCAGGCCCACCTGTGAATGACTGCAAGGAGGAAGAGGGGGCTGACCAGAACCCGGACATGTTTGACTTTGCTCTCTCCCGTTTTAGTATAAAAGAAGCCTGAATGCCAACGCAGGCAGCTGGTTCCTTGGGGTCAGGAGTCCACCATCTTCTCGGTTTGCTGTCTCTCCAGGTAAGTCGTTACTCCTTGCCCCAACCAGTCATCTCTGGGATTCACTGGCCTGTCCTGCAGCGCGCAGCAGGAGCTTGGACTCGGTAACACTAATGTTTTGGTATATACTTTTTAAGACCTTTTCTTAGGCAAATACACCGTATCAGTATGTCTTTCTACTTTTAATTAAAAAACGAGTTCATATTATATAAACTTTATTTCATAACCCATCCTTTTACTTACTAGGGCCCTTCCCCCAGAAACACCCCTCCCACTTGCAGCTTCTACTGGTCAGCCCTTTCCTCGGAACCCCCGGCCCTGCGGGAGACCAGGTTCCGGCCCCACCTGCCAGGCCCGGGGCCGGCCGCCCCGCCCCCTCCCCCGCCCCCGCCCCCGCCCCGCCCCCGCCGCGGCCAGCTTCCATACCCGGCCCCGCACGCCGCGCTCGCTGTCACCGGGGGCCCGTCGGTCGCGGCTCCTCCGTGCGGCCCGTTTCCGGTGGGGCAAGGGCGTCTCCGCGGCGGCCCGGCTCCCGCGCGCTCAGCACCGCCGTCGGTGGCCAGATGCAGGCGGAGCTCGGAGCTCGGGGCGGCCGAGGACGCCGACCCGGCCGCGGCTGGCCTAGCGGGAATGGCGACCGCGAGCGGGCCGGCGCCCCGGCGGCGGCGGTGGCGAGAGGCGGCGGCGGGGATAGAGGCGGCCGCCGGGGCCGCGGCAGGGGTTTCCGGGGCAGCCGCGGAGGCCGAGGAGGAAGAGGTCCGCGAGGCGGCCACCGAGAGGCAGGAGGCCGGGGCGCCGGGCCCAGTGCGCCGGTAAGAGGGGACGGCCGGTGGGGTCCTGGCCGGGGTCAGGGTCGCGGCCTCGTGGGACCGGGGCTGGTGGGGGGTCTGGGCCCCGAGTCAGAAGCCGCGAGCGCCGTGCAGGGCACGCGCGAGCCAGACGGCGGCAGCGCCTGCGCAGGATGGGCGGAGGGCGGCGGGGGCGTGCGCCGGGGTGTGCACGTGGCGCGGGGTGTGGGTGTGCGTCCCTTGCTCCCTGTCTGCTGGGGTGCCCTGGAGGGTCAAGGCCATGGGCTTCCCCAGCCTGCCCAAGAGGTCTTGGCCCAATTATTAAAGAACCCAGCGGCCGCGGCTATGTGTCCGCAAGTCTAGGGGGCCGTTTGGGTGCGGGTGTCAGTGTGATTAACCCTTTTGGGGTGGGGACAACCAGGGCTTGGTCTCCCAGTGCCTAACCTCCCAGGGAGACATTCCTGTTATTAAGAAGGAAGGGATTTGGGGGTCAGCTTTGTTCACTGCCTGTGCAATGCGTGGCACAGAGTAGGCACCTAGTAAATGTTTGAGTGAAAGAATGACCCCGAGGAGCTAGACTCTATAGTATTTGGGGGCGGGATCAGATGCATAGTTCTCTTTTTTTTAATAGTATAGTTCTTTTTCATTGTATATGTGTAGGAATCAGGGGTCGGTGGCCTTCGTCTATTTGAATTTTCAATTTGTAAATGTTTCAGCAGTCAGGTCTCAATTTTACTAGCAATATAATCGGCCATATTCATGCATTTGTAATTGAAAGTGTCTTACAGGTTGGAGCAGGGAATGGTTTGGGGGCAAACTTTTACTCTACTGATACTCTAGCTAAAGGAGTTAAATTACTGTCTTTATGAGCTGTTCTGTTATTTTAACATTTGTAGTACAAAACTGTCTGTCTATTTTGAATTCCCATGTGCATAGATTAAAAAATTATTATAGTTTTGGGTTGAGTTAAATTTCCTATTACTGAAGTATTGATATTTGTAATATCTTAAGGGCATAGTAGGTAGGATGTCCCTAAAGATAGGAGTTGTGTACAAAAATGGAGTTGGAAAGAAATACACAACTTAAGTGTGCCATATTTAACCTTGTTAGGATTAAGGCAGGTAATAAGTAAAATTTGAGAGAGGTATGAAGAAATTCTTAGTCAGCTCACCAGGAAATGAAGGAAACTGACCAGTCTAGTGCACATTATATGTCACATCTTGTTTTATAACAACATTATTTACCTATCTAACTTTATTACAACTTAATTTTTTTAGCAACTTGAAAGTTGTTTAAACAACTTGATAACAAATTTGTTATATATATACTTTATATGTATAAAATCTTCATTTTTATAGGTTAACTGACTTGCTTAAGCTGTTGTAGCCAGTGGCAGAGCTGGGATTTATATCCAGCTGCCCTTGACTCGACTGTGTTTTATCTCTTATATTTTTGTGAACCAGTCACTGCCTTACTGAGAATAAAGGGGATACTCCTTGGTTGCAGGGATCATGTTTTAACAGTAATTGTAGTAATGGTACCTTTGGTATTTGGTCTCTGTTGAACTAAATTGAATGAAATGATGGTGTATCATTTAGAGATGAATAATGTATTTTTTGATTTATGCTAATATTGTAACCATTGTATTAAAACTTTAGGCTTTTATCCTTTTTCAGAATGGTCTGAAAAATTCCATCTTGTGTTTTCTTTAGGATTTTCTCACTTCACAGTTTAATGATTCAGTGTGTCAGTGAATGTAGATGCTTCGCACAGTGCCTGGGGGCATAGCTGCAGCCACTGTTACCACCAGCATCATATTTTCAGGCAGAGGTGGATGAAGAGAGGCTGGAAAGATTATTCCTTCATTTTGGTTTGGGTTGGTGGCCTGTAAGGTCACTTCCACGTTTCAGATTCTGAAGTGCTCTTCCTATTTAGGCTTGCTAAGAGTTCCATTCTTGGTGCCTGAAGACTAAATGGGACAAGGTTGATTAAGGTGCCTGAGGCCTCCTTGTTCTCATATCCTATGGTGCATTTGTGCCCCAAATGGAGATTAATTGAAATGATTAGAAAGAAATAAAGTTCACAGTAGAGTTTTAGCTGTGTAAAGACCAGGTACCTAACTCCAGAATTGAACACTGTCGATTCCCTTTGCTACTGTTTTAGACTACTACGGATACATGGCTTATAAGTGGAAAACAGGACAAAATAAAACTAAACAAAACAACTTCTTGATATGTAATGCTCCAAGGTAACTTAGTTGAGTACATTGCATCTGCTAGTCTCTTGCTCTTAAATCATTTCCTCTATAGATGGTATGAACCCCAAGCCTATGGAGTTTGGGTAAGCATGTCATAAGGCTAATTATCTTCATTGAATACCCAGTAGGTGTAATATTGTACTTAGTGCAATCATTAACTTAAACCCCCAATACTAGGATTTGCTTAATATTAATATTTTTGATGAACTGTTAACAGAGAGGAAGTCAAGGCCTATTGGCAGTCCTTGGAAATTTTTTTCTTCCCTGTAATATTAATAGTAACTTACATTTGTTGAGCACTTAGTATGAGATGAGAAAACTGAGGCACAGTTAGATTACTCACAGTTAGGAGAGGTTAGGTGATTTACCCAATATCACTCAACCACCAAATTAAGGAGTCTGAGTTCAACCCAGGCATTTCGGCTCTACAGCTGAATCTTTTAACTACCACCCCAAACTGCATCTGGAGTGATTTTGAGATTTGAAGAGTGGATATATGGAGGACTTGAGTGATCCTTTTCACATACCTGTTTTCCTGATGTTTTGATATGATTATAAGGTTTTAAGGTAATACAGATACCATATTCAATTATTGTGGGTGTCAGATCTCTGCTTTCTTGCTCCATGTTAAGGTGTCAGCTGCTCTTATTCATTTTTTAATTACTTATGTCCATTAAAAGATAAGGTAGTTGTTTATGGCTGCATTAAGGAGAGTAGCCTTGGAGGCTTTTTTTTTTTTTGATGAAACTTTTGCTTTGCAAACAATAATATAATGCCTTTGCCTGAGTAGTCATTAATATGAGATGCCTTTGACATTTTCATTGCTACTATTTTACTTAGTAAAAGGGAAATCTCTGATGTTCAAGCTTAGTGTGAACCGGGAAGAAGAAACAATGGCAAATCAAAGTTGCTGACAGTCAAAGGTACCTGCTCTTTCGTTGTCGCTGAAAGGAGTCACCTGCATCTTGTCAGCCAACTAGAGATTGAGAGCCTATTAAAGCTCAAACTCAAATGACAGCCTCTAAACTGCATTGCTCCTATTTTCAGAAAGCCTGAAACAAATATGGTTAGAAGCTGAACGTGCTTAAGTGTCCCAAAAGAAAATTGCTTTGAGATTAGCTTTTGGTAATCCACAGAATTGGCCCTCTCTCCTGCAGCTGCAAACTGCCGCTCCAACCCTGTAACTACTTTGGCGTCCTTATCCTTGCTAATGTATACCGTTTGAGGTCTGCTTTTCTCACTGACCATTGTTTCACTTACTTATTTTCACTATCAACACAGGCAACTGATCCTCGAAACTTCCTGCTTATAGTCTGCCTAAAAGTTTTTTGATAAATTATACATGAAGTCGTACTTTAACGTTTATAATGAACATTTAAATCAGTGGTTCCGATTGCTTCAGAATATAAAATTTCCAGCATATTGTCTGTATTGATACATATATATTTAAAATTTATTTATTTTTATTTTTGGCTGCGTTGGGTCTTCGTTGCTGTGCGCAGGCTTTCTCTGGTTGCGGCGAGCAGGGGTTACTCTTTGTTGCGGTGCACAGGCTACTCTTTGTTGCGGTGCACGGGCTTCTCATTGCGGTGCTTCTCTTGTTGCGGAGCACGGGCTCTAGGCACACAGGCTTCAGTAGTTGTGGCTTGCGGGCTTCAGTAGTTGTGGCGCATGGGCTTAGTTGCTCTGTGGCATGTGGGATCTTCCCAGTCCAGGGCTTGAACCTGTGTTCCCTGCATTGGCAGGCGGACTCTTAACCACTGCGCCACCAGGGAAGTCTCTGTATTGACTTTTTTTTTTTTTTTTTTAATATTTATTTATTTATTTATTTTGGCTGCATGGGGTCTTAGTTGCGGCATGCGGGATCTCCATTGCCGCGCGCGAGATCTTCGTTGCGGCACGCATGTGGGATCTAGTTCCCTGACCAGGGATTGAACCCGGGCCCTCTGCATTGAGAGTGCGGGGTCTTACCCACTGGACCACCAGGGAAGTCCCTGACTTTTTAAATAGAAGTGTCACATCATTCTTATGCATGGAGTCTAAATACTACAGTCATTTAATATTCGCCATCATTATCTATTTTTCAACCTTTTTCTTTTTTCGATGTTGTTATTTTTTAAAATTTTCTTTTCAAGGTTTTCTTTTTTTTAATTTTAATTTTTGGCTGTGTTGGGTCTTCATGGCTGCGCACGGGCTTTCTCTAGTTGCGGCGAGTGGGGACTACTCTTTGTTGCGGTGCATGGGCTTATTGTGGTGGCTTCTCTTGTTGCAGAGCATGGGCTCTAGGCACACAGGCTTCAGTAGTTGTGGCACAAGGGCTCAGTAGTTGTGGCGTACGGGCTTAGTTGCTCTGAGGCATGTGGGATCTTCCCGGACCAGGGCTCTAACCCGTGTCCCCTGTATTGGCAAGCGGATTCTCAACCACTGCCACCAGGGAAGTCCCTCGATGTTATTTTTTTCTTCCAGTTTGAGTTATAAATGATGTATAGCACTATATGAGTTTAAGGTGTACAGCATAATGATTTGGTATACATACATCATGAAATGATTATCACAATAAGTTTATTGAGCAACTGTCATCTCATAGATGAAAAATTTTAAAAAATAGAAAAAATTTCCTTATGATGGGAACTCAGGATTTACTCTTTCATATATAACATACAGCTGTGTTAATTATATTGCTCATGTTTACATGACATCCCTAGTACTTATCTTATAACTGGAAGTTTGTACACCACCATCCATTTAAGAATCACATTAATATTAGCAGTGAGAAGACTTACATTATTCCTTATTCTTTTTAACTTGTTTTTTTTTTTTAAATTAATTAATTAATTAATTTATGGCTGTGTTGGGTCTTCGTTTCTGTGCGAGGGCTTTCTCTAGTTGTGGCAAGCGGGGGCCACTCTTCATCGCGGTGCGCGGGCCTCTCACTCTCGCGGCCTCTCTTGTTGTGGAGCACAGGCTCCAGATGCGCAGGCACAGTAATTGTGGCTCACGGACCTAGTTGCTCCGCGGCATGTGGGATCCTCCCAGACCAGGGCTCGAACCCGTGTCACCTGCATCGGCAGGCAGATTCTCAACCACTGCGCCACCAGGGAAGCCCCTTTAACTTGTTTTTTAATTCCACATCTCCCTTAGAGCTTGATCCAGTGTAATATATTTTTGAACTTGAAAATCTTTTAGTGATTACCCTTTCTGCTTCCTTGTAACAACTTGTGATTTAAAAAAATGTTCTGTAACCTTAAGGCTTGGGTATAAATTTTTCTTTTAGATTAAATTAAAATCACATTGATTTATATACAATGTATTTTAACTAGCAGTTGTTAAACATACATGTAAAATTTTATTGTAAATGATCTTTTTCCCTAATGAGTTTAGTTGGGTATCCATGAATGAATATTACTTATTGCCTGAATGAGACAGGATTCACTGTCAATTCTCTTCCTAATTTTTCTTTTTATAGATGTAAGTACTGAGAAACATCGTTCTCATAAATTGGTAGATGGGACTGGTTGGAGTTTCATCATATAAGTGTCACTCAAGTCTTTGAATACCTTTCTGATTATATGCCGAAATCATTATTGTAAAACATTTGAATGATCTGTCAGCTGACGACTAGATTAGGTCCTCCTTCAATTTTGTTGAAAACAAGGAATTGGAAACTACTGATTTGTGAAAGGTCTCAGTACTTTCTCAATATCTACACCTATATTTCAAATTACCCTTTGCTTGGGCCTTAGGGAATGCACCACAGTCAGACTGAGAATGGCCTAGAAGGGGTTGCGTCGTCCTCAAGAGCTAAGTGTCCTGTATTTCTAAGATAGACTGTTCTTAGGAAAGAGTATGGACATTGAATATCTGGAACTGGAACTTCATTCTTTTAAAAACGTGCTTGTTCAAAGACCCTTAGGAAAATCTATATGACGCCCCCCAGGCCTATGCATACTCCATCAGAGGCCTGCTGAGATCACATTATTTACGAGCTCTCCTTCCTATCAGGAGCCTGTGTAGAGCCCTGTGAAAAAGGGTAGTACCAGGGAAAAGAGGAAATCAATACGTGTGAAGGCTCTGCTAATTGCACGACTGTCAGAAGGCCCTGTTCAGGATCTCCTTCTTAGGGATGATTTCCCCTCATCTCCCCTCATCTCCTCGTGACCTGAACCCTATCTCTCACTGAGTTCGGTGCCCCGTATTTGAGCTGCCTTAGCCCTTGACTTTCTACTTTGTCCTAGAGAACAGGAGCTTGTCTTGTTCACTGTTAAATTGAAAAAAAAAAACAAAAAATCACATACTTTTTTTTTTTCTTTCCTTAGTAAGATAGTTTATTGCATGTATTCACCCAGAAGGTTAGAGTGTTTTTGTTTTTCTGGGGTTTTTTTGGGGGGTTTCACACTATGTGCAGAGTATGGTTTCCAATTTTCCAATTTTTTGTCATTCTTAGTAGTGTTACTGTCTTTGATTTAAACTACTGCTAGGATGGAAAATGGCAAGCTCATAATTCAACACCATCAGGCTACATTTCCTGGGGAATTACGTAGTAAGCCATTTCTGCTTTTTCCTTTGTTCTTCAGAAAAAGTAGTGATTACCTTTCACAGTACTGGGCAAGTGACCTCTAGAGAGGCTGTGTAAGAAGTCATTTGGTCTTAGCCACACCACAGCATGACTGACAAGCCTTTTTTAAGAAATTAATTTAAGTGGTTGTAAAGGTGTTTTCTCTTCAGATGTTGCTGTTTCCTGATGCACTTTGAAATACCAAAGGGAGAAATAAAGACCATACTGACACAATTATTTCTATTTTATAGAAGCTACCGATTAACTTATTAGGGCACTACATTCATTCTCTTTAAAATTTCTTTTTCTTTTGTTAGAGCCGTTTGTGTGTGTGTGTTGAGGTACCAAGAATAAATTCTTTAATACTTTTTCCTTTTGGATGGAAATAATCAACAACTTTGTTGGTCTGAATATTTTCTACAGAGTTTTCATGGGGCAGTGCATTGATAATTGTTATAGATAATATCACACTTTTGAGTGGATTTTGTCAAAGGGTGTGGAGAAATACAAATTGATATGCTTAGTTTGATCCTGATATTGCTAGGCTGCTGTTTTTAGAATTTGACTAACCTGATGTCTGTCAGCCTTAAATTACTTAAAAGACAATTTCTGTAAAGAACAGTACTCCCAAGGATGCCATTTCTACCATCCATGTCACATCACTGCTATGTGCAAATAGCATGAAAATTAAAAAAATTTGTAAGAGACTGATAGAATGAATTCCCCATTGTACATATTTAATTCACCTTTTTTCTTCTTGCTATTAAGGACCGATACAAATACGTCTGATCCATATTTCTTTAGTACCAAGTCAAACTTATATTGAGGGAAAGCAAACAAATTTTAATACTAACCTAAGCAAAGTATTGGATGACAGGACTGTTACCCAAAATTCATATATACTCTTGGATTATCAGTGCTGTGATCCCTCCATTTCTTTTAATTTATTTTTATTTATTTTTATGGCTGTGTTGGGTCTTCGTTTCTGTGCGAGGGCTTTCTCTAGTTGCGGCAAGCAGGGGCCGCTCTTCATTGCGGTGCGCGGGTCTCTCACTATCGTGGCCTCTCTTGGTGCGGAGCACAGGCTCCAGACGCGCAGGCTCAGTAATTGTGGCTCACGGGCCCAGTTGCTCTGCGGCATGTGGGATCTTCCCAGACCCGGGCTCGAACCCGTGTCCCCTGCATTGGCAGGCAGATTCTCAACCACTGCGCCACCAGGGAAGCCCCCTCCATTTTTGTATTTAGCTGTGGGAAGTTACTAGCGCTGGGAGATTTTGTCAATGTATGTGTATTTTGTGAAATAATTAGTCACCAAATTTAGGTGTCTGTAGTCTCTGGCTTGAAAGGACCATTAACAGCTGCATTTTGGGAAAATGTAAAATACTTAGCCTTCTCTCTCAAAGTCTAATGCAGTGTGAATTTCATTTAAATCATGGATTTGGATCTGTGGTTCTATTATGAATCTAAAGTTCACATCCCAGTAGCTGGATTCATGATATTGAGGACTAGGATATTTTGCTCTCATTTTTTTTCTTCTACTACAATGCTGATGATAAAATAACATGTCTTTGTTTAATACTTGGACTAACTAAAGCCTAGTCTTATTTTATACTACTGAAGAAGGCTTAATTGCTGTTACAGATACACAAACTTCAGGTCCTTCTGAAGAACCTGTGAGTTCTCTGGGAGCAAAGCTTGATTAAGAAATGAGTATTTTTCTAAAGGCAAAGCTTGGCTTCCTATTTTCCCTTACTGTCCTTCACCCCACTCCCAGGTTGTATTTTGGTTTGCTGCTTCTTTTTTTATGTCAGTAGTATTATGATTTTATAGAACAATTCCTATTAAGTTTTTCTTAATTTTTATTTTATATTGGAGTATATTTGATTTACAATGTTGTCTTAGTTTCAGGTGTACAGCAAAGTGATCAGTTATACATACACATATATCCTTTTTCAGATTCTTTCCCCATATAGGTTGTTACAGAATATTGAGTGGAGTTCCCTGTGCTATACAGTAGGTCCTTGTTTACCTATTAAGTTTTTTTTTTTTTAATTCACGTTCTTTTATTTATTTATTTATTTATTTATGACTGTGTTGAGTCTTCGTTTCTGTGCGAGGGCTTTCTCTAGTTGCGGCAAGTGGGGACCACTCTTCATCGCGGTACGCGGGCCTCTCACTATCGCGGCCTCTCTTGTTGCGGAGCACAGGCTCCAGACGCGCAGGCTCAGCAATTGTGGCCCACGGGCCCAGCCGCTCCGCGGCATGTGGGATCTTCCCAGACCAAGGCTCGAACCCGTGTCCCCTGCATTGGCAGGCAGATTCTCAACCACTGCGCCACCAGGGAAGCCCCACCTATTAAGTTTTAAAAAGTATTTTTCTTTTTTTTCACAGCCAAGAGAATCATTGAATTAAGAGGTTAATAGAAAATGTTATTTGAAGAGCAATTATTTTATGTATATTGGAGGGGAAAATTAAGCAGATAAGTTGGTTTTTCATTTTTACAATACGGAAGTAGACTTAAAATGGAGGGTTTTTAGACAGAATTGGCAGGGAGGGGAGCTTCAGGTTTGCACCTCATCTGTTTCCTGCATGGCTTCCTGGGGGGCAGGGAGGAGAGGGGAAAGTGCTGTTGAAGCCTGAGGATGGGTGTCCATGCTGGTGGGGGCATCACGGTGATCCCATGCGGGATGGGGTCTCTGAAAACTTAAGTATTAGAGTTGAAGAATTATGGACAAATAGGAATTATTGTTTCAAGGTGGTAGATAACAGGACTTTATAGACAAATGAATAGTTAGGGTATAACTTCTCAAAACCTACCTAAGTTCTGCTTTTTGCCTGTCTCTCTTCCTTCCTTTCTCTCCTCCCCCCAGCCCCCGCCCAGGTTTTTTGTTTTCTGTTTTTTCATTTTTCTTTCAGGGACTGTATCACATAGTGGTCAGTGATGCGTGTTCTGCAGTGTAGCCGACTGGTTAGAAACCTACCTTCCAAACCCCTACTTACTAGTTGTAAAAACTCAGGAAAGTTGCATAAGCTTTCTGAAACTCAGTTCCCTTACCTGTAAAGGGTGACTAAGAGTGTCTACCTTACAAAGTTGTAAAGATTGAAATTAGATGAACACAGTCAAAGGTGGTTCTTTTATCTACAGTCATGTTGCTGTCCTCCCTCATGCAGAGTCTCAATCTTCTGAGAGTATGCAGGTCAAATGCAAAACTACACTTAGTCACACACAGGAACTTACAGATGTATAGAATATTTAGAATTTGTATTACTTATGGAATAAGGTATTATCTTTTTTCATTTAGAATTTCCTTAAAAGCTTTGAAGCAGTAAGTCTCCCAGCCTTTACTGAGAGGCTCTGTGCGTGTGTTTTTGGGTATGTTTTCAACGCTCTATCAGGAAATTTACAGCTCTGCCTTAACGCTCACTTCCTGCTTGTGTAGAGCCTCAAGGTCGGCCTGAGGTAAAAGATTAGGGCCTTCTCAGATCTTTCCTGGGCATGCCCACAGCTTTGCACATGTGCATGGCCTCCTAGATTCTCAGGAGTATGTCAAAGCTTTACAGTGCCCTCTTGGGCATCTCATTCTCCAGTTTTACCTTATAAGTTTCAGCCTCTTTTGAGCCCACCTGGTATCACTGCCTCAAGTGGCTATGATTTTAAACTTTTGCTGCTGATTTTTTTTTCTTTTTTACAAACTTCCTGGTCATATGACTGTTTACCCAGGGTGAGTTCTAAGTCTGCTCAAATAAAAACAAGATCTGAGGGCTTCCCTGGTGGCACAGTGGTTAAGAATCCGCCTGCCAATGCATGAGACATGGGTTTGAGCCCTGGTCTGGGAAGATCCTGCATGCTGCATGTGTCACAACTACTGAGCCTCCGAGCCACAACTACTGAGCCCACACGCCTAGAGCCCTTGCTCTGCAACAAGAGAAACCCCTGCTCACCGCAACTACAGAAAGTCCGCGTGCAGCAATGAAGACCCAACGCAGCCAAAAATAAATAAGAGCAAGATCTGAGAATGGAGCTTTTCACAGAGCGTCCAGAAAAGTCACCTCCCTATCCCACCCCTCTAGGTGGACACAAAGCACCTACTATTTTGTTTTTTCTTAAAGATTTTTTTTGAATCTAAGAGTAAATGGTAGACATGATGTCCCTTTACCCCTAAACACTGCAGTATGTATTTTCTTTTTTTAAAAAAATTAATTAATTTATTTTTGGCTGCGTGGGGTTTTTGTTGCTGCTCGCCGGCCTTCTCTAGTTGCGGTGAGCGAGGGCTACTCTTTGTTGCGGTACGCGGGCTTCTCATTGCGGTGGCTTCTCTTGTTGCGGAGCTCGGGCTCTAGACATGCGGGCTTCAGTGGTTGTGGCTCGTGGGCTCTAGAGCGCAGGCTCAGGCATTGTGGCACACGGGCTTAGTTGCTCTGCGGCATGTGGGATCTTCCCGGACCAGGGCTCGAACCCGTGTCCCCTGCATTGGCAGGCGGAATCCTAACCATTGCACCACCAGGGAAGCCCTGTATTTTCTAAAAGCAAGGAAATCTCGTACATAACTATAGCACAATTATTAAAATCGGGAAACTAAATTGATACAATACTATCATCTAACTTTATTGAGATTTTTTCCAGTTGACCCAATAATGTCCTTTATTAGGCTTTGAACCTTGAGGCAATGACGTATAGATGTAGGATAATTAGAGATTATTCGCTATAGCAATAAGCATGGCATCCTCACTATTTCTGTTAGGTGACTGAGTTCTCATTTGCTCGTTTCCTGCTTGGGTTTTTTGTTTTTTTTTTTCCCCAGCCTCTAGACTTCTCATCTATTTTACAAGCTACTCGAAATTCTTTTAGTAAATTCCTTTGCTGACCAAGTTTGCCAGAATTGATTTCTATAGTTTGCAACCCAAACTTTGACTGATACATTACATTTCTCCCACTCTCTGGTTTTCAAAATCTTATTCATCTTCACATGCTAGTTCGATTGCCACCTTTAGTGAAGCTTCCAGTTTTCCTCAGTTAGCATTGTGGTACTTTGTAAATAGAGCACTTATTTTTAGTCTTCATTTTATTATAGTCAGTTATTTGTATGTCTCCTTCATTAACTGTAAGCTACTTGAAGGCCTGTACATGATATAGCACTGTGGTGTTCAGATGAGTGATAGGATTTATCAATAGAAGGTAATTTAGAAGGTAAATGGGGCAAGCTAGAGAGTGTATGTTTTTAGACAGTGCCGTTTTGGGAATTCAGGTCAGGGGAACCCTTTATGTTTCATTTGCCTTTGTTACGCTATTTGAAGTACCCTTCCTTTGGTGGTTGAGAGCTCAGTAACTAAAAAGTTATTGCTCTCCCAAGGGCCAGATCTACACAAGAGCTTTAAATCACATTGGATTTTATATTTTCCTTGTTCTAAATCTTTTAAACTTTCCAGTGTAATGCAAACCACAGATTTTTTAGACTGTGAGAATAAAACAGGAATTATGGTATCCAGAGGTCTTATATGTATAGCGCCCCTTTTCACTTTTTTTTTCTATTTGTGTTTTTTTTTTTTTTTAAACATCTTTATTGAAGTATAATTGCCTTACAATGGTGTGTTAGCTTCTGCTTTATAACAAAGTTAATCAGTTATACATATACAATATGTTCCCATATCTCTTCCCTCTTGCATCTCCCTCCCTCCCACCCTCCCCATCCCACCCCTCTAGGCGGTCACAAAGCACCAAGCTGATCTCCCTGTGCTATGTGGCTGCTTCCCACTAGCTATCTATTTTACATTTGGTAGTGTATATATGTCCATGACACTCTCTCACCCTGTCACATCTCACCCCACCCCCTCCCCATATCCTCAAGTCCGTTCTTTAGTAGGTCTGTGTCTTTAATCCCGTCTTGCCACTAGGTTCTTCATGGCCTTTTTTTTTTTTACTTAGATTCCGTATATATGTGTTAGCATACTGTATTTGTTTTTCTCTTTCTGACTTAGTTCACTCTGTATGACAGACTCTAACTCCATCCACCTCATTACAAATACCTCCATTTCATTTCTTTTTATTGCTGAGTAATATTCCATTGTATATATGTGCCACATCTTCTTTATCCATTCATCTGTCGATGGACATTTAGGTTGCTTCCATGTCCTGGCTATTGTAAATAGAGCTGCAATGAACATTTTGGTACATGACTCTTTTTGACCTATGGTTTTCTCAGGGTATATGCCCAGTAGTGGGATTGCTGGGTCGTATGGTAGTTCTATTTGTAGTTTTTTAAGGAACCTCCATACTGTTCTCCATAGTGGCTGTATCAATTTACATTCCCACCAACAGTGCAAGAGAGTTCCCTTTCCTCCACACCCTCTCCAGCATTTATTGTTTCTAGATTTTTTGATGATGGCCATTCTGACCGGTGTGAGATGATATCTCATTGTAGTTTTGATTTGCATTTCTCTAATGATTAATGATGTTGAGCATTCTTTCATGTGTCTGTAGGCCATCTGTATATCTTCTTTGGAGAAATGTCTATTTAGGTCTTCTGCCCATTTTAGGATTGGGTTGTTCGTTTTTTTGTTACTGAGCTGCATGAGCTGCTTGTAAATCTTGGAGATTAATCCTTTGTCAGTTGCTTCATTTGCAAATATTTTCTCCCATTCTGATGGTTGTCTTTTGGTCTTGTTTATGGTTTCCTTTGCTGTGCAAAAGCTTTTAAGTTTCATTAGGTCCCATTTGTTTATTTGTGTTCTTATTTCCATTTCTCTGGGAGCTGGGTCAAAAAGAATCTTGCTGTGATGCATGTCATAGAGTGTTCTGCCTATGTTTTCCTCTAAGAGTTTGATAGTGTCTGGTCTTACACTTAGGTCTTTAATCCATTTTGAGTTTATTTTTGTGCATGGTGTCAGGGAGTGTTCTAATTTCATACTTTTACATGTATCTGTCCAATTTTCCCAGCACCACTTATTGAAGAGGCTGTCTTTTCTCCACTGTATATGCTTGCCTCCTTTATCAATCTATTTGTGTTTTAAACTCATTTGTTGTATATATTATTCAAACTTGATTCTTATTTCGTCTATACTTTGGAGTCCTTGCCACTTTTATCTTTGCCATTTTTTTGGTCAATTATTAAATAGAAAAGTTTTTTTTTAAAGCTGTCTGATTTATATGGTTCTGTATATTTTAAATTATATTTGAAATGTTAGAGTCCATAAGAAATTTGTGTTTACTTTTCTGTTTTTTCTTAACTATTTCCTATTCTGTTACTAATGAATTGACAAGAGTACATGTTTGTTACATTTAAACTAGAATTTATTTATAAAAATGTGCTGTGTTAGTTCTATGTATAGAATAACGGGATTGGAGAAAAAAATTTTTTTTTTTTACCTAGCAGGTAATAATTAAAGTTACTAGCTTTTTAGTAGTGTTTCTTTATGCTGTAAAATTAGGTCAGGACAGAGCATTTCTTGTGCCTTAATTTTATTATTATTGTTACTTTTGTTTCTTTTGCCAAGTAGAAATTATAGATTCTTTATTTGCTTCATAGAGATGGTGGGAACATAAATCAGGTTGCTTACAAATATTTAAAAATCTATGTTAGGGACTTCCCTGGTGGCGCAGTGGTTAAGAATTCACCTGCCATTGCAGGGGACATGGGTTCAATCCCTGGTCCAGGAAGATCCCACATGCTGTGGAGCAACTAAGCCTGTGCGCCACAACTACTGAGCCCACATGCCACAACTACTGAAGCCCACGCACCTAGAGCCCATGCTCTGCAACAACAGCAGCCACCGCAATGAGAAACTCGTGCACCGCAACAAAGAGTAGCCCCCGCTCGCCGCGACTAGAGAAAGCCCTCACGCAGCAATGAAGACCCAACGCATCCAAAAAACAAAAACAAAAACAACTATGTTAATTTCCTTGCAGATAAACTTCCTAATGAAAGCATATACAGAAAGAACCTTTAAAACTATGTTTTTAGAAAAAGTGTTGATCATATTCAACACTTAGATACTCTTCTCTTGGTGGGAGTTGATACAACTCATTAATGAAACCATTTGACATCAGGGTTTAGCCCGTGACCCAGCAATTCCATGTTAGCAATTTATCTTACAAATATGTCTGAATAGTTAGCAAATGTAAATAGATGATTGTTCTTTGCAACACTGTTTAAAATAAGGAAAATCTAGAAACAACTTCCTAAATGTCTGTTAAGAAGGGCTGGTTAAGTAAATCATGGTATGTCTATGCAGAGGGATACCATGTAGCTATTAAAGAATGGGGTCGATATGGAAAATGTCTAATATCAAGGGAAAAAGTTACTTCAGAAAACTAAGTATAGTATTACATTTGTGTAAAAAGAAGGTATTCATACATAGGCATGCAATGGAAGGCTGTATAAGAAACATATGTAGTGGTTACCTTTGGGGAATGAGAATAGGAGAAAAGGAGGATTTTCCTTTCTATCTTTCTGTACTGTTGAATTTTTATTTTGTTGCTGTGAACATGCATTACTCATATGAGTAAAGAAACAAATTAAACATTAAGTTAAATTACCTAAAACTGTTTCTTCGTAGGCCCTGAAAGCCATCCTTACATTTAAATGATCAGAACCTCCCTGTGAAGGAGGCTGTCAGTGCTAAGTGTAGTTTTTAAAAAAAAATCAATTAATTAATTAATTTTATTTTTGGCTGCACTGAGTCTTCGTTGCTGCACGTGGGCTTTCTCTCGTGGCGAGCGGGTGCTACTCTTCGTTGCAGTGTGTGGGCTTCTTATTGCGGTGGCTTCTCTTGTTGCAGAGCACGGGCTCTAGGTGTGTGAGCTTCAGTAGTTGTGGCACGTGGGCTCAGTAGTTGCGGCACATGGGGTCTAGAGCTCAGGCTCAGTAGTTGTGGTTCATGGGCTTAGTTGCTTCGCAGCATGTAGGATCTTCCCTGACCTGGGATTGAACCCGTGTCCCTGCATTGGCAGGCGGATTCTCAACCACTGTGCCACCAGGGAAGCCCTGAGTGTAGTTTTATAGATGAAGAAATGAGTAGTTGGGTGGATTTAGGCCTTTTAAAGGATATAGCGAGGTAGTTGGTGGTGGAATGAATACCTGGGGTTTCTAACTTCTAGGATGAGACAAGTTTTTTTGTTTATGAATGAACAAAACAATGAATTGTGAATTTTTTTTCCCCCTCCTAGAAGGGTTATGTACTTTTCATGCTTTCCTATCAAGCGTATATATCTTTTCTAATATAGCAAATGGTTAGGCGATATTGAATTGTAGTTTATCCCTTAGATCTGTTGACTTAAGTTTTTTTTAGTTTATTCAATATGTATGTCATTGCTCTTAGAGATAGCAAATGTGGGGTAGTAAAATGTGGAGATGGGAATTTAAGATTTTCACCAAATGACACAGAAATGGAGGTTTCCGCCCAGTATCCTAGGTCTACGTGTGTGGCTTCACCACACTGTTCTCCCTAGGCTGTAAAAAGCCATGCTTCTATCCCTCAGTTTCTAGTTCCTTATACATAAGGGGTTCTAAGTGGGCTGCTGTGATATGTGGTATTAAAAAGACTGGGAAACTTTTAGCATCCCACTTAACCTTCCCTTCTCAGTTTCTTTTTCTAAAATTGGGACCTCTATAGCAAACAAGTATTGATTCATTCTCATTCTCTCTCTCACTTATAAAAACATTTAAGTGTGAAAAACCTTTAAGAGACCATTCAGTTTTATAATGTCATCATTAAAGTTTATAATCAATTAAATCATCCTTTAGCTTAAAAAAAAATCGTGTTAGATTCTGATTTGCTCTGTAAGTCCACATTCTGGAAGTGCAGACTGCTTAAAAGTGACTGAAATGGTGATGCTTCATTTCTCTTTACAAAAGTTAAAGGATTTTTTTTTTTTAAATAAGAAGTGAATAGTAGAGATAAAAGCAAATGTATAGGTGCTCTTTGGCCTAATCAAATAAAGGACAGTTGAGCCATCTGTCAAATGCAGGTTGAACTAGATGTATGAACTCCAGTGCCCTTGTCCGGCTCCAAAACAGGAGTGAAAAGAAAATTCCAGGCCACTCCCAGGCATCACCTGCTGCACAGAATGTGTGTCTGCTCGCAGCTGACGTGAAACCAGCAGCCAAAGTACAGTTTTAGCCTTGAACAGCAGGTGGGGTAAGCAGTCAAACATTTTTCCAAATGGGAGTAACATTCATTTCATACTTAGTCATTGATTGAACAACCATGGAATGCGTGCAAACCCGAGTGGGTTCAAACCTTAGCTGAGTAGATTAAAACAACAGCAACAGCAACAAATTCTTCACTGCGATTATAAATCTTTACTCCTCAATTTTGACTATTTCCTATATTGTTGATATTATTTCAAACCAGACTGGAAATCTGAGAAATGATGTACACTCATGATTCTCTTTTGTGTTCCTCCTCCCCTTGTTTTGTTAGACTCATACAGTCTTACCCATAGAGGAAAAAAGAGTGGGAATCAGAGGGACAAGTTGTAGGAGAAAATCTTCTTTAATGAAGGGGTTTCTTATCTCTTGGGTGTGTGGGCTTTATCTCTGATTGTTGGTGTGTATGTCATGGCCAAGGGTAATTGAGGCAAGGATAATTAGCAAATGTGTGAGCTTAATAGGCTGCTTAATATTTTATCCTTAACGTAGGTATTTCTAGATGAAAATGTTGCCTGAAACAGACTTTTGCAGTATAAACTCCAGATCTGGTATGTATTATCGTATTTGTGAAATTTCAATATAGTTTCATTGATTTTTGAGCATTAATGGCTTAGAGTTAAGGTAGAACTTACAGAATAAATTTTGTGGCATAAACAGCAAACTTAGGGAGTTGTTCTTTATTTTGCGTTGAGTCTTTTCTGATATATGGACTTTTGTTTATGCTACTTCCTTCATTTTCTGGATTGTAGAAACTGCGTTGATATTTGCAGTTTATATATATAGTGACTTTGGGTGCCCCAGCGATTGTACTTCTCGACTACCAAAGCTGGTATATCTTTAAATACACATTTAGTTTAAAAGAACAAATTAAAGGGGCACCTTTCTTTTTTAGTGCAGGAGCTGACCGTATATGTTCTATCCACACCTACAACTGGCATGTGCCCCTCTCTGTATCTACACATATATATTCATTAACATACTCATATAAGTTGTATATTAATATGCTATTTGGAAGTGCTTTATACTCCCAGTTTTGTCCTTTTTGTTTATGGTAATTTATATGACTTAATAGTTTTCCCTAATGAATATTCTCTGGGCAACATATCTTCCTTTTTTGTTTTCTGACCTAAATAATGGTTACTGATGATGTTATGAAGTGAATGTTTCTGTTTCCCCCCAAATTCACATGTTGAGGCCTTAATTCCCAGGTGACTGTATTTGGAGATAGGGCTTGTAAGGAGGGGATAAACCTTAAGTGAGGTCATAAGGGCGGGGCCCTAATCTGATAGAGCTGGTGCTCTTGTCAGGACAGGCAGAGAGACCAGAGCCCTCTCTCCTTGACGTGTGAGGATACAGTGAGAAGGCAGCCATCTACAAGTTAGATAGCCGGTCCTCACTAGACATCGTCTGCTGGCACCTTGAGCTTGGACTTTCTAGCCTTCAGAACTGTGAGAAATAAATCTCTGTTGTTTAAGCCACACAGTCTGTGGTAATTTGTTTGGGCAGTCTGTATGGCTAATACAGATGGCTAACTTCCTAACCATAAATAAATAGGTATTTTTTATAGTGGGTAATGTGAAGACTTCAGATGAAATAGATTGAGAAACTGATTGGAAATTGAATGCAAACTAAGACCACTTGACTGTTACTGAAATGAATAGCCCAGTTTGCTTTTTTTTTAAACGGAATTCACGTTCTTTTATTTATTTATTTATGACTGTGTCGAGTCTTCGTTTCTGTGTGAGGGCTTTCTCTAGTTGCGGCAAGTGGGGACCACTCTTCATCGCGGTGCGCGGGCCTCTCTTGTTGCGGAGCACAGGCTCCAGACGCGCAGGCTCAGTAATTGTGGCTCACGGGCCCAGTTGCTCCGTGGCATGTGGGATCTTCCCAGACCAGGGCTCGAACCCGTGTCCCCTGCATTGGCAGGCAGATTCTCAACCACTGCGCCACCAGGGAAGCCCGCCAGTCTGCTTTTTGTTGTAGCTTACATATATCAATTCTTTTAGTTACTGATCTTTGGATTCTCTTATTTGTGATTGTTTACTTCACGTGCGAATGACACATTTTTTCCCCCCTTTCACTCATCTGTGGTAAAGACTCGTCTGTGGTAAAGATGCCCCCTGATACTGGGTTAAAAAGGGCTCTCTCCTCGAAGCAGGAGAGTTCTTTTTAGAGGAAGCGTGTTTGTGTTTTTATTGTTGCTGTAACAACTTGCCAAAAACTTAGTGGTTTAAGACAATACAAATTGATTATCTTATGGTTCTGGAATCCCAACCTGGGTTTCACTGGGCTAAAATCAAGGTGTCTGCAGGGCTGCATTCCTTTCTGGAGGCTCCAGAGACAATGTTTCCAGTTTCTAGAGGCTGCCAACGTTCGTTGGCTCTTGGCTTCTTCCTCTGTTTTCGAAGCTAGCAACATAGGGTCTGTCTCACTTTACTTCTGTGGTCACGTCTCTTTTCCTTTCTCTCCTTTTTTCTGCCTCCCTCTTCCACTTTTAAGGATTCTTGTGATTACATTGGGCCCATCTGTATAATCCAGGGCAGTCTCCCTGCTTTAAAAGTCAGCTAATTAGCAACCTTAATTCCCTTTTGCAGTGTACCCTAACATATTCACAGATTCAGGGGATTAGGACGTGGGCATCTTTGGGGAACCATTATTCTGCCTATCACAGGCAGAAAGTGATATATTTAATAAAGTAAAAGAAAACTTTGCTTGGAAAATTATTGGAGTTCTTGTCTTTCAGCCTGTCTTTTCTTGGAAGAGTCATGGTCTGTATTTCTCAACTGTTTAAACCTATGTCCTCTTTTGAGAAACAAAGCTTGTCTGTTCTGCAGTCGATAATAAACATATTTGTTTTTTCCCCCCCTAAAATATTCACATAACCCCCGCATCCCCCAAGTGTTTGAGCTAAATAAGGTTTGTCACACCTGTACTTAGCCTACATCTGGGCCATTGTTTCTGAGACTTCTGGAGTATTTTAGGCTCTGGGATATAACATTTGCCCTTTTGTTCGACTTAAAAATCTGCCTAGTGTTTGCCTTATTCTTATTACCGGCTCCGTTTCCCCCATACTAGTAATTATTTGCTATTGCTATCGTGAACTTATTTAAAGAGGTAAGCATACCTAACATATTTTCTAAACATGTCCGTATACTTAAGAGGTAGGTAGAGTATGGATTAGTGCTTGTTCACAAAAAGTAAAAGATCTGCAATCTTAATTGCTTAGTTGATTTGAAGCTCATTTTCAGTTTCATTGTTGTATCAACTGAAATAACTCATAGCAGTAGGATAAGGTGATCGCTTTTGTTGGTATGTGGTTTCAGAGCACATATCCTGGTCTGAGATTTTATATATATATCAATATATGGAGGTTTTATATATCTCTATATAACTATGTATTACCTCTGGATAACTATATAGCTATATCTATATATATAGTTTTAAAATAGACTTTATAGACTTTTTAGAAGCGTTTAGATTTACAGAGAAATTGAGAGACTAGTATAGAGAGTCCCCATAGATCCCATACCCAGTTTTTCCCCTGTTATTAACATCTCACATTAGCATGGAACATTTGTTACAATTAACGAGCCAATATTGATATATTGTTATTATCTAAAAGCCATGATGTCAGTTTTGTTTTTTAGTAGAAAAGGAATAATTTGGCATTTGAGAATATTACTTATGAAATATAAATAATGTGTTTTTGGGGGGTGAGTTAATTATGCTTTATTCATCTTTAACTTTGTGATTTGACTTTGTATTGGCTTCTTGATCTGTGAAGACTGACCATGAAGTGGATTTGAATGTTAGATTTAGCTCTGAGTTTGAAAGTAATTTTTCTGGTTAGGACTGAGAGCTGGTCAGATTAAACCTTGCGCTTTTCATGTCTTTATGGATCTGCCTTCCCATCACATTTAGAATAAAATCCGAATTCCTTACCCTGCCCTATAATGCTCTTCATAATCTGACTCCTGTGAGCCTCTTAGGCCTCATTCCTTCACTCTTTCCTCCAAGTTCAATGCAGTATAGCCAGGATACTGGCTTTACTTCTGATTTTTGAATGTGGCAGGATTGTCCTCTCCTGCGGGCCTGCAATGTTCTCCCTTTCTACCCCAGATCCCAGCATGGCCTACTCCCTCATTTATCTGGTTCTCTGCTTAAATGTTCTCTCTGAAGATGTTTCACTGATGATTCTATATAAAATAGTGCCCTCATCATTCTCCGAACCATTACCCTGCTTTATATTTGTAGGGTTTTATTTGTCACTACCTGAAAGCACAGTGTTTTATGCATATATTTATTCAAACTTTGTCTATCTATCTATTTATTTGTTGGTTGTTTGACTCCTACAGTAGACTGTCAGCTCCAGGAGGGCAGGGAATGTTCCAATGCCATCAAACAGTGCCTGGCATAGTATAGGCTCTCAATAGATATTTGTTATGTGACCAAATAGTGGATTTTGTGTTTAAGCATGGCATTAGAATATTTTGGAAATATTCACATTTATTTTTTTGTTAGCAGCTTTATGCTTTTCCTATTACAACTAAAAGTAGTGAAGGGAGGCTGGGTGTAGCTGTAGTAACTCTGAAACCAAATCCACTCTCTGGGCTCCTCTCTGCACACAGTCCTCTATTTTGCCATCCCTGAAAAGAGCCAGAAGGAGTTTAAATGCCTCTGCAAAGAAATAAGCATCTGTCAATTTCCAACACGTGCTTTCTGTCTTTCATTGCCCTTAACAACGGGAATGTGTGTAGATTACTTTTCCTTAGTCTCTAGCAACATACCTGGTGAGCAGCTGTTTACAAATAGTTCCCCACCCTCCTGGCCTCTTAAACCCAGCCTGAAGGTAAGAGGTGAGGCTTACAGAGCGGGGACTAGAATAGGAGAGTGTTCCAGAGGTCAGGAAGTTTTGGTTTTCTTTCTTGTTTTGTTTTTTTTTTTTTTTGAGGGTATTAGGTAAATTGTGACACCTAAGAGGAGAATAAGAAATGTGCACGAATATCACGGTTTTATAAGAGTCAGTGATGGGGTTTTCTCTCCCCTGGCGATACCATCAAATGGAAGGTGAGAAATGGGCTGGCCCTCAGCTCAGGTGTGTGGAAGCTCTCATAATCCAAGAGGTTGAGAGAGATGCTGCCTCAGCAAACCACAGTAGAGTTACTGGGCAGACACGACCAAGGTGGAGTTGGCCCACTACGGCCTGTTTCTTCTGCTGCGTGCAGCTCAACGCCATGGACAGATTGCCCAAGGACTCAGAAAGGCAAAGAAAAGCTGGCAGATGGTGAAGGGAGTGAAAACCCGGGTAAGCGACCTGTATGGGGACCAGGGGGGCGAGTTTCTCATCGTTTTCCTTTTCTCTCTGGCCTTGAACCAAAGGCAGGCTCTCAGCAGAGCTGCAGCCATGGCACGGAGGTAGCTAAAAACCAAGAGAAAGTCCATCTTTCTGACCAGAGGACTAGGAAAATGCAAGTTGGAGAGTATGGGGTGGGGGCTCCCCTCCTTCTTTTGAATAATGGGATGAGTGCTGGGGTCGGGGAGCACCAGACCCTTTGGAGAGTCAGGCTGGCTGGTGGTGCCAGCAGCTAAAATGTGTAGAAGTCTGTTTTTCTGGCCAGAGGACCAGGAAAATGGGTTCCTGCAGTCCAAAAAGTATGGGAAAATGCCCGTGTTTGTTTTTTGTTTTTCCTCTTTCTTTTTTTTCCCCTTTCTGCTTTGCCCTCTGAGCGGCAATGTGGGCAGCTAGAACTCTAAGAGAAACCTGACCTTTGGGCCAGAGGATTGGGAGAATCCTAGAGAGGAAAGAGCTGGAAGGGGATCCTCTCTGTGTGTGAAATGTCCAAAGGCAGGGGCTCACCCTGAGCTGCACATCGGGGAGACAGACTGGAAATAGTGTAGCAAAAGCCTTGAGAACTGATGTGACATTGGAACTGTCGCCCACAGGAGATGAGACAGAACTTACTGTCTGGATCTAACCAGATTGGTTGCCTGATAAAATGGAACAAACAAAACCATAACATTCTCCAGAGGATGTTTAATGGGATCCAGAGTCTAAACAACTTCATATTCACAATGTTATTCTACATCTAAAATTTCACAGTATACCAGCAAAATGTGACCAATTCTTGAGGCAAAAGACAATCAATAAATGCCAACCCCAAGATGGCCCAGATAATGGAATTCTGAGCCAGAGACTTTAAAGCAGTTATTATAAGTCTGCTCCCTCCATGAGTTAAAGTATCTTGACCTGAATGGAAGGATAGCTATTCTTCTTTTAGAAGAAACCATAGGAGAAAATGTTTGTGACCTTGGGTTAGGCAAACATTTCTTAGGTATAGCACCAAAAGGATGATCCGCAAAGAAAACAATTGCTAAGTTGGACTTCCTGAAAATTAAAAATTTATGCTTTGGGAAGGACGCTGTTGAGGAAAAAAAAAAAATAAGCGACACAGGAATATATGGGAAATTGCTGTACTTCCCATGCAATTTTGCTGTGAACCTAAAACTGCTATAAAGAATAAATTCTATTAAAAAAAGACAAGCCACAGACTTGGGAGAAAATATTTTCAAATCACATATCCAACAAAGGACCGGTATCCAGAAAATACACAGAGCTCTCAAAACTCAGTATTAAAGTAAACAATTTGTTTAAATCTTTTCCCCATTTTTTAACAGATGGTTTACCCAAGAAGATATATTGATGGCAAGTAGCACAAGGTGGTCAACGTCATGTGTTATTAGGGAAATCCAAAGTAAAACCACAATGAGAAACCACTTTATGTCTATTAGAATGGCTTAAAAAAAACCCTGACAGTACCAAATCCTAGCACTTTATTATCAGATTAAACGTACGCTTTTCATATGACCCTGCAGTCCCACTCTTAGGTATGTATTTACCCCCAAGGAAATGAAAACTTTCTGTACATGAATGTTTATAGCAGCATTTTTTTTCATAATTGCCAAAAGCCAGAAACAACCCAAAGATTCTTTAACTGGTGAATAGAGACACAAACTCTCCATGCAATGGTCTACAACTTGGCAGTAAAAAGGAATGAACCACTGTTACTCAAAACAACATGGATGGATCTGCTACTAATGTACTAGGTTAAGTGAAAGAAGCTTGGAGGGTGGTGTGAAGGGAAACTTTGGGATGATGGGATTGTCCTGTATCTTGATCGTGGTGGTGGTTATATTGATTCCATTTGTCTAAGCTCATAGTACTTTGTATTTTACTATATGGAAATTGATAAAAGAAAATACTTATTGGGGACCATCTAGTAATAATTTTTAGCAGACCCTGAAAAGCTAAGAATTCCAGAACGAGAGGGCAGTTATTTTTCACATGATGCAGTTTGCTTTGAGGTAAGTCACCAGCCCTCTTCAGTGGTGAGAGAAGAGCGTGTCTGTTTAGTAGACTTGTAAACCTGTGATGTCTTTTTAAGTGAATTGTGTGCCTCAGCTAACGAAATCTACCACTCTGGATCTTACTGCTTTTTGAGTGGCTTCAGGACCATTAGAAACAATGAGAGGAATTTCCCTTTTTCTTTTTAACGTTTAGTGCACTGAATTGCTGTGAATAATGCCTGAAGGCTGGTCTTGGGATTGTGTGCAGAAGGAAGCAAGGTTTATCTTGCTGGTGATTGTGACATTTTCTTTGGGACAGACCCAGGGCCTTCTTCCTGTTCCTTCTGTCCTCTAGGGTTGTCTCTGAGGTAGCCCGTTCAGAACTATCTTTTTTTTTTCTTTTTAACATCTTTATTGGAGTATCATTGCTTTACAATGGTGCGTTAGTTTCTGCTGTATCACAAAGTGAATCAGCTGTACGTATACATATATCCCCATATCCCCTCTCTCTTGCATCTCCCTCCCACCCTCCCTATCCCCCCCCCCCAACCCGGTGGTCACAAAGCACCGAGCTGATCTCCCTGTGGTATCTTAATGATAAGTCACACTCCAGACATTTTCTTTTCTTCTCCTCTTGTCAAAATTGTGATAATGACCGTGTGTTAGTCTCAGGGAAGGGCTTTGAATTTCAGGTTTCTTTAATCTAGTCAGTGTGTTGCCTTTTTAGACATCCCAGTGGGGACACTAGTTTGGGGGCAGATGAGCCTTTTTGTGCTGAGCATATTATGGAAAGATACAGCATTTTCCTTCTGCCAAGCCTAGAGCTCATGTTCTAAGAGGTAGTAGCTTTTTCATATTTATTCCTCTTGAGAGTTTCGATTACGATTTTAAACTCACAGGCTGCCTTGTTAGAGGAAAGCAATACTAAGAGTTTAATTTGTGCTTCCTCCACAAAAGAGTATTTGGACACTGTTGGTGGGGATCTAGAGAAGGTGGAATTAAGTGTTGCTTTACATTTCTATGAAGCGGAGATAGTCTCACGCTTACACAAAAGATGAGGTACACATCATGTCAGTATTGCTAACTCCAAGGGAATTTTACCGACATGCGATTATTCAGGCTCGCTGTGCCATGGCCCAGCTTCAAGGCCCTTGGCTTGTGTGCACTCCATAATCCTGGTCCTGAGATTTGCGTTTTGTCCTTGTGGATTGAGGGCTTTGAGAAAATCCACCTTTCTCTAATGCAAGGTAAAAAGCTCTCTCCCTTCCTTATGTGTCTCTGCTGCCCTTTCTTTTGATTGAAGTTTTTTCCTCCCTAATGTTGGAAGAGCTTCCTGCAGGTCACACTTGAAAAGAGCTGCAGAAGGGAAATGCTGATTATAGCATTCTGTCCTTTCACAGGGGAAATTGTCTTGCGAACCTCTCTGCCTCCGGAAAGTGCATTTTCTTTTTCTCATTTCTCAATTTTGGTTAAAGTGGTGCGGATGGGAAGGAAAGAGTTTTTGCGGACGTGTAGCCATGATGTCATTCTGCTGATGGCAGAGGAGCAGAGAAGGCAGTTGAGCCCGAAAAGAAGAGCATGCCGGCTTGAGCTCCTTGCAAATGTCACGCATTATGGGGCAAACGTAGGCCTCGCGTTTAACCCAGGCGTTTTGTCTTCATTGCAAACAACGCCATCTTATGCCATCTACAAAATATTTGCCCTTGAAACCTCTAAATACGATGTTTGTAGAAGTTGGCATCCGATTTCTATGGACGCTAAGGGGGCCGACTGACAAGAGTGCTCCGAGCGTCCGAGTCGTTTTCTCTTCAGGCTAATGTTGTCATGTGTAAGTGCTCTTGAAGATAAAGAAAAGATTTTAATGTAAGAAAAAAAAAAAATCAGCCAGCCCACAAAAGAGAAATGTTATGCATTTTGTACCGATTCTATTCATCAGGGAAGAACTGAATAGGGGGATAAATTCAAAAGAGGCACTTCAAATGGTAGAAAGCGAGAGACCGTGGAAGCATACATTAAATTATGTGTCAGATAAAATACGTGCACAAAGAAACACTTTTCCAATGATTGGTAGAGTGAGTCACTCCTCCTCATTCGGTCAGTGTGTGCATGGGCTGCCCCACATCACGTAAGGTAGGGACTCAACAGGAAGAGAATTCTCTTAGGTCCGTTTGTTCTTTCATGTGAAATGGCGAATTCAGCAGCTTTCACTGGGTAGGGGCTGGGTTTAGCCCTTGTCTCTGAAGAGAGAACAGCTAAAAAGGGTAGAGATTGTGTCTTTTGTCTTCAGAAATTTGACCTATAGGTTAAATTTATAGGTTAAGCTTATAGGTTTTTGCCACAAGGAGAGTAAGACTGTAATTCAGTCAGGGGATATAAATGAGGAGATGTGCAGAACTTATATGAAGGCCCACAAGTTTCTAGCTGCACAGCTGTAACTTAGATCAGTCACGAAGGAAAGTGCAGTGAAAATTGCAGCCCACTTGACTGAGTTGTGAGGCGGTGTGAGGAAGTGTGTTCTCCCAGATGGTAGCATTCGTCCTTTAATTAATAAGAATAGATTGTATAAGATGTAAATCACACCTATTTGCTTATGGTTTTCTTTTTTTCACATTTTATCAGTTTGTCACCCATTGACATCATCTTCTATTTTAGTTTCGACAATTTTTGCAAAAGCTCGTCAACTCCCCTGTTCAATTGCATATTTTTCTTCATGTCATGGATTACGTGTGTCCTTCTCTCCCCTCCCTTCTCTCTGGTCACATTTATTGCTTTTAACTATAAGTGACTTGTTACTATCAAGCCGTTTCCCCATCCTGTGAACCTTGCTGTTTCCAATAATTAATATGAACGGGTTGCAGTGGATAAGTTTTTGGGGTCAGACATTTGTTCTCTTGTGTGGTTGGTAAGTTTTTGGAGTGGGTACGTGACCTGTTTCAACTGTATTTCATCTGTATACATATAATTGATTATGTATCAGTAAGGTCTTGTCTATCTTCCAGGGCTTTCTTGAAATTAAGATAATTGAATGAGAATGAGTTTTGAGAGATGCGAGATGGTGTCATTGATGCAGGGAAGGTAGTTTCACACATCAGAAGATGATTCTTGAATAATCAGTCTCTGGCTGGTTACATCTCTTCTGCTCGTTAAACAGTCTCATTAGTTTTCTCTGTTGGTAGTTAGGAGTTTTGAGCAGGACCTTCACAAAAGCTTTAGAAACTAAAAGACTAAAAACATTAGAGAGAATGATTTGTTTTACTAAGATTTTGCTCAGTGAAGAGACATATTTGCAAAAGCACTAAATTACGTCTCAGGCAGATTGTCATTCTGCCTCTGCCAGTAAGACCTTGGGCAAGTTCTTTTCTGAAGCTCATCTCATCTCATCTCCAAAGCCTCGGGGCTTAAACCAGATGATCTACAAAGATGCTTTAAGAGAAATACTGTTATTTCAACCAAATTTTCAATTTGTCTCCTTGGGTTGATTATTGTGGAACAAGTTTGTAAAGGTATTTATCGGTAAGAAATTCTGTTCTAAAGGTAGAAAATGACATTATCTAGTAGTAAAACGTGTTTTGAGGCGTGGAAAAGAGTAGATGACGTCATTAAAAAAATAAATTTATTGACTCTGTTGTGTGCATAGGGTAAAGTACAGCAGCATACAAAAGAACTGTATATGACTTTGTGATTCTTCGAAGTGCTGCTGGAATAAATGGTTGCCAGGTAACAGTTTTCAGTCCTGTCAGAATCTCTGAATAAGGCTTACTGAAATCACTTACCTTGGTAATTGGCATCTTATTAGAATTAATAGCTACGTGGTAACAGGGACATTGTATGAAAAATTAAGTGGTAAGTGTTTCAAAATAGCTAACTTCTTTGAGGAAGCTGCTTACTATTACTGAAACAAGGATGGGATCTCCATGCTGTTTAAAAGGCAGGTGGAGGCGGTTACTTTGTGTCTTTTCGTAGGGAGAGTCTAGCACTCCATTCTAGGCTCTGTGATGAATTGTTACCAGGTGGACTGGGGGTGAATTTGGGATGGGTGGGTGTGTTCGTAGTTGGTGAAGGGACACTTGGCAAATCATACACAGTATTTTGATAAGCCCAAGAGATTATTTACAAGACAGTGGTTCAGAACTCTGAACGTAAAGAAGAAAACAACCTTGCTTTTTTCTAAATACCTGTTGCTCACCAGAGGAGGGTATTCGCTAAGTATTTCAACTGTTTCTTCATTCTCCCGGACTCTGTAGCACACAAGCACCCAGAGACACTTGGGTCTAGCTCACAGTGGGTTCACAAGTTTGATGGAGAAAAGTTTGTTAGCTGGACCAAAAACTGGTAGAAATATTTTAGAAGAGATTCAGGTGCATTTTGCAGCTCTGGAGATAAATAGTGCTTGAGAGAACTTTTGACTGAAGTACAATATGAAAGAGAGGGGGACGGTTGTGAGCAAAGAGACTGCCTCATGCAAAGAATGAAGTAACAAGGAAATAAGTGACCGTGTGAGACAGATACCCACCAGAGTCCATCTCAGAAGCTAACTTTAATATAATGTTTATTAGGTAATTTTGAAACAATCTGTTGTGCTGATCTGATAGTGCTGTGAACTTCATTCTGATAAGGAACCTAGGAAGTAGAAAATTTTGCCCCGTTTTGTGTCCACAAAAGTGGTTACTGTTCGGATCGGGGGTGTATCGTCGGAAGGAAAGGTGCAGAGCCTGTGAGGAGCTAGGAGTGGAGATGAGCTGTATGGCCCCAGGCTCTTGATTCTGCTAACAAATGGTAATCAGTTCTTCATGCCTCATTTTTATCAGACTCTGAGCCAAAATAACACCAATGAGAAAGAGATAAAAGAACCTGGAGAAGGAAAGGGATGGCATGAAGGGCCCCATGAGCCGAGTCATTGAACAACCGCTTCATGGGTTGTTTTACCTTTTTTTTCTCTGTTCTCAGATTCTTTCCGCCTCACTTTTTTTTTTTTTTTTTTTTTTTTTTTATGTATTGACATCTCTGAGCAACACTGAGAGTGGACAGCTGTTCTTTTATATCCTTTGCCCCGAAAGACTGAGGGTAGAATTTCTAGTTACATACTTAAAACAGTGAAATTGTATTCTGATAAAACACTTCTGGATGCTGTGTGGGATTTATTGTAAAAATGTGCTTATCCTTAGTATCTTTGTCCTTACAATAACAGCTTTGTATGGGATTTGATCATGATCCTCGGTTGTTCCTGATATTCATGTGAAAGCAGTTTCCGGAACTTTTAAAAGGGAGACACAACCTAAGGTTGGCTTTTCAGATTTCATGGTTCTGGAGCCCCCTCTTATGTTATTTTGAAGTGTAAAAATACGGACATCTCACATCTGGTATATCCCTGCCTCCTCACCACCCCTACCCCCAAACCTGGACCTTCTTTTCCCTCCCTCCCTCCCTCCCTCCCCCCCTCCCCTGTTCTGCTCAACTGTGACTCTACCCCCAGCAGTTTCTCCAGAGTGGAGTCTTGTCCTGCAAAGGAGCTTTGCCCTGTTACTTTTGAGGGTTCATAAGGCCCTGGCTTACTCAGCCCCTTCAGGCTTTCCTGTGAAGGCCTTGTACACACCCACTACTGGAATACAAAGGACCCAACGTTCTTAGCCGCTGTTCTCGCCGGCCCTCTTCTAGTGAGCCCCTGTTGTTTATTTTGGGATGCTCAGGTCTACTCGGTGCTCCATTGCTCCCTCTGCTTCCTCTCACAGGTGCTGGTCCATGTGGGGCTTGTGGCTGCTGGTGATTGGTTTCTACCTGTTCACCTCTGTCACTTTGTGGCTGTACCTTGCCACCTAGGTTTTTGTGGATGTTTTCCGTGTGTTTTTGATTTTTCTGTCCTCGTGGTTGTGTGTGGACTTTATGGGGGGGTTTGGGAAGACTAAAAAACTGCTACTACTGCTACCATCTTCCTAGAATCCTCAAACATGTTTTTCTTTTTCACCCTTTCCCATGGTTGACCTCCCTGGGCTGTGCTTTGAACAGCTCTCATCCCTTAGTTAGAAGCGTGTTCTTTGCTAATTCTCCTTGAACCTGGGGACCGCCTTCCAGCAGGAGATAGCAGCTGTTTCCTTTACTAGAGTAATCTCAGGCCACGTGTTCACAGCTAGAGCTGAGGTATACTATTCCCTCAACCTTCTTGCCTTCCCTGAAGTGCAAGACTGGTCCTGCAAACGTCCCCCATCCCTCTCCTTCCTCCATTTCTGATGCTCTCTTTCTCCCATAGCGTCTTACGTGTTTTTCAAAGCACATATCACACTGCTTTAAGTGTGCGTTTGCTTCTCTGATTTCCCCACAGGACAGCGGTTCTTAAGGCTAGGGACCTTGTCTTGTGTTTTATATTCCCAGTGCCTGAGCTGCTGCTTGGCACTCAGCAACTAGTCAAGAAATGCTTGTTGAAGGAACACTCGCAAACGAGCAGTGCAAGGAACAAAAGCAGTCCTCTTCAGATATATTGTAAGATAGACAGAGGGAAAGAAAAGTGCCACTTAGGCTTGTATTTAAAGAAAAAATGTGTCCTGGTATGGAACTGTGAAGATGACTATTTTTATTTTTATTTTCAAAATTTCTGGTGGGGAGAGGGCAGCACTGGTCAAGCCACATCTACCAAGTCCATTTTGATTATAACCACTAAAAATGGTCATGGGGAATTTAAGAGATATAGAACAATCAGTGATAATGATTAAGGAATCAGAACTTTGTCATTATGAAGGAAGAAATGTGATTAATTTAGGTAGAGAACATAATCATAGACCCAGGTAGACTGGCCCAATATGATTTCTACATGATCTTGCTTGAGGGCAGAGGGTGGACCAGGGCTACCCAGGTTCCCTTTAGATTGATAATTCTTTACTAATTTAATTAAGTTCTCTCTGGTGACTTGAGGGTTTGGGGAGTGTCTTAAAGTTGGCCAGATAAACAACAGCTATTTAGTGGTCTGTGATTTTTCTTGAAAATGGAAGGTGATGACATTAAAACCTCAGTAACTAAGGAAACCAACCCTGTGCTGGTGGAGAAGTGAGGTGAAAATTTACCTGAGACAGAGTTGAAAGAAAATCTGGCCTATAGAGAAGAAACTAGTGGGGAGGGGGAAGAGGAGAGGGGCAAGATAGAGGTAGGGGTTTAAGAGGTACAAACCACTGTGTATAAAATAAATAAGCTACAAACAAGGATATGTTATACAGCACAGGGAATATAGCCAATATTGTACAATAACTATAAATGGATATAACCTTTAAAAATTGTGAATCACTATGTTGTACACCTTAAATTTTATAATATTGTACATCACTCTACTTCGAGTTAAGAAAAAGAAAATCTGATTTCCAGTGTTAAGCCCATGCAGTGTAATCCGTGGGAAGATGGGACAGAGGCAGGTGCACCTGAAGTACCATTTGCCTTCTTAGGAAGAGTAGACTGTCAATGGCTGTGGTGGAGGGGAATATGTTTTGTACACTGAGCTTTACCCAGGAATGCTTGGTCTACATGCACTCTTTATATGAAGGTTGATGATTTTTGTGTATGTAAAACCTTTTAGTCAAATGTTTTGATAAAGCAAGGTTCTTACTTGAAGGCCTCTTAGTTGCTTTTCTAGTTAACTTGTGTGACTTAGGAGCATAACCACAGCGAGAAGCAAATTGTCTCCCTTATAGTTGCACGTAGTGCCTTCTCTACTGGAAAAACTGTTGATGTTAATTCGTAGAATTTTACCAGGGAGTTGGGACTTACGTGGTGGATTAATTTGGTAGTTTTTAAACCTTTTTTAAGCCTGAATTCTTACATGGAGCTCAAGTTGTAAAGCAGATAAAGCGAAACTGATTCATTCTATTGCCACTCCCACCCTCCTTTCCATAAGGACTCCATAAAAGGACATACACAAAGTATAGTTTAAAATCACCAGTTGGGACGAATGGATAAATAAAATGTGGTATATACATACAATGGAATATTATTCAACAGTAAAAGGAATGAAGTACTGAGACACACTACAGCATGGATGAGCCTTGAGAACATTATGCTAAGTGAAAGAATTCAGTCATAAAAGTGATTGCATTTATAGGAAATGTCCAGAATAAGCACATCTATAGCGACAGAAAGTATGTTAGTGGTTTTCTAGGGCTTTCTAGAAAATGGAGAGTGACTACTAATGGGTACAGGCTTTTTGGGGTAATGAAAATGTTCTAAAATTGATTGTGGTGATTGTTACACAACGTTGTGAATATACTAAAAACTATTGAATTACATACTCTAAATGGGTGAATTGCATGGTATGTGAATTATACATCAATAAAGCTATTATTTGAAAATTTGAAAAAAAAATAAAATCACCAGTTGGCCCAATGAAAGTTACTGCAGTCTAATTTCCCAGACTGCCCTTAAATCATGGAAGCGATAAACTCTCAAGGTCTTAGGTGGGCTGCCAGCAAATGGTAATTGGCTTTCTTTGCCTCCTATTTTTAGGCAACACTGTGAAACAGTAACACAGGTGAGAAAGAAAGACTTGAGAAAGAAAGATGTAAGGACTGGGGTGAGTGAGGAGGCCTGTGGAGAAGTGTCACTGAACAGCTGCTTTGACGGTTGGGTTACCATTTTCTCTGTTCTCAGATGCCTCCACCCTCTCTTCTTTCCCGTATACTGTTCACAAGGAGGGACAAGAAAAGAGGCTGTATGTAATTCTCTTGCTAGAGAAACAGTTGAATTTGAATACAGTCTGGATCACTTTTTTTCCCATTCTTAATGGCCACAGTATTTTGGAGCTCAAATACTATGTATGTTGTTCTGGGCTCAATAGATAATTTATATATATGTGCCATGTATTTCATTTACTAATTTTTTCAAGTATGATCATGTTGTAATGTGTATTTTATTTAATACATAATGACAAATGGAAATGTCCTTCTTAGTACACCTGTATACTAGGTATATACAATATTTTTTATTCAATCATTTATTAAAATTTAGCTTCTTGAAATGATATATAAAAATTATTTTTGCTAGCACACTTTTCTAATACTGAAAGCTGTCATTGAACTCTTTAACCATGGTGGTGTGTGAATTTTTTTTTATTAAAAGCATAATTAAAAAAAATAGTGATACCCAACAAGGACCTACTGAATAGCACAGGGAACTATACTCAGTATTTTGTAATAACCTATCAGGGAAAAGAATCTGAAAAAAATAGATAAATATGTAGATATAACTGAATCACTTTGCTGTACATCTGAAACTAACACAACGTTGTAAATCAACTATACTTCAATAAAAAATAGTGACGTATCAGTTGCTGCTTATGGTCCAAATGATTATGTGAGATAAAAATAACCTTAATAGGGTTAAAAATATAAAAGTTGGCAACTAGATTATTAACTAATGATATATTTTAAAGCTTGATAACATTTAAAAATTTTATAGTAGGATGAATTAATATAATTTTCAAATTATACATAATGTAACATTTTTGGTTGGATATATTTGACATTATTACCTAATTACTGAAATCAGTTTCCAGTTACTTTCTGTAGGAGGGTTTCATATCTTTCTGTCCCACCTGTTCCCTTCTGTGGTATAATTACACTTTGTGAGAAACATACGAGTTTGTTGAAAAATGTGTGATTGACTATTCTCAACCTCCTTATTAGGTTCAAAGCAGGAAAGCCTTTTATACACCCATTTACTCCAGAAGAAAGTAGAACAGGGACCTTCAAAAGCTAGGTTCCTGAGTATAAAAGGCTTTAAATAGGATATGTTGTCTAACTGGTATGTATTAGTAACTTCCCAGATTTTACTGGTTTATCTGCAAGCTCTTAATGATAAAGATAATCTTTAAAGACTGTTGCTTTTTTGAAAGAAAAGGTAAGAGGATATTTAAAAAATAATGTTGCTCAAACATAATCTTCATAGGCTGGCCAGTTAAATTAAGCTGATTGCTAGTTAATGTAAATTATTGTTGTAAGTTAAATAGGACTACAGCTTCAGTGAGTAAAGATTTTTATTTGTTCTGCTGTGTGTATTGGTACCTTTTGTCTAGTTGTTCTAGCCATTATTGAAAATGAAGTGTTGAAGTTTCCAAATATTGTTGAACTATTTTTCCCTTCAATTCTGTCAGTTTTTGCTTCATATGTTACGGGGTTCTATCTTTAGGAGCATATGTTTAAATGTTTATAGTTGTTATCTTTCTGATAGATTGACCCTTTTATCCTTGTATAATGTCCATTTTTGTCTCTTATGACAGTTTTGCCTTGAAGTCTATTTTGTCTGATATTTGTATAGCCACTCTAGCTCTCTTTGGCGAACTGTTTTGCATAGAATATCTTTTTCCATCCTCTTCATTGTAATGATATTTTTATCTTTGAATTGAACATGTCTAGTGTAGACAGCATATAGTTGGATTTTTAAAAATCCATTCTGCTAGTCTCTGCCTTTTTGATTGAATTGTTTTGTTTAATCTATTCATATTTAATGTTATGATTGATACAGTTGGATATTTGTATCTGCATTTTACTTTCTGTTTTCCACATGTCTCATGTATATCATTCCTCTATTCCTCCTTTACTGCTTTCTTTTGCACCAAGTGAATACTTCTAATGTAACATTTTAATTCCTTTAATGATTTTTTTCACTTTTTTGGAGTTATTTCCTTAATGGTTGCTCTAGGGCTTACCATATACCTTTTAATTTATTGGAATCTGCATCAGATAAGTTAATTCCAATGAGATATAGAAACATTACTCCAATACACTCTAGTCCCCATTTCCCCTTCTTGTGGCATTGTTGTTATACGTATTACATCCATATGTTACAAAACCAGTAACACATTGTTATAATTATTACCTTATATAATTTTATATCTTTTAAAGAATATGAGAGAAGAAAGAAGAGTAAGCATATATTTATGGCTTTTGTTACAAGAGCCTTCTTATTTCCTATTTCTAGTTTTTTTCATTTGTTTTTGGGTATTCCCCACATAGTTATTTCCTTAGACTAATACAGTTTTGCTCCCACTCACCTCCTTTTTGCTGTTATTGGCAAATGTATTATTGGGTCTATAATGTATAGAAATATAATTATGCGCATATTGTTTTGTACAGTTGCTTTTAAAAACAGTTATTGGAAGAGAGGCTGTATCAGATATGATCTGCAAATATTTCTCCCATTCTGTAGGTTGCCTTTTCATTTTGTTGGTAGTTTCCCTTGCTGTGCAGAAACTTTTTAGTTTGATGTAGTCTCACTTGTTTATTTTTGCTTTTGTTGTCGAATCCAAAACCTCATTCCCAAGACCTATGTCAAGGAATTGACCGCCTGTGTTTCTTCCAGGAGTTTTATGGTTTCAGATCTTACATTGAAGTCTTTAATCCATTTTGAGTTAATTTTTGTATATGGGGTAAGTTAGGGGCCCAGTTTCATTCTTTTGAATGTGGCTCTCCAGTTTTCCCATCACCATTTAAAGAAGAGATTGTTTTTTTCCTCATTGTATATTCTTAGCTCCTTTGTCATAAATTAATTGACCATATATGCATGGGATTATTTCTGGGCTCTCTATTCTGTTCCATTGAGCTATGTGTCTGTTTTTAGGCCAATACCATACTGTTTTAATTGGTATAGCTTTGTAATGTAGTTTGAAATCAGGACGTGTTATGCCTCTAGCTTTGTTGTTCTTTTTCAAGATTGCTTTGGCTATTTGGGGTCTTTTGTGTTCCCTTACGAATTTTAGGATTGTTTGTCCTATTTCTGTGAAAAATGCCATTGGAATTTTGATAGGGATTGCACTGAATCTGTAGATTGCTTTGGGTAGTATGGACATTTTAACTATTAATTCTTCTAATCTGTAAACATGAACTAGCTTTCCATTTATTTGTACTGTCGATTTCTTTCATCAGTGTCTTATAGTTCACAGTATACACCAGACTACTTTCATAATGATGATGTTAACATAATAATGATGCCTTCCTATTTAGTTTTCACATTGCTTTCATCAGTATTTTCTTATTTGTTCTGTTCTTTCTCTCCATCATGGGACTATGCATATTTTATTTTTTGTCCCAGATTTTTGCAAGATGAACCAAACATAAAATCTCTAGGAGTTTTTAAGATACACCTTTCTCTAAGTTACATCAAATGTATTCTAAACTTTATTACTTCTACTACCCTCTTGTGATGGAGGCTAATGACGACTTTTCTTGTCTCCACTGTTGGGTGGAGGTAATGAGATTCTTGTTCAGTGATTCTTCTACGTTGGGGATTAGTGAGTCATTCAGCTGTGTGAGGCCCAGCCTATTATAAACAGTCTGTAAATATTAAATGAGGTGATGGCAGGGTCATTAATTCTATCTAGGTCTCCAGTCTTCCATTTCAGTGGTTATTTCTGTGTTAATACTTCCTCGGGTGTTTCAGATCATAATCCTTTCACATCGAGCTAATTATTTTGCTCAGGGTTACATTTTTGCCATGGCTATATCTGTGTTCGAAGTTTTTTACTAACTGGAGAAGACTCTCTGAACTCTGTTTACCCAGTGGGTCAGCAAAAGAATATTGGATTTTCTCAAATTAAACCCTGCAAGTATTTTTCAGCTGTAGTTCTATTCCCCAAATTCTCATCAGTTGCAAAGCTATTTTCTTTAGGATGTTCCTGGTATTTGTTATTTATATAGCAGATCTCATTCAGTCACATACCTTTAATCTGCCAGCATCTTATGGTTCTGAGAAGCTTGCAGGAATGGTAGGAAACCTCTAGGTTTCAGGCAGTCTCTGCAATTTCTAGAATATAATGTGGATTGCCATTTTTTGGGTGCTGTCAAGGAGGTTTATGATATTTGAGTGCTGAAAGTGATCTTGAAAGGTCAGTTACTCCATTGTTTCATGAAAACTTATAAAAATTCGATTCAGGTGAGGACTGTTGACTACTGTTAAATTTGTTAGGTGAGTGGTTGACGGGGAACTAGAAATTTGTAGTGGACCAAAATAACACTACACAGACAATTTCCTAGATGTAACAGGGGAAACATATCCATACAGTGGGTGGATCAGGCTTCATCATCCAAATTCATTGGTTAATCTTAGCTTTACTTATGTTGGCTTAGCCATTTATCATCTGTCATTTGATGTGATGTAACATAAGGTTCAGAGCACCATCTGTGATATATTTTAGCCAAAAAATACCTGACTCTATTGGGTGTTTAGATTAAAAAAATTTTTTTATCCACTCTTTCCTGTAAACTGATATACTAACACCACAAGGAAGCAGCCAGACAGAAGATTAGTCCTTTTGCATTCTACCTGTACTGGTCTCTTCAGTAAATCAATGTCATAAAAATAGAGATTGTATTAGATTCAAAGAGACTTAAGGGACAAGCACTGAGATACAACGCATGATCATGAGTTGGATACTGGCTTAGACAAACCAACTGTAAAGGAAATTTTTTTGGCCAGTCAGGGAAATTTGGAAATAGTCTGGATGTTATATGAAATGAAATTTACTGAAATGCAGAAGTGGAGAATATTGAGGAAAAACTGGTTACCAAAATAAAGTATATATAAATCTTTACATAGTAAAAGTTCTGGAAGTATATATACTAAGGTGTTAGTAGTGGTACTCCCAGGTGATGGGAATGTGGGGTTTTAATATTTTTACTTGTCTTTCCCTCCTAATTTTCTGCAATGTACATGCCTGTTTCTGTGTTAATAAAAACTTACTTTAAAAAAGTCTAACTCATCCTGTACAGATGGATTATTTTAATATATTTCACAAATTCTTTTCTTGGTAAGGATTTTATAATCTTTGGGATACTCCTTTGAATTGTATCTTTAGATTCTATATAAATCTTTTTTAAAATTTAATCTTTTATTGAAAATTTCAGACACATATTAAAATAGATAGAATAATATAATGAATTTCCATGTACTCATCATCCAGCTTCAGAAATGATCAATTATGCCCAGTTTATTTCATCTCTACCCACCATTCCTCTCCACCTATTACTTGGAAGCAAACCCACATGTCATATCTTTGCATCCATAAATAGTTCAATATTTATTTCTAAAAGATAAAAACATTAAAAAAATAATGGTATCACACCAAACAATAAGTAAATAAAATAACAATATTTCCTTAATATAAGAAAATATCTTGTTCACATTTCTTCAATAGTCTTATGTGATTTTGTCTAGTTATAGTGTTTGAATCAGAGTACAAATAAGTTCCCAACATTACAATGGTTAGGTGTCCATTAAGCTTTTTTTTTTAACATCTTTATTGGAGTATAATTGCTTTACAATGGTGTGTTAGTTTCTTATTAAGCTCTTTTAATCTATAGGTTTCTCCCTCCTCCCCCATCATTTATTTTCCCTTGCAATTTATTTATTGAAGAAACTAGACCCTTTATCTTTTGTAATTTCTCACATTCTGCATTTTTCTGCATGCCCTCTTAACATTTTAATGCCCAAGTCTGGAAACTGTTCTCTAGAATGCATCTGAGTAGGTTCCCATTTAAAGCTTATAAAATATACTTACGGAATGTGTTTGTAAAATCTGTAAGTTGGAAGAACTAATTTCCATCCTAAAGTCTTTTGAATTTAAGACTTTTATAGCCTTGATTATTTCAGTAAGAAGAAACCACTCTTGAACTAGGATTACATTGGGGGTAGATTTTAGTGATTCAGTTACACCGATTTTAGGTAGGATCTCATCAGATTTCGTTTTCACAGCTAAATGAAGAGTTTACGCTGAAAGTACATTCTGATATAATGGGGTTCTCTTGAAATATTATTTAATACTTGCGTAGAGCTTGGTTTATAAGATGTGCTCTTTATCTTGATACCTATGTACTCTTTTTTGTTTTGATTTGTTTTTAAAAATTTTTACTGCTAAGACTACTAAGGTTAAGATTTCCACTGCCTGCTTAACGATTTGTCTCTAATGATTGCAGGTCGAAGATGACAGTGATGCAGAGACCTATGGAGAAGAGAATGAAGAACAGGGAAACTATTCTAAAAGGAAAATAGTTTCTAACTGGGATCGATATCAAGATACTGAAAAAGAGGTCGATAATGAAAGTGGAGAATCACAGCGGGGGACAGATTTCAGTGTTCTCCTCAGCTCTGCAGGTATGAATTCCAGTTGCACGCGTACTGCTTAGTGCTATGAAAGTTGCATAGGCATCTGTGTTCCTTTTTAAATAGCATTTTAATAACTAGAAATTCATTGTTTGTTCTTTGGATTTTAAATTCAGGTAAAGGACAGTGTGTCTAATGGTTGGCAAGGAAAAAGTGACATTTCTTTCAGTGGAAATCTGGGTTTCCATGTACTGATGTAGAAAGACTTAAGTCCTGGTTGAAATGGATAAAAGGCTTTATAGGAATGAAAAATGCTAAACTATGCCCCTCTGAATTGGGTAGGCTGAGAAACAGAAGTGTTTTCTTTGATTTCAGAGGAATTAGTACTGAAGTTTATACAAAGCTTTACAAAGTTTCTAGCATATACGTTCTTTTTTCCTTTTACATATTAGTGGGTAGGCACATATTGGAGCCATATGTGTCTGAACACCGATACTTTTCTTTGTTGGTTTTGGACAGTCTTCTCTGTCAGCAAGGTGAGAAACTCATGCCTTCTTTGACCAGCTGTTTAAGATTGACTCTGTTGAGCAACGCACAGCAGTGTGAGGCCTGAGAGTAGTAACAGGAAATGGACCAGAGCTGGTTGTATAGAAGGCTATTCCCTACCAGTGTGTGGCATAAGAATTCAAAGGATAAATGGTGGATAGACTTTCGGTTTTCAGGAGTTACGGATGGGGAGTGGGTGGGAGGTGGATGTGCTTATAAAAGGGCAACACGAAGGATCATTGCGGTGCTGGTACCGATCAGTATCTTGATTGTGGTGGTGGACACACAAACTCTTATATACACACACATAAAAGTGAGTGCAAATAAAACAGGGGAAATCTAAATAAGATTGGTGGATTCTATCTATGTCAAATGTCATTTCCTGGTTGGGATATTATACTATAGTTGTGCAAAATGTTATCATTGGGGCCAACCGTGTAGGAGATCTTGCTGTATTATTTCTTATAACTATCTAAATTTACAATTACCTCAAAAAAGTTGCCAGGTTAAAAAAAATTTAAAGGATGAAGCTATGAGAAACAGAGAAATAAAGTGAAAGTAATATTTTCAGGTAGTTGGCTTTGAATTTCTTCTTCTCCCCGACTTTTATGTTGCTGTTGAGTTGTACCTATCTCTTTTCTCATCTGCCTGTATTTTTGAATGCCTGCACCAAACGAAGTATCATAAAGTGATGAATTGTCTTCCAAGTTACTAGAATAAACCCTTCGAGTAGGAAACGAAGAGGTAAGTGGAGACAGTTTTAGATTTGGGTAGGAGAGCAGATTCAGCCTGGGGTCATTATGTTTATGCCACGTAGCGTAACCCCCTTGTGTGGATGATGGCCTCCAACTCGTTGTTCAGGGACTGGTAGCTCATCTTTTTGTCACTCAGATGAGTGTTTCCCTCTTATTACCTGCATTTTGGCCAGTTATGGATTGATAAGCACTTTTATTCAAGATAGGAGAAGGATAAAATGTGGGCTGGTCAGTTTCAATTTTTATCAGCTGTTCCACTAAAAGATTTAGGGGGCAAATTGAAGTAGTGCATAAAATTAACATGTGGACTACCTACCAGTGGATTTAACTGAATCAATTGTGTAGTCAAGTTACTAGGACGGTATCTGGCAATAAAAGAGACTGCATAAATGTTTGAAAGCAATTCAGAATGCTAGTCTAATCCAACAGTTACGCACATTGGCTTATGATTTTGGTTATTTATTGTAGCGTTTTATTTATAACTTAAAGCCTGGCATGGTTTGGGTCTTATATGTATATTTTTCTTGTAGTCTGTCTTTGCTTACTGATTTCTTAAGCGGTTTGTTTATCGGTGATTAGTTTCTTGGGAGATGACAACTGTCACATCTTGATATGTGCTTACATTTCTTTCCCACTCTGCTGCTGACCTATCATTTTCTTTTCACTATAGCATAAGCCTGAGAAGAGCTGCCTTGCTTTCTTCCTCTATGGTGGGGTAGGCTATATTGGATTACTTTTGAGAAGTGGCGTTCATTCTGTGATCATAAAGTATTAAGAATGTCCTCTAGATAGGCTGACCATATTCCTTGGAATGATTGTGATTTTTTGTATACTGTCCTTATTTGTATAAATAAATATACAACCCAGAAAAAGTATCACTGACCATACTCCTTGGAATGATCCTGATTTTTTAGTATACTATCCTTGTTTGTATAAATAAATATACAACCCAGAAAAAACATCCTAGACGTGCACATCGTAAACTTCCCTAGATATTGCCAAAATGCTCTCCAAAGAGGAGATGAGGTGAACTTCCTAGTGTTCGCCGCCTTTGCCAATAAAGCACTGTTAGACTTTTAAAAAAAATTTTTATTGTGGCCAATTGATTGAGTGGTATCTAGTTGAGGTTCCTTCAATTATTGGAGCACCCACCATTTCCAGGTACCGTTTCAGAGGCTGAGCATACAGAAGTGAAACAGAACAGACACAAACACCTGCCTCGTGGAGTTGACATTCTAGAGGGTGGAGACACAGAATAAAGAAAAGGAAACTATGTAAGATGTCAAATGGATATAATTGCTTAGGGTAGAAATGAAGTGAGGAGGGGCCGTTACAGTTTTAGAAAGGTGGCCAGAGAAAGTCTTACCGATAAGATGACATTTGAATAAAAGACCTGAAGAAGGTGAGAGAGCAGGCATTGAGGATATCTGTGGGAATAGAGTTCCGGGCAGAGGCGGGAGCAAGTTCAAAGGCTTTGCGATAGGAGTAAAGGAAACAGCAGAGAGGCCAGCATGGCTGGAGCAAAGTGAGCAGGTAGGCGGTGAGGTCAGAGATGCGTCACATGGCCAGATCACCTGGAGGCTTGTAGACCATTATAAAGATGTTGGCTCTTACTCAGAGTGAAATGTGCAGCCACTGGCGGGTTTTGAAGAGAAGAGTGATATAGCTAACTCTTGTTTTAACGGGATCACTCTGGCTGCTAAGTCGGAATAACCTGAAGACTGGTGAGGGAGGGAGCAGGTAGACCAGTGAGGCTATTGAAATTCAGTTGTTCCTCGGTATTCATGGGGGTTTGGTTCCAGGACCCCCAGTGGATAACAACATCTGTGGATGCTTAAGTCCCTTACGTAAAATGGTGTAGTACAGCTAGTCCTCTGTTTCCGTGGGTTCTGGATCTGCAGATTTCTATCTGTGGTTGAATCCGCGGATGTGGAACCTGCAGATATGAAGGGCTGACTGCAATGCAGACAAGCACTGATGGTGGCTGGGGCTAGGGGTGGTAGCGGTGGAGGTGGTGAAACATGGTTGAGTTTCGGATCTATTTTGGAAGAACTGCAAATGGTAGGGTATAAGATCGGACTTGCAAATGTGGTGTATGAGATTAAAAGATGCACAAGGATGACGCCAAGATTGTGGCCTGCAGAGCTAGAAGAAGGGGTTTGACATTAAATGAGATGGATAAAACTATAGGAGGTGCTCAGTTTGCACGTGTTAAAATTGAGATGCCAGTTAGACACCTGTGTTAGTCAAAATCCTGTAGGAAATAGACAGTACAGTCAATATAATTATAAAGAAGTTTTAACGAAGGAATCATTTACAAAGTTACAGGTAGCATGTAGGGAAAGCACAAAGATAGTACAGCATTGGGAGGGCAGGTAAAGGCAGAGATGTTACCACCCCTGTTACTAGAACTCTGAAGGAGAGCTTCATGTGAGAAGTTTGCCTTGAGAGGATGAATCGCCTTTGGTCTAAAGATGTAGCCAGCAAAGGTGACTCTCCAGGGAGAGGGACAGGGGAAGAAGTGCTCTGGTCTTAGACTCCTTTTTTCCTCCATTCTCCTGCCAGGGCTCCCCATAAGCCTAACCTACTGGAAGTCAGAAGGCAAGGGAAGCCTGAAGCTGTGATCCATGTAGATCAACCTCCTAGGGCAGAACAGAGAGGGGACGGGTGGAGAGTGAATCTGGAGTGGTAACTGCAAGAGACCCAGCACAACATCCAACAGGAAATATTGGAAATATCGGAAATATCAAGCATGTTGTTGGATAAAGGTATCTGGGGTTCGGGACCCGGGTTTGGACAGGAGATATACATTTGGGTGATGCCAGATGGTGTTTAAAGTTATGAGAATGCATGAGATGACCAAGGGAGTTATTGACTAGAAAAGTACTGAGCCCTGGGTACCACAGTGTCTAGAGGTTAGGGAAATGAGAAAAGAACCAGCAAAGGAGAATGAAGAAGGAATGAAGGAGTGTTTCCAGGAAGAAAGAGGGATTTGTGTCAAACACAGCTGATGAGAGCCAAGAATTGACAGTTGAATTTAACAACAGAAGGTTACTGGTGATCTTAGCAACAGCAGTTTTGTTGGAGTGGTGGGATAAATTCTTTCTTGGATTCAAAAAGAATATGGAAGGAGAGACATTTGAGACAAAGTATAAACAACTATTAATATTGAGGAATTTTGTTTATAAAGGGAAGGAGAATAATGGGCTGGTGGAGGAAGTGTGTCAAAACATATTTTTTAAACATGGGAGAAGTAATTGCATGTTTATTTGTTGATAGAAAGATCCAGAAAAGAGGTCAAAAATAATGTGAGAAGAGGTGAGAATTACTGGATCTGTGTTCTTTGGTCCACATGAGGTGATGGAATCGTTTGTACAGATGGAGCAATTGCCCACTGCCAGGGGCTGGGGCAGTTTTTCAACTGTAATTGGAGGAAACCCAGAATATTTGGGCATAGGTATAGGTAGGTGGGTAGATGTGATGGGGGCTTGAGGAAGTTCTCTTCTGGTTGCTTCTGTTTTCTTAGTGAAATGAGAAAGCTGTCAGAGTCAGGGAGGAGGTGCTGGAAATGTGAGGAGAGAGTAGAAGATAAATAGTTATCTATAGAAAACAAACTCATGGTTGCCAAAGGGGAAGGGAGGGGGATAAATTAGGAGTATGGGATTAACAAGTACAAACTACTATACATAAGATAGATAAGCAACAAGGATTTACTGTATAGCACAGGGAACTAGATTCTGTATCTTATAATAACCTATAATGAAAAATAGTCTGAAAAAATATATAACTGAATCCCTTTGCATACCTGAAACTAACATAATATTGTAAATCAACTACATTTCAATAATAAAAAAATACTAAAAAAGAAAGAAACAGCTGTCTAGATAGTGGGAAATTGACTGAAATAGGAAAATGTGGTTTGGTTGCTGGGTGCTAATGGACGCCCACAGGAGGTTGATGGTCATGAATTTAAGGTGAGAAAAGGCATGTTTTTCCCCCATTCACATTCTGCTGTATGGGTGCAGGTATGGAGGGATGGAGAGTAGGATTTAATCATGATTATATTGTTGTTCAGCCAAGCAAATGCAATGAAGTGAGAAACAGAAAAGGGGTGATTAGAATGATTGCCATTGCATTCAGGCTGGGTAAAGAGAGACGTGCAGGCATGAGAGAGGTGAGGGGCAGAGGAAAGATAGTGGGATCAGTGGACTGTAGATTTCTCTGTGCAGAAGGATTGTTGACCTCCTTGAAGGGGTATGAGTCGGAAAGGGGGGAAGTGGTGGCCATAGAGTGGAGCATTTCAAGTTTGGGTTTAGTGGGGCAGAGGTTGTAAATGATGATAATGATATACTCTAGTATAAAAGCGTGAGTGAGTGGCTCTGAGCTGGCGTGGAGGGCTGGGTTGCTGCATTTCCTTGGCTAACTGTTGAGGCTGAGCATCTTTTTTTGCTGTGCTAGCTTGCTTCTATGAACTGCCTGCACACATTCTTTGACCATTTGGCTTGTTTGTTTCTTATTGACATATATTTTTAATATATTCTTGACATATTTTTAATATATTCTTGATACTTATCTTTTGATGTTTATTTTCACAGATATCTTCTATTATGGGATTTTCTCTTACTTTTGTAATGGTATCTTTTGGTGCATGGTTTTATGTTTTAATGTAATTGAATTTATCAACTTTCTGTCTTACAGTATGTGTTGTTTTGTGCCTTGTTTGGGAAGTCCATCTTTCCCTCAAGATCACAAAGATGTTCTCTGGAATTTTCTCTTAAAAATTCAAGTTTTGCTTTGTTTTCTGAAGCATGTTAAATTTTATCAGTTGCTACATTCTTTCACAAACTTTAAAAAAAAACCTTATTGAGGTATTATTGACATATAAAAAGCTGTTCATATTTAACATATACAACTTGATGAGTTTGGGGATTAAGTTTGTACCTGTGAAATAGTCGCGGCCATAGAATGTCCATCAGCCCCCCAAATTTCCTCCCATCTGCTTTATCTTATTATTAGTTTTGGTGGTAAGAACACTTAAGATCTACCCTCTTAGCAAATTTTAGGTATACAATACAGTCTTGTTAGCTACAGGTACTCTGCTGTGTAGTAGATCTCTACCGCTTACCTATCTTGTATAACTGAAACTTTTACGACCATTTTTAGATTAGTTGATTTTCAGTTTGGCTTTATGGAAAGTCACAGGCCTCTAAGTAGAACAGATCTGGATTTGAATCCTATTCTATCATGTTTCTGTCTAATCTTAGGCAATGCTATTTCTCTCAGTAGGAAGTGCAGGAATAGTAGGAAGTAACAGTGTTTGATTTGATGATGTCAGCATCTTATCCCAAATTTACCACTGATTTTAGTTCTGCTTGATGTGTAACCAAGGTGCCTAGATTTAGTATTTATCTGAAATTTTTTGTTGATAGAAGCTTAGTTAACTGTGTTCAGTAAAATAAAGTCCAATTTCTTTTTTTCCTTGAATGTTAGACATAATAGCACTGGTTGCCAACAGAATTTATATATCTTTGTTTTCCTGAGAAATTAAAAGTTATCCTTGGGTATGATATAACTGACTTATTGATTCTATTTCTTGAATAATCAGTGGTGGTGGTCTGAGTTACTAAACATTTAAAAGTTGGTGGCCTTAAGTTAAGTGATAAAACAGTCTTTTCCCCTTTCCAGCGCTTTGTTCCCTATAGTTATTAATCTGCTTTTCTCCCCCATCTCGGTGTCTGCCACGTGTCATGAAGAATCACCATTGCCATCGCAGTGTGTCATCCAGGCTTGGTTTCTCAGTCTATGCTTTGGACTGTTCTTTAGACATTATTTCCTATTCCAGAATTAGCTGTGCTTTGCATACACCTCTGGTCCAGTTCTCAACTGCCATTTTGAAGGCAGACCTTTTGCTAAGAATATACCTAGCTTAATGGGGTGTTCTTCTCCTAGTAGGATTTCCATTACAGTTGTGAATTTTTGTAGACCATGAATGAATTCAGAGAGTGAATTTCTATTTTGTACACGGTTGGTGTATATGTACGTTGGTATATTAACTTTGGAAAGCAGTTTGTCATTTTCCAGTAAAGTTGACACTCCAGTACTTCCAACCTTGGGAGATACTCTAGAGAAATCCTAGCACGTGTGTATCAGGAGACATGTGCATGAATGTGCATAGCTGTATTGTTCAGAAGAGTCACAAATGGAAGCAACTCAAATGCCCATTAACAGTGGGATGAGTACATAAATATTGTAAGTGGATGAATCTCTGAAACCTTATGTGAATACCTCCAAAATACCTCAGTATGATTCTATTCATAGAAAGTTCAAACACAACAAAAAGTAAACTGTGTTATTTAGGGATGCATGTTTAAATGGTAAAATGAAAATCAAGGACATGATTATTACAAAAATCAGGGCTGCAGTCACCTCCAGTGGAGAGATGAGGGGAAATGATTGGGGAGGGCGCATAGTAGGTGTGCGTTGGGGGTGGTAGGGAGGCTTCTGTGGCATCGGCGGTATTCTGTTTCTTGATCTGGATAATGGTTCCTTGTGTTTGTTTAATAATTCTTTAAGTTGTCTATATCTATTGCCTATTCTTTATGTATCTCTCTATACAAGGGGAAAAAAAAGTGTAAAAGTGGACTTCTCATGGTAGAATTTGTTACTACCATAGACCATGGGAAACATTTTGGGAGAAGCAGCCCTTTTCAGCACCTTCAACCTGTGTCTTCAACATGCAGGTGCTTTCTGCTTTGTTTGAGTTTCTGGCCAGGGGCAGTGGCATCTCATTTTTATAAATGGAGGATATGGGAAGGGTACTAGTTTGCTTGAAGTCCTTTTTCTGGTAGGATTGGGAGTCTTCAGACATCTGTTTAGTACTCTTTCTGGAAGCCTTCAGCTTATAGCTAATCATGCCTTCAGCTTTTCTTTTTGAACAGTATTCTTACAGTTCTAGGTTATGTTTCCAAACCTTTGAAAATGGTACCGTACTCTCACATTCAGGCATAAAAACTTCGATCTTTAAGCATTTTTTCTGCCTCCTACGTTTTTTTCAAATGGTGAGTTACTGAAACCATGCCATATGCTTTCTTTTCTTCTTTCAGATGTCACAGCTAACCAGAGTTAGACAAATGTTTCCAGTGTGAGCAGGATGCACTGGGGCAACGTTGAAGATAAACATGAGGCAAACAGTCTTTTACGTGCAAGTCTATAAGCTGTTTATTTTAAGTGGAACAAATAAAAATGATTAGACTACAGTTTGGTCAGCATAGTTTTCTAGGCATATTTTCATTTAAAGCTGTTACAGGAAAAGCCCATCTATCCTATAGATGGGATGCTAACTGATTCGTGAATCATCGAATAAAGCCAATTAGACCTTCCAAAAAAAGCTACTATATATCTTCCTCAGTGTAATTTTATGAAAAGTTGATTTTGGGGGGAGATTTTCATTCTAATATTAGATTTTCTTGCCTCTGCATCCTTTTGCCAGCAATTAGACTGAAAGGGAAAAGAAGGCTGTCACTCTAGCAGCCTATATTTTTTCATTAAACTTTGAACCTTTTTTCCCATGAAGCAGCGGGACAGTTGAGTTGTATTTGCCCTCCTTGATTCAGTTCTTTTGTTTTTTTCTTTTTATTTGATATGTATTTTATTAGTTTTTGCTAATATATTCTTATATTACAAAGGCAATTTAGTGGAAAAACATTCCCTTTGATATTGGAATCATTTGAAATAACACAAGCAGAACTATCCATTAAAAAAATCTTTATTTGAACAACAACAACAAAAAGACAGGTTAAAGCACACACACAGGTTAAAGCACACACACACACACACACACACACACAAACAAATCTTTCCTTTCTTACAGCTGGACATTGAAGTGGGTCTAATTTGATTTTCTTTTTTTCAAACCTCCAAAGATAGAAGCAGCTGAATACCTAGAAATTTGTTTGCTACCCTACTGGTCTCCTGCACCATTGTGTTTTCTACTGTTTTGATGAAGACTCTTTGGCTACTTTTACTCGTCCATCTGCTTCATGTTTATCATCACTGTCAATTTTCATTTTCTTGCTCTGAAACTGTAGTTTTCCTTAAACAGACCCAGCCTAGGCAGCTTTAATTCCTTCTCCTTTTCCTTAAATCTGTGACCTTTTGATTTCCATTTGTTGAGGGATTCTGGTTGATCCACCACGATTTTTTTCAGGGCTGTGTTTTATCTCTCCTGGTACTCCCCACCTCTCTTCTTTGTTCTCTAATTGGAGGTTACCATTATTGGCTTCTTCGGCTATATCTAGTGCTGCTTTAGCTTTCTCATGAAATAGAATTATTTCTCTCTTTTGCACCTTTGATGAAATCTATCCACTTTATTTCCCCACAATTTGAGGAAAGGAAGTGTAGATCTTCTCTACAGGTCGGATCATCTAAGTCATCCAAAAAACTCAGCAAAAACCTAATCTTTTCTTCTAGAGATTTCATTTCAGCATTTATAGCACTGCTGTTTTTCTTCTTGTTTAGCTCTCAGTTTAGCTTATACTTTATTTTGCCTTCTCTCTCTCTCTCTTTTATTTTTTTGCAAATTAATCTTTCTCGAAAAGTATTAGAGAGTCTGTCTTTATGCTTTTGGTCAGGGGTCTCTGTTTCTCATTTGAATATTTTGTGCTTGACCTTTATCTTCTAATCTTTCTTTTGTCACCAAGGGTTGTACCAGTTGAGAAGCCTTTTACATAAATGGATCTGTTTTTACATCATTTTTTATGGTCATCAGTCATCAGACATTTTATACTCATCAGAGAGAGTTTTGCATGGAGAGCTTCTGATTTTCGCTTTATCTTTATTTATTTTCATGGGTTTTGACTTTGATTTTCTTACTACTTCTATTAAAGTCTGAGGGATTTTAACCTGTTGAATTATATTATCTCCAGAGGTACCCAGCTTTCATCCAGTTTGATCTGTTCCCTAAAAAATTTGTCTTATGGCAAATTATAGTCAAATAACACTTGGTTCGATGACTGATTTGGGTCCCAGAGCAGCCATTTTTTCACCACCACCATTTTTGGCTGTTGTTGCCATCTTCCTGAGCCCAGTCCTTCAGAGCTGAGCCGCAGTGACTGAAATGTCTCAAGTTCATTTTATGAACTGAATGTTTATTTAGACTATTAGATAATTTAGATTATTCTTACTAGAACTTTTCCTGAGAGAACATTATTGAATCTTTTTGGATTTGACTTGTATTCCAGATACTGTTCTGGTTGATAAATGTCTAACTGGCTACATCATCAAATCTGCATGTTACATTCTAACAGCATCTAGCATATTCCTCTCAACTCTGCTGTCTACCCTCTCAGTCTCTTTATTCATGTGGACTCATACTTCGCTTTAAAAAATTACCCTCATTTAAAAGAGGGTTTTGGGAAGCAGAGCAAATAAATGCTCATGATCAATGTCATATTTAAGTGGAAGTTGATAAGTTCTCTTTACTTGCTCTAGAAAGAGACAATAAAAGAGTTATTTTGGTAAAGCCTTTAATGAAGGTCAGGGTAGAACCTCTTCTAATATGAATAGCATGGAACATGAATTTAAAGGCTATGAAAAGGGCAGACATAACCATAGGATTGTGATAACAAAGTCGTCTATTTCAGTAAGTGTACCCAAAGTGTTGTATGTGTGTTTTGGTTGTAGAATGGAAGGTGCATTGGATTGATGGATGTCAGCTGAACTGTCTTGGTTCTGGTTGTCACTAACTACGTGCCCTTGAGGGAGTAAAACTCTCGGAACTTCCTTTTTTATTTTTTTAAACTGTAAAAAATAATACCTGCCTTGCTTTAATACAGGATGGTTGTAGGGATCATGTAGAACTATTAAATAAACTATAAAGTGCTGTAAAAAGTTAATTATTTTATAGGCAAAGACAAGCAAACTGTTGGGGTAGATACACAGTGTAAGTGTGACAATTGAGAAAATCTAGTGGTATTTAAAATTATGCCATTAACATGGGGCCATCATTAAAGTAACAGCATAATACTGACATATATAATTAGAATATAAAACACCATGACCATTAACTCGTTTTCTCTTATGGGATTTGTTGACCTCTTTCAATCTCTACAACTACAGAGGTGACACAGGGAACTTGAAAGATGATTAAAAATGGGAAAAATTGGATCTGTGATGAAATGTTTATGATGCTAAGGAAAAGAAGTCTGAGAAGTGATTTAATAATTATGTCATATGTGTTCCAGGCCCTAAAGACAATGGAAAAAACCAAATGGGCTCAAGTAAAATGCAAGGGAAATAGATTAGATATTCATGTACATTTTGTACATGAGATGTTAACTGGGCATCTAAGGGAGAGTTGGGGAATCATCCTAATTGGAAATCTTTCAGAATAGATATGGTCTCATTTGACTGGAATGGATCCAACAATTGTCCTTCCTGTGGCACAGGGACAGGCAAGGTGATTTATCAAGGAATTTAATTTTATTATTTATTTGTTTGGCTGTGCCTCTCGGCTTGCAGGATCTCAGTTCCCCTACCAGGGGTTGAACCGGGCCACGGCAGTGAAAGCGCCGAATCCTAACCATTAGGCCACAAGGGAACTTCCAGGGAACTTTTTTTAAAATCCTATAATTCTGTTCTCCTGGCTTCTTTAAATTTTGCAATGATTCTATAGCATTTTACTCAAGTGCATTAAGTTAACACTTCCAGTGTTCTCAGAAGGGTTAGGCTTAAAATAAATAAGTAAAGGGTGTGTGTGTAAATGGATCCCTGTGGCCATTAGTGACCCTGTGACAGCAAATGACCTTAAGCTAACAAGCTGATGGCAATAAGTACTGCCATTTCCTGAATACCTACCAGGTGCAGGATGTAGGCTTTTTTCTATATCATTGATTCGGAACGGTAACTACAGGGTAGATTTCATTATCTCTACATGTGTTGAAATTAAGCCTTAAAAACAATGTTAAATAATATATGCAACATTCACACGTCTAATATGCAGCAGAATAAGGATTCAAACTTAAGTATGCCTGGCTTCAGAGTTGGTATCTTTCCCATTTGACACTATCCATTAAAGTCTACATGTACAACATTATCTAAGATACACATTCTCTTGTATGTCTGTCTCTGCAAAAGGAAGCTTTATTGTTGACACTGGGTCTGCATCTTGGGAGAGGGTTTGTGATTGGTTAAGAAGCTGCCATGGGGCTGGAGGCAGAAGTCCAGAGGCCAGGGAGCTTGCAGCAAGGCCTTAGAAGGTGCCGCCCCTGGAGGCTTCTAGCCATGCTTACGGCTGAGCGGTTTCAAAGAGGCCTCACCCAGCCCTGCCTCAGGCTGGCCCGAGGAGGTTGCTCAGGTGGTTGTCCTTCTTGATGAATTTCACCTCGTTGTCCAGGAAGTGTTTCTCCAGGAAGTCAAAGAGATGGGAGTCTCTGTGGGCAGAACCCAGGGCATGCAGCTTCAGCAGGACCCGGTTCAGGGTTTCCTCTAGGGCCAGGGCCCCTTCCTTGCCACCCAGACTGTGACCTCACTCATCCTGAGGCCGCTTCTTCATGTCCTGGACGAGGACTCAGCTGCAGCCCTGCTTCTGGATCTTCTAGAGATGTTTGGTGCCCTTGCATTTTTCCGGCAGCTCATCGCCAGCGACACTTTTGCAGCTGGAATGGAAGCCCAGAGAGAGGGAGGTATAGGAAGCCCACAGATGCAGGTTGATCAGGTGGGTGATAGCAGCTTTGACCTTGGTGGAAAAATTCTGCTGGATCTGGGAGCTCATGGTTGATTGGCAACAAGGAGCTAAGCACAAAATCTGGGTTAACTGTCGTGGGAAGCAAAAGATGGCAAGATGTCCTGGAGGCTGCAGCTGGAGAGGGGGTTTGAGGGGTGATCAAGAGGCTGGAGTAAGGGGGCAAATCTTGGGTCTGTTCCACCTAACACTGCTGAGGCAAGAGACAGGTCCGAGGACTGCCTGGTGCTGTTGATTCTTTTGGTTAAAAAAAAAAGCCAATATCAAATGAATTTGATGGAAAAAAACTCAAATATATATTTTCCATCTGAAAGGTGACATTAACTCAAAAGATTAAAACCCATACAGGATACTGCGTTGTATATTCTTAGTGTACTGTCATACTTGAAGGGAGTGGAAGGAATACCTTCGCATGATTTGTTATGTGAATACTACATCTGTCTCAGCATTTTCAATTAACCTAAGAATGGAACTGATGCTAATGAAATATCGATATATACTGCTTAATTTAGTGACGGAGTGTGGTGTACATTCCCCACATAGCTTTTCATAATCTGTGGTGGGAATTCCTCTTGGCAATTAAATCTGTATCTTACGTGTTTCACTGGCACTTGTGGAAGGGACTTAATAGTCACGTGGTCATTATCTATTATCCCTTAAATATTGCATCCTGTGTATTGTACATAGAGGGAGATGTTTCATTGTTGATGACACTGCTAGTCTCTTAAAATCATGAAGTTTGAGAAAGTTTGTTTTCTTCATCTATTCATCTGTCATTTACTAACTAAGTAGATAATTTATGTGGTTTTAATATTTACCTTGAGAATTCTGTGACAGTAGAGTTTTCTGCCTTGTTTTTATAGAGTTTAGTCTTTATGAAATTTTATAGTGAAATTTGAGGTTATCATTAATAACTTTGGATAACCAAAATTAGTAGAATTCTCAGTTTGTTGTCATGAATTTCTACCTCCATGGTGGGAATGCAGCGGGAATCACATCTGTCAGAGAGACAATCAGGCACCCGGGCTTTCTGGCATCTCCTGTTTAGAAAATTATAGAAACTTTCAGTTTTAGAGATAGAAGAATCCTTGGAGGTAATTTTTTCATTATCTTTTATTTCCTTTCTTGAGTTTCTATTTTTGAACATTTTCTAGAAATTAAGAGAATGAAGCTTAAGGAGATTAAGTGACTGTGTCCATGGTCTTGATATTGAGCAGCTGTCTTTGGCTTCAAACTCAGGATTTCTAACTTGTAGTCATTCATTTAGCAAACACTTAACAAGTGTCTGCACTGTGTCCCATGTCATGCCAGGTGTTAAGGGTACAGAAATGCCTAAAACATTCCCTGTGATTGAGATTATTGTTGGACCCTCCTACACTGTTGGTGGGAATGTAAATTGATACAGCCACTATGGAGAACAGTATGAAGGTTCCTCAAAAAACTAAAAATAGAACTACCATATGATCCAGCAATCCCACTCCTGGGCATATACTGGGAGAAAACCATAATTCAAAAAGACACATGCACCCCAGTGTTCATTGTAGCACTATTTACAATAGCCAGAACATGGAAGCAACCTAAATGTCCATCAGCAGAGGAATGGATAAAGAAGATGTGGTACATATATGCAGTGGAATATTACTCAGCCATAAAAAGGAACGAAATAGTGCCATTTGCAGAAATGTGGGTAGACCTAGAGACTTTCATACAGAGTGAAGTAAGTCAGATAGAGAAAAACAAATATTGGATAATATCGCTTATATGTGGAATCTAGAAAAATGGTACAGGTGAACTTATTTGCAAAGCAGAAACAGACACAGATGTAGAGAACAAACTTATGGACACCAAGGGGGGAAGGTGGGTGGCATGAATTGGGAGATTGGGATTGACATATATACACTACTATGTATAAAATAGACAACTAATGAGAACCGACTGTATAGCACAGGGAACTCTACTCAGTGCTCTGTGGTGACCTAAAGGGGAAGGAAATCTAAAAAAGAGGGGATATATGTATATGTATAACTGATTCACTTTGCTGTACATCAGAAACTAACACAACATGGTAAAGCAACTATATTCCAATAAAACTTAATTAAAAAAAAAAAAGATGATTGTTGGGAGAGGCAACAGGGGTCCTGAGCATTCCTGCATGTTCCTGTTGGACAAGCCAAGAATGTGGGACCCTGACCGCTCTCTCTACCTGAGGCAACAAGCAACCGTGAGGGATGAGGTAACATCTCCCCCAGGCAAAGGTCAGGCTTGCTTCCACTTACTGTAAGAGCAGTGAGTCTCCTAAGCTTAGTGTTCCTTTCCTGTAACATGACCGGTAGCATGTAGAGGATTCCATGATGGGCTCTTTGAATTACTGCTCTGAGGCAGAGGGGGCGTGAGAAACCAATGCAAACGAACATGAAGCTTTGGCCTTGAGTAATCATGTCCTTGGTCTCTGATCCAGGAGTCTCATGTCTTCTGCCAGCATCCATGGAACAGTAATAGGCTAACTTATTATCTTACAAATAGGATAAAATCTGAGACCCTGAATAGTACTTGGCAAGTATCAATTGTGGGAAAATACAGGTGAGAAAACCAACAATTACAGTTCAGTGTGGGCAGCACAGAGCTGTGGAACAACCAAAGAAGGACACCCAGTTCATCTTGGGAAGGTCAGGGAGGCTTTTCTGAGTGCATTGCTCTTGACCTGATCATACTGGATTGTGTGTCTATTGAGGGTAGATCTTTTTATCCTCAGTATTTGGCACGGTACACAGCACATGGTTCATGACTATAAGCTTGCTGAATGGATGAATAAACTGTTATTTGTAGCTGCTGGTTGTGATTTACTGCATCAGTGGTTCATATATTTGCTACTACGGTTTGTCTCCTTTTTAAGAACTATAGTCCTGGGAAGATAGTCTTCAATGAAAAGCAACTCACTTTGACGCCTAGCATAAATCTGTTCCAACAAGTGAGGAAGGTGGTCAAGTTGCAGGATATCTTGCATGTGGATTCATTTAATACTAAGTAATATTAAGGCCCAATTATTTGTTTTTTGACTTTTTAATTTTCTAATACTACTTAGATTTTTCAGAAGAGTTGCAACAATAGTTCCCTTATACCCTTCACCTAGCTTCCCCTAATGTTAAGTAACGTCTTAAATAAACATGGTACCTTTATCAAAACTAAGAGATTAATGTTGGTATACTACAGACTTTATTTGAATTTCCCCGTTTTCTCCCCACTGATGTGCTTTCTTTGTTCTAACTCAGGATACCACATTGCATTTATTTATCTCCTTAGTCTCCTCTAATTTGTGACAGTTTTTCAGTCTTTTCTGGACACTTTTGAAGAATAGTGGTTAGGTATTTCATAGGATCCCTCAGTTTGGGTTTTTCTGATATTTTCTGGTGATTGGACTGAGGTTATGGAGTTTTTTGGGGGGAATACCACAGAAATGGCGTGCCTTTCTTGTTGGCACACATGCTATCAATGTGACATTACTGATTGTGTTGACTCTGATCCCTTGATGAAGATGGTATCTGTCAGTTTTCTCCACGGTCAAGTTACTTCCTACTCTCTGTTCACTAAGTCCTCCTCACACTCAAGCGGATGGGAATTAAGCTTCACCTACGCAGGGGAGGAGCGTCAAGGAATTGGTGGGCATATGTTAAAATAGTGACAGTAAATAATAACTATCTTGGGGGAAATATTTTTAGGTTATGCAAATATCCTGTTTCTCCTTAAAGGCTCAGGGGAACCAGTTCTCTCAGAATGAGGCCAAGAGTTGCCTGGGACAAAGCATTTATATTAATTGAATGGGGTGAATGAGGGTACATTTGTTAAACAAGGTAAAACATCAATCATTGATTTTAATTTCTTCATTAATCAGTTACAAAGTGCTTATTTATCTCTGAGGATGTGTTGGTTACCAATTAAGAAGGTACGTATGTATGTGTGTATATATATGTATGTGTATGTATGTGTGTATGTATATGTACTTATGCATGAGTGTATATGCGTGTTTGTGTGTGTGTGTGTGTATATATATATGAATAGCTTCATTCCAAATGACTTGTATACATGTCTAAAGTCCATTGATCAGAAAAACTTCATTTAAAGAATAGATATATATGTATAACTGAATCACTGCTGTACACCTGAAACTAACACAACATTGTAAATCAACTACATGTCAATTAAAAAAGAAACTTTGTTTAATGTTGTGCTTCTTGTGCAAGAGACTGTCTTGATGTCCCATGCAATCAGGAGGTGCAGTCTTCCAAAAGTTACTCTAGCAGTTGATAGATGAGAGGGAGGCATGCTTCAGTGAGCCAGCAGTCATCCCAGCACATACCACCTATGTGGCTGATCTTCCATGGAAGTTGGGGTAATTCTAGGGTAGCCTTTGTTGCCCCGGGTGCTGTCCAAACAGGGGCTGGTCCAGAGAGAGAATCTGTTTAATGTGTCTTTAGATTGATAAGGGGAAAAACATCCTGACCTTTTGACGTATGACATAACCATTTATCCTTACTGCTATTCTCAGCAGCCCCATAATCTGAATGTATTCTTGCTTAGATATTTGAGTTGAGTAAGAGAAAATCTGCAATAGTATTTGGTACAGTGCTACAGTGCTAGATATGGGTAAGGACTTACCGCATTTAAAAAAAATTTGTAAGATCTTAAAAAAATATGATCACCATTTGGCAGTGATCAAATCAAATTGAATTTGACCATTGGACTGAAATTTGGTCTCTTAACCATATGTTACTGCTTTGCTCCAGAACAGATTTTAGTGATGAGCTATTGCCAGGAATACGTTCATTTCTTTTTTCTTTCTTTCTTTTTTTTTTTTGCAAAGCACAGCATTTCTAATTCTTGGTGTCATCAGAGTAGGGTTTAGATGAGAGGAGGGGGTATTCTTGCAGGAATTTGCAATGGAGAAGGCAACATTGTTGTGATATGTTTTGGGGCCATTTCATATTAATTTAGGTTAATAACAATATCTGCCTTAATTTGGGGTGGAGGGGATAGATGAGGTGTAGACATAAACAAATTCAAATTTCAAACAAAACGTGTTAAAATAGTTCTTATTTGTAGAGCACTTGGCCAGGTAGTTGGTACTTTATGTACAACATTCTATTTAACTTCAAGATAACCCTGCAAGGTCGATATTGGACCGTTTTACAAATGAGGCAAATTAAGCTCAAGGAAGTTAGATAATTTGCCTAATGTCACATCACTAGTACATGGTGAAACTGCAGTGTAATTTTCTATCAGCCTGATTCCAAAACCCATCACTATTCTTTACTGAACTCTTACCTTCTGACTATGCATGCAGTTGGCTGTGTGGCAGTAGTCCCTTTTGGTATATTGTATAGAAAATGAGTCATTTCATGGTCTGGGAATAGTTATGTCCCACCCCCTCCCCCCCTTGTAGTAAAAACAAACAAAACTTTTAGCTACTTTAAAAAAGTTATCTTTGTTGTCTAGTTTGTTGCCTTTTGATCTGCTCATGAGAATGGAAACATTACTCATCACCTGCTACTTGTTTCATTTATACTGAAAAGTATGGAAACATAGGGATTTACTTCAACTATCTGACTTATTATGACAGAGGTTCTCGGGAGCTCTAACACGGAAATGAATTTTTCTTGACTGCTGTTAATTAGCAACTCGAGCAAGAGGATAATTGTGTGTTAACCTATTTATGCAGTGTATGTGTAAATGAAATTCATCTGCTTCATATTAGGAAAATTGACAAGGCATCACTATTGTTAATATTTTTCACATTACCCTCTTGGATTTTTAATTTGGATGTCTTCTTATAATTTTGAGAGAAAATCCAAAGGGATTGTTGCCAGGGCTTAGAGGAGTCTTGGAAAAAGTTGATTGTAATATTTACACATAAACTCACGGTAACCTCAGTAGGCCGTTGAGCATTTTTACAACTTGATGATCCCCATTTTAAAGTGAGAGAGTCCTTATTTGCAAAGCGTTTCTGAATCCCAGGTTAGTCTTTTTTGAATTCTGATTGGAGGCTGTCGTGATGTCATTTTTAGGGTAGGCTGGAGTTACCTATATGAGAACTGTATCATTTCCCTTATATTTATTTATTTATTTGGCTGCGTTGGGTCTTCGTTGCGGCGTGCGGGCTCTTCATTGTGGCGCACAGGCTTCTCTCTAGTTGGGGCGCGCGGGCTCAGTAGTTGCGGCATGTGGGCTTAGTAGTTGTGGTGTGCAGGCTCTAGAGCATGTGGGCTCAGTAGTTGCAGCGCATGGGCTTAGTTGCCCTGCAGCATGTGGGATCTTAGTTCCCCAACCAAGGATCGAGCCCGCATCCCCTGTATTGGAAGCGCAGTGTCTTCACTGCCAGGGAAGTCCCTAAATGCCTCTTTAAATGCTCCAGAAGGAGTATACTTTAAAAGCCTCAGGGATCTTAACCACTGGACCACCAGGGAAGTCCCTCCCTTATATTTTGAAGTCAGAATGGTATTGCACATTAGTAGTTTTCATTACTGTTCTTGATGCTTTAATTTGCTTATGGTGTAAATGGAATTTGGGAACAGCTAAGAGACTTGCCTATACCTCTGTTCAGAGTGGGAAGTAATTTTGGGCTCTGTGTATAGCTAATGATAAATGGGCCAAGTTGTGGGACCAGTTTTATCATTAGACCTCTGCCCCTTTTTTTTTCTCTGTGGTGTTCCCTTTTCTTTCCCATTTAGGTACTTGACCACCTATTGTAATGCTCAAGGCTTTTAGGTACTCATTTATGCTTTGCCTGCTCTCAGGGTACCTCTCCTAGGAAGCCCATTTGTGTATGTTTGATATTCATACGTCGTGCTCCTATCATATATGACCATCAGGCCACAGTTGGAGAAATCAGAGGGAGTGTTGCTTGAGGGGCAGTCCATTGGAGTGTTCATGTGAGGGACTATACCAGGACACCCTTATATAAGTAAAGCAACAGGTAGCGTGAAATCATTTTAGAGCAGGCTGCTGGGTGAGGTCTTGTCAAGTTAAGACATTCCCGGTACACTGGTACTTAAAAGGTAAGCTGCTAACAAAAAGATATTATTAAATCTGGTCTGTGTAGGAGTGTGCATGTGTCAGCTATACAGTATAATTCCTAAAGAAGAATTTGCTGTTCCTGATGTAACTTTACAACAATGTGTCTTCAGCTCTGCGTGTTTGATTTTCTTGTGCCTCATCTCTACTGTGCCCGGTTGCTATGAGCCGTACCTAGTTTACTGTGGGATCATTAAAAAAAAAACAGTACTTATTCAACCAGAATATCTTAAGTCTTTGCCCCTGTTATTCTTATGCTCTTTTTTTTTTCCTTTAACACTCAAAATCATAGTGAAAAAGTGAGTTGTTTCTTTTTTTGAAACCAGGAGAATAGAGAATTAAGAACTATCATTACATAATGAATTCATAGCTAAAAACAAGTAAGGACTCACCTGAATGGTTTCTTCTAATAACCGGTCTTAAATCTCTTGGGTTGCTCCTACTATTCCAGTAATCAGCAGCTGACATAAACATATACAGCCACGCATAAGTCGCTTTTTTCCTGACCACTTCAAGTCCCTATTGCTTTTTTACATGTACCCTTTAAGATCCCCAAGGGCGACAAACTAACAACTCTTTTTTAAAATGAATTTTTATTTTTTAAATTTATTTTAAGTTTTTATTAAAATTTTTTTTTTTGGCCATGCTGCATGGCTTGCAGGATCTTAGTTCCCTGACCAGGGATTGAACCCAGGCCCCAGCAGTGAAAGCACTGAGTCCTAACCACTGGACTGCCAGGGAATTCCCCAAACTAACTACTCTTAGTTGAGTGAAGTTAGTTTGTTTTGAACTTTTGATGTCTTTTTCCTCATTCTTCAAGGGGCATCATAGAATGTACACCCTGAAACAGTCTTAGATATCGTTTGGTCCAAATCTTTCACTTTTCAAATTGGGAAACTGAGACCCATATAAGTTGGGGTTTAACCTAAGGTCATATAGGTATTTGTTGGAGATGAATTGCTCAGATAAGTATCTTTTCTGAAGGCTCATAAGATAGAGTGGTTTCCAAATCATAGCAGTAGACATCCCATTGAATTCCAGTTTTTATTTGGAAAGGAATTTGAGTTGATTCCTTGGGGGTCGTGTCCTTGGGGTAAACAATAATCAGACTGGTATGTAGAGAGAAAATAGAGATCATTTTTTTCAGAGTTAAAAATTGTGAATATTCTCAAGTATATAAACTTTCCCAAACATATTCATATAGAATGAAGAAGAAACCTGGAGTACCATGCAAGCCAAAAGTTCCATCTATTGCCTGATTTTTGGCTGTCTCGTTTTGCTACCCCTACTGTCTACTCTTGCCTGACACGGATATATATCTTTTTCCTCTGTCCATTTTCCACGTTTGCTTTCGTTAGACCTGGGACTTCAGTATAGAAGTGAATATTACTGATTAGTTTCCATGTTTGTGATTTATATCCTTCTAATGTTTCTTGGGTGTAGGAACCATGGGAAAGGAAAAAACAGGCTGATTTCTGTTTTTCTCAGACCCTTTAAGGACCAATTTGTACAACTTACTTTTCATTTGGTACTTTTCCCAGTTTTTAAAATGTACTTCTTTTCCTTTGTTTTTTTTTTTTTTTTTTTTTTTAAATCTCGTAGAGACTTCTGTCTGCAATGGATTTACCACAGTCTAGTTCCCCAACATGTTCAGAGGCTGTTTGGGAAATACTAATAATACATAAGTGCCACTTTGATCAGAATGGCCAGTCTATATTGGATCTCTGCCTACAGAGAGATTTTCTTCTCTCATTATCTACTCTGATCCCCCAGTCTTTCTGGACCAGTTCATTTGTAGTTTTAAATAGAAGCAGTGAATTTTGAACCAGTCTTTCTGATTGAAGCCTGGCAGCTTTAACAGATAGGACTCACTTACCTGAAGATCTTATTATTGGAAACATAGAGTAATAGAGCACCTGTGATTCTCCATTCGTAGAAATAGTGTTTCAAGGTTCAAAATTGCACAGAGATATAGGGATGTAATGAAAAGGAAAATATGCATGGGCCATCCTTTCTTTCAAAGTGTCCTTGAGGAGAGAGAACATATGAATTGTGCTCAGTGAAGCCACTGGGCTGGGATACAACAGCCTGCCTCTTAAGTATGCTGTCAGAGCTTCCTAACGAGAGAGAAAGGGAATGTGTAAAATTGGAACTTATTGTGATGTGCAGTATTTGATGTGTGGTGGATAAAGGCAAGGGGAGAGTAGGAGGAGGTGGTGAGGAGGGGAGGGTTTGTCTGAATCTGTCTCATTTTCAGCATTTGTTGATATGTTAAATCAGATGATCTTTCTATGGTAACAGTATACCAGAAACAGTATCCTTTTTTTTTTTAATTTAATCTTTATTTTATATTGGAGTATGGTTGATTTACAATGTTGTGTTAGTTTCAGGTGTACAGCAAAGTGAATCAGTTACACATATACATATATCCATTCTTTTTCAGATTCTTTTCCCATATAGGTTATTATAGAATACTGAGTAGAGTTCCCTGTGTTATACAGTAGGTCCTTGTTGATTATCTATTTTATATATAGTACTGTGTGTATATGTTAATCCCAAACTCCTAATTTATCCCACCCTCCACCTTTCCCCTTGAGAAACAGTATCTTTCAAGGGGTGAGAGTATTGTAGCTCACTCCCAATTGTTATCCTGAAGGAAGGCTTCCTTGTCTCCCTGTAAGAAGTCCAGCCTTACGTTCCCTTTAAACGCGGTTCTTCTGGGTTTTGTTTTATTTTGTTTCTAAAAAGGGGAGTGGCTGGATTTTCCGACTGTCCTTCGAGCGAGGAGATGCACATTTTCAGTGTTCCTAGCTCTTTGGTACTGACTTGAGCCAAAAATGCATTTTTTAAAAACACGAGTATTAACCTTACCATACCTAGTTCATGCCTTTGTGACCACAAGTGGAGGTATTTCTTTTCTACATAAGAAATCACTGTTGAGGCTTGGTTTCCTTCCCAAGGGACCCTGTAATATTATTTTACTTCTACCCAGGATGTTACTACACCATGGAAGCTGATGCAGTGGGGAGGTGAAAGAAACTAGCCTATGATTCTGTTATCAAGGACATTTATTTCCAAAGTTCAGCTGGGCATCTGAGACAGGAAGGGTACAATAAATTTTAAAAAAGTCTTTATCTCTGCCTTGGTATTTACATTTATTTAAAATATTTGTAACGAAGATAGTTCTATAAAGAATAATTAAGTATCCTTCTGATACTTAAAAACCTTAATATAGATGTAGAATTATAACTAGCTCCTAATATGCTTATCTTAGAGAAAACAGTTGTATTGCCTATTGGGAGGTTTTCTTCACAGATCTATTTATGGAGGGGACATAAAATCTGATGCAAAGATGGCAAAAATTGATACTTGCTAAAGCTGGGTGGTAATTACATGGGTACTGGCTGTCTGTTTGAAGTAATTCAAAGTAAAATATTAAAAATAAATAGAATATCAAGATCTATTTCAAAGTATTTTAAAACGTTTTAGGGGGAAAAAGACTTTGCTCACTTGGGAGATTGGCTTCAAGATAGGAATCATTTGAGATTTTGGAATAATAGTTGTGCGAATTCCTTAGTAAATAGGAAATAGTGCTGGAGATGATCAGTGAATGGAAATGAATAAATTATTACATAACCAGTGTGTCACTGTGATTGAAATATGTTTTTTGGGGGATGGAAAATTATATTTCCTCTTGGAAAAAATCAAAGGTTGCTTTTATCCACTATATCCTGCTAGATATAAAATTTAGTTGTGTATGATTTGTAGTTTAAATACTTGAGCCCTATCTCATTCTCAAAGTAAATTACAGAGCCCACAAACCTGGAATAAACTGACGGTAACTAAAATGGTTGGCACAATGTTATCAGTGAAAGAATATTATAGAGGAAGCTTCTTGGACTTCCAACAATTAAATTCTGTTGCTTTCTCACACTGCATTTTGACTCCTTTTATGACATATTCTCACTCTTTGATTTCCGTGCCTTACTTCTTGATTGCAAATGATATAATTTTCTGAGATTTTGTTAATTTTAGTTACTTCTGCCCAAAGTATATCCTAACCCAAATTACAGATGTTTAGTCCATGTTTATCAGCTTGTAATTTATTTGACTCCTTGGTCTTGGTTGCTTGATCACTGTAGAGACAACAGAATAAATGAGTAGCAGTCTGCATGTCTAGCCAGCACTGTTTTGCAATGTGTGCCCACTTGGGCTAGCAAAAGCTAGGACTGGACACGACCCATTTCAGGAATTTTAGATAAGAGTATTTGGCAGTGTCTGTACGGTTTTAAATGTGTGTATTAAAATAGAGAGGAATGCTTTTGTGGATCCTCTAGATGGCAGAACAGTTACAACAAATATACCTCAGGAGCCTTTCCAAGAAGTATGGGGAGGGGAGAGCGAGGAGAGATGGGGTGCGAAGGGGACCTTCTAGCTAGCATGGCTCTAAGCTTTCTATCTCAACCCAACCAGGGGAGGTCTGCTTTTATATGCTTTATCTTGATGGTCTATCTGAGATCTTGTTTGAAAGAATGCAACACTGCTAAAAACTGATGGGATAAAGGTAAAAAAAAAAAAACCCTTGAGCTGTGCCCACCAACATCAAACCACAGATTTTTATGAGGACTAATGAATGCATTCGTCCACATACCCTGAGCATCTCTAGAGATTGTAGCTGACTCCACCCCAACACGTATGCTGATGAATTCCAGAGTGATACTGGCCTGCTTCCACACTCTTCTCACCTTAATTTCTATCAGAGAGGATCAGATGCAGCATAGACTCTAGCCTTTGTCCCTACTTTGAAAGAGATCACCATTGTTGGCATAGATTTAACAGATAAATCTGATAATGCGGCTCTCAAACTCAGAAAGGAGACTAAACTTAGGTACCCACATAGATTCATTCCTCACATAGAGGGAGCATAGAATAAATGTAAGATTGTAAGTATGCCACTTCCCCATTCTCATCTTTGAGTGGAAAGCTGATTGTAGTATTGCTTCAATTTCTTTTGCAAAATGCTTATCCCAATTCTCCTGTAATCGCCTTTTAATAGCAAGATCAATTTCGGTCCCTTTGGACTATTGATGAAGTCCTAGACCACAATATGGTATGGCAAGTGTGATTTCCATATGTCAAATACAGCAAAAGTGTAAGGGATAAATTTGCTATCCTGTGTTTGCATACCTCATAATATCACATAATATGCTTAACAGATCTGATCTCTTTGTAGCCATTATTTCTGTATGACTGCTCCAAAAGATTCCTCACATTGAGACACTTCTGTATTTGTCTTAGTTGCTCATTACTAGTGAGTTGAAGCTAAGGTATATTTCAGGATCACTCTTCTTCTGCCTGTTTGAGATTGTACTTGAGAATGTATTAGGATACATTTGTACATTGACTTAACTATTGATTAACTAGTCCTGTGCTTATCTTGGGAAAAGACACATTAATGAGATGAGGCCCTCACCCACGAGGGTGCAGAGTTTAATAGGCAAGATAAGTATATAAATAGGTATTCAGTGCAATCTAACAAGATGTTACAAAAGAGGTGTTACCAAAATGCTATGGAAGTTTCTAGGCATGAAAACTCTTCTGTAGGTATTACCACAAACTACCCAGAAATCACTGCATGCAGAGGACTGTGTCCTTGCAACACAAACGAAGGAAAACATGCAGTCGATGAAGGATTAAATATTAGAGTGGTAGCATGTTAAGTACTAAGCCCGATAGATTTAGATTGTGCATCAACCAGCATATTTAGATGATTGCATCAAGAAAATTCTGTAAACAGCTAAAGATTTTTATTGGGATAACTGATCTGGAAGCTGACTTTGACTTGCTACTTGAAGAACATTATTGAATGCTACATTCCTATAATGACAATCAGTAAATGGGAAACCCATGTGTTTTGATGATGACAACATGTGACATCGCACTATGAGTCTATAAAAGTGGTCTATAAAATTTGGTCTGGATTATTGAGCTATTTCACTAATACCTTCAATACCATATGAGAAGTGGAGAATGACAGGAGCTTCCAACAGCTGTTGAATAATAAAGTGGTAGTAATTAACCAGTGTGTGGGACTGGAAGAATGCTTTAGGTATTCTCTAACACAGCATTGTTTCAAGCAAACTGAGTAACTATAGATGACAAGTCCTCAGGGTGGCTTCCAGTAATTCATGGAGTTGTTATTTTTTGTGAGTAACGTAATCGTTACACAGGCTCTGAGTTCAGGAGGCTAAGACACAAATGACTGATGTTGAATTGGGGCTACTGCAACTAATCAAAGGATAAACTGCACATGTGTTCACTGTGGAAGGATTGGTGCTTCTGCTCTGCCCTTTGCAGCGAGAGCTGAATAAAAGATGATAAAAAAAGGAGAGATGGTCTATGTATGTTTATGTGTTTGTAAGAGGGGTCTCATTTTGTCTCCTTTGTTGAACTCTAACTTCCAAATTATTTTTATTATTTTTTGCAAATTTTTGTTGAAGACTTTTATAGAACACACTAGGTTTGCTTATTAAAGAGATTCCTCTTTTACGAATTCATGTTTTCTTACAAGGATGTTCACCAGCTTTCTCCTCACCACCCCCCTCTGCCCCGCCATGTTACAGTACTGTGTATGTGCCTCACACTAATTAATTATGTCATGGGTCACTTTATAACCCATATTTAGGGGTCTCTTTCTCATTCAGAGATTCTTTCCCGTTTTGAGTGTATTGATAATTTTCTCAGTTTCCTGAGCAGCGTCAGTGTTTGAACCAGGGTGGAGTTGTGCACCCATCCCTCACTCTCCGTGTCCCTCTTCCTTTATTGTCTGGTTATTCGCTGGTACTTTCCTCCCTCCCATTTTATCATTATCTGTGAGTTTTACTAACATGACGTTTACTCCCTCTTTTAAATTAATAATGAAGGAAACTGTGAAATGGTACTTTTATCTTTAATGGCTGATGCTGTAAAAGTGACAGTTGCAATGCAAGCATCTTTCCCTAACTTGACTCCTGTCATGCATCTCAGTAGTGTCTCTGTGACAGGACTTGAAATGATAGCACCCACATCTCTTGCAGCTCATTCACACTGAAAGGATATAATCATCGGTTTGCTATCACAGCCACTTGCCCAGCTCAGACTGTGATGTCACAAACCAAAGATGATTCCCCCTCAGCAGGAAGAAGCCGGAGAGATGAATCTCCATGATGAACCATCAGCCTTATTCAAATTTGGTCACTTCATGAAGAAAAATTAACCATAATAAAGATCAAAGATACCGGCTAGTTGAAATACCCTGTTGAATTAAGCTTGAAAAACTTTTCCATGATACTGGAATGAAGGAAATTCTTTCAAAATTCTAAGGAAAAATTTGAGAGTTATAATAATGCAGGTATCAGTAATATTTATGGAATTAAAAATATTATGTAGTGCTGGTCCCTTTAAATGTTAACACTTAAAAGTAACTTCTAGGTATGTTTCTTATTTTCTATGCAAAATTATGTGGCTTGCTATTTCAGACAAAGATGACATATCAATCTGAAAAGAGTCAGCAAAGACACAAAATGGATGTACTTTATTTTGACCTATACACCTACTTTTATATTCTCATGGTTTAAATAAAAAGTGCAGCCTTTGGATGATTTAAAAGAGCAGAAGCTAAAAATACAGTACTAAATATCATTGCAAGGATTTGGTAGCCAAAATATTTGCTCCATTTCTATGAAAGCATCCATTAATACAAAATTATATTACTTTTATAATTTAATACTTTTTATATCATGTGTGCATGAAAAACATTCTAAATTACAGAAACAATTAGACAGTCATTGAATACTTCCCAAGATGTTCAAAATCTCTTTTAATTGTTAAATCTATCAACACACAACACAAAAACTCTCATAAATAAACCACATCTTCAGGTATCCAACCAAATCTTCTAGCATAAAATTCCTTATCCGTTTGTACCCATGAGATGCTAAAGTTGAAGCAGTTTTCAACTTGAATCATTGATAAATGATGTGTTAAAAATTAGCTAATGTTTTTATTCTTTACTTTTTCACTTAAAATGAAGAAGAAACTGTAGATTGGGCTAATTTGGAATAAATTGCTTTAGAGTTTTTTTTGGAAAGCTGTTATTTAAATCTCAATAATCATTATTCAGAATGGGTTATTATAGAGAAATAGCTTGATTTAGATAGGAAAGAGAAATGAAGGTTCACTGGGACTGATGCTAACCAGGGCTAAAGGGGAGGTGGGTTTGCTCATCCATTGTCTTTAGAAGATAAATCATAGAAGCAAAGTCCCTAACCTGGTGGGACCTGGGTCTCTTTGTACATTACAATGAGTAAATAAAATCCAGAAGACTTGAGGAATGTAATTTTATACCCCCTTCAGTTCTATTTATTGGAAGCAAATTGTTTGAGTATAATATTGTTAATCTCTTCTTTTTGCCTAAGTTAACAATTCTTTGAGCTGAAATAGTTTTGTAACTTAAAAAATATATGCCTATTTTCAAAGCATGTCAGGTTACAAAATATAATGAGGAAAAAGATGAATTCTTAAGGGTACAGGTACATGTCAGTATAGTTAAAAAATACTTTTAGTGAGGACTGGTATACAAAGTATTTTGAAATTTTTAAATAAACATTTTTCTCTGCAACAAGTTGATACACTACAGTATTACTGCTTGTATTTGAATTGCTGCTTTCCTTTACTGGAAAATGACGGGTGAATTTCTGTAATGAATTCCGACGCAAAAAATTTATGACATTTAAGGTTATTTATAGACTGTCTTGAAAAGAGTGATGGGATCGTGTAATTTACTCTATTAATTAAAATTTGAAAAAAGGAACGAATTCAGTGAAATGGAAGAATTTCAAATTTGACTTATCAGGCAAGTACTGAATAATTACTTTAGATAAATTTCCTTATATTATTGGAAGATCTCTACAGTTAGGTGTGATTTGCTTTTATTGTTTCACTTATCTCCTGTCTTTTAAGATAATAGAAGCATATTATTTGTAGGGCTTCTTTATGAAAAGATTAAGCTTTGAACTTTTCCTATTGAAGTTAACTAATATGGTTGAATTTTTGCTAAAAATCTATGTAGGGAATTCAGATTCTGACAAATCCTTTTTTTTAAACATAAGATAGTCTCTCTGAAAGTCTCATTATGGAGTGATTTCTAGGGAATTTCTAAAAGGCACTGTACCCTTTAAAATTCTGTGATGGTTTCAGTAGTTCTTTGCATTTTACGGTTTGGGCCATTTGATCTGAGTTAAAGCTTGTGAGGTATTAAGATACCATTTTTTTTTTTGTTCTGTTGTTAAATCAGAAAAATGGCCGCATTTATAAATGTTATGAAAATATGCCCAGAACCTTAGGGTATTTTAGCTCCATTCTACTGAAGTGCTTGCTATACCTTAGTTTACTAGAGATTGTTTTTCTTGAGTGTGAATGAGAATGACATCACAGGGGTTTTTCTTTTTTTTGGCTAATGATAAAAACCAGTCATTGAGCTTTGTTCTTTTGCATCAATAGAAATAATATTAAAAACAATAATTTTTCTTTGTTTTACCAAGTGCCCTGGGAAACAAATTACATTTGAATGTGTTTGGTAAATAGCATCTCTGAATGACTCTTCTGCCCCATTCAGGGCTCTCTTCGTGCATTTTTTCCCCAAGCTGTTACATAAAACAAAACTGGGAGTTTTAAGACGAAGACAAAGATGGGACAAATCTATTGAAAAATGAATGGAATTTTTGGAGTGTTTTCTTACCTAGTTATGGATGATTAGTTTATGAGCATAAGTAAAAACAAGTGTTTACCTTACAAGGCGTAAATGTGCCCAGAGCTCAAGGGAGGATCACATGAAATTCAAATCTACTACATTCACAGCATCAGCAGGTTTAGTTTCAGTGGTCGAGACATAAATTAATGTTATAAAATTAAATCTTACCTGGCAGTGGTTTGTTTGAAGCTCAGTTATTTGAACTCCGGCTGGAAATAGTAAGCTTCGATACCTGAAATGCAGTCTCTACTTCCTTTTGTGTTCTCTTTTACCCCTGTGTTTTTCTTTCCTGCAGTCTCTGTCTGTATTCCCGGTAATCTTGGAGCATTAGTTAGGACAGCATGCAATAGATGAAGCTTCCTTTTGGATAGGATTATAGAACTAGAAGGGTGAATTTTGCCTTTCTCTGTCTGATGACAGCCGTCGATCTGACCGCAGACAACTTGAGTGTTCAGAACTTATTAAAAATTCATTGACTGTTTCAGCAATTGAGAAATCCTGGGTCTTTCTATAGACGTTTTACCTTCTGCCAAAGTTCTGTCTGTATTTCAGAACTACACATGCTCCTGAATCAAGTTGCCTTAAAAAATTGTCTGGACTAGAAGCGTGGATGTTCTCTTGCGTTCTCTTACTTTCCTTGTTTTTCCCTTTCCCAACTTTTCAGTCCATGAGCTTCCTTCCTGTAGAGGGTGAAGGGATTTCTTCTGTCCTTGTGTTCCTGTAAGACATAGTTCTGTGAATAGTGAGCAAAAAATCCAAAAGGAGGTACGGCTTTATCGTAGTCTCCGGACAGTGAGCACACTTGGCATGAATGAAGAGCTGATAGGAGCTATTCAAACCAGGCAGCAAACTGATGGGATGACGCTTTCTGTACATAGTAAACCCATTAATTACTTCTCCTGATGGACAGCAGTATGCCCTGAAAGGAAAAAAGGAAGGAGCAGATGATCACATTCGGTTTAATAGGTGCTCTCTGAGCAGCTTGTCATTGAGAAGTGAATCCAGGAAAAGCTGCAGCTTTGGAATGTGATCAGGTAGAGTGGGCAAGAGTTGTTTTGACAGACAGTTAAGTGACGTATTTTGGGAGGAAACAAAGAGCTGAGCACAGAGGTAGCTGGAATAAGGTCCAAAATGCTTTTGCAAATGTTCATTTTTCCCTGTTAGTCCTTTTGGCTGGAAGAAAGTAATGTGTATTTTACCTCTGCATTATTTGCAGGGATTTTGCTGAGCTGTTTTCTCATGATATAGCTTTCCCTAAAGAAGGAAAATAATTTTTAAAAAGTCTTTGAGATAGAAAAGTATATTGTGAATTTAAAAACTTCGTAGCAGGGAAAAGACTACTTTTTTGTGAAAGATGTGTAAAAAAAAAACAATTGTAAGCTGTGTTCTGACATAAATCTGAGGGTAAGCAGAGAAAAGGCTGCTTTTTAAAAAATATATTTTTATGTTTTTATATATGCTTTAGGCACATGCATTTTGTTGCTTTGGAATAAAGCATCACTTGACATAAAAATTTAGCAGGGTCTTCCTTTTAAGAATTTCCTAAATTAGAGGGAATTTTGAGTAGTTGTATAAATGAATAGATCTAAAAATGTCAATTTCATAATTTTTTACTTCATTTTTGAAATATCACAAGATGATTTTTTCCCCTACATAGAGTCCTTTAAGGAGGGTTTCTGGGCAATAGAATGCTTTTAAATGTTTAAAAAAAAAGTATTATGAGAAATTTCAAATTTATACAAAACTACAAGAAATAATACATGAACTTCCATAAACCTATTATCCAGATTCAATAATTACCAAGGTTTTTGCCATATTAGCTTCATTTAGCTCTGTTTTTTCTGTAGCTGAAATATTTTAAAGCAAATCTCATTTCACCCCTGCATACTTTAGTATGTATGTGTTTAAAGCATTAACACTTTCTCACATGACTACTGTGCCATTATCACACTTAACAATACTAATAATTATAATTAATAATTAACAAAGGGGTTAATTGTAATAATCATTTGGGATCATATAATATCCAGACTATTTAAAATTTCTCATGTGTCCTAAACTGTCTCTTTACATAGGTTTTTTTTGAATTAGGATCTAGACAAAGTCCACACATTATATTTAGTTGTTAGGCATTAGAATTTTAAACTCTGACTAAGATGATCACATACGAGGAAGAGGTAAAATTTAATTTTATTGTGGTATTCTACACACATTCATAATATGAATATCTACAGAGAACATATCTCTAGAATATTTTCTTGAATATTTTTCCACTTAACATTATGCATGATACCAAAAAAGGAATGTAATTTTATATGGTAATGATTGGCCATTCGTTAGGTTCATTGCTTTCTGTAAGTTTTGGTTTTGACTTGTTCTGGAGTATGTATTGATAGTTCAGGATTCTGCGCAAGCTGTTGAGCCTACCATTTGGGCTGGGCAAGTTCAATCCGATGCATTCCAGTCAGTTCTGCTTTATTGCTGAAAAAGACCATCTTGCTTGTTTACCTTATCAAACACAGTAGAGTATTGCGATAATAAACACTCCAAGTTTAAAGCCATTGATTATTAAGCCACTTTCAACATTTGAATGTGACCTACGAGTTCCATGAAGATCTAAAAAGAAGTAAGAATCAGTTGGGGTCATTGTGTTCCTGAGGACCAGTGACTGTAGTACTATATAATTACATACTATCCATAATAGTGTATAATTTTATGAATTATTGTATAATTATTTCCAATAATAGCAGTTTTTTTCCTATGAATTTTTATTTTCCTGTGAGATTTGAACTCCCAGCTCCTTTCTGAAAAAGCAGAGCATTTGGCTGCCTACTTTACTTTCTCAGGAGTGCAATAACATGAGGTCCTTGAATAACTTGTGTGCTGCATTCTCCCCTGTTGAAATTCATTCTTCATTCTCATCCCGATTCTCTCTCTCCCTCTCCATCTTCCAGGTTGGCTAGATAAATGAGAACGGGGAAGATGAAATTTGGGGGGGGGGTGGTCACTAAAAGGGCATGGATGGAAATTATACCCAGGTTCAGAGCCAGTGCTGAGGACCATGCTCCCATTTCTCTGGAGGCTGTAGAATTCTCCTCTCCCAAGTGGTCCATGGATGGTACACCCCTGGCTGTATCTCCTGTCCCATGTCATGTTATGGCATGATTGTTTGTGTAACACTTCTTTATGTTGTCAAATTATGCCTAATGAGGTTTATATGTGTTTATTATCTACATATGTGAAATCCTGGTAAATACTTAATGACTATGACCATTTTATACACGTAAATGGAATAGAAAAAGATGAGCCAAAATGCTTCTGCTTTCTGTAGGATGGACTTTCTGCTTTGAAGCAAGGCGTTGTCGCTGTGAATAATATTGTTCAGAGATCTAATGGGCTGAGCGGCTAGTTGGGTAAATGGCTTGTTCTCCTCACCTCCACCTCCACAGGAAGAGGAGGGAAAGTCTCAGGGAGATGGATTTTATGTTCTCTTTGATGCATGTGATAAAGCACAATTTTCTTTTGTCCAGATGTTTCAACTCCCATCTTCCATTTTGCAACTCCCTTTATTCTCTAAATTTAAGTTAATCTGAACTCGCCCATTTCCACTATAAAACTGACCAAAGAACTTCAGAAGTTTCATAGTCTTTATAGATTTTTAAAGAGCTTCATGTATAATAAGATAAACGACTTTTCCCCACAAAGTTCTTTCTTGCAAGAATGTTTTGTCCATACCAAGAAGTATGCTCACAGCTGTTTCTGAGTCTTTGTAAAATCATAACTGCTTTTATAAAGGAAAAATTAAAAAAATAGCCCCTTCTTTATGTTCTCCAGTTCTTAGATGAGTAGGATTTGTGTTTCAGGACTGCTTCTGTGGCAACTGCTGATTTTTAGGGCATTTTAAATATCCATCATCTCAATCGAGTATCATTATTTTTCAGTTAAGAAAGAAAGAAAAAAGTTGCATTTTAAGAGTATTGTAGAATCATGCAAGTTCTTTCTAAAATATGCTTTTTTTGGTTGCTCTTGTTAAAGACATCAAATCTTTGTTGGCTTACATGGGTCATTCTAGATCACTTTAGCCCATTAATTGTAATAATTAACAAATATTTGATTCCTTCCTAGGTACACGACACAACTCTAGATACTTTGAGTGTGTAATAATCTACTTTTTTGTAGCTTTTTTTGGGGCAGAGACTGTTATCAATCATATTTTATAAAGGAGGAAATTGAGATACAGAGGGGCTAAGTAACTTGCTCAATTTGACCCAACTAGTAAGATGCTGAACTGTGGTATGAATCCAGTAGGATGCCCTACTAAGGAAAAAGATGATGGAGCCTTTTCCTTTACATGTGAGACTCCCAGTATAATTTTGACAGTGGCGTGTCTCCAGCATAATCAACACTTTACCAAAATGAGGTCTGCAGTTTCTCTGAGATCCCAGATGACTGACTGGCAGATGACCCTAAGAATTGACTGTCCTTGAGAAAAGGACGGTGAATTTAATATAGGATGAATGTTGCCTTTCTAGCTTCCCTGCTTAACCTTTATAAAGGGGTGATTTTTTCTTTCTAAAATTATTCATTTCATTCTTTTATAGGCTCTCAAATAGTAGTATGTTTTAGAATACCAGTCACGTTTAATTAAACATTTTTAAACTGAGTGTGTTGCTATGAGGGGATATGAACTAGACTTGTACTTGATAATAAAATTGATAGGAAACAAGTCTTCATATGTGTCACATTCAGATAAACTGATTGCAATTTTATCTTCTTTGGATTTGTTTTATGTTTCACTTTTAAACTTCTTTAGTTCGTTATGCTACCGTAGCACTTACTTGTTTCTCTTATCTTGGGCTTTAACCTGTGTCCTGGTGTTTGGCCCTTTCCATCCAGTCTGTCCTCCTTCAGATTTTGACTTCTCCTAGTGACCTGCAGACAACCCCTAGAGGTCTCCAGACCACAATTTAGAAGGCAGATTTTACAGGCACACCCCAGTGAGTGGGATAGATATGTTCCTGGGGAGATTGGTTACTAATATTTCTCATTAACTATTTATTAAGTGTTTCTAATGTTCCAGGTCCTAGACTAGGCTATGTTCTCGGGGTAGATTAAAAAAAAAAAAAGGTAAGAACCTTGAGAACCCTGCAGCCTAGTGGGGACACTAAAGTGAACACATGGTCCCACAACCGAATGTTAGGTATGGCCACATCGTACGCTTTTAGATCCCAGTTACTGGGGCCCTTCAGATTTCCAGGTTTATTAGAGCTCTTCTAATACTCTTGAACTTCTCTGTAGCTGTTCCTCTGTTGTGAGATCACTTCTGCTTTCTCAGTGAGCTCTGATACTGCATCTTCATCAGTCTGGCAAGGAGCCATTCTCTGGAGCAAACTGGATTATTTGGATAGGCTGTGTTTTTTGTTTTTGATGCCCTTCTCAGTGGCTCTAGGCATCTAGTCTTTAGGGAATCACTTCATACAAGAGTCAGCCTCTCCCAATCCCAGGGAACAAGGTAATCCCCACAATTTGGGATCTTCAATTTCCATTTTGCTTTATACTAGAGACATGTTTTTAGAAAGCATCTGTGTCCCGTTTGCATTTCTCTATGTTAGGAGTGGTCTCCTAGTAACATGCTTATAGACTTATTCTGAGTGATCCATGAAGAGTACCCAGCACAGTGCCCCACATAGATGGCAAATGCTCAATAAATGTCAGCAGTTATGATTATGGAATTTAGTTTTAGTGCTGGAAGAGATAATTTAGTCTAACCACGCATTTTACACAGTAAGTTTTTTTTTTTTTAAACAACAGCTCCTGTTTATTCTTTTATTCTTTTTATTTATTTATTTTATTTATGGCTGTGTTGGGTCTTCGTTTCTGTGCGAGGGCTTTCTCTAGTTGCGGCAAGTGGGGGCCACTCTTCATCGCGGTGCACGGGCCTCTCACTATCGCGGCCTCTCTTGTTGCGGAGCACAGGCTCCAGACGTGCAGGCTCAGCAATTGTGGCTCACGGGCCCAGTTGCTCCGCGGCATGTGGGATCCTCCCAGACCAGGGCTCGAACCCGTGTCCCCTGCATTGGCAGGCAGATTCTCAACCACTGCGCCACCAGGGAAGCCCTACACAGTAAGTTTTAATGTTCTTTTTCAGACGGGCCGTTTAACTGGAATTGTTATCTTTAGTGCTATCCATTCCAGAGTAGGAAGGCCAAAATTTTGATTCGGTCATTATCAGCTTAATGATTACACTATTTCATAGGAGTTTTTGTGTGGATAAATATTTTGAAGTAAATGGCAATTGTGTGTTTTAAAAGAAATTAAGGGTGAAATTGGGAAAGCACTAAACATTTCTACATAAACAGTGATGGTATAGAAAACCTGGCAATTTGTTAGGCTTCTATCTGTAACAAAAGTTCCAGAGGGAATTCTGAAAATTATAGATTAGTAACTTTCTGGAGGGTAGATATTTATTTATTTATGTATTTATTTAAAATTAGTTTTTATTGGAGTATAGTTGATTTACAATGTTGCATTACTTTCTGCTGTACAGCAAAGTGAATCAGTTATACGTATACATATATCCACTTTTTCTAGATTCTTTTCCCATGTAGGTCATTACAGAGTATTGAGTAGAGTTCCCTGTGCTATACGGTAGGTTCTTATTAGTTACCTATTTTATATCAGTAGTGTGTATATGTCAGTCCCAATCTCTCAATTTATCCCTCCCCCCACCTTTCCCCCTTGGTAACCATAAGTTTGTTTTGGTAGATCTGTTTGTTTTTTTTTTTTATATAGAATTGTGCAGCCACTTTATTTATTTTTATTTATCTATTTATTTTTGGCTGCATTGGGTCTTCGTTGCTGCACACAGGCTTTCTTTAGTTGCGGCAAGCGTGGGCTACTCTTCGTTGCGGTGTGCGGGCTTCTCATTGTGGTGGCTTCTCTTGTTGCAGAACCTGGGCTCTAGGCACGCGGGCTTCAGTAGTTGTGGTACGCGGGCTCAATACTTGTGGCGCATGGGCTTAGTTGCTCCGCGGCACGTGGGATCTTCCCGGACCAAGGCTTGAACCCGTGTGCCCTGCATTGGCATGCGGATTCTTAAGCACTGTGCCACCAGGGAAGCCCGGTAGATCTATTTTTAAAAGTGTAGAATTCTTGAATACTTAGGTGAGCGATTATTGAAGCAAAGGTTGCTTGGTTTCAGAAATAACTATCTGAATGAATAGAAACGGGGGTTATATTTTAGATTAAAAAATATATTTTGACAAAGTATATACCTTAAAATCTATTTTAAAAAGCTTAGTAAATAGCTAAACATTTAAGTAACCTTGGGGACCTTTAAGTGGATAGCCCAGTTGTCTGAGCCAGCAAGAGAACTGTAGGAATAGACGTCAGTTCTTGGAATGGAGGAGCTTTGGGGATTGTCTAGGAGTTGAGACAGTTTTCATTTAACATTTTTATAGATTATTTGAAAGACAGAGGATAGGAGGAAAGCCCCAAGATTAGGTAGTAGTATATAAATCTGTTAGGGATAAATTCTAGACTAGAGCTCTATGAGTGGGAAGTGGTAGATGCATTTTAGTGTGGGCATGAGTAAGTAAAAGTAATATTGATAATAACTATGTAATGATAGGCCATAAGATAAGGGGGGAGTTATAGGAAGGTTTCAATCATTCCATGATTTGCCATGTTTTTATTTTATTTTTATTTATTTATTTATTTGGTTGAACCAGGTCTTAGTTGCGGCAGGCAGGCTCCTTGGTTGTGGCTCACTGGCTCCTTAGTTGAGACAGGCAGGCTCCTTAGTTGCGGCTCACCAGCTCCTTACTTGCAGCCTGCGAACTCTTAGTTGCGGGATGCACGTGGGATCTAGTTCCCTGACCAGCGGTTGAACCCGGGCCCCCTGCATTGGGAGCGCAGACTCCTATCCACTGCGCCACCAGGGAAGTCCCCTTGCCATGCTTTTAAAAGATCTGAGTCCTGTGTGGCATCGTAAGAAATTAAGAGATTGGTAGCCTAGTAAGGAGATGATTGTGATGACCTAGGCAAAGTATGATGGTTCCTATCTTAGCTTAGGCTGCTGTAACAAAATACCATAGACTGGTGTCTTTTTAAAAATTAAGTAAAGAATTTATTAGAAATGCTTCATCCAAGTTTAATAAATCTTCTGTAATTCACTAGTATGTATTTTTAAAAATTGAAGTATAGTTGATTTACAGTGTTGTGTTGATTTCTGCTGCATAGCAAAGTGATTCAGTTATACACATACATTCTTTTAAAAATTCTTTTCCATTATGGTTTATCACAAGATATTGAATATAGTTCCCTGTGCTATACAGTAGGACCTTGCTGTTTATCTATTCTATATATTGTAGTTTGCATCTGCTAATCCCAAACTTTCGATCCACGCCTCCCCACCCTCTGTCCCCCTTGGCAACCACGAGGCTGTTGTCTGTGTCTGTGAGTTTGTTTCTGTTTTGTAGATAGGTTCATTTGTGTCATATTTTAGATTCCACATATAAGTGATAGCATATGGTATTTGTCTTTCTCTGTCTGACTTACTTCACTTAGTATGATAAATCCATCCATGTTGCTGCAAATGGCATTATTTCATTCTTTTTTATGGCTGAGTAGTATTCCATTGTGTATATACAATCTTCTTGATCCATTCAGATCCATTCAGATCCATTCAGTGGACATCCATTCTTTATCCATTCAGATCCATTCAGTGGACATTTTGGTTGTTTCTGTGCATAGACTGGTGTCTTAATCAACAGGCATTTGTTTCTCACTGTCCCAGAGGCTGGAAAGTCCAAGTTCAGAGCACCAGCATGGTCAGGTTCTGGTGAGGGCCTTCTTCCTGCCTTGCAGATGGCTCCCTTCTTTTGGTAGCCTCACACAGCCAAGAAAGGAAGCTCTGTTGTCCCTTCGTCTTCTTATAAGGGCACTAATCCCATCATGGGAGCTCTACTCTTGTGACCTCATCTGAACCTAGTTACCCCCCAAAGACCCCACCTCCTAGTATCATCACATTGGGGATTAGGGATTCAACATATGGATTTGGGGGCACACAAACACTCAGTCCATAACAGTTCCTTAGACTAAGGTAATAACAGTGGAAAAGGAAAGACGTGGACAGATTAAAGGACTATTTTGCAAGTCTGAAAGATAGAAGTTGCTGATGAATTGGGGAGTGATGGAGAGTGAAGTGATGGAGATGTGAGTGTTGAGAATGACTCTCAATAGTCTGGCTTGAGTAACTGTGGATGGAGATGCCATTTGCTGAAACTGGGGAAGCTCCCTGAGGAGGAGCTTTGGGAGGGGGAAGATCACTAGAGAAAATACTGAACAAGCTGGGCTGTGGATCTGGTAAGGGTTACCTTCTTAGTTACTTGGGGCATGTGAAAGAATACAGTCTTTATAGGCAGGGGTCAACATACTCTTATATGTAATCTTTGTAATAGGCCTTTTTCTCTGTTTTAAATGATGGTTTCAGCTTCCCTGTGTTTTCTCTTGTCTCCACTATTTACATGTAACACATACTCCTCATAACTTCTCTCCATGCAGGTATCCCAGGGAGGTAGGAAAGGAGTGGATAAATTAATCTCTGTGTATGGGGTATGGTTTGAAAAAGTCACTCTAGGAGAAAATATGTCCATGCATATTTCCACTCCCACCCCTACCTGGTTGAGAATAATTAAAGAAAATTCTTCTATGAATGGTTTTCGACATGTCCAGATTTCTTTAACGTTTTTTTGGTTTCTTGGTCGCACTGGCTCATAGGCAGAAAGGGCTCTCCTCAGATGGTCCAGACACCTCATTTTCTAGATAAGAATGCTGAGCATCTGAGAGGTTGGCATTTACCCAAGGATGCAGATCTTGCAACTGGTTAACAGTAGATATATTAGAACAGTAGAACCTCAAGAATCAGAATCCCAGCCTATAATTCTTTCCATAACACATACCATTTACTTCTCAATTTTCTCTCGTAGGAGAAATTCTCATGAATAATAAGAGAAATGAAATATGTTTTATAAGAAGTATGTTTGATAAAGTAAAATATGTTGTTCTGTAGAGATTTCATATTTATTATTTGATAGGATGGATACTTTAGTCCTCAGTTGAACAGTTTAGCGCCTAAAATATCTGGATCATTGTGCAAGGGTGACTAAGGATAAACTGTTCCCAGGCAGCTGACATGGAGTGAGGGAGACAAGCATACAACGAACAATGCTGTCCTTAGTGTGACAGCTACTAAAGTGGCTACAGAATAGTCAATAACACGGGGCTTACACGCAGGAGGAAACAGTGTTACCTGGAGAGATTAGGGAGGTTTTCTAGAGGAGGGGTGTCGGGGGTAGGCATTGGCTCGGTGCTCTTTGAACCCCTCCGGAAGAAATCAGTTTTAAGAAGCTCATTTTATTCTTCTTGTTTATCGCGAAACATTAACAAGAGGCTTGTTGTGTGCTAAGTGGAGAATTAGTTTGAGATAATATGTATAAAACATTTAAAATAATAGGAGTGGCAACAATCTGAGACACACACACATACACTCTCTTCCTCTTTTTAACCCAAGTATTCTAGTTGCCATAACAACCTGATTATGGGAGTGCATTTGCTAGTATGGTTGAGGTTGTGTCAGCAGATCCCATTATAAGCTGCAGTTTTCAGGGTTTTAAAATTCAATGTCATATTCACCGACGTGAATATAAAATCCCATCCATTGGTTTTATTTTCTTATCTAGTTGAGTACCCAAGAGTCATTCTCCTCTCCCCTCATGTTGACAAAGTCCATATATTCAGTGCCTAGGATTCTGCTTTTGTTTGTGAGTATTTTACTGCTCAAAGAACCCTCCATATCTGATCAAGTTCTCTTATCTTACAGTGAGGAAATTGAGGCTCTGAAGGGTTAAATGACTTGCCTGAGGGCAAATAATTCAACAGGGATTTACTAGTTAATACATTACAGCAGTGATGGTGTTGGAGTTCAGCAGTGTTTGTGCTTAGTGATCTCCTTGATCTTTGGTTAAATCTCACAATGACATGCCTTTAATTTATCTAACTGTGTGTCTATGTTTGATGTGTGTCCTTTTTCGTATAACAGCATTCTTTTGTCATACACTGCATTGTAGGCACTTGTTTATATGTCTGTTCAATCTCCACTAAAAGAGCTTCTCAAAGGTGGACACCAGGCTTTATGCATGTCTCCAGCATTTGCTGGGAGAGGTCAGCTCAGCCTCTTCCTTCTTGCCTTGACTCAAGTTTCCTTGGCTTCTGATCTTCCTTGTTGCCTATTCCTAGTTCTTAGACCTGATGACCTGTTACTGGTTTGTTGTAGTTTGACTCCTAGCACTGCCCTCTCACTAGAGAGCATGAGAGGAGGAGATCGGGAAAGAGGAAGTGATGGGGGGGAGGGAGGATGTGCGCGGCAGAGGCAGAAGCCCAGGGAAACGTCTGGAAACTCAGGAGAGCGTGGTGCTTTGAGGGCTGTCGCGTCGCTAACAGTGTGAGACGTGGGTCAGAGAGATATTAAGGGACCTGAAGACAGACTTGTACTGGACTTTCTGCTAAGGAATTTACAATTTGTCTAGTAGGTAATAGAGACCCATTGAAAGGTCATTAAGTGGTGGAGTGATAGAGATTACCTAGACCTACTGACTTGAAGACTGAAATGTGCATGTAAAAAAGAGTGAGGCATAGATAGATACACATTCTCTGAAGTAGGAAAATCTAAGCACAGAAAAGGAAGCAATTAATTCTGCCTGGGGTATGATGATAAGGAACTTTGAAAGTGGTGATATTTTAGCTGGATTTTAATGGGCAGCTAGGATTACACCAGGCAGGGAAGTGGGAGAGATGGCATTTTAGAGATGAGAAGCACCTTGAATGAAGGATTTGGAGGCAAGAGCATGGTTGGCATATTAGGAGAATCTTGACTGGCAATGTTGGTGCAGTGTAAGGTCCAAGGGGGCCAATGGCTCGGGATGAGACTGGATATGTTGGGCTGTGACCAGGTTGTCAAAGGTTTTTGGTGTAGACTTTGTGCTTTAGACAGATTGGAGCCATGGTCTTTAGAAAAGCAGCAGGAAAACACTGAGCTGACAGAGAGAAATGGTTCTGACAATTTAGAGCCTGAATCAGACAAGGACAGAGGTAGGCTGTTCTGCTAGACCAGGTTAAAAGAAAAATGAGAGTGTCTGTTGAACTAGGGTGTGGGATTAGAAATACTAGAAATGGAGGGTAAGAATTGAAGAGGGAGGGCCATTTCAGAGGTGCATAGAGCAAAGGAGGGGGGAAGGAGTGGAAAAGGGAGGTTTCTCACTCAAGCTTCCAGATGGATTCTTTTGCCATGTATCAAGATGCAGAAAACAGGAGGAGGAGATAGATTTGGGTTAAAGATAATATTTAAAGAAATATATCCAAATTCTAAAAATCGAGTTGTCACTTGCTTACAAAATGCTCATATCGTAAGGGAACGTTTAGATGAGCTTTGACAATTGTATACACCTGTGTAATCACCCTCGCCCACAAGATATAGAAGAGTGGCTCTCAGCCTTTAGGGAGCATCAGAAACACCTGGATGGCTTGTTAAAGCATAGATTGCTGCACCCACCCCTAGAATTTCAGATTCAGTAGGTCTGGGGTGGGGACTTGAACTTACATTTCCAACAGTCCCCAGGTGCTGCTGGTTCAGAGCGAGCATATTGAAAATCGCTGATAGGATACATTACCATCACTCCAGAAAGGCCTTTTCCTCTCTCTCCCCTGCTCCCCAGGGAACCATGGGAAGTCCCTATGTTGAGTTTTCTAAGAAACTGTCAAATCGTTTTCCATAGTGGTTGTAATATAACTGGTTGAACTGTGATTAAATGTTAATTGACTTTAGGGGCTTCCCTGGTGGCTTAGTGGTTAAGAATTCGCCTGCCAGTGCAGGGGACACGGGTTCGAGCCCTGGTCCAGGAAGATCCCACATGCCGCGGAGCAACTAAGCCCATGCGCCACAACTACTGGGTCTGCGCTCTAGAGCCCGTGGGCCACAACTACTGAAGCCTGCGCACCTAGAGCTCGTGCTCCGTAACAAGAGAAGCCACTGCAATGAGAAGCCCGCGCACTGTAACAAAGAGAAGCCCCCGCTCGCCGCAACTAGAGAAGGCCCACACATAGTAACAAAGACCCAACACAGCCAAAACTAAATAAAATAAATAAGTTAAAAAAATGTTAATTGACTCTAGTGAGGATACTAGATTTTGACTAGACTGAAGGACTTTTGTCAAAGAAGAAAGGGCTAGAGTGGACAGGGAAGTTTGGCAAAACTACCCTTTGGGACATACACGTAGTTAAACAACAGTGATGCAGCTCTCCTCCAAGTCCTAAGAGAATCTATATCTATACTTGGTCTTAAAAAATGTAGATCACTATTCATTCAAAGGACCTTTAATAAGCAGTTGCTGTGTGCTAGTCACAGAAAGGTACATGGGTCAAGATGTCTGCCCCAAGGAGCTCACAGGTAAATTCTTTAAGAAGGTATAAGGCAATGCTTTAACGTCTAAATTGCTCTTAATTCTAGCTTACCTGAATGTCATTATCCTAGAAATCCTAAGCCTCAAAGAATCATGACATAAACAAATACCCCAAACACCCCAAACTTCAAGCATTTCATATCACTGGGAAAAAGACAGATTTGTTAGTCAGTGATGTTGGTTCAAGTGGAGTCACCATCTGGGAAAAAAGTGGGTTGCAAACCTCAGACCGTAAAAGCGAATGAAGTCTATGTGGGTCAAATTTTTTTGTTTTAATAAATTTATTTATTTATTTATTTATTTTTGGCTGTGTTGGGTCTTCGTTGCTGCACATGGCTTTCTCTAGTTGTGGCGAGTGGGGGCTACTCTTTTGTTGCGTGCACGGGCTTCTCATTGCACTGGCTTCTCTTGTGGAACACGGGCTCTAGGCTCACGGGCTCAGTAGCTGTGGCTCGTGGGCTCTAGAGCACAGGCTCAGTAGTTTTGGCACACGGGCTTAGTTGCTCCGCGGCACGTGGGATCTTCCCGGACCAGGGCTCGAACCTGTGTCCCATGCATTGGCAGGCGGATTCTTAACTACTGTGCCACCAGGGAAAGTCCTGATCAAAGTTTTAAGTGTTAAAAAACCCCCCAAAAAAAACGCATAAAAGTATTAGAGAACAAATCACTGACAGATTCTTTTCTAATGTCAGAGTGGGGAAGGTCTTTCTAAATATCACACAAAATCCAGAAACCATAAAAGACTTAAATTTAATCATAAAAATTAAGAATTTCTGCATGGCAGAGACCATAAGCAGAGCCGAAATACATGTGATGATGCGCCTGGTGGTGGCAGTTGGAGGATCATAGCTCATATTACAGAGGACTGATTTCTAGTACGTATATAATGAGTTTTAACAACCTTATTAAAAATGGGCAAAGGCTATCAGCAGACTGTTCACAGGAAATGAAATGCAAATGGCTGTTAAACATGTGAAAAGATGCCCAACCCACTCATGATAAGAGAAATGCAAATTAAAATGGAACTGAAATCCATATTTTTCAGCTTTCAGATGGACAGACGTCAGAAAGTTTGGTGAGAGACCGCACTGGAGAAGGGCATTGGGGTTGAGGGAACAGCAGGAGCAGAGATACGGAGGCTGAAAAGTAGGGTCAGCAAGTTGGAGCAGGGCAGGGAAAATGGGGGCAAGCATACTGACAACAGCAAGGAGTGACAGCAGCAAACTCGTGTCAGGGAGAAGGCGGGGAAGCTAGACATCGAAAGCCATAGCTCAGAACGTTCATTACAGTGAAGGCAAACAGGCCGGCAGATACCAGTAGCCTAGGAGTGTCACTTTATAATGACTGATCAGGGTCACCACAAAAGGTTGCATTATGCCCCCAATTTTTTATTTAAGAAAGCTTTAGGGTAGAGTTTTAAATTAAATTTAGCACACTCAAATGATAATTCAAGGATAGGTTTTTCTCAGCTATCTTTAGTTTACAGAGGATACTTTGAAGATGCTGAGTAAATGAAATGCATTTCTTACTGTTTTAGTTGCTTATTGCCACTCTTAGCTTCTCTTACAGTGAGTTATGTTACATCACTGACTGTTTAGGCCAGTAGTCGCCCCTCTGTCTCTCTCTGGTTGCCAAGGAATAGGTAACATAATTTACTGATGATGGGAGAGAGATGAGTTACGACTGCTTGATTTTGAAAAAGCAAGTAATATGTGGAATTTAACAGAACGGTGCTTTTGTTTTTAATTCCCATTCCCTCCCTTCCCCTCATATTTCTTATCCTTTTCTTACTTCTGCTTCATTGCTCACTTTATGCTCAGAATTCTAACATTCATGATGCTCTTTAAAATGAGGTTATTGTCACTTTTTCATGACTAGTTGTGTATTGGAGGGCAGAAGGTGAGATCAGTTAACTGCTTGAGATACCTTCTGGTCTAGGATGTTATCATTCTCTGCAGTCTCCATGGTTTAAGCATTGAACATTGTGGATTATGCCTTCAGATTTTATAAGTATTAGGGGCAAATAGGGCACCAAATATTTAATGAGATTCTTGTCTGCTTACATTCTTAACAAAGAATGTAATTATATGCTCAACCCAAAAAGTTAACTTAATTTACATCTTCCTTCTTTCTCACAATTTGGTTGCTATCTAGATTTTTTTAAAAATGTAATCCTTTGCCCAAGTATATTTCAGCAGTCTCTTTGAGTCACTAAGGCAAAAGCTTTAGCAAAAATATAAACCTTAAGAGAGTACTTTGAATGCTGATGAGTGTAGATCCTATAGGGTTTTCTGATAGGCAAGGATGTATGTGCTATTTAAAAAAGAAAAAAACAAAGGGCAGTGATGTTACATGATTAGTATCCTCTATGGTATCTGAAAGGTAAGCATATCGTTTTCTATTGAATTCTTGGACAGGTAGTCACTAACCAAGATGTTTTGTACCCTATTCAGTGCAAAGTTGTAGAAAGATAACCATTTGACACTTGTCAGTGGTCCTTTCAGGGACTTGTCTAGGTAGAGAATCTGATGATTAAGAAATGTTGACACTGATAACTCAGGTGTTATTCATCTCAATTAAGAAGAGTTGAGCTTGTGAGACTAGAAGTAGATGGAAAAATCTTGTTTACTAATACTGAGGTACTTGGAAATGTGTGTGTGTGTCCTTGAAATGTTTTGTTTATTTCCTTTTTTAAATCCTGTGGGCAAAGGTCATGTCAGACTGGCCATTCTTGTGTGTATGTGGTTGTCTTCCTGTAGTGCCCTGTTAGATACTCAAATGTAGTTTTTGGTTGATTGACATTTTTGTCTATATTGTTTTCCTCAGTTAGACAGTTTCGTCCCATATCCAGTTCAAATATCTCAGAAAATTAGATAAATTTGAGTTGAGTTGTTATACAAAAACCTAATGCATGATTACTCTCTATTTTTCTGTTTATGCTGTTTGGGAGCCATTTTAAAAAAAGAGTTAATTCTGTTTCATTATTTATGCAATTTCATATCTTTTCAGAGATTTATCGTAATTTTTGCCCTTGAGCGTGTTGATGACTGACTCAGAGGAGAAATACTGAAATTGCAGTAAATGAGACTTAATTTCACACTTCCCTCTGACCAACAAATACTACAGGTGCTACCAATTATGGGCCAGCCTCTATATTGAAAGGCAAAGTAGGATAAATTTAGGAGTCATCTTTTAATAGCTCAGGGAATAGGTTGCAAGGTGTTTTGCTGTCTTCTCAGTGCTTTGCTTCTTCCAACTCCCTCCACCTGTACCCTTGAAAATTAGAATGGATTTTTTTCTCATTTGATGTGGAAAACAACTGGCATTTTTCTATTTGAAGATAATCACCCCCGCTCCCACCCCAATCCTGTTTGTGAGCTGCTGTTATCTATATAGCCACCTTGGTACCGACTCTGATTCAAACTAGGCCAGAGGAAGAGAATTTGGTTCTAAATATCTTTTGTGACTATGGCCACATAAACCCTGGGTGGTCTAGACATCTTGCTATTGTAATTGAATGGATTTTTGAGCTCTAGAGCTGTGTTTACTTGAATGGAGAAGAGTGAATTGTGTGTGGTAGGTATTTAGGAAATTTATGTTTGGCAGTGCTTTTATCTGACCTTATAGATAGAGGTGAGAGTGATTTCCCTGAAGGATAGAAGCATCCTTCTCAGTTAAGATGCCATTTAACTTTGAAGTCTAGCAAACTTTTCCTTCTGTGCTACCATGGTCTTTCCTAAATAATTTCCTCTTAAAATTATTTTATATTCATTGTGTGTGTGATACTTTAGTAGTGGACATGGTCCTTGAACTTGGAAAGTAGCCCTCACTCCCATTTTCTTCTGCCTTATTGGCTTGCTTGGCTTATTCTAGGGTGACCGTAATTGAGTACGTAAGTACCTTCTCCCTCATAGTTGGGAGTGGACAGATAATAAGATTTTCCCTAGTTTTTTTTGTTATTGTTGTTTGTTTTTTACAAAAGTGTTTTCTTAAATGTACAGTAGGGTCCAAGACAATATTTCATTCTAGCTATAGGTGACAACAGATGTTATGGTGGCGAATCCAGATGTTTAAACAGGAATGGATTTAAGGATTATCATTGCCTCAGGCACAAGGAACAGCTTACTTTTTGCCAGATTTGTATTCCACCTGTGGCCAGGGAGCTTTTCCACCGTGGCCTTCGCTTTTATTTTATTTTAGGCTGTGCTGTGCAGCTTGTGGGATCTTAGTTCCCCAATCAGGGATTGAACCTGGGCCATGGCAGTGAAAGCACTGAGTTCTAACCACTGGACCACCAGGGAATTCCCGGCCGTTGCTTTTAGCTCCTCAATTTCTTCTGCTTCTGTTTGAATGCCTTATCTTCCTCGTCCATCTCCTTGGCCTCCGTCTTGGGTTGCTTTAGGGGCTTCTTCTTGCTACCTTCGTGGCCCAGCATGGCACCTGCCCCCCCTTCTCCCTTGTCCTATAATGGACACTAGAGATGCTTGCCATTTGGCATGAAGTGAATTAGCTTTTGAGACCACGCTGGCTCATTTGGCTGAAGGTACCATGTAACTTTTTATAGCCTTTGAGACCGGATGAACTAGATGCTGTAGAGGTAACTAAAATGATAAACTATAAATACTCTAACTTTTATTATTTGGTTAAATATTTAAAATAAATTTCATTTGTAGGAACTGTAAACAGAATAATCTTAATATTACATGTGTATATATTTTAAAAATACAAATAATCTGTATTAGCTTTTGATTACTGATTTGATGTTCATTCCAGAAACATCTGTTATATGACACTGTGTGTTTGGGTACTGTGCTAGGACCCTGGGGAGGTTGGTAGGGGGGTACAAAGGGGAACAAGACTTGGTTCCTGCCTTTGAGGAGCTTTCAAGCTAGTGGAGTGGATGGATATGCAAATATGTGACGAGCACCTGACAGAGGTACATAGAAAGGGTATGAACACAAAAGAGGAAGGGAGTATTCTCCTTGGAAACCTGTACCGAGAGGTACTCCTAGGGAACATCAATATTTGAGTGATGTACAGAAGAGGGGTTTGGGCTTGAGAGAGGGGTAGAGATAAGAAAGAGTTTCTGGTGGAAAGGAAGAAGGCAAAGGAAGTGGTCAAAGATGTTAAATGCCATAGGGCTTCCCTGGTGGCGCAGTGGTTGAGAATCTGCCTGCTAATGCAGGGGACACGGGTTCGAGCCCTGGTCTGGGAAGATCCCACATGCCGCAGAGCAGCTGGGCCCGTGAGCCACAATTACTGAGCCTGCGCGTCTGGAGCCTGTGCTCCGCAACAAGAGAGGCCGCGATAGTGAGAGGCCCGCGCACCGTGATGAAGAGTGGCCTCCGCTTGCCACAACTAGAGAAAGCCCTCGCACAGAAACGAAGACCCAACACAGCCATAAATAAATTAATTAATTAAAAAAAAAAAAAGTGGGACTCCTGATATTCATCCCACTTTAAAAAAAAAAAAAAAAAAGATGTTAAATGCCATAGAGCAGTAAAGCAGGATGAGGATTTTAAAAATATATTTATTTATTTATTTAATTAATTTATTTAACTGTGCCAGGTCTTAGTTGCTGCATTGCGGGATCTTTGTTGTGGCATGTGGGATCTAGTTCCCTGACCAGGGATTGAACCCAGGCCCCCTGCATTGGGAGCGTGGAGTCTTAACCGCTTGACCACCAGGAAGTCCCAGGATGAGGATTTTAAAGTGCCAGTAGTTGAGGCTTGGCAGTCCCCTTGGCGAGGGCAGTTCAGTGGGGCAATGAGTACAGAAGCCAGGGTGTTGGGGTCTGAAGGATGAGTGAGAAGAAAATGGAGGGAAAGTAGGTGTAGCTCATGTTAAGAAGTTTGTTGGAGAAGAGGCAAAGGTTGAGGGAGAGACCAGGCCAAGGAAAGGGTGTGCATGGATTGTAGAATATTTAAAACATCTTCAAGTGTAGGAAACTTGAGCTTGTAAGTGGGCTGAGAAGAAGAAGCTGTAAAGGGTGACATTGAAATGAAAGAAAAAGGAGCGATAATCTTTAGCTCAAAGTCAGAGGAAGTAGGAGAGGATGTATAATATAAACAATTAATGCCATAGGTCATTTTGTTTTGTTTGTACCTACACTCTTTATTCTCCTGGAACCCTAAAGAGCAATGTTATGCTCAGGCAAACTGGAAATACAGTAGATATAAAATCAGTAACATAATTCTTGACAAGGGTCCAGTGTTATGTTTAGTATATGCTAGGTGAATTCAGACAGGGAGTGAATTAGAAACTGAGCATAGAGGTTATAGAATTACTGAGGTTGTAGAGAAAATGTGCTAAAGGACATGAATGCAGAGCTTCAGTTTGAGAGTTTGCGTCTATTCCCATAGACTGGGAAGGAAATTTGTTTCTTATGTACATGGAGTCATTTGGGCAAAATGTCTCCTGCCTTCAAGGAGACAGATTTGATGAGAATGGAAAAGCATGGGCTAAAGGATAACGAGATGAGAGCTGCTACAAGGAGGAAAAGGGAAATGAATGAAGGGATTTTTGAAGCCTTGTTTAATTTTTGGTTCAGGGAATAATGGCTGTAAGTATTACATTCACATGGTCAAGGTATTAATTGTTAAGAAGTTGTCTCAGGGATACTGTGAAGCACGCAGAACCCAGGAGGCTAAACAGTGTTGGCCTCCCTCCCCCAGGCAGGCCTTCATAAAGGTTTTGGTGCTGGAGGTGTAGACAGGAGCGCCACACGAGACTTCCCAAGATCTGGCCTTGGCCAAGGTCCTGTCTCCTCTCTCAAGTTCACCCTTCTTTTAATGATAGCAGTTACTTACAGTTTCCTGAACATACCAGACTCTCTACCCTTTTACCGGTTGTTTTATCTGATTACGCCCCTAACCAACTTTTCCCTTTTTCTTAGACTCTCACTCATCCTCATTTCCTTCCTGGAACTTTCCCTGATGGCCCATTACAGTCAGTCAGTCCTTCCTTTCTCTATGTTGTCTCTGTCCCTGGGACCTGTGTTCTCACAACCGTGGTAATGACCTGGAGTGACAACTTGTAATGTTTGGGCTCTGTCTCCCTCATGACTTTTAAGTTCCCTGAGGGCAGACGCAGTGCCTTTCATTTTTGAGGTGCCAGCACCTGGCGGGTTACTTGGCATATAGTAGGACATCTATAAATGTTTGTTGAAATGAATTGAGTTGTCATACTTAAACAACCTTCAAAAACCAGACTTTATTTTAGATGCATTCTTGGGGTCTCAAACTCCTGCCTTAGTATCCATGAATACAGAGATGGCTTTCTCCCTTACCTTTTTAGTATACTATTTTTAGGTATTTATTAAAAGATACTAAAAGTATTCCTTAAAAGTATTGTTACTTTCTTTATTGTTATGCCTTCTGCCTTAATGGCATCTTTAAAATATGGATGTTCCTTAGACATTTACATATTTAAATTTTACTTTTAAAATATATCAATACAAAATAAATTAGTGGTGCTTGAGTTTTTTAAATAAATTTAATTAATTAATTTTATTTTTGGCTGCATTGGGTCTTCATTGCTGCGTGTGGGCTTTCTCTAGTTGTGACGAGTCGGGGCTACTCTTCCTTGCAGTGTGCGGGCTTCTCATTGTGACGGCTTCTCTTGTTGTGGAGCACAGGCTCTAGGCGCGCAGGCTTCAGTAGTTGTGGCTCGCAGGCTTAGTTGCGCCATGGCATGTGGGATCTTCCTGGACCAGGGCTCAAACCCGTGTCTCCTGTATTGGCAGGTGGATTCTTAACCACTGTGCCACCAGGGAAGCCCAAGGTGCTTGATTCTTTACATCAGTTAGTATAGCAGCTGATACAGCTGACATAGGCAATTAAGAGACATTATTTGATATTCTCATAAGTGTATTAGATATTTCTAGAAATAGCATGTGGTCTCATGTTTATATCTCATTGTATGTATATTTGAACATGTAATCACGTATAGTTTTAAAAAATGTTATGTCATTCTTGAAAAGGAAAAACCTTTAAAACTGTTGTAATTATTCATATATTTTCTACCTTAGAAATAGTAGAAACTTATTATCGCAGTATTTTCCATCCATCACAGATACAGCCTAGCTATCATTTTTGTTCCAAATGATTGTGTCCAAGGGAGTCTAAGCGATTATACTTCATGGTTAAATCACTTATTTAATTACATAGTCCCCAAATACATCTACATATTACAGATATTTCTATTTTCTTCATCTTTTTTGTCTCAGCCTCTTATGATGGTTTTTCGCTTTTCCTGTTCCGCTTGTTGGGGTATGTATACCTCTCAGTTTTTAAGAAATTAAAGCACAAGGAGCACCCCAGCTGTTTGGCTTTCCCTGCCTCACGCTGGGAGCATTCACTGTGGCTATTTGCCCATGTCAGTCTCCAACAGATGTGTAGGAGTCTGGCTTCCAGGGTTTTCTGTCAGTGGTTTCTTGGAGTTAGATGGGAAAGGAGGCGGGAGGGGCTGGGAGTTTGTCACCTTTTACTTAGTCTCCCCGTTTTTAGTGGAGCCCCCCACTTCCTCCCACAGCTATGCCTGGCATCCCTGAGCCCAGAGCTCCTCTGATTCCATGGTTCTAACCTCATCTGCGCGTTCGAACGACCCACGGAGGTTTTGAAACTACTGATAACCAGCCACACCTCATACCTATCAAAATTCAGATCAGAAACTCTGGGGTGGGACTCACTCACATTTTTTAAAGTTCTCCAGGTGCTTCCGAAGTGCGGCCAGGTGGGGGAATCACTGCTCCAACGGGTCCTTCTGTGATCTGGCCCCTCCCCCATCGCCGACCCCACCACATCAGCGTCCGCGTGGTTCGCCCACTGAGCGTGCTTCCCCGTCGAGGCCTGTGCAGCCAGCCTGCTGTGTCTGTCTGGGGTGATCTTTCCCTGGCTATCTGCGTGGCTCACTTCTCCTTTCTGTCAGGTTCCTGCTCCCTGTCCCTTGCCCTGCCGCACCTTGCTCCAGAGCAGTTATCACAGGTCCACTTGCTCGTTTCTCCCCACGAGAGCGGAAGCTCCGTTGGGGACAGGCCTTGGCTGTGTTCCCATGGAGACTTCTGGGCGTCTAGGACTGAGCCTGGCGCAGAGTAGTTGCTCGCTGTCCATCAGCTGGACAATTTCTCTAGAGAAGTTTCCCTGCTGGCCTTGGAGGGAGAGTTGGTTACATGCTTGTGTAGGGTTGGGCGGGAGCTCTGGGGAGCCTGATGGCTCTTTCTAAGATTTTTTCAACCTGCCTCTCCCTTTGCAGCCCTCCCTGCACCCACGCGTCAGAGACACCCGTGCCTCCATTCCTAAGCCTTTCTTCTGGGCTGCCCTTCTGAGGTTCACATGACTCGGGCTGCTGGGTCAGTTGTCTTCCCCCATTTGGCTGCTGTCATCTCTTTGTCCTTATGGATTTATGCTTCTTTAGAAAATGACCTTAACAGTTATTTAAGTGAGAGTTGAGGAGGGAGTAGAGTAACATTTGTGTTCAGTCCACTCTTTTTAGCCAGAAGTTGGGCCCCTCATCAGTTCCTCCTTCACTGTGCCAGACGCTATGAATAAAATATGCAGTTCCTGCTCTCACTGAGGTTGTGTCCTAGGGTTCATGAGTGGTGAATTTGGATGAAAGAATCAGTATAGCTGATTTACAATGTTGTGCTAGTTTCTACTGTACAGCAAAGTGATTCAGTTATACATATATATATATGTATATATTCTTTTTCATATTCTTTTCCGTTATGGTTTATCACAGGATATTGAACATAGTTCCCTGTGCTATACAGTAGGACCTTGTTGATTCATTCAATATGTAATGGTTTGCATCTGCTAACCCCAGACTCCCAATCCTTCCCTCCCCCACCTCCTTCCCCCTTGGCAACCACAAGTCTGTTCTCTGTGTCTGAGTCTGTTTCGTAGATAAGTTCATTTGTATCATATTTTAGATTCCACAAGAATAAGTTCTTTTTACTATTCTTGCAATATTTCTGTAAATTTGGAATTTTTTAAAAATAAAGTTTTTTTTTTTTTAATGTGTCACACAGGGACTAAATCGTCAAGAGCCTCCTATGCCATGTCAGAGATTCTGAAGGCTTTGTGAACCATGGAAGGTCTTAAGCAGGGGAGTGCTGTGATAAGTTTTGGATTTAGAAAGATTAACTCTGGGTGTAAACTAGGATGGGTTTGAGGCATGCAAGACTGGAGGAAGGGAGAGCAGGTAGGAGGCTTTTGCAATAATCCAGAAATGATGAAGGCCTAAGATGAGACCCTGAGGATGGAGCAAAGCCGCTTTTCCCATAATGCTCATGTTATCAGATTCCACTGGAAGTAAAGCTGTTTCTGTGGTAATGCAACCTGCCGATATACCATTATTAAGGAAAGGAAGCTTGGTCTTAGAGACTAAGTGTCTCTTGTGGTTGTACCCAGAGACGAAATACTAGGATTTATGACAAATTTGATACTGCCGTACACAAAAAGACCCACCAGAAAGTAACATGGATTATTAGTGTTCACGGGACAACTCCAGGTGCTGTCATGATGAGACATTGCCTAGTACTGAATTTAGCTGGTCTGATGGATAAAATGTTGGAATTTGTACTAACACATTTCTTTATAGTTATCACAGCCATAAATTTTCTGTTTTATTGGGTTGCATATTTTTATTCTGTTGGACAGCGCTTGCTGGCTCTTGTTGCTATGGAAAGTCCACCCCTGCTCTGCTAGGCTATTAAGTGCCTTAAGGATTCTTTATACATATCTGCTTTAGTGGAAGGGCATTTCTATCATTTTTACTTCAAGTTTTTCTTTTAACAAAAGAACTTTTGGTTAGTTGAATGTTTTAAAATTTATACTGACTTCTGTCCCACATGTGGATATTGTTCTTTGTGCTTTACTATAGGGGAACTTTGCCCAGAGAAACTTCAGTCCTGAGAAATCCCACTTTTCTCCTGTAATTTAGCAGCTAATTGAGGAGAACTGTAGAACTGGTTGATTGATTGCACGGATAATAGGTTCCCAGCACTGAGCTAGGTGCAACTGGTTTCTCTGATCTGCTCAGGGGCAGGGATCATGGCCTACTTAGTCTTTATATTCTCTTTCAGTTACCACAGTCTCACTGCTTGCTTGATATCTGGTTAATTGAGAAGGGGATCTGAGAGAAGTAAGTTTTGTTCTGTGAGCTGCTTTCAGAGCTGCATGGCAGCTGAGGCTGCTTTATTCAGTAGGTGCCTGTGTATATTGAGTAAATATGGTAACATCAATTTTACCTGAAGATTTGGGAGAAATAAAGTGATTAAAAAATTTTAAAACGGTGGTAAAAAAACACATAATGTAAAATTTACCACCTTAATCATCTTTAAGTGTATATAGCTCAGTAGTGATAAATATATTCATATGGCTGTGAAACAGATCTCCAGAACTTTTTAATCTTGCAAATCTGCAACTTTATACCCATTAAATAACAACTTCCCTTTCCCCCTTTCTTCCATCCCCTGGTAACCACCATTCTACTTTTTGTTTCTATGAATTGGACTATTTTAGATACCTCATATATGTGGAATCACACAGTATTTGTCTTTTTGCAACTGGCTTATTTCATTTAGCATAATGTTTTTCAGGTTCATCCATGTTTATCATGTGACAGGGCTTCCTTCCTTTCTTAAGGCTGAATAATGTTCCATTTTATGTATATATCACAATTCATGTATCCACTTTTCTGTCAATAGACACCTGGGTTGCTTCTTCTTGGCTATTGTGAATAGTGCTGCTATGAACATAGGTGTGCAAATATTTCTTTTAGACTCTGCTTTCAATTCTTTTGGGCACATACCCAGAAGTGGAACTGCTGGATCATGTGGTAGTTCTTTTTTTTTTTTTTTTATTGGAGTGTAGTTTCTTTACAATATTGTGTTAGTTTATACTGTACAGCAAAGCGAATCAGTGATACATATACATATATCCCCTTTTTTTGGATTTCTTTCTCATTTAGGTCACCACAGAGCATTGAGTAGAGTTCCCTGTGCTATACAGTAGGTTCTCATTAGGTATATATTTTATACATAGTATCAGTAGTCTATGTATGTCAATCCCAATCTCCCAGGTCATCCTACTCCCCCTTGGTATCCATATGTTTGTTCTCTTTGTCTGTGTCTCTCTTTGTGCTTTGTAAATAAGATCGTCTATACCAATTTTTTCTAGATCCCATGTATATGCGTTAATATATGATACTTGTTTTTCTCTTTCTGACTGACTTCCCTCTGTATGACAGTCTCTAGGTCCAGCCACATCTCTACAAATGACCCAATTTCGTTCCTTTTTATGGCTGAGTAATATTCCATTGTATATATATACCACATCTTCTTTATCCGTTCCTCTTTTGATGGACATTTAGGTTGCTTCCATGTCCTGACTATTGTAAATAGTGCTGCAATGAACATTAGGGTGCATGTGTCTTTTTGAATTATGGTTTTCTCAGGGTATATGCCCAGTAGTGGATTGCTGTGTCATATGGTGGTTCTATTTTTAGTTTTTTAAGGAACCTCCATACTGTTCTCCATAGTGGCTGTATCAATTTACATTCCCACCAACAATGCACGAGTGTTCCCTTTTCTCCACACCCTCTCCAGTATTTATGGTTTGTAAATTTTTTGATGGATGGACATTTTGACTGGTGTGAGGTGATACCTCATTGTGGTTTTGATTTGCATTTCTTTAATAATTAGTGATGTTGAGCAGCTTTTCATGTGTTTGTTGGTCATCTGTATGTCTTCTTTGGAGAAATGTCTGTTTAGGTCTTCTGCCCATTTTTTGATTGGGTTTTTTGTTTTTTTGATATTAAGCTGCATGAGCTGTTTGTATATTTTGGAGATGAATCCTTTGTCATTTGCTTCATTTGCAAATATTTTCTCCCATTCTGAGGGTTGTCTTTTCATCTTGTTCAAGGTTTCCTTTGCTGTGCAAAAGCTTTTAAGTTTCATTAGGTCCCATTTGTTTATCTCTGTTTTTATTTTCATTACTCTAAGAAGTGGGTCAAAAAAGATCTTGCTGTGATTTATGTCTTAGAGTGTTCTGCCTATGTTTTCCTCTAAAAGTTTTATATTTTCTGGCCTTACATTTAGGTCTTTAATCCATTTTGAGTTTATTTTTGTGTATGGTGTTAGGGAGTGTTCTAATTTCATTCTTTTACATGTAGCTGCCTAGTTTTCCCAGCACCACTTATTGAAGAGGCTATCTTTGCTCCATTGTATATTCTGGCCTCCTTTGTCATAGATTAGGTGACCATAATCTATGGGTTTATCTCTGGGTTTTCTATCCTGTTCCACTGATTTATATTTCTGTTTTTGTGCCAGTACCGTACTGTCTTGATTACTGTACCTTTGTAGTATAGTCTGAAGTCAGGGAGCCTGATTCCTCCAGCTCTGTTTTTCTTTCTCAAGATTCCTTTGGCTATTTGGGGTTTTTTGTATTTCCATACAGATTGTAAAATTTTTTGTTCTAGTTCTGTGAAAAACGCCATTGGTAATTTGATAAGGATTGCATTGAATCTGTAGATTGCTTTGGGTAGTATAGTAGTCATTTTCACAGCACTGATTCATCCAGTCCAAGAGCATGGTATATCTCTCCATCTGTTTGTGTTGTCTTTGATTTCTTTCATCAGTATCTTATAGTTTTCTGTGTACAGGTCTTTTGCCTCCTTAACTTGGTTTATTCCTAGGTATTTTATTCTTTTTGTTGAAGTGGTAAATGGGATTGTGTCCTTAATTTCTCTTCCTGATCTTTTGTTGTTAGTGCATAGGAATGCAAGAGATTTCTGTGTATTAATTTTGTATCCTGTAACTTTACCAAATTCATTGATTAGCTCGAGTAGTTTTCTGGTGGCATCTTTAGGATTTTCTATGTATAGTATCATGTCATCTGCAGACAGTGACAGTTTTACTTCTTCTTTGCCAATTTGGATTCCTTTTTTTTTTTTTTTTTTTAGCGAGAGTAGGAACTCTCTTTTTTTTTTTATTTTATTTATTTTATTTATTTATGGCTGTGTTGGGTCTTCGTTTCTGCGCGAGGGCTTTCTCCAGTTGCGGCACGTGGGGGCCACTCTTCATCGCGGTGCGCGGGCCTCTCACTGTCGCGGCCTCTCCCGTTGCGGAGCACAGGCTCCAGACGCGCAGGCTCAGCAATTGTGGCTCACGGGCCCAGCCGCTCTGCGGCATGCGGGATCCTCCCAGACCAGGGCTCGAACCCGTGTCCCCTGCACCGGCAGGCAGACTCTCAACCACTGTGCCACCAGGGAAGCCCTGGATTCCTTTTATTTCTTTTTCTTTTCTGATTGCCGTAGCTAGGACTTCCAAAACTGTGTTAAATAATAGTGGTGAGAAAGGGCAAACTTGTCTTGTTCCTGATTTTAGAGGAAATGCTTTCAGTTTTTCACCACTGAGAATAATGTTTGCTGTGGGTTTGTCATATATGGCATTTATTATGTTGAGGTAGGTTCCCTCTATGCCCACTTTCTGGAGACTTTTTATCATAAATGGGTGTTGAATTTTGTCAAAAGCTTTTTCTGCATCTACTGAGATGATCATATGGTTTTTATTCAATTTGTTAATATGGTGTATCACATTGATTGATTTGTGTATATTGAAGAATCCTTGCATCCCTGGGTTAAATCCCACTTGATCATGGTGTATGATCTTTTTAAAGTGTTGTTTGATTTGTTTTGCTAGTATTTTGTTGAGGATTTTAGCATCTATGTTCATCAGTGTTGGCCTGTAATTTTCTTTTTCTGTGATACCTTTGTCTGGTTTTGGTATCAGGGTTATGGTGGCCTCATAGAATGAGTTTGGGAACATTCCTCCCTCTGTAATTTTTTGGAAGAGTTTGAGAAGGATGGGTGTTAGCTCTTCTTTAAACATTTGATAGAATTCGACTGTGAAGCCATCTGGTCCTGGACTTTTGTTTGTTGAAAGATTTTTAATCAGTTTCAATTTCATTACTTGTGATCAGTCTGTTCATATTTTCTGTTTCTTCCTGGTTCAGTCTTGGAAGGTTATACCTTCCAGGTTGTCCATTTTATTGGCATATAGTTGCTTGTAGTAGTCTCTTATGATCCTTTGTATTTCTGCGATATCAGTTGTAACTTCTCCTTTTTCATTTCTAATTCTGTTGATTTGAGTCTTCTCCCTTTTTTTCTTGATGAGTCTGGCTAGAAGTTTATCAATTTTGTTTATCTTCTCAGAGAACCAGCTTTTAGTTTTATTGACCTTTGCTATTGTTTTTTTCATTTCTATTTCATTTATTTCTGCTCTGATCCTTATGATTTCTTTCCTTCTACTAACTTTGGGTTTTGTTTGTTCTTCTTTCTCTAATTCCTTTAGGTATAAGGTTAGGTTGTTTATTTGAGATTTTTCTTGTTTCTTCAGGTAGGATTGTATTGCTATAAACTTCCCTCTTAGAACTGCTTTTGCTGCATCCCATTGGTTTTGGGTTGCTGTATTTTTGTTGTCATTTGTTTCTACGTATTTGTTGATTTCCTCTTTGATTTCTTCAGTGATCTCTTGGTTATTTAGTAGCATATTGTTCAGCCTCCATGTGTTTGTGTGTTTTACAGTTTTTTTCCTGTAATTGATTTCTAATCTCATAGCGTTGTGGTAGGAAAATATGCTTGATATGATTTCAGTTTTCTTAAATTTACTTGATTTGTGACTCAAGGTGTAATCTATCCTGGAGAATGTTCCGTGTGCACTTGAGAAAAAAGCGTATTCTGCTACTTTGCGGTGCAATGTCCTATAAATATCAATTAAGTCTATCTGGTCTAACATGTCATTTAAGGCTTGTGTTTCATTATTAATTTTCTGTCTGGATGATCTATCCACTGGTGTAAGTGGAGTGTTAAAGTCTCCCACTATTATTGTGTTACTGTTGATTTCCTCTTTTATGGCTGTTAGCATTTGCCTTATTGAGGTGCTCCTATGTTGGGTGCATAAATATTTACAATTTTATATCTTCTTCTTGGATTGATTCCTTGATCATTATGTAATGTCCTGATCATGTGGTAGTTCTATTTTATATTTTTTGAAGGAACCTCTATACTGTTTTCCATAGCAGTCACAATATTTTACAAACTTCCAGTAGTGTACAAGCGTTCCAAATTCTCCACATCTTCACCAACATTAACACATTTTTATTTTTATGTTAAAACAAATGTACTGTGGTATTGAATCTTACATTTTGAATGACTTTTAAAGGTAAAACAGAAGACTTCAAGTAAATTTTGATTCTGTAGTAGATCCTCTGACAAAAGGAGTACTTTGGTAGAAACATTTGGGAAGCCCTGAATTGTAAAAAATTCCTCAGAATAATCTAGTTGAGAAGAATTCATGCACATACATGAAGATAAAGAATTTTCCCAAAGCAGCATGTCACAAAGAACAACTTAATCTTTCAACACTTAGTGCCACAGGCATTTAGTAGGAGAGTGAAATCTAATTATGTCAGTAACACAAGATTTCCTGAAAGTGATCTTTTTGAATAGGAGCTTGAAGGAGGATGGTAAATGTGAATTGACAGCAAGAAGAATATGCATTAATGTAAAAAAAAAAAAAAAAAGATCCCATAATGACACAATCATAGAAGTTGACATTGATAGCTAATACTCAGTGCTTTTTCTTCCATATTTAGTAATAGTTGTAATTGGATATAGTTAGTGTGAGTTTATTTAATGAGGACAGGTTGAGTATTTTTATTTTGATTTTTCTTCAAGATCTGACAGTAGGCTTCAAATGCCATAATGATTTGTGTCACTAAATTTGTAGAGTGGATTTTGAAGACTACTTGATAGACACCATTTTGTTAGCTAATCCCCTAGGACCAAGTGTTTTTGATGATTGTGATTTAGGGTAGGCTGTGCCTTTATTTTCTTTTTCTTTGACATGGCTTGAAGGAAGAAAGAACACTTACTGTCAAGAAAGCAAATGCTGAAAAACTTAATGTATAGATAGCTAACAAAGTGTTCTACTTTTTGCAAGTATTGCCCATCTTGTGTGGATCTGAGTCAGTCTTAACTCAAGTGATGACTTATGTTTTCAGTATGAATGCTGACTATAAGAGTGTTGATCCATAAGTCTTATGTTTTTTACACATAGATTTTTCTTCTTTTTTATAGTGTATCAGTGTATCTTAAGATTTGTCCATTTTCAGTTTTTAAATCTCCCTTTTTCTGCTGGTGATTTAAATTATTCTTACTTTGGCTGTATTTTAATTACCTTTTGCTTGAGAGCTCTGTTTTGTTTTTTAAATGTAAACTGTGCAGTTACCAAAGCTAATTCTAAAACTATCAGACTAGAATGGGTATGTTACATTCTGATGGGGTAATAGTAATTAGAGTACTTGGACCAGAGAGCTGGTGATGATTCCTATCACACTTGGCCATATTCTTTGGTTGGTACATTTCAGGTGCCTGTATCAGGGCGAAAGTCTTACTGTTTGCTTGACCTCAAACAGTTGGATGTTGAGGAAGTAATTTCATATTTAGAATTAGTAAATGACTCTTGGATATAAAATGCTAGCAGCAGAAAACAAATGTTTCAGTTTAGCAATGTGTGAATTAAATATCGTCATATTTTGAGCAAATTATGTTTAAGCAAGCACCTTCTAAGGTGGCTTCCTTGGAGCACTGATTTTATAGGGTGTTAGTAGATATTTTGTGAAGAAAGACTTTTGCAGTTGGGTTGAGGAACCCTGGATTAGACAGTATAAATCAGATCAATATAAATCTTTAGGGCTTCTTAGAGCCTTTAATACTTGCACGTTCTTTTTTAATTGCTCAAGAATGAAGTTTAGCATGCGGCGTTTCTGAAACTTTTGTGGCATTCTTTTTTCTTAGGGCATCTTGCAGGACTAATATCCTGTAGAACAAACTGTAGAAAGATGGACTAGGAATTGCTAGAGCCAGTTTGTTGTAGGTTACAAGAAGGACGTATGGTCCAAATGAAATTGAATCTGACGGATCACACAGACATTTCAACTAGATTTTACGTGTGCTTCCTCCTCCCCAGTTTCATAGGTATGACTGAAGTCTACTTTGGGGACAGAGAGCAATGGGGACAAGATATCCTGCCAATCAGTAACTCCTAATATTGTATTTGTGCTTCAGAACACAGGAAGTGAAAGATTGATTGATGAAAGGAAAAATAAAAGGAAGTTTGTTTTCTTGAAATATTTGGTATTACTTGATTTTATACTCTTTTGAATTTTACATATTAAAAGAGATAATAAATACCTTAATAGTTTTTCAAGATTGTTAAAAGGAAACTGAGATGCTGATTTACATTACCTGTTCAGTCCAAATTATTATTTTCAGCTCACTGTGCCACATTTCCCCCATCTGTGGAGAAGAGCTTATAGAATCATAGAATTTTAGAGCTTTTAGAACTTTTAATGATCACTTCACCATATTTTTAAGAATGAGAAAGCTGAAGACTAGGGGTTTTATGCCGCTCACTTCATTCACAGCTAATTTATGGTGGGGTTTAGACTAGAATTTGGGTCTCCTGATTCCTAGTTTAAAATTCTTTCCAATGCATTTTGCAACTTCTTAGGGTGGCTGTGATCTCTCCCTCCCTCCCTCCCTCCATCCATCCCTCCCTGTTCCTTTAGAGTTTACTGCTGTAGAGAAATCTGTCTTTAGCATATTTTATTCAGTTGTACATGTTACTCCATAAAAAAAAAATTGATATTGATTTCTAGCTTATCATATCTCCTAAAATGGTGCCGTTTTATACTCTGGCAATTCATGAATTATAACTGATTATTAAAATTGAACCAAATTCTGGTGATCACATTGCAGATTTAGTGATAATTCAGAGGGAGGAGTGAAAGACTGCTGGGAGTTTTCAAGGCTTTAGTGGCTGGGACAGTGACGGTGCTGTTAAAGGAAACAGGCTTGTCTGACACTGGGCGTTTGGCAGGACACTTGATGCTGGTGGTAAGACATCTCGAGTTCATTTAAAAAGTAACTTTATCATTTATTCTGATTATATAATTAGTGCATTCTCAATTTGATTAATAAGGTGCTGCTAAGAGGTTCCATATAAACGTCCAGCAAGTAATTTAGATTTGTAGGAGTTCTTTGTATACTCTAGAACTAGATGTTAATTTTTGATTAGCTGCATGTGTTAAGATATTATCTCCCAGGGAATGGCCTGCTAAAAAAATTTTTTTTTTTTACCTTGCACAATTTAATAAATGAAAGCAAAATGGATCATAGACCTGAAAGTAAGAGCTACAATTTTAAAAATTCTGGGCAAAACAGAAGAAAATCTTTGAGATCCTGAGTTGGGTGAGTGTGTTTTAGAAAGGACTTCAAATGAACAAATTATAAAAGAGAAAAATTAATAAATTTGTCTTCATCTGCCTTAGTCTGGTTGGGCTGCTTTAACAAAGCACCACTATGAACTAGGTGGCTTTTAACAACAGAAACTTCTCACAGATGTGGAAGCTGGGAAGTCCAAGATCAAGGTGCTCGTATGGTTGGTTCTGATGAGAGCTGTCTTCTAGGTTGCAGGCTGCCGACTTCTCATTGTTGTCCTCACATGACGGGAAGAGAAAGGCCTGTTTTTTACTTTGGTTTATGGTGTCCTTTGTTGAATGTAACTTTTAAATTTTATAGTAACCAAATTTACCAGCATTTCCCTGTATTCTTTCAGGTCTATTACTTCAAGAAATCCTTCCTTTCTCTTAAAATCTTATGTGAATATATTTACTTTCTTTTAAATTCCTTAATTTTCAAAGTTTAGTACCTTAATTTTCAGGTGGTTCTATGTGTGTGTGTGTGTGTTAAGCATTTGTATTAATCATCTAGGCTGCCTTAACAAAATACCATAGACTGGGTGGCTTAAACAGCAGAAATTTACTTTCTCACCGTTCTGGAGACTAGAAGTATTATATAAGATCGAGGTGCCAGCATAGTAGGTTCCTGGTGAGACCTCTTTCCTTGGGTTGCAGACAGCCACCTTTTCTGTGTCCTCACTTGGTAGTGGTGGGGTGGGGTGGGTAGAAAGTGTACAAGCTCTCTTGTGTCCCTTCTTATAAGGGCACTAATCCCGTCAAGGGGACCCCATTCTCATGATCTCATGTAAACCTGATTACCCTCCAAAGGCCATATCCAGTACCATCACATTGGGGGTTAGGATTTCAACATATGAACTTTAGGGGGACACAATTCATAGCAGGATGTTGTTTTATTTTTTTCCATATGGCTAACCAGTTGTCCCAGCATCATTAATTGCATCAGCCTTTCTTTCCCCACTGATTTATAATTGCTTTAAAGGTCTATTTTTGGAGTCTTAATTTTTAATCACTGCTTTATCTTTAATTGTACTACTCCCACACTGTCTTTTTTTTGTTTTTAACATCTTTATTGGAGTATAATTGCTTTACAATGGTGTGTTAGTTTCTGCTTTATAACAAGGTGAATCAGCTATACATATATATATATATATATCCCCATATCTCCTCCCTCTTGCATCTCCCTCCCACCCTCCCTATCCCACCCCTCTAGGTGGTCACAAAGCACCGAGCTGATCTCCCTGTGCTATGTCCCACACTGTCTTAATTATTATAGTTATATAGTAAGTCTCAATATCTGAGAAGACAAGACTCCACTTTGTTATACTTTAAAATTGTCTTGGCCATTTTGGCCCTTCTATGAAATTTAGGAGTAGTTAGTTAAATCACACACAAACTAAAAAATAACCCCAAACTTAAGGATTTTGTTTGGATTTGCATTGAATTTATAGATGATTTGGGGTGAACTGACTTCTTTGTGATATTGAGTTTTCCCATCCATGATCATGGCACAGACTCCATTTATTTGGCTCTTTTCTATTCTTGAATAAAATATTGTAACATTTTCCCACAAGAGTCTTTGACATATTTTAATGTATTTATTCTTAGGTAACTGGTAGTTTTGTTGTTATGGTACATAGGATTTTTTTATCAATTATATTTTCTAGTTATCAATGGAACAGATTTGATTCAGTAACCTTAGAGAACTCTCATTCATTCTTGCGAGTTGTCTGCAAATGCTTTTGCACTTTCCACGTAGGTAGCCAGGTTGTCTGAGTACAAGACGAGTTTTGTTTCTTCCTTTCCACTTCTTACATCATTGATTTCTTTTTCTTATCACACTAGTTTTTCCACAGGTTAAATGGAGGCAGCGTTGGAGGGCATCCTTTTTGTTTTTTACTTGATTAGAAATGATTCTAAAGTTTCACCGTTAAGTATGTTTGTTGAAGATTTTTTTTTTTTAATAAATTTATTTATTTATATTTATTTTTTGGCTGTGTTGGGTCTTTGTTTCTGTGCGAGGGCTTTCTCTAGTTGCGGCGAGCGGGGGCCACTCTTCATCGCGGTGCGCGGGCCTCTCACTGTCGCGGCCTCTCTTGTTGCGGAGCACAGGCTCCAGACGCGCAGGCTCAGTGGTTGTGGCTCACGGGCTTAGTCGCTCCGCGGCATGTGGGATCTTCCCAGACCAGGGCTCGAACCCGTGTCCCCTGCACCGGCAGGCAGATTCTCAACCACTGCGCCACCAGGGAAGCCCCTGTTGAAGATTTTTGATAACTTTTATCAGTTTAGGAAAGTTCCCGTCTATTCCTAAATTTGTTTTTGATTTTTTTTTTTTTAATCTTGACAGTGGTTCATTTTATGATTGTGTTTTCAGGAAATTAAATGGTTACTCTTAGACACATTTCTTGCCAGTGGTATTACAAAACTAAATGTATGACCATATGTTGACTCAGTGAGAATAACTTTTTAAAAAAGTAGAATAATAATCTCTCAAACAGTCTTAAACATTTATGGTACATTATAGAAAATTTGGAAAATACTCAAACACATTTAAGGAAGTAAAAATTAGTTCATTGTAAATGTCTCAGAATTTTCAGTTTGTGCATTTGTGGTTCAAAACAGGAGAAAATACAGCCATCAGAATACATGAATCATGTCTGCACATTATTACCATGGAATCATAGCACTTTGGTGGATCACACCACTTCTGTAAAGGGCTTAAGTGACATCTGTTTCAGTTTCCTATTTTATAGATGAACAACCTGAAAATCAGAAATTATTTCTTGGATTTGGCATGGGTATGATTACTTTCAAAGTAAATAATATTTCAGACCTATACTTTGCCAGGCAGTGTGCTATCTGCTTTACATACATGATTTCATTGATTTTTACTCAACCGTATGACATAGGTATTCTCATTTACCCTTTACAGTTGAGGAAACTGAGGTTTAGGATTTAGGTGGGTAACTTCCTGAGTTACACAATCAGAAAGTGGTAGAAACAGAGTTGAAACCACGTCTTTCTGATAATAGAGCCCGTGTTCTTTGTTACTTCCTTTCTGAGAGACCGTGTAACCAGGATACTTGGTAAATACATTATATTCAGGTTGTGTCTATAGTGTATTGATTTCACGGTGTCAAGAGTTAAGTATATTCACTGTTCACCAGTTAGTCGTCGTCTTTGGTGAGGATGTTAATATGCTGCTGGGAGAGCCAACTTAACAGAGAGACCGCCAGGAAGGGGGCCAGCTGACATTTGTATTGCTCAGAATGGCTGTCCAGGGCTATTCTGAGATAGATCAATATAAAAAAACAAAATAGAGTCAACCTGGGCATAGATGACACTTTGTGTGATTTTTGTCCCTCCCTCACCCCCGCAAATTCTTTTCTATTCTTTGGGTTCCTAGAAGAATTGCTTGAAATCTAGCTCCTGAAGATCTTAATCATGTTATCTTAATTTTATTAGGTACTTCTGCTAAGTAATAGATTGAGCCTCAGCAATGAGCAAAGAGGGATTTCTTTAGCAAGGAAAATTCCTTTTCTTAAACCAATCTTTTACCATTATGGGTCCTTCCTTTTGCTGTTGCTTATTTTTTATTTTAAACATGTTTGATAAGTAGAATCTAGGTTGGTTGATCTGTCTTAATGACTTGTGATCCAAATCTTCATTGCAAGAGGAAAATCACTTATTATTATCAAAATGTTCGAAAAACATTTTGAATGAGCCTTCACTACTTTCTCTTTCAAATACTTTTAGACACTGTGAGGGTACATATTTAAGATTATGTGTAGCCATAAAAAGTATGTTGGCCATTCACATTTAACAGATTTGCACACTTATTATTTTATTTAGTCTGCTTTATGATTGATTTTTTTTTTTTTTTTAGAAGAGAGAAATCATCTCTCATAGTACCGTAGCAAGTTTGGGTCTTTGAGGTTATTTTGGAGACAGGACCATTTGATTCCTCTAGAACAAAGATTTCCCCTTTCTTAGATGCCTTAATTCTACAAGATGTAATGTCTTGATTACACAGTTTAGTTGTCATGAACTTCCTTTTGATTTCTCACTTTTGGCTTTCAAAAAGGGACAGATAGCTTCTCACTGAGACCTTCATCACAGCCAGTGTTAATACGTGACCAGTGATGCTAGAAAATGACTGAATCATAGGCCACATCTCGTCAGTATTGTAAAGTTAACTGGGCAGTGGGGTGAGTCTATGGGAAAACAATGGTCATTTTAACAGATTGAACTTTACAGTTGAAACAAATTAATTTTCTAGTCTGTATTCTAGACTTGTCAGGTTCACAGCCATTTGATAAAGATATGGACAGGATGTTCTTTTGTGTCATGGTGACGATAGCCCAGCTTCCTCTCTTGTAGCTCCTCATCCTGTAATGATTACTGAAATACTGAAGCTTTTGTTATTGGCCACTATATAGTTGCCATATGTGCTAGCCTAGAGTTTCTCTTCATCTCCACATGGATCCAGACAGATAACTCTGATCTAACCTTGTTCTCTCAGAGCTTCACAGCCTTGTTCCTGCTTCCGAAAGACCATTCTACTCCAGCAGTGTGTAGACAAGAGCTGTCTTTGGAATACGTCCTACTCCTCTCCAGTGATGCAGAGTGATTGTGAGCTGCTTAGAATAACCTTTGTGGTTCTGGAGCTGCAGGCTCTGAGAAGGAACGTGATTCTTTCAGGGTTCTCTTCATCTCAAGCTCTGGTTAATCATGTTCTGTCTTGTAAAGGCAGTGCTTGAGGCAGTGGCTTTCAAACTGTTTTGAATAGGATCCAAGTAACAAATACAGTTTATATTGCCACCCCTTCTCCCCACACACCAGAAATAAGACTCATGACATCTTATGTTTACTACATGCAATGTCTTTGATATATCCTACTATTTATTTAATTTGAAAATGCCTTCTATATTGATTTAACAAAACACTAATATGCAAGACTTCCAATTTAAAAACAATACTGACTTAAGGAGACCATTTATCATTTTCCTTCGTAATTGCTTATTATTCCTGTTACAGTTTAACTTCCTCATGGAAATAATCTTCCAAAACTGTGTACCTTGTGATGTAGTGGACATAACACATTGTTGTTCTCAAACTCTTTGTCTTCTGTGTGTGCATATGTAACTGACAAGATGCCTTTTCAACTGTATGCCTTTTCAACATGCATGTCCTTTGGTGGAAATGGAGACGCCAAACTATTTTGTTGATTTAGAGGTAGTAATTTCAAACTTGCCAGATTGAATATATGTTATTGAATAGTGTATATTACAAAGAGGACCAGAGGTTCTCAGAACTTGTTTCTATTCTTCAGATTTTTGCTCATTCATGTCAGTAGATGTAGCTTGTTTATACCATCTAACGCTACTCTTAGTGACTTGCATCCTTTTTTAAAAAAAATATTTATTTATTTATTTGGCTGTGCCGGGTCTTAGCTGCAGCATGCAGGATCTTTAGTTGCGGCGTGCAGGAAATTTAGTTGTGGCATGCGAACTCTTAGTTGCAGCATGTGGGATCTAGTTCCCTGACCAGGGATCGAACCTGGACCTGTGCATTGGGAGCACACAGCCTTAGCCACTGGACCACCAGGGAAGTCCCTAGTGGCTTGCATCTTGACCTGGTAAGATATACTTAGTGACTTAGCGATTTTCAAATTTTTACATGCTGGGAGTCTGTTCAAACTAACCTTATAGGATGCTAGATAGTATTTACTTCTCATTATGATTTATTTCCCTGGAGATCAATGTCATCTCAGAATCAAGCTTATTCAAGTTAGTGTGAACTGGATGTGTTATTGTTTCTCTGATCCCTCTCTTCTGTTAGAGAGATTATTTTGACTATGATGAGCTATTTTCTCTGTTACAAATTAGCTATGCTTCTAGCTGTGAGAAAGGAATCTTTCTAACCAGTTAGATCGTGTATTCTGCTTACTACATGAATTCTAATGACCAATCTCTTTATTAAGTAAAAAAGAGATGAAATGAAATATTTAAAATTAAATACTTAATTTTGCTGTAATACTGTTTATTTTAATGAATTTAATGAAAATATTCAGTGTAGTTTCTTTTTGGCAAATAAATAAACAGGTTTAAAAAGGTGTCTCTCTTAATTTGATGCTCATATGCTGACTGAAATAACTTCAAAATAAATCCATACAAATGATCCTGTAAATGGAATGCAATATTTAAATTTCAGTATTTGAAAGCTGCCTTTCTTTAAGTGAAGAGTGATAATGGTTTATGATTCAGGCTGTAGATAATTTACTCATTTTTTATACCATACTTGTCATTGTAGTCATTCTGAAAGAAAAGCACCTATTTGTAACTTCTATTTTTTCTAAGGAGTGGGTGGTGTATGCAAGTAAAATATAGGATCTGCCCAGGGAAGAAAAGGGGATGTTTAAAAATCATGAAATCATGGTTTTTATGATTATCATGCAATCTGCCCTTAGTATTTCTTAAATTATAACAGATTGCTTTTCATTCAGAATTTCATATTCAATGTGATCATCTTAATTTTGGGTCTAAGTGACTATTTCTACATTTTACATTTAGCAAAAAGTATTTATAGGCTGTTTCATGTGAAAGAGGGAATATTTTGCTTAAAGAGTTATGGACCATAATTTACACATATTTTATTTATGCTAACATTCTTTTGTAGAAAGTCTCTTTATGTCTAGGACCTTACTTTTTCTTGGGTTAAACTGGACTTGAAATTAGTATTTGGTTAATAAACTGTCATTAAGGATTACTAAAGTGTTCTTTGTCACAGATGGACTCAAAATAGTCCTCGTGTCATGGTTTACGTCTTGAGTGGCTAGGTGTCAAGATGCTATCCTGAATCAGATCTTTATTCCCTCAATAAAATCTTCTCAACTTTGGAACATGGTTCTGCTTACTCCTAAAAGATTAGGAAATCACGGACAGAGGGACAGAGAAAGATAACAGAAGGTTATTTGTAAAATGATGGAAGGTATTTGTTAATTTTTTCAGTTGTCCTGGGGACTTACCATGTCATATTGGGACAGTTACTTAATCTGCTCATCAAGATGCTGGTGCATTTACAGGACCCCCTTTGGTATGTTTCAAGCAGATGCTTGATTTGCAGCACTTATGAAGAAAGGACTGGATGGATTTTTTTTGTTTGTTTTTGTTAGCAGCAGTTGTGCCAGTTATAACCGAGCATGCTTTAGTCATCAGTCTGTTATCATATACTTTTTATTCATTTCGCTAGTAGTTTAATGCCTTATGTTCCTATTTGTTCTGAATAAATTTCCCTTCTCAGATATGTGAAGATTAGACTGATCTGCTTCACTGTGTATTTAGGGACACTGTGTTTCCCATTTATCACCTGCTGCTAACCTTCAGCAGTAGAATTAAATTGACATTTGTTAAAGGGTGTTTTGATCTATCTTTGAAAAGGGTAGTAAAGAGTAATTAGTCACAGTAATGGCTCCCCCCTCCCCATTTTGTGTGCAATTTTAGGTCGCTTGCTGAAACAGATTCTAATTTTGTAATGGTGGTAGAGAATTCTTGCTTTAGGTTCATGGTTTGTTTAAACAATTAAAAATCTGATGAATCCTTGAAGCATGTGTAAATTCAGCAGCCTTGAAAACTAGTCTCCTGTTTTTTTTTTTGCTTGCCCACAAGGCTGGCACCAGCACCCGTCCTGCAGTGTTTTTCCTTTTTTCCCGTGACCCAGAGGTTGGCCCCAGTCCTGTCTGTTGAAAGAGTGTCTACAGCTGTGCGGTGGGGGCAACTTGCTTGAAATCATCGCTCAAAATAGGAAGTCAGGACATTGGCAGTATGACTTTAACTTTCCTGGGTGACTAAGTTTAGCATTTTGGTGCCTCAGTGACTAACAGTCAACATAAAGACCTGGGAGGGAATAAAATGAGTATGGGAGGGCAGAATGCATCAAAGAGCAGGTAAGACGCAGGTGCTAAGACTGCTAAAACATGTGTGCTTTATATGCTGGGCATAATTGATTATTCTGGGTCGGGCATCCCATTCTGCACATCCATGGTCCTAAAGCTCCAACAAGAGCAAGTTTTCTCTCTCCCCCAATCAGCTGCTTCTTGGAGAGTGCTCTGCCCATTTTACTGTTCCTCATCATTCAGCTTCAAACTCCTGTACTGTCTATTAGTCCTCAAAATGCATTCTTCAGTCTAGGCTTGCCGGCCGCGTCACTCCCTACCTCGGATTCTCTCATGGCCACCTTTGCTGCCACCGTTACAGCCCTGCCCGCCTTGGTTGATCTCCTGCTTTCACCTTGCTGGCCTTCTGTCAAATTTGGGAACACCTCTCTTAGGTTTCTTTCATAACATGAGTTGTAAGACTACAGAGCTTTCCAGTTTTCTCACGGAGAGACTCACCTTTGAATTGACAGCGCTTGGTAAACAGTTTGTTCTTGTCTTTGTTGCAGTGGTTTATCATGAGTTTCATGGAATGTTTTTTTAATAGTAGTACCAGTGCATTATCAAATGGAGAGGACTTCCATTTTGACTAAGTGTTGAAGAGAACCACATCTTTAGCTTACAACTTTACTCGTTTGATGGTTGGAAGACTTTGGCCTGGATTAGCTCCTGCCTTGATACATTTCAGACCTTGATTCCACTCCACTACCCACAGACTTCATCACCAGGTCTGGAAGGACACACAGGGACGTTTGTGTGTATAGGGATTGCTGAAAGCTATCCCTGTACCAAGACGGTCAGCACTACAGAAGTGACTGCAAACCACATGCACCCGTCCCACTAAATCCCAGCTATGTCTCCAATTCAAATTCCCTTTATCCAAATCCCTCGAAGGCCCAAGGCCACGCCAAAGCTGCCCCACGCAAGGGAAAGTATGAAATCAGAGTAGAAAGAAAGAGTGCTCTTAACAGATTGCAGTTAAAATATCTTACTTTCGCAAATTCTACGAAAACATCCGACCGCATGAATATGTTCCTAGGCTTCCCAGGGCCTTGGAAGGAGCCTGTGCGAGTGAGGAGCCCCGAAGTATAACCTTCATTAGGTTTCTTGTAAACTGCCTCTGACCATTCTTCATCTTCTATGGTAGAGAAAGGTCTGAGTGCCCTATCTGACTATGGTTGGAGCAGTGCCTTTTAGAGTGTTATATATATATATATATAGTTGGCGCTAGAGAACTCATTGAAGTGAATTAGCTGCCAGTATACACAGCATTATTGGTAATAATGGTGGGTATTTAGTTAGCACCTTCCACCTGCTAGGCTCTGTCAGGAGCCCTTAACATATTATCTCGTTTAATCCTTAGGACAACACTACGAGTTAGGTGCCATTATAATTCTCAATTTAAAGAGGAGAAATCTGAGGCACGGAGACTTTAAATAACCTGCCACCACCAATAAATAGTAGAGCTGGGATTAAAGCTCAGGCTGCCCAGTCTGAGTCCTTCACCTACTGCACCGCGTCTCAATCCTGGTAGAGCTGCCATAATCCTGACCCAACGTAGAAGGTCAGTTTGTTCTTGTCTTTGTTGCAGTGGAACAAAGGAAACCTTCCAGTGTACTTAGATGGATGTCTTCTGTTTTTCCTGTTGTAAGAAAGCTGTGTAAAAGAGAAAGATTCATAGAAGAGAGGCTACAATAAAAGAAGTGATAAATTGCATTCCTAAGAAAATAGGAGTTCAGACTGTTTAGCCAGGGAGAGGGCAGTTATTGAAAAGCTGCTTAATTTTCCTGTGTTTTCTAAAGAAGTTCTTCTTTTCACATTTTTGATGTTGATAGTCAATATGTGCTTTACAGATACATATAGGTGACATATTTCTCCCACCCCCCCCATCTGAAAAGCTGTTTTTAAACTGATAATACAAATGAAAATGGTGTCTTGCAAAAACAACACATACAGGGTTGCTATAAAAACTATTGTCCAATATCTTCGTTTGCTGAAAAGGAATAATTAAAAAGAAATAGGTTAAATAATATAGGAGGAGTTTGATGAAACGCAAGAAACACTTTCTTAATGATGATATTAGACCACTGCACCAAAAAGAGGTATAGAATGTCAGTTTCTCAAGGTATATAAATATGATTAAGAGCTTTCCATTTCCAATATGCCAAGGGTTGAATTCTAGCTATGGTTTGGAAAACTTCCCTGTCACTTAAGAGAGATTTAGCACATCAACTAACTTTGCTATGGTACCTTTTTAGATAACAATCTCTTTTATTGTATACCTCATTCACTGCAGTCTTACTACTTTATAGTATTCGGCTCTCACCTGTGCTTATGTGCAGGAATCACCTTTAGGTATCTCATGCATTTAACAACCGCTAACCTACAGCCCTGTCTTAGAAGCCCTGCCTTACGGTTCCGATGGCCAGCAGTACGACTGCAGTGCTCCCACTGTAGTGACTGGAGCATGAGAGAAATTAATGGCAGTAGAATGATCCCACTCTTCTTTTACCCATCCCTTCAACCAAAGTGTCATAGATAGACATCAAAGACTTCCTTCTTTGTCAGTTTTATTATACCTTAGTCCTGTTGGGATCAGGTGAGCAGGCCTGGTTTTGCCTTAAAGGAAGGTATCAGAAGGGAGATTTGAAGGCAGCTTTCTCTCCATCCACTCTCGGCACTAATCATTTATCCTTCTGGGACTTTGTAAAAATTATATTGTTAGGTGGGATGGAGTGGTACTTTGTTTGGTAATTGTTTTAGGGAATCATCAGCAGGAAAGTCCAAGGGGCTTGTGTGAAGTAATCGCTGAGTTGCTTTATAAACCAGAAGATATGTAAAAGTTAACATAGTTGACTTCGAGTTTAATGAAGGATGAGTTTCAGTTCTAATTTTGACATGAACAATTAAATATTTTTTTTAAACAAGGTTTTTATACCATAGGGGTGTTTGTGATAAGGAGTTTAAAAAAGACATTTAATCACAGTTATATAATTTATGTTGCAAACATAACTTATAGCTTTTAAAATATAGTATTACATATTTTCTCTATTTAATTCAGAGTAGAAACAAATTGTTTCAATTATTTATTGCCTACCTCCTTCTTCAAACAATGCCAATAATTCTGGATCCATGATAACAGTGGAATGTTCTACAAGAGAAGCAGGAGCGTATTCTGAATGCTTACACCTGTATAACTTTAATGTTTCAAAATGCTTTGAAAAATTCCAGGAGCATATTCATTAAAATAGTAGAAGACAATCATAGTAAAAAATTTAAAATGATGCGCTATGAAAAACATAGTATGAGGTATGATTTAATGTAGTGGAAGATTCTCAGGAGATCCATCAGACTCTGCTGACTGGATTCTGGACAGTGCAGATGTAAAACGTTTCCATCATTGCAGAAAGTTCTTCTGGACAGCGCTGCCCTTGTGAGCTGTGTTAAATCTAACAGCCTCTCACTGACTACCTAATAATCCCGTACAGGTCTCTAGGGGTTTGAAAATGACCTCATCTCGTACTTTATGTAGAGCTGGCCCTCTGATCCGAACTCTTTTACCTGTCCTGCCTTCCTCTCAAAATTTGTGTCATACTTCCATGATCATTTTTGAACTTTTCCACATATTCACTCAGCTGTTTTCCCCCAAATAGAAGCACGCTTTGCTTCACTCTCTTTCCATTTGTCTAAATCCTACCTTATTTCAACTTTTTTTTAGGCTCAGTATGTGCTGCTTTATATTATTGAGCGGCTTTGTTACTTTTGAGAGGACAGGGGCCAGACTGTACCCCCAGTCCTCTGCATTCAGTAAGTGGTTGGTGGAGATGAAGATACTCTGCATAACAGGTGCACAAAGTACCACCTGAGGCCCAAATCTGGCCCATTGCCAGCTTTTGTAAATAAAGTTTTATTGGAACACAGCCACGCTCATTTATTTGCTTATTGCCTAAGAGTGCTTTTGCACTGTAGCAGTGAGGTAGTAGTTGCAGCAGAGACTATGTAACCCATAAAGCCTAAAATATTTACCATTTGTCCCTTTGCCAAAAAAGTTTGCTGATCTTCGCTCCACATTTGTAACATCGCAGGCTCTTACAATGTGGTAGTCACAGAATATCACTTAGTATGCCTAGGTGAAGTAACTGTGATTACTCTTCATTAATACATCTGCTTGACTGTTATTGTAAGGTTACATATAATGATCATTAACGTTATGGGAGTTAAACACATATTTCAGGGATAGAATGAATTCCCAAGTACTCATTCCTTCTATTGGTAAAACAGTGTTTGACTAAATCTTAAATTACTAATTCTTTCTTTCTGCCTAATAAGGATGTTTCATTGAAATGGAACAAAAGCATGGTAATTACCAAGCTTATATCCCCTTCTTTTCAGCATATCCCTTTTTAATGTAGTTTGCCTTAATCTTGTAAAAAACTTGCTAATTATTGTATAAAATTTGTATCTGTAAAATATGTGTTCTTAGGTTAACTCAGTGTAAGATTTATTTTAAATTGATATTTATTAAACATATATATGATACTGATTAGAATACCCATAAAGCAGATGTAAATTTAACATTCATTCATTCACTCATTTATTCCTAATGAAACTTTGAGCTTTGTACAGGGAATTGTGAATGTCCTTAGGATATGGTCACAGGACAAAAAAAAGGAGGAACATTTAAGTATCAAAAGTAAAGCAGAAAACAACATTTCATGAAATAAGCTGTTCAGAAGAGAAGGCCTCTGGGATAACACAGAGGATTCGATTGTCAAATCAGATTCGCAAGAATTAGATCTTACCTCCCATTAGGCTTTACTAATAATGTTTTAAGGATACAGGAGGTCCTGAGGCACCGCAAAGCATGATGAGGACCAGGACTGCCCCCTCCCGCCCCTGGCCACCGACTCCCCAGGTCCTCTCTGACTGTTGAGGATCCTCTGGTCCGCATTTAAGGTACCACATCTCTAAGCAATGCCTGTGGTGTGTTAGTACATTGTTTCCATTGGGAAGCATTTCTGTTTTGTACTCTGATGGTGACAAAACTTATGTGACATATTTTCCAAGGGAGTATACTCCATAAATTCAAAGATTCCAGATTTGTTAACCATAAGTGATCCTAGACAGATTAGGTATATCCTGCTAAAATGATTCCATAGATGAGGACTCTGCTGCTAATAAACATCATGAGATTTTTTTTGTTAAGAGCTCTGACACTAGTTGTTTACAAGAAGACCTGACCAGGTTAACTGCCCTCTTTCTTTCCTAGGGCATTTCCACACCCCAGTCCCTCCCAGCCTGCAAAGGGAGAAGATGACTTACAGGCTTGCTGCTAACCATTTCTTCCCAGTTTCTCTCCCTAGACTTTCCCTCCTCCCTCCTTGCCGCCCCTGCTCACATACAAACATTTGTGCTGTGGAAGCTGATAACAGACCTGAAAGAGGAGGCCAGATGATAAAGCCATGTCAGTCAGCGTGTGCCCTGAGTTTTTCTTTTGTTCTTTTTTCTTAACATTTATGGAGATTTGTGGATGTGCTTACATTTTGAGTATGATTCTTGTACCTGTATTTTCAGGATAGGAAGACAAATGAATCTTTCTCTCTGTCCTCACTATGTCATTGCTTTCTCACCATTTCTGCTGCCACTCTGTGGGCTGTAGTTTAAATATCTTCTCCCACCATTTTTAGGCGATGCAGTCTGGTCCCAACTTACCTTTCCAACTCTCTTGGTTTCCATTTTCCTAAAGAACCCTCCTGGCCAACGAGAGGGAACCACCTCTACCACCAACATGGTTCTCTCACGCCTGTGACTTCTGTTAAGTTCATTCTGCCACGAATGCCCCTTCTCACTGCAGCCTATCTGAGTTCCACTCCTCTCAATTCCAGATGACATCTCACCTGTCCTGCCAAACTGTTTCTGACTATCAGTTCACAGGAGGCTCTTTTCTGAAATACTAATTGTCACTCTTTGTGTCTGTCGCCTGGAACGCGCCTGTTTTCCTCCCTAATTAGTTTGCGAGCTCCTGAAGGATGGGCACTGTTTTATGTACATTAGGTATATAGGTACCGTACTGCAGAGGTTAGTCCGTGTCTATTAGGAGTTGCTCCATGGGTTGAGAGTATTTGAATAATAATAATAGTAATAACTTGTGGGCAGGGCCATACCTTTCAAGTTGGTGAGATACTTGTTTTCTTTGTTTTTCCATGTTTTGTGTTTGTTTTTGAAACTCGGGCCTGTCAGTCCTGCATGAGGACTGCACTACAGAGGCAGCAGGGTGGTAGGAGTGGAGGACTCTGTAGCCAGTACAAATCCCAGGGCCACCAGGATTGCTCGTGTCTGACCTTGAGCGAGTCGCATAATCTTCTATTCCTGAGTTTCCCCATCTGTAAAATGGGGCGATAATAGTACTTACCGCGTGTGGTAGCTGTGAAAGTTACGTGAGAAATGTGCGGAGAGTGTAGAACAGTGTCTGGCGTGCAGGGGAGCTTCTGCTGCCGCTTTTTGTTATTTTTTGTCCTTGTTGAGAAACGAAATGTAAGAGCCAACAGTTTTTCTTTAAATGTCCTAAAATAAGTCAATTGTTCATTGGTGGTTAAGAGGTCGTCAAGTTACTTGCAGAAGATGGTTATGCCTTCAAGAGATTTTGACCACATTTGAAGATGAATTCTGATGCCAGAGGAATTCGTGCTACCTAAACATAAGAAACTTCTCAGGGCACACTGATATCCAAAGCCACATTTTCTGTAGTGGATAGCCTGTCTGACTGGACAAGTTTACCCTTCATTAAGCTGTGAGGGCCCCAGAGGCTTAATGAGGTGGCAACAAGGAGAGTGCTGATGTTAGTCTATTTCTTGAAATGATAACTGACAGCTTCAAAAGAAGTGTACGTACAAAGTAAGATGCTGTAGGTTTTTTTTTTTTTTAATTTGAAAAAAGAGCTGGTGTAGAGAGTGATAAATAGGGGAAGGAAATCAACATGTGTAAATGGAATCCTTATTCACTAAGACAAGGAGAATTGGTAAGGAGTGGGGGCTATCTCAGAGCTTATAAAACGTAGTTGTCGTTCTCTAAGCTTTTAGGTATTAAGTAATAACTTTATAAGGGCAGAACATGATAAGGAGGGTGACAGAAGAAGATAGGGGCTATCAGATCAGCTAACTCAATGAGATTCTTCTGATTAGTCTTTCAAGAGCCAGATTTTAAGACTATGCCTGTTAAGAACAGGGGTGGCTATTAAATAGTGAGGTGGAATGTTACTTTGATATACTTATCAACTGAATACAGATTTAAATGATTAAAAGTAAAATACCATTTCCTATCAAATCACTGAATATAAATGAGATGATAATGTTCACTATTGATGAAGGTATAGTGTGAGAGGCATTCTGATTACATAGTTATTGGCAATGTAATTGATAGAACTGTTAGTTAAAGTATTTTATTGTTTATTTATAGTTTATTGTTTATTTTATTGTTTATTTATAGTTAAGTATTTTAATGTGTTTCTAGATATAAGAGGTTCTCCCTTTTAATAACTTTACTCTTCTGACTCTATAGTTAAGAAATAGAGTATCAGATAGAGATTTATGCATAAGAAAGTTAATTGAATCATCATTTATGATGAAAAAATGGGAAACCATCTGAATTTCCACCAATATTGCAATGGTTAAATTGTTTGATAACTATGAAAGGGAACATTATACAGCCATTAAATTTGGGCTGTAGAAGAATACGTGGTAACTTTGAACACATTTGTGACTTAATATTGATTTTAAATAGTGTACTTAGAATGTGTACAATTTATATAAAATTATAAACACGGAGCATGAATGGATGAAAATACAGTGAAGGGTTATCTCAGTATGGTGGAATAACAGGTAATTTTAGTTTTCTGTATATACTTTATTGAAATTAAAGAACCCTTGTTTTTACTTTTATTATTAGAAAAAATGTTATTAAAAAATGAATGGTTGTACTCTATTGTGGCCTGAGCACCCCCCATCATAGGGCTCTCTAATGGCACGTGTCAGTGTAAGCTAATAAATGCACTGTTTCACCAGCAATAAGTATAGCCTGGCACAAAACAGGTGTCCTATAAATGTTTCTTGATTTGAAATTAATCTCTAGGTAGATTAGACCTAATTACTTTGCCTCTGCCTGTTGGCAGCCTAAAGGAGTGAGAATCTTAATTGTCGAGAGTGTCACTTTTTTTAAAAACTGAAATTCAGTGGAAGGAATTTGGTCACAATAAGTGGTTGAAGCTAGACTTTGTAGAAAAGCATTAAAAATTATCAAGGGCAAATAAAAAGTTAGCTATTGAAAATTGAAAAAATGAGGAAGTATATTTAGAAACTTCATCATCAAACATTTATTGAGTGTCTTTTATGTACTTGCCACTGTGCTGGAGATCCAAAGACGAATCAGATGTGGCCCTTGCCCTCAAGCTCACAGTCCGCTGGTGAGGTAGACATACATACAGTGAGTCGTTAGGAAACCATGTGGTACGTCCAGTAGCAGAGGAAAGTCTAGACTGTTACAGTGAGCAGTAGAGGGGCGCTAATGCAGGCTGGAGTGGGCAAAAGGAACTCTTTCTGGAAGGTGATGATGAAAGTTGACGATGGTTACTCTTAAAATGCATAGGAGTGAGCTGGATGAAGGAGAAAAGGGGGTGGTCATTCCAGAGAGAAGGAACAGCAAAAAGCAAAAGCCAGGGCATGGAGGCAATGCACATCCCAGTATATTGCAGAGTGGAGGGGTGTGTGTACCCACTAGTGGCATATAAGGAGGCAGTAGGTAGTGGTTAGGGGTCAGGCTGATGAGGAAGGCAGGGAGCAGGTACCAGTACCCTCTTTGGAGTCCTGAAGGTCTTAGACTTTGTCTTCTGCGTAGTAGTTATTCAGGGGTTTTAAGCGGAGTGACAATGAGATTTGAAAATTAGGAAGACTCTCTGGTGGCATATATGGCATGTGCTTTAGAGGTACAAGACTTAAAGGCAGGAAGAGCACCCAGTTAATGGTCTTTGCAGGAGTGGACCTAGAACATGAGAGGAACAGGACCGGGAGAAGGGCAAAAACCAATAGGACAATTGATGAAACAGGAAAGAAAAATCTGGTATGTATGTTATAATACCAGTTTGTTAAAATTTTTTTCTGCATCCGTATGTATACAGAAACAAGACACACAGAAGATAACTGTAAGGACCTTATAAAGACTGTAATATCATTCATGTTAATAGTGACTCTTTTTAGGTAGTAGGAATTCAGGAGCCAATGCCTTTTTTCATTTTTTTTTTCCCAAGTATTTTGCTTTGAACATGGATTACTTTTTTAATCAGAAAAAAAAAAAGGCATGTCCTTTTAAAAGTAGTAGGAGAAAGATTAAAGAGAGTACTGGGATTAAGATACCCGTCAGATTTAGGGATGAGACTGCTGTAGAAAGGAATACCATAAAGTACTGACAAGAAAATAATAGGACCAAGTGAAGTAAGCCAGTCACAAAGAGACACATACCCACATGACCACCTATATGCGTAATCAAACCGATAGAGGCAGTAAGTAGAAATGGTTGTGGGAGCTGGGTGAGGGGGAAATGGGGAGTTGTTTAATGGGTATAGAGTTTTAGTTTTGCAAGACGAGAAAGTTCTGGAGGTTGGTTGCAGAACTATAGAACATACTTAACACTACTGAGCTGTAAATTTAAAAATGGTTAAGATGGTAAATTTTATGTGTATTTTACCACAATTAAAAAAAAAAAAAAAGTAGGACAAATCCTCATGTCATAGTTAATCTCTAGTGCCCTGTTGCCTAGGGAAGCAGGTAAGTCATGAATCCAAGGTTAGGGTTTTGCTGGACCAGCGTAGAAGGGAATAAGGAGTGCTGATGAGAGCAAACACACGTGGTCAATTAATTCTGGGGTAGGGGATGGACAGGGAAGAAATAAGAGGTTAGGAATGGCTCTTAAAGAGCAAGCATATTGAGAAGATGCCAAAGAGACAGGAGGTTGTAATCCGAGAATAGGAAATGGAAGTTTAAATGTATTCTGTGGAAGGGATACTTACATTCATTATAAATCCAATTCTCCTGTTAGATGGGAAGCTCCTTAGAGGTTGCTTGGAATTGTTCTTATTTGTACTTTGTAATAGTTGAGGGAATGAGACAAAATATGTAAATGTGCTCAGTAAAATGATCGGTTGAAGAATGTGTATATATTGAGTCTCCCATATTTGGAAGGAGCATCCCACACATAGAAAATGCCTTTTGCTTGCCCAGCTTTTCCTTGTGTGGTCTTATTCTGAGCCGCAGATCGCTGAGGTGTTCGCCAAGTAGGGCTCATCATTCATATGGTCCATTCCCGTACCCTTTTTGTTTTCTGTCTAAGGGCACTTGATAGTCCACTGAGATTTGGGAACAATTTTATGGATGTTAACTCCACCCTGTAGAGTCCGATTTAGTTGCTTTTGGGTGGGACCTGAGCATTTCTACCTTAAACGAGCTCCTTGGATGATTCTGAAATACATGAAAGTTACACACCTACTTTTTGAGAAACACCAATTTTGTCTTTCTAATGTTAGAATTACATTACTGTATTTGCCTTTGGTATATAATATGACCATTACCCAATGTTTTCAGACATTACTGAAGTTTGGAGTAGAGTCTGGAATTTATTTTCTTTCTCAGAAAATTTGTCAGCAAGATACTAATATGGATCTTTTTCTTAAAAACACAAACAAAAGCAGAGGCATGTGCTATTCATGTTTGATGAGAAGTCAACAGCATTAACCTCCATTAAAAAAAGGTAGATCAGTTTTCTCCACATTGAGGAAATTCTGTTTAGTCATTTGAAACCGTATAATTTATAAGAAAAAGTTTAATTATAAAAAAGCATGCTTTAATTTAAAAGACTGGGAAGCGATAACATGCTTCATTAAATTTTATAAAATGCTCTGTTTTTCTTTGACACAAATTTTAGCAATGTTCAATTTGTGTTGTCTCAATTATTTAATAAGCAAGATTTAGGAGTAGGTTGCTAGATTTATAACATCAGTTTGATTTTGAAAGTACATAGTGGGAGCTAAATTAGCTTAAATTTTATGGTCATTTAAAGGAATCTTCAAGAAGTTTTAAAAAGTTGATTAATCTTTTCCAGACCTGCCAATCGTTTCTGCTTTGCTTTTCTTAGATACATATAAGAATCTGCTTTTACATAAGAAAGCCTAAAGTGAAATATCTTATTTCTGTTTTGGTTGCATAATTTTATTATGGAATAAAACAGGTACAGAAGACTGCACAAAATAAATTTATAGCTTAAGCACAAGACAAATACCTTTGTGATCACCACCTGGGTCAAGAAATATCATTCGAACTTTTTGGCCAACCCAATAAAGCTTCGTACCCTAGGGGTCCTCCTTACACACAGCCCCATCATAGCCCAGTCCTTCCCTCTGTTTGTAACCACCATCCTGGTTTGTAGTAATGACTTCCTATGTTTTCAAAAAGTTTTATTACCCAAATGTAGCTCTAGACACTATAGTTTAGCTCATTAAAAAAAAAAAAAAAATTCATCTGTTTTAAAAAAATCTCTTAATGGATGGCAGCACTGTTCAGTAATGGGAGCCTCGTATGCAATTTAAAATTTTTTAGTAGCCACATTATAAAAAGTAGAAAGAAACAAATGCAATTAAGGTTAATAATATATTTTTTTAATTAGATATATCCAAAATATTATCATTTCAACATTTAATCAATGGAAAAATTACTGAGATATTACACACACACACCCCACACATATATATTTTGATGGGAGAGTACTAAACGTTTGAAATCTGGTGTGTGTTTTCTACTTATAGCACACCTCAGATTATCTTGGATTTTGCCATTTGGAAGCCCCTTTTAGCTGGCTGCTGTATGCTTGTGACATGCCCCATCATTTTGGGGGGTACTTTCTTACTTTCTGTCATTCAAGATGTTTCAAACTCATCTTGTACCTGCCCAGTCCCAATCCTGGAATTGGCCATTTATCTCAGGGGCCCTGGTTCCTTTCAGTGCTGATGGTTCTGAAGACCAAGATACGGTGCTACGTGTGTACATTGCTCCTGCGGTGCCTTTGCTAGGTGGTCAGAGGTAGGGAAAATACGAATATATATATGCATACGCACAGGAGTACACACACACATATGCATGAATATATCTCTACATATACTTTTTTTTAAACATCTTTATTAGAGTATAATTGCTTTACAATGGTGTGTTAGTTTCTGCTTTATAACAAAGTGAATCAGTTATACATATACATATGTCCCCATATCTCCTCCCTCTTGCGTCTCCCTCCCTCCCACCCTCCCTATCCCACCCCTGTAGGTGGTCACAAAGCACCGAGCTGATCTCCCTGTGCTATGTGGCTGCTTCCCACTAGCTATCTATTTTATGTTTGGTAGTGTATATATGTCCATGCCACTCTCTCACTATGTCCCAGCTTACCCTTCCCCCTCTCCATATACTCAAGTCCATTCTCTTACATATACATTTTTTTTTTTTTGTAGTCATGAATTCATACCAGTACTTCCAATTCTAATCTATTCCCACAAGATTCCTTCTTGCCTTTCCCTTCATATCTGTATGTTCCTTCTTTCACAGTGAGAACTCTGGCCCTCAGCAATATCAACCCATTTACTTATTTGCTCAATCTTATAATTCATCTAGCTAGTATAATTTCCAAACTGCTTCTCTCATTTTCCACTACAAAACCCAAAACCTCTAGAAAGAGATGGGGATTTATTTGCTGTTTTACCCCACAATTAATAGTATACAGTCTATATATACTACCAAAAAATAGATAGCTAGTGGGAAGCAGCCTCATAGCACAGGGAGATCAGTTCGGTGCTTTGTGACCACCTAGAGGGGTGGGATAGGGAGGGTGGGAGGGAGACGCAAGCGGGAGGGGATGTGGGGATATATGTATACTTACAGCTATTCACTTTGTTATAAAGCAGAAACTAACACACCGTTGTAAAGCAATTATACTCCAACAAAGATGTTAAGAAAAAAAAAAAAGAGTATACAGTCAAGTATGGTGTTTATATAAATTTCTTGTTTGTTTTTTTTTTGACCAAGTCGTGTGGCATGAGGGATCTTAGTTCTCTGGCAAGGGATCCAACCCATGCCCTCTGCATTGGGAGCATGGAGTCTTAAGCACTGGACCACCAGGGAAGTCCCAAATTTCTTTTCTTTTTTTTTTTTTTTTTTAATAAATATCTTGAGTTAGTTATTTCTCCCTTCCCTGCTCCTTCAGCGTGGTTATGATATTCATTTGAAATACAAAGGAGTATTTTTTTATTTCCTGTTTTAGGTGTTTCCTCTCGTACCCAACCATACTGATTCAGTTGTACGTATAACATTGCTAAGCTTCCAAAGGTTAAGACTTTACAAAGTACATCCAGAGATGTATCACTCCCTTCTATATCTCTTCCACCCTGCTTCCCCTACCCCTTGTGGATAACTTCCATCATTGTTTTCTAGTTTATCCTTCTTAGGTTTCATTTTATATGGATGGGCATATATATGCTTTCTTCATTTCCCCTTCCTTCTCACACACTGTGTCCATAATAGGCACATTGAAGAGACCGAAAGTAGATACATGTTTGCCTAGGGCTAGAGAGTCTGGGGGTAAATGAGGAGTGACTGCTGGTTCTTCCAGCAGTGAGGAAACAACAGTGGTTCTTCCTGGGATGATGAAAATGTTCTAAAATCGTGGTAGTGGTTGCACAACTCTAAAGGTACTGAAAGCCATTGTGCACTTTAAATGGGTGAGTTGTATGGCAATGTGAGTTATATCTCAATAAAGATGTTACTTTTTTCAAAGTAACAAGGTATATGGATTCTTTTTGCACTTTGCTTATTTTATATTCAACTGTATTTCCTGGAACTTACTTCACGTCCGTCAGTTCATAGAGATCTTTGCTTTGCTTTTTTAACTAGCTGCTTAGTACTCTGTTGTGTGTATATACAATAGTTTATTCAGCTATTCTCCTGTTCTTGGACATTTAGATGGTTTTTAATCTTTTTCAGTTATAAATGGTCCTGCAATGAATAATCATGTGTAAATACATCCTCACACTGTTGGGGGTTATCTTCAGGGTACGTTCCTCCTCGAAGTGGGATTACAGGATCAAAGGGAAAATGCATATGCAGTTAGAAGATAATGCCAGTTCTCCTCCATTCTGCATTCCCACAATGCAAAATGTGTCTCTCTTCCCATAATTTGCCAACAGAGTTTATTTCCAACTTTGCCAATATGATGGCTGGAAAATAGGATCTTACTGTGGTTCACATTTGCACTTCTCTTATCGTGGGTCAAGCTGAATGTCTTTTCATATTTTAAGGGCCATTTTTATATCTTTTTGTGAATTGTCTTTTCTTGTTTTTCTGTAGGATTTTTATTCATGTTCTTCCTCCATTTTAAAAAGCTCTTTGTTGTAAATCAACTATATACTTCAATAAAATTTTAAAAAGTAAAAAAAGTAAAAGCTCTTTGTATATTAGAGGTATTAACCCTTTATCTCTGTAGTATGTTACAAATGTTTTCTCCCAGTTTGTCTTTCAGTTTTGCTTATGCAAAAGTTTTTACGTAGTCAAATTATCAATCTTTTTTTTTTTTTTTGCATCTGGGTTTTAAATCATAGCAAGAAAGCCTTTCTCTATACTCACATTAAAGAGGAATTCACCTATAGTCTCTTCTAGTACTTGCTGAGTTTCATATTTTACATTTAGATCTCTGATGCATGTGGAGTTTATTCTTCTGTATGGTTTGAGGCATGGATCTAATTTTATCTTTTTCCAATAACTGTCCATTTGTACCAGTCCTGTTTATTAAAAGGGCTGTCTTTGCCTCTGTGGTTTGAGATACATCTCCCTCATATGGTAGAAATGGGTCTATTTCTGGACTTTCTGTTCCATTGGCATCTCTGTGTGCGTGTGCTAGGTACTGTTTTCATGAAAGAGGCTTTTTAATGTGTTTTAATATTTTTCATGGCTCTTCCTTTTCACTGTGTTCCTAGCTATTCTTGTATGTTTATTTTTACATTCGAGCTTTATAAAGAATGACTATAAAACTGCTGTGAAAGAGCTCATTGCTATCCTGGGGGGATTTCATTATATTGATACATTAACTTAAGGAGAACTGACATTTCACTCTTCCCCCTCCTCAAATGTAAGTACAATTCCATTCACCTCCTCCTCACTCTTTGTGCTGTTGTTTACTTCTACATAGGGCAATGACCCCCACCTTATAATGTTATTTTGCTTTAAGCATCAGTGGTCTTTTCAAGAAATTAAGAGAGGAGAAGAAAAATGGTCCTTTATATCTCCTCACATACTTACCATTTCCAGTACTCTTCAGCAGTGTCTGTAGGTCCCAGCGTCCATCTGGTACCCTTTGATGACGCTGAGATGTCCGTAGCAAGAGCAGGGGATAGCTTTTCACGCGTTCAAGTCTCCTTTTTGTTCTCAGAGTAGTGGGAGAGGACATTCCTGTCTTGTTTCTGATTTTATGGGAAAAGCACTCAAGATGCTACGGCTAATTATATTCTTGGTCGTTCTGTTATGACTCAGTGGGCTGCTTTTCAGGTTTATGGGAAACGTATAAAGTTCAATGACTTAGGGCGATTTGTACATGAGAGACCACTGCGTTAGGTCTCATCCCAGGCCCATTGCACTTGCCGCTTAGTGTGTTGTTAGTCATCCCACCATGAGGCTTAAGAAATACTGCAAGGCAATCTTAATATTAGATTGAGCAAAACATAATTATGAATGTAAATCTGCTGAAAGTCCCTTATGTTCTGTAATGTGCTGTACGGTCCCAAATTAATGATGTTTTGGTTGTCTCTTCTACCTTCTTCATTAATTGAACAACTGTAGTGTTGACTGTTTGGGAGTCAGTATTATTTGGCACCTGTGTGTATAATTTCTATTCTCTTTAAAACCAGTCAGTTTAAAAGCTGAACGTTTGGTTTCAGCCTTTGTTTAAAAGTAGGTGTAGCTGCTGTGTTTAAGTTAAAGCCTCTTTATATTATTTTTTCTCTTACGTCTTTTACACAATAATCTCTAAATAATATATGCAGGCTATATGAGTGTTATATTAATTTTTACTAATGAATTTTGGAAAGTTCTTGCCAAATATGGGTTCTAGTCACTGGCCTCTAGGGACTCAGTTTTTTCCCTTTGCCATCAATGCATCAATGTAGTATACATGAGTGTCTTGTGTCACCAGTCTGGGTGCGATGATTGATTTGGTCAATTAGCAGTGAAAGACAAGCTCCTCCCTTAAAAAGAGAACGCAGGAGAGCTAAGATCAGAACAGCAAAGCATTTCAAATGGGCAGAACATCAACTAAGGTGCCCTCTTTGAGAGGAGTTAGTTTACATGTTAATGGAAATCCATACTGGGAAATGTTTTATATTGTAGTTTTGCCCTTTTACCAAGAATTGTCCCTAACATTATAGATGATAATTTTGTGAGGAATCTCATTTGGATGCCCATATTAAATAACCTTTCCTATGAATATTTTACATTTCTTGTATTTAAACATTTTTTTTGTAAACCGAATTTTAATGGCTACTGTTCCATAATTGATAATTTAAAAATACTAAGCAAAAACTACCATATCATGTAGGATACCTTCCAACTATGGTCTGTTAGCGTGGTAAGTGGTGAACAAGGAGAGCACGTAGGGAGCACTAGTGTTGATTGTGCCTCTTCTGAAAGACATTCTGTGTTCTTTCACTTCAACTTGACAGTAGCTCTATGAAGTCGATAGGATTAAATCTTATTTTACAGTTGAGAAGGTTAAGAGAGATTAATTAACCTTGCTGAGGTCACAGAGCTGATGAGTTGTGGAGATGTGTTTTAGGCACATGTCTCTTTGATTTCCATTACTTTGTGCTGCTTCCAAAGATCCACAGATAATTTACATCATGCAGGGAATATATAGATGACACAAATCCTTCTTGAAGCCTGGAGTTCCTTCCTTTTCCTGTCTTCAAATATAGTTATTGGAAGATCCAATATAAAAATAGCTAACTGACTTGCATTTCACCCCTCTCTCTCTCTGTCTGTCTCTCTCTCTCCCCCTCCCCCTCGCCAATATATAACTGAGAAAAAGCAAGGGAACTATGTAAGTCACTAGCTAGTTGTCAGCCTCTTAGGAATGGGAAGTTTGCTAAGATGATTCTTAATTGCTATTTCATTTTTCTGTGTAATTTAGAACAAACGAGTTCCATCTTTTCATATTGCCAATTAGATGAATACACAATAGTTTTCAGTGTTTAAATAATATATGCTTTTATTTTCTGAGCTCTGTATTATCTATTGTGTATTGCTCTTTAACTGTCTCAGTTTATGGCTCAGATTATTTTAAAACCTTGGCCCTGGGAGTGCCTTAGATTTCAAATGCAACGCATGCTTTTAACAAAGGGTTATTCTCCCATTTGGTCTTGTTATACTGGATAAAACGTATACCTCTTTTTCCAGGCATTGCACTATTTCTAACAGTCATTTTGAATGAAAGGTGTGTAGTGCCCTGTGAAAGGCCATGTGAAATATTTGATCATTTAAATGTACTTCATCAAAGAGAAGAGGACACACAAAGCACAGATGAAAATGACAGCTAGTGACACTGTTGATTTTGTTGGGCATGTCGTTCCTGTGTCCCTCTCCTGTTCTTCACGAGGTGTCCAGCACTGGCTCTCATCTGCTGCCTTTATGGTGATATCTGGTCTGTGGAGAAAGCTTTCACCATGTATTTTGCTTGACCCCTAATATGGCATTGGCACAGAAGTGGTTTTGATGCTGAGAGTGGTGAAGAAAAGTGAGGGTGCTGGAGTTTGTCCCCAGAGGAATAAGGAACATTGATTTAACATCTATAAGTATTTTTGAGAGAGGATTTTAATGAATTGGATTCAGTGCAGTTTAGTTTTTGAAACTGTTCTCACTGCTTTATCTTCTCTCCCCTAATTCAGCGTTGAGTCACAGTGATTCATTTGTGTAAGGCTGCTTTTCTTCCAAAGAGCTTAAGGCACTTTAATATAGAATATTTACGATCTTGATATCTGCCCAGAAGTGGGCAAATGGAGAGTTGAAGTGATGACTAGTCGGCACTCGCCGTGGTACCGGTGTGTCCCCTGCCTCTTCGCTAGAGCTGCCTTCTCTTGGCTAGACTTCGGAAAACTGATTTCTTTTTAGGTCTGTCCTTATAGGAGTAAATGCGTTGGTCCACCTGTAGAATGTTCCTGTTATTCGAACCTCACCATTGTGTCTACTAGACAGATCTCCTCCTAGCAGAATGAGTAAGTCTCCCTTTGGTGAGTCGAGCATTTATGAGGTGCATTCGGTCACTTTAAAATCCTAGAGCAGAAATTCCGCTAGTGTCTGTGAGAGAGGAAGACTCTGACCAGCATCACTTTAGCCATGGGACAAGTAAATAGGCACCAATATGGGTGGCACGATCTTCAGGCCCCAGTAACTTCCATCCACTTTTTGCCTGGTTCTTAGAGCACCAGGCACAAAGCCTTGCAGATACTGGGTATGTATGTGGTACATGTTTTTGCTTTGTATTATTTTTGTTCTTCTTCTGATCTTTCCTGCGGGTGATTTCTAAACAGACAACTCAGTAGTCATCCGGCAAAGTTCCTAGCCAGCTCACAACTTCCCACCTTGTTTGTTTTTAATGCTCCCTGGAGCTCCCCGTTGACAGATCTCAGAGAAAGAGAAGGAAGGTGTATCTCCCACAGAGGCCAAGGGGACCCCTGAAAGAGACTCATTTTAACAAGCAGTACCTTGCTTACTAAGCACATGCTTTTAATGCTTAAAAAAGAAGAAGTCCTAAATAAATGCAAAGTTGTGGTGTTTATAATTTTATATACCTGTTACAGTAATTCAGTCATTCTAAAATTGTTTTGATTTTAAACATTTGAAAAAAAATACTTAGATGATTTTTAACTGGTAGCTTGATGGAGGTAGGAATATAACTGACACTTTTTAGCATCTAACCAAAATTCTTTCACTTATAAAGCTAAATTGCTAATTCCAAGGAACAATGTGCCGATGGTGCCTGCAATTAAGAAGCTCTCACCTTTGTAGATGACAATTTTGTGTCTTCCAGCAAGTGCTATTGTTAATGGGAAGAAAAGATTCCTGCTTTCTTGTTCAAACCTTGAACTAGTAACATATCATTATTCATTCACATTACTGTTAGTGCATTGATTTAGTGTAAAATCATTTTACAATCACAAATGGGCAAATAGTTTATTTACATGAGAGCTGTTACTACCCCCTCACCCTGCACATTTTACTTTTGTCTTTTTCTCTGAATTGCCAGCCTGTTACCTAGCTTTCTTCCTCTCTCTAAAGTAGAAGGCACAAAATGTCTTCTTTGTGCCCGGGTGTGGAAGTAAAGATGTTTCTGCTGTATGCCTTCCTGAGAAACCTGGGATTTTGCAAAATCACACACTAAATTAATAGGGCTTAAAAGGGACAAATTAAGGGTAGGAGCTGGCCACTCAGAATTTACGCAAGTTTGTGACCAGATGACTGACTGACTCAAGCACAGAAAAAATAACTAGTGCTTAGGGAGATCATTTGAGGGACAGCCCAGGCAGGCAGCTCATAGTGGTGGGAGGCTGCTGCAGGGGATATTAAGAATGTACGAAAACACGTTAGTCTCTGCAGCATCTTCAGAACTCAGCAAGCGTCGTGTGAGGGACGTTGGTCACGCTTCAGATCTCCAGCTTTGTCACTCTAGACCTATGTGACTGCTCCCATCTCAGCTGGCTTTTCTTCCCCAGCAGTAGTTCTCTGCATGAGCTGGGACTCGGACCTCCTGGAGTTTTGTCCATTAACTGGATTCTTTGTCTTTTAAAAAAATTGATTTGTACACAATAGCCAATATATGGAAACAGCCTAAATGACCTTTGATGGATGAATGGATAAAACATGTGCTATATACATACAATGGAATATTATTTGGCCTTGAAAAGGAAGGAAATTCTGACACATACATACTACAACATGGAGGAACCTTGAGGACATGCTGAGTGAAATAAGCCAGTCACAAAAAAGGACATATATGAGTCCATGTACATGAGGTACTCAGAGGAGTCATATTCATAGAGACAAAAAGTAGAATGGTGGTTGCCAGGGGCTGGGGGGAGGCGGGAATGGGGCTTATTGTTTAATGGGTACAGAGTTTTCGTGTGGGAGGAGAAAAAAGTTCTGGACATGGATGGTGGCCATGGTTGTGTAACAATGTGAACGTACCTAATACCATTGAACTGTACACTTAAAATTTACCATTTTCATTGTTTTTTATGCTGTATCTGTTTTACCACGAAAATTTCTTAAACATTTATTTGTAAAGTGTACGTTGTAGTAGATGAATAGTCTTTTATCTGTTGTGTTGCAAATATTTCTCTTATGTTGTGATTTGTCTTCTGACTTGATGGCTTCTGGCTATACAGACGCTTTACATTTTATGGAGTCATAGACATTTTGTATTGTGTTTATAAAGGTCATCTTCACTCCTGAGGTTATAAAAGTATAATAAGTTTTACCCACGTTTTTTTCTAACACTTTCACCTTTTAAAAATCTTTAAATCTTTGCTCTGTAGAGTTTATTTTGGTGTTGGGAATTTAGTGGTTTAGGACAGTACAGCGAGGATATTTCTAGTGCTTTATTATTTTCAAGGATTATTAGGACTTGAGGGAAACAGCCTTTGCTCTCTGTTTGATTCTTACACACTGCTGAATTTTGATTTGTATACGGCTGTCGGAACGGAGAGGTGAGGGGAGTGAAAACCACATGGCAACACGAAATCTGTGTTTCCAGGGTGACTACTTATGAGAACATTTAGAGGACATTTATAAATTATGAGGACATTTAGAACATGCGGGCCTAAAGCAAGGTGACATTTCATTCGTTCTGGATGGACTGACTTAGCAAAAAAAAAATTTTTTTTTAATGTGTGGAAAAACATGGAGCAGAGGGTTGACAATGTCCCTTAAGAACCAATGTCTCATTCAAAAAGCATAAACCAGTTTGGAAGCAAAATAACCTTCGTACCTCAGGCTTTCTTTCCTACGAGATACCCCTTAACATTCCCAGAGCCTGTTTTAATAGCCGGCCTCAGATGGCTGCCCTTGATACAATGCAGTGTCTGAGTGGGTAGGAAAGTGGATGGCCTCCAGTTCCAGCATTTGAAGACTCAGTTGTAAGTAGAGACTGGCTAATCTAGTGCCTCGTAGGTGTCAGCAGGGGACTGGAGTTGGGTGAGCAGGGACATAACCTGGTGATGCCTGGAATACTGTAATACTAGGCCAGAGGTGGTCCAGATGCTGATGGGGAAGACGTTCCAAATCCATCATCATTTTTCTTTTCATTCATGGTTTGGTGGGAAAAGCTGTGGACCATCAACTAGAAGAACTTGGACCGAATTCCTGTTCTATTATTAACTGGTTGCTTTGGAAAGTCAATGTGGGCCTCATTTTGTTTTTCAATTTTATTTTATTATTTTTTTAATACAGCAGGTTCTTATTAGTTATCTATTTTACACATATTAGTGTATATATGTCAATCCCAATCTCCCAATTCATCACACCTACCCCCCCCCCCCATCCGCTTTCCCCCCTTGGTGTCCATATGTTTGTTCTCTACATCTGTGTCTCTGTTTCTGCTTTGCAGACTGGTTCATCTGTGCCATTTTTCTAGATTCCACATATATGTGTTAATATACAATATTTGTTTTTCTCTGACTTACTTCACTCTGTATGACAGTCTCTAGGTCCATCCATGTCTCTACAAATGACCCAGTTTCGTTCCTTTTTATGGCTGAGTAATATTCCATTGTATATATGTACCACATCTTCTTTATCCATTTGTTGGTGGGCATTTAGGTTGCTTCCATGACCTGGCTATTGTAAATAGTGCTGCAATGAACATTGGGGTGCATGTGTCTTTTTGAATTATGGTTTTCTCAGGGTATATGCCCAGTAGTGGATTGCTGGGTCATATGGTAATTCTATTTTTAGTTCTTTAAGGAACCTCTATAGTGTTCTCCATAGTGGCTGTATCAATTTACAGTCCCACCAACAGTGCAAGAGGGTTCCCTTTTCTCCACACCCTCTCCAGCACTTGTTGTTTGTAGATTTTCTGATGATGCCCATTCTAACCGGTGTGAGGTGATACCACATTGTAGTTTTGATTGGCATTTCTTAATTAGTGATGTTGAGCAGCTTTTCATGTGCTTCTTGGCCATCAGTATGTCTTCTTTGGAAAAATGTCTATTTAGGTCTTCTGCCCATTATTTGATTGGGTTGTTTGTTTGTTTTTAACATCTTTATTGGAGTATAATTGCTTTACAATGGTGTGTTAGTTTCTGCTTTATAACATAGTGAATCAGCTACACATATACATTTATCACCATATCTCCTCCCTCTTGTGTTTCCCTCCCACCCTCCCTATCCCACCCCTCTAGGTGGTCACAAAGCACCGGGCTGATCTCCCTGTGCTATGCGGCTGCTTCCCACTAGCTATCTATTTTACATTTGGTAGTATATGTAAGTCCATGCCACTCTCTCACTTTGTCCCAGTTTACCCTTCCCCCTCCCTGTGTCCTCAAGTCCATTCTCTACATCTGTGTCTTTATTCCTGTCCTGCCCCTAGGTTCTTCATAACCATTTAATTAATTTATTTATTTTCAGATTCCATATATATGTGTTAGCATACGGTATTTGTTTTTCTCTTTCTGACTTTCACTCTGTATGACAGTCTCTAGGTCCATCCACCTCACTACAAATAACTCAATTTCGTTTCTTTTTATGGCTGAGTAATATTCCACTGTATATATGTGCCACGTCTTCTTTATCCATTCATCTGATGATGGACACTTAGGTTGCTTCTGTGTCCGGGCTATTGTAAATAGAGCTGCAATGAACATTGTGGTACATGACTTTTTTTTTTTTTTTTTCACACACACACACACACACACACACACACACACACACACACACACTGTATTTTATTTTTATAAGAGATAAATAGACTGACACCGAGCATTGTACATGGATGACCACAACAAAAGCAACAATAATTGCAATTACCAAACACGAAACACACCCATACTATGTCATAATATTGACATTCAGTCCGGTAATCCTCCACTGTTAACAGCTCCTTTACTTTGCAGTGAAAATTGATTTGTATATTCTTTGCCTCTGAGTCCTTGTGGGATTTTTTTTTTTAATTCAAACATAAAGTCACAAAAATTATACTCATCCTCATCAGTTCACTCAGTCCCATGTAATTACTTTTTTTTTTCATCTTGATCTTTTGTTAGCACTTTTATGAGTTCATCAGTTTTTCATTAGAGTTCTGAAAATGCTTCTTCATTCAGTTCAGCAGTACAGTCAGTTACCAGAAACCTGCACTTGTCAGAGACATGACTCTTTTTGAATTATGGTTTTCTCAGGGTATATGCCCAGTAGTGGGATTGCTGGGTTGTATGGTAGTTCTATTTTTAGTTTTTGAAGGAAACTCCATACTGTTCTCCATAGTGCGTGTATCAATTTACATTTCCACCAACAGTGCAAGAGGGTTCCCTTTTCTCCGTACCTTCTCCAGCATTTATTGTTTGTACATTTTTTGATGATGGCCATTCTGACTGGTGTGAGGTGATACCTAATTGTAGTTTTGATTTGCATTTCTCTAATGATTAGTGATGTTGAGCATTCTTTCATGTGTTTGTTGGCAATCTGTGTATCATCTTTGGAGAAATGTCTATTTAGGTCTTCTGCCCATTTTTGGATTGGGTTGTTTGTTTTTTTGATATTCAGCTGCAAGAGCTGCTTGTAAATTTTGGAGATTAATCCTTTGTCAGCTGCTTCATTTGCAAATATTTTCTCCCATTCTGAGGGTTGTCTTTTCGTCTTGTGTATGGTTTCCTTTGCTGTGCAAAAGCTTTGAAGTTTCATTCAGTCCCATTTGTTTATTTCTGTTTTTATTTCCAATTCTCTAGGAGATGGGTCAAAAAGGGTCTTGCTGTGATTTATGTCATAAAGTGTTCTGCCTATGTTTTCCTCTAAGAATTTTATAGTATCTGGCCTTACATTTAGGTCTTTAATCCATTTTGACTTTACTTTTGTGTATGGTCTTAGGAAGTGTTCTAATTTCATTCTTTTATGTGTAGCTGTCCAGTTTTCCCAGCACCACTTATTGAAGAGACTGTCTTTTCTCCATTGTATATTCTTGCCTCCTTTATCAAAAATAAGGTGACCATATGTGCGTGGGTTTATCTCTGGGCTTTCTATCCTGTTCCATTGATCTATAGTTCTGTTTTTGTGCCAGTACCATATTGTCTTGATTACTGTAGCTGTGTACTATAGTCTGAAGTCAGGGAGCCTGATTCCTCCAGCTCCATTTTTCTTTCTCAATATTGCTTTGGCTATTCGGGGTCTTTTGTGTTTCCATACAAATTGTGAAATTTCTTGTTCTAGTTCTGTGAAAAATGCCATTGGTAGTTTGATAGGGATTGCACTGAATCTGTAGATTGCTTAGGGAAGTATAGTCATTTTCACAATGTTGATTCTTCCAATCCAAGAACATGGTCTATCTCTCCATCTGTTGGTATCATCTTTAATTTCTTTCATCAGTGTCTTATAATTTTCTGCATACAGGTCTTTTGTCTCCTTAGGTAGGTTTACTCCTAGGTATTTTATACTTTTTGTTGCAATGGTAAATGGGAGTCTTTCCTTAATCTCTCTTTCAGATTTTTCATCATTAGTATATAGGAATGCAAGAGATTTCTGTGCATTAATTTTGTATCCTGCTACTTTACCAAATTCATTGATTAGCTCTAGTAGTTTTCTGGTAGCATCTTTAGGATTCTCTGTGTATACTATCATGTCATCTGCAAACAGTGACAGCTTTACTTCTTCTTTTCTGATTTGGATTCCTTTTATTTCTTTTTCTTCTCTGATTGTTGTGGCTAAAACTTCCAAAACTATGTTGAATAATAGTGGTGAGAGTGGGCAACCTTGTCCTGTTCCTGATCTTAGTGGAAATGGTTTCAGTTTATCACCATTGAGAACGATGTTGACTGTGCCTTTGTCATATATGACCTTTATTATGTTGAGGTAAGTTCCCTCTATGCCTACTTTCTGGAGAGTTTTTATCCTAAATGGGTGTTGAATTTTGTCAAAACCTTTTTCTGCATCTATTGAGATGATCATATGGTTTTTCTCCTTCAATTTGTTAATATGGTGTATCACATTGATTGATTTGCATATATTGAAAAATCCTTGCATTCCTGTGATAAACTCCACTTGATCATGGTGTGTGAACCTTTTAATGTGCTGTTGGATTCTGTTTGCTAGTATTTTGTTGAGGATTTTTGCATCTACGTTCATCAGTCATATTGGCCTATAGTTTTCTTTTTTGGGGCATCTTTGTCTGGTTTTGGTATCAGGGTGATGGTGGCCTCGTAGAATGAGTTGGGGAGTGTTCCTTCTTCTGCTCTATTTTGCAAGAGTTTGAGAAGGATTGGGTGTTAGCGCTTCTCTAAATGTTTGATAGAATTCACCTTTGAAGTCATCTGGTCCTGGGCTTTTGTTTGTTGGAAGATTTTTTATCACAGTCTCAACTTCAGTGCTTGTGATTGGTCTGTTTATATTTTCTATTTCTTCATGGTTTAGACTCGGAAGGTTGTGCTTTTCTAAGAATTTGTCCATTTCTACCAGGTTGTCCATTTTATTGGCACATAGTTGCTTGTAGTAATCTCTCATGATCCTTTGTATTTCTGCAGTGTCCGTTGTTACTGCTCCTTTTTCATTTCTAATTCTATTGATTTGAGTCTTCTCCCTTTTCTCTTGATGAGTCTGGCTAATGGTTTATCAATTTTGTTTATCTTCTCAAAGAACCAGCTTTTAGTTTTATTGATCTTTGCTATTGTTTCCTTCATTTCTTTTTCATTTATTTCTGCTCTGATCTTTATGATTTCTCTCCTTCTGCTAACTTTGGGTTTTTTTGGGTTCTTCTTTCTCTAATTGCTTTAGGTATAAGGTTAGGTTGTTTATTTGAGATGTTTCTTGGGGTAGGATTGTATTGCTATAAACTTCCCTCTTAGAACTGCTTTTGCTGCATCCCATAGGTTTTGGGTCATTGTGTTTTCATTGTCATTTGTTTCTAGGTATTTTTTTATTTCCTCTTTGATTTCTTCAGTCATCTCTTGGTTGTTAAGTAGTGTATTGTTTAGCCTCCATGTGTTTGTATTTTTTTCAGATTTTTTCCTGTAATTGATATCTAGTCTCATAGCGTTGTGGTCAGAAAAGATACTTGATACAATTTCAATTTTCTTAAACTTACCAAGGCTTGATTTATGTCCCAAGATATGATCTTTCCTGGAGAATGTTCCATGAGCACTTGAGAAGAAAGTGTATTCTGTTGTTTTTGGATGGAATGTCCTATAAATATCAATTAAGTCCATCTTGTTTGATGTATCATTTGAAGCTTGTGTTTCCTTATTTCTTTGGATGGTCTGTCCATTGGTGAAAGTGGGGTGTTAAAATCCCCTACTATGATTGTGTTACTGTCGATTTCCCCTTTTATGGTGTTAGCATTTGCCTTATATATTGAGGTGCTCCTATGTTGGGTGCATAAATACTTACAATTGTTATATCTTCTTCTTGGATTGATCCCTTGATCATTATGTAGTATCCTGTCTTGTCTCTTATAATCTTCTTTATTTTAAAGTCTATTTTGTCTGATATGAGAATTGCTGCTCCAGCTTTCTTTTGATTTTCATTTACATGCAATATCTTTTTCCATCCCCTCATTTTCAGTCTGTATGTGTCCCTAGGTCTGACGTGGGTATCTTCTTGACAGCATATATACGGGTCTTGTTTTTGTATCCATTCAACCAGTCTATGTCTTTTGGTTGGAGCATTTAATCCATTCACATTTAAGGTAATTATTGATATGTATGTTCCTGTTACCATTTTCTTAATTGTTTTGGGTTTGTTTCTGTAGGTCCTTTTCTTCTCTTGTGTTTCCCACTTAGAGAAACTCCTTTAGGATTTGTTGTAGAGCTGGTTTGATGGTGCTGAATTCCCCTAGCTTTTGCTTGTCTGTAAAGCTTTTGATTTCTCTTTCGAATCTGAATGAGATCCTTGCCGGGTAGAGTAATCTTGGTTGTAGGTTCTTCCCTTTCATCACTTTAAATATATCGTGCCACTCCCTTCTGGCTTGTAGAGTTTCTGCTGAGAAATCAGCTGTTAACCTTATGGGAGTTCCCTTGTATGCTATTTGTCCTTTTTCCCTTGTTGCTTTTAATAATTTTTCTTTGTCTTTAATTTTTGTCAATTTGATTACTATGTGTCTCAGTGTTTTTCTCCTTGGGTTTATCCTGCCTGGGACTCTCTGTGCTTCCTGGACTTGGGTGGCTATTTCCTTTCTCATGTTAGGAAGTTTTTGACTATAATCCCGGCTTCTTTTTTTCTCTCTCTCTCCTCCTTCTGGGACCTCTATAATGTGTATGTTGGTGTGTTTAATGTTGTTCCAGAGGTCTCTTAGGCAGTCTTCATTTCTTTTTTTTTTTTTTTTTCTTCTATCTGTGGCAGTGAATTCCACCATTTTGTCTTCCAGGTCACTTATCCGTTCTTCTCCCTCAGTCATTCTGCTATTGATTCCTTCTAGTGTATTTTTCATTTCAGTTATTGTATTGTTCATTTCTGTTTGTTTGTTTTTTAAATTATTCTAGGTGTTTGTTCTTTAATTCTTCTGGGTCTTTGCATCTTCTCAATCTTTGCGCCATTCTTTATTCGAGGTCCTGTATCATCTTCACTATCATTATTATGAATTCTTTTTCTGGAAGGTTGCTTATCTCCATTTCATTTAGTTTTTCTGAGGTTTTATCTTGTTTCTTCATCTGGTACATCGTCCTCTGTCTTTTCATTCTGTCTATCTTTCTGTGAATATGGTTTTTGTTCCACAGGCTGCAAGTTTGTAGTTCCTCTTGCTTCTGCTGTCTGCCCTCTGGTGGATGACGCTCTCTAAGAGGCTTGTGGAACCTTCCTGATGGGAGTGACTGGTGGTGGGTAGAGCTGGGTGTTGCTCTAGTGTGCAGAGCTCAGTAAAACTTTAATCCGGTTGTCTGCTGATGGGTGGAGCTGAGTTCCCTCCCTGTTGGGTGTTTGGCCTGAGGCGACCCTGCCCTGGAGGCTACAGGCTCTTTGGTGGGGCTAATGGCAGACTCCGGGAGGGCTCACGCCAAGGAGTACTTCCCAAAACTTCTGCTGCCAGTGTCCTTGTCCCCGTGGTGAGCCAGAGCCACCCCCCACCTCTGCCGAAGACCCTCCAACACTAGCAGGAAGGTCTGGTCACTGCTCCTTCCCTGTGGGTCCTGATGTACATACTACTTTGTCTGTGCCCTCCAAGAGAGGAGTCTCTGTTTCCCCCAGTCCTGTCGAAGTCCTGCAATCAATTCCCACTAGGCTTGAAAGTCTGATTCTCTAGGAATTCCTCCTCCCGTTGCCAGACCCCCATGTTGGGAAGCCTGACGTGGGGCTCAGAAGCTTCACTCCAGTGGGTGGACTTCTGTGGTATAAGTGTTCTCCAGTTTGTGAGTCACCCACCCAGCAGTTATGGGATTTGATTTTATCGTGATTGTGCCCCTCCTACTGTCTCATTGTGGCTTCCCCTTTGTCTTTGGATGTGGGTATCTTTTTTGGTGAGTTCCAGTGTCTTCCTGCCAATGATTGCTCAGCAGTTAGTTGTGATTGCAATGCTCTCGCAAGAATTCTTCTCCACCATCTTCAACCAATCTCCCTGGACCTCATTTTTTATGTCTGTAAAGTGAAGCAGTTGAATCAGAGGATTGCTAAAGCCCCTCAGGTGTCTCTCATATTCTCTGGAATGCATTGGCATGGAGGTCTTCTACCTCCTGTGGATGAGAGTTCCATTTCCTCTTCAGTGTTTGCCTTCGCTGCCACTTGCCAGTCCCACCCATCTTACATATGCAGGAGAACAAACACACGTGCCTTTGACTCCAGCTCTGATCAAGAAGTAAAGGGAAACTAGCACCTACTCTTAGATAGTTGAGTGGCTTTGAGTTGACCTTAATCATTTTCGTTTTGTTAGGACAGTTGCATTAATAAAATCGAATTTGACAACTTAATATAAATATATGCCTTCATAGATATAAGGGCAGTAATTCATGTGTAGGAGGTAATCAGAAAATCTAGAAATAGGAGAAAGACAGTATATTGGAAATGTAGGGAAGACAGTATTCTAACTAGTACACCAAACACCAGTGCTTTGGTTAGATTGGGTCCAGGAGTGAATTTTACTTTCCTTTTCCCTAGCTGGGAACAAAGAATTCCTGGAGACGAGTTTGGATTTGACATTGAGAGGATGGGCAGATTGTTGAGGGTAGGAGTATAAAAGTTTGTTTAGCATCAAATACATGTCAGATTCTGGAGTTGGTGTTTTAGACGTATTATCTCTTATCCTGGAAATAGCCCTGCAAAATGAGTGTGATCATCCTCATTTTTTCCAATGAGAAAACTGAGGCCTAGAGAATTTAAGGAACTTCCCCAATATTTCACAGCAAGTAAGCAATGAAAAGTAGTTCTTTCTGACCCAAAGTTCATATTCTTTTATATATATATATACCATTGTGATATTGTGATTTATAATAAGAAATATATATTTGATCATCCTCCCTGTTTCTGGCACAGAGCTCCTAAACTCCTGGAATTTCCTAAGCAACTGAGAGCCAAAGGTTTTCTTTTGTTAATGTCAACAAGATGACTCCTGGACCCCACCTAAGGATGGAGGCTGGTTGCCAGGAGAACCAACCCTGTTATTAGAGGGTTGGAACTTTCAGTCCCGCCCTCCTGACCTCTGGGAAGGGGAGGGGGAGTGAAGGTTGAGTCAGTTGCCAGTGGTCAGTGATTTAATCAACCATGCCTATGTAATGAAGCCTCCATAACGTCCCCGAAAACGGGGTTCAGGGAGCTTCCAGGTTTGTGAACACTTGGAGGTGCAGGGAAGGTGGTGCTCTTGAAGCATGGAAGCTCCAAGCCCTTTCTCCATACTTTGCCCTGTGTATTTCTTCCATCTGGTTGTTGATTTGTATCCTTTATCATATCCTTTTATAATAAACTAGTAAATGAAAATAATGTTTCCCTGAGTTCTGGGAGCTGTAGTAGCAAATTAGTTGAACCCAGTGAGGGGATCATTGGACTCTCCAATCTATAGTGGGTTGGTCAGAAGCACAGGTGACAACCTGGGCTTGCAGCTGGACTGGTGTCTGAATGTGTGTGTGTGTGTGGTTAGGGAGGATAGTCTTGTGGGACTGAGCCATTAACCTGTGGAATCTGATGCTATCTATGGGTAGATAGTGTCAGAATTGTTTTCAATTGTAGGACACCTAGCTGGTGTTGCAGAGAATTGCTTGGTGTGGGGAAAAACCTCCACACATTTGGTGATTAGCAGTGAAGTGTTCTTTCTGAAGGTAAAGAAAGATGCAGTAGGAAAGAACTGGATTTTTCCCTACATAGAAAGGAAAAAGCTGAGTTTTTCCTTTATAGCCATACTGTTTTTCATTCTTTTAGAATCAATGAAGATCTATTCATTACAAAGAGTTAATATATATATATATATATATATATATATATATATATATATATAATTTTTCCCCCCCTAAACCTATCTCCTTACATAGGATCCCATCTGTGCTTTGAGGAAACTTATAGTTAATGAGATTATATAATGGCAAAAATACATAAAATTAAGTAGACCAAGATACTGTATCAATCAGGGTCTTAGTTGTAAGCAACAGTAGCTGACTTAGGCTAATTTAAGCAGAAAAGGAATTTATTAGAAATGTATTGGGCAGCCCACAGCCTCTCTGGAAGGGCCTGATGACCAGGCCGAGGGCTAGAGGGCCAGGAGCAGGGCTTCAAATTACATTGCAGAACTAATGGAGTGAGGGCTTGCTGCTGCTGCCGTGCAGAGGGACACTGCAGCTTGTACCACCCACACCAGTGTCACTGACACTGGGCACAGCTCTGTCCTTTTAGAGACTGGTTATAGTTGGGACCACCCAATACTAATAATGGATTCTGAATAATGGTCCCTTATCCTTGTCATTAACTCTTGATTCAAATATTGGGATGAGTATTAATGATCAGTGTGGCCTTGTGTATGTGCCCATGTTTTACAGAAGTGAAAAGGGAGTAACTGGCATTTCTGCTTTGATAGTAGGAAGAGGACTGTTTCGTAAGGAAAGGGATTCAGATCTGGTGGCCAAAAGAATGATACATGGCTCCAATAGGTGACTGTTGCTTATTTAAAAGTTAATATCTTTTATCATATTTTATCTTCTAAAAGATCTGTCTTATATCATTTATAGCTGAATGTCAAGCTTTAGTCCTTAAGGAAATTATATTGTAGTAGAAGAGAAGTATGACACCAAAATGATGTTGTAATTGACATCATGTAATTGACATGTTGTAATTATCTGGCTATGCAATCAGACTTTTTGTATTTAAAATAAGAAAAAATGTTTTTCCATCTACTTTTCCATGCTAGAGTTGCTGTGATCTCAGACAGTTGAGAACATTTAGACACAATGTAGCTTTGTGGGAGAGGTGACCTAAATTGGAAGGGTTTTCAAGGACTCCTTTCCATAGAGCAGTTAAAATTACATAGTCCTACAAGAGGACTTAGAAGAAAAGGGGGGGAAAAAGAAGGTTCTTAAATACAGATGCAGGATGCTAGACAAGAGTACATGCAATAATTGTGACCTTGGCATTCTCCCTGTGAATTTCAGCAGACTTGCTGTCAACTAGATCCTCTATTCTATGTACTTACTTGCACATGCTTTCTCCCTGTATGTAAAAAATAATGTAGCTATGATTTGAGGATCCTCAGCTTTGTAACCTAAAAGAATGAGTTGGTTTACACTCTGGGAATACTCTTTTGGAGAGAGGAATTACCTACAAGACTTGTTCCACTGTGAGTTAGAAATCTTACTAAATTTTGTGTGCTAGCTTACAAGCTAACACTAGAAAAGGCTTTTACTGAAGCAAATAAGTATAAACACTTTTGAATTAATGTTGCATTTTCAAGAGGTAACTATTTCAGCAGGTGAGTGAAATAGATTACGTCAGGGGTCCCGAACCCCTGGGCCACAGACTGGTACCGGTCCGTGGCCTGTTAGGAACTGGGTGGCACAGCAGGAGGTGAGTGGCGGGCCAGCCAGTGAAGCTTCATCTGCATTTACAGCCGCTCCCCATCGCTCGCGTTACCGCCTGAGTTCTGCCTCCTGTCAGATCAGCAGCTCATTAGATTATCATAGGAGCGTGAACCCTACTGTGAATTGCGCATGTTAGGGATCTAGGTTGCACGCTCCTTATGAGAATCAAACGCCTGATGATCTGAAGTGGAGGTGAGGTGGTGACGATAGCTCTGGGGAGCGGCTGCAAATACAGATGATCATTAGCAGAGAGGACTGACTGCCAAGAGACCATAATAAATCAGTTGCTTGCAGACTCATATCAAAACCCTATCAGTGAGTGGCAAGTGACAATTAAGCTGCATCTGGTGGAAGGCTTAATAGTGGCAAGTGAGTTGATGTACTTCAATTGTACAGCTGCATCTGGTGGCAGGCTTTAAGTCAGAATCTGACACTTATTTCAGTCCGCACGTGGCCCACCCATTATTTTATTTACCACTTCCATCTGTGCCTCTTTCCCCGCACTGCGCACTTGTCTCAGTCACAGTTTTGGTAAGCCCACAAGCTAACCCTAGCCAAAATGAGTAAAAAAACAAACGTCACTGGAGAGCTTCTTTGAAAAGGGGGAAAGACAAAATGGTGAAACAGCAGAAGACTCTAAGACTGCCAACAAAAAGAAAGCTGCACTTAAAGCTGGGACGAAGTGAGAGAGTAGCACTGACATATATACACTACCAAATGTAAAATGGATAGCTAGTGGGAAGCAGCTGCATAGCACAGGGATGTCAGCTCAGTGTTTTGTGACCACCTGGAGGGGTGGGATAGGGAGGGTGGGAGGGAGATGCAAGAGGAAGGGGGTATGGGGATATATATGTATACGTATAGCTGATTCACTTTGTTATACAGCAGGAACTAACACAACAATGTAAAGCAATTATACTCCAGTAAAGATGTTAGAAAGAAAAAAAGAAAATACCAAGAGTCCTACTTAATTTACGGGTTCGTTGCAACAGGTGATTCACATTCTCCAAGCCCACTTTGTATAATGTGTGGCTACCGGCTATCCAACCAAGCCATGAAACCTTCAAAACTGCTTTGCCATGTGGAAACCAAGCACCCTGCATTAAAAGACAAGCCTTTGGAGTTTTTCAAAAGAAAAAAACATGAACACGAAGAACAGAAGCGATTATTGAAGGCTACCACTTCATCAAATGTGTCTGCACTGAGAGCATCATTCTTAGTGGCTAACTGCATTGCTAAAGCTAAGAAGCCCTTGACTGTTGGTGAAGAGTTGATTCTGCCTGCTGCTAAGGACATTTGTCATGAACTTTTAGGAGAGGCTGCAGTTCAAAAGGTGGCACGTATTCCTCTTTCGGCTAGCAACATAGCTAGACGAATTGATGAAATAACAGAGGATATTGAGGCACAATTGTTAGAGAGGATTAATGAGTCACTGTGGTATACAATCCAGGTTGATAAGTCTACTGATGTTGATGACGGGGCAACAGTGCTTGTTTTTGTGTGATATATTTTTCAGGAGGATGTGCATGAGGATACATTATGTGCACTTTTGTTGCCAACCAACACCACAGCTGCAGAACTATTCAAGTCTTCGAATGATTACTTATCAGGAAAACTGAATTGGGACTCATTTTGTGTCGGTATATGCACAGACGGAGCGGCTGCCATGACTGGACGGCTTTCTGGTTTCACTACTCGGGTCAAAGAGGTCGCTTCTGAATGTGAGTCTACGCACTGCGTCATCCATAGAGAAGTGCTGGCTAGCCGAAAAATGTCACCTGAGCTTAACAACGTTTTGCAGGTTGTGATTAAAATTATCAACCACATTAAAGTACATGCCCTTAACTCACGTCTGTTCACGCAGCTCTGTGAGGGGATAGACACAGAACATACACGTCTTCTCTTGTACACAGAAGTGAGATGGCTTTCTAAAGGTAGATCACTGGCCAGAGTTTTTGAGTTACGAGAGACGCTCCAGAGATTTCTTTTAGAAGAACAGTCACCTCTGGCAGCACATTTCAGTGACACAGAATGGGTTGCAAAACTTGCTTACTTATGTGACATATTCAGCCTGCTCAACGAACTCAATCTGTCACTTCAGGGGAGAACGACAACTGTGTTCAAGTCGGCAGATAAAGTGGCTGCATTCAAAGCCAAACCGGAATTATGGGGGCGACGAGTGAACATTGGGATTTTTGACACGTTTCAAACATTAGCAGAGATTTTGAAAGAGACTGAGCCAGGACCTTCTTTCTCCCAGCTGGTGCATGATCGCCTATCTCAGCTTTCAAGAGAGTTTGAGCATTACTTCCCAACCACAAAAGACCCCTGAACTGGGAAGGAGTGGATCCGTGACCCATTTGTTAATAAGCCAGGTGAAGCGACTTTGTCCATGCTAGAAGAGGATCAACTGCTTGAGATCGCAGATGATGGTGGCCTTAAAAGTGTGTTTGAGACAACTTCAAATCTCCATACATTCTGGATTAAAGTCAAGGTGGAATATCCTGAGATTGCCACAAAAGCGCTGAAAAGCCTGCTTGCATTTCCAGCATCCTATCTTTGTGAAACAGGGTTTTCTGCAGGGACAGCAATCAAAACGAGATTATGGAGTAGACAGGACATAAGCAACACTCCTCAGGTGTCGCTGTCTCCCATCACCCCCAGATGGGACCATCTAGTTGCAGGAAAACAAGCTCAGGGCTCCCACTGATTCTGCATTATGGTGAGTTGCATAATTATTTCATTATATATTACAATGTAATAATAATAGAAATAAAGTGCACAATAAATGTAATGCGCTTGAATCATCCCGAAACCATTCCCCCGCCTCCCCCAGCCCGTGGAAAAATTGTCTTCCATGAAACCGGTCCCTGATGCCAAAAAGGTTGGGGACCGCTGGATGACAGGTAGTAAAAGTGTTTGGGGCCCTCCAGCTGTTTCTAGTTCTGATATTAGATGTTAGCTGAATCAGTAGGGAAAATTCCCAGTTTGGGCCCCAGTAATTGCAACCTGGGTTATGTGAACTGTCCAAAGAACTACTTTGAAAAGTCCCCTGTCATGTTATGTGAACCCCTTCTATGTGTTATCTAGGCAGGGGTGAGGAAAGCGGGCTATTTCTACCACTGTTAGTCCCTCAATGGCCCCCAAGCATCTAGTGAGTGAAGTACAGGCTCCTTATTTAGATATTCAACCACCTGCTACCTGGTTCCCACCTACCTTGTCTATATATCACACTTAAAGCTAATGCTTTCACTAAATTGGATTCTTCTCTGCTTATTCACCCCTTCCTGCCTCTGGCTGATAACATCATAGCATTTCTTCCCTTAACTTTAGAATGTCCCACCTTCCTCCTGCGTATCTCCTGGCACAAATCATACTCCTCTGTCTCAGGGCTGTCTTCTCAAATACTATTTTTCAAATATGATGAAGCCCTCTATTAACCCCCCTAGAGCTTCTGAACAAAAGCACTTTATACTTCTTGTTGTGTTGTCATATTTTTGCCTTGTTTCATAGCTACTTGTGTGTCTTATGGATTGAATTGTGTTCCCTCAAAAGATATGTTCATGTCCTAATCCCAGTACTGGTGAATAGGACCTTATTTGGGAATAAGGTCTTGGCAAATATAATCAAGTTAAGATGAGGTCATACTGCGTTAGGATGAGCCATAATCCAGTGACCGATGTCCTTTCCTTAAAAGAAGAGGGAAATTTGGACACAGAGGGAAGGATACATGAGGAAGAAGGCCATGTGACCACAGATGCAGTTATTGGAGTGATGTAGCTACAAGCTAAGGAACACCAAGGGTTGCCAGCAACACCAGAAGCTAGGAAGAGGCAAGCAAGCATCCTCCCCTAGAGCCTTCAGGGAGAGCATAGCTCTGCCAACACCTTGACTTCCAACTTTTAGCCTCTGTGAGCGAAGAAATTTCTGTTGTTTTAAGCCACCCATTTTGTGCTACTGCCCTAGGAACTGAAGTCCTGAGAAAGGTCTGTGAGTGCCCAAATGTTCTGTAACCAGACTATGCAGAGCAGGCACCTTCCAGAGATGTGATAGGATTCAGCAGCTTCTTCCCAGTTCTCCATTTTTAGGAGCTGGTGAAAACCTATTTGAAATTCTTGGCATCATGGTTGTTCCTCCTTCCCACTCTTTTCTGTTTGAGAATTTTTTTTTTAAATTAATTAATTTATTTATTTATTTTTGGCTGTGTTGGGTCTTCATTTCTGTGCGAGGGCTTTCTCTAGTTGTGGCGAGTGGGGGCCACTCTTCATCGCGGTGCGCGGGCCTCTCACTATCACGGCCTCTCTTCTTGTGGAGCACAGGCTCCAGACGCGCAGGCTCAGTAGTTGTGGCTCACGGGCCCAGCTGCTCCGCGGCATGTGGGATCTTCCCAGACCAGGGCTCGAACCTGTGTCCCCTGCGTTGGCAGGCAGATTCTCAACCACTGCGCCTGTTTGAGAAATTTTGCGAAGGAACTTGGTATCTTCGATGGATCACTGTGGCCATACTGTCTTCCAGCTGCTTCTTCCATTTATTGCACATTTGGTGTGAACCAGAGGTAGCTGCTCTGAGGTGCTGCTGAGCAAAGAAGGAGGGCCCATGGAGCGCATGCCCGCTGCTGCGGTTCGTCTCATCAGTTCCGAGATATCTCCGGCCATTTTCACTTTCCTAGTAGAGGACCATGATTTTTACTCAGGAAAGATAAAGTGCAAAAAGAACAAAAGTAAGTTTCTAAAGAATTTATATTAGCTCATTATGTATTGCAAAAAAAAAAAAAAAAGTTTAAAAGTAGAGAATCTTCAGGAAAATACTGCTTTATATTACAAGCAGGGCTGGTGTTTGCATGCATCTTCTCCTGTATATTAAAGTTTCCCTGAGGATGCATTTCTAACACTTGCTTATTAATAACAAGTGGAATATTTTATTTTACTTATTGAACTATAGTTGATTCACAATGTTTCAGGTATACAGCAAAGTGATTCAGTTATACATGCATACATATATATGTATTATTTTTCAAATTCTTTTCCATTATAGATAATTAAGATATTGAATACACTTCCCTGTGCTACATAGTAGATCCTTGTACAAGTGCAATATTTTAAAGCTGTGTTTTCTAATAAATATTTTAGGATTTTTTCCTTTTTATTTTTATGATTTTTTCCCCAGCTTTCTTGAAAATAATTGACGAATATAATTGTATGTATTTAAAGTATACAGTGTAATGATTTTGCTGTACATATGCATTGTGGAATGATTACCAAGATCAAGGTGATTAACACATCCATCACCTCACCTAGGTAGCTTTTTTCTTTTTAAATGGTGAGAACACTTAAGATCTACTCTCAGCAGCTTTCAAGTATGCAATACAGTATTATTGACTATGGTTACCATGCTGAACATTAGATCCTCAGAACTTATTCTTCATATAATTGAGAATTTGTATCCTTTGACCTACATCTCCCCATTTCCATCTCCCCCAGCCCCTGGCAACCACCATTCTACTCTCTGCTTCTGTAAGTTTTCTATTTTAGATTCTACATGTAAGTGAGATCATGCAGTATTTGTATTTGTCTGGCTTATTTCACTTAGCGTAATGCCTTCTAGGTTCATCCATGTTGTTGCAAATGGCAGGATTTCCTTCTTTTTTATGGATTAATATTACATTGTGTGTGTGTGTATATACACACACACACACACACACACACACACACACACACCACATTTTCTTTATCCATTCATCTGTTTAAGGACATTTAGGTTGCTTCTGTATCTTGGCTATTGTGAATAAAGCTGCAATGAACATGAGTGTGCAGATATCTCTTCGAGATCCTGATTTAATTTCCTTTGGCTATACCTATACCCAGGAAAAGGTTTGCTGGATCATATAGTAGTTCTATTTAAAATTTTTTGAGGAACCACCATACTGTTTTCCATAATGGCTGTACCAATTTACATTCCCACCAACAGTGTACAAGAGTTCCCTTTTCTCCAAATCCTTACCAACATTTATTATCTCTTGTCTTTTTGATAATAGGCATCCTAACAGGTGCAAGGTGATCTCATTGTGGTTTTGATTTGCATTTCCCTGATGATTAGTGATTTTGAGCACTTTTTCATGTACCTTTGGCCATTTGTATGTTGTCTTTGGGAAAATGTCTATTCAGGTCCTTTGCCCATTTTTAAATGGGTTATTTGCTTTTTTCCTATTGATGGTATGGGTTCTATATATATTTTGGATATTAATCCCTTATCAGATATATGGTTTGCAAATATCTCTCCCATTCTGTAGGTTGCCTTTTCATTTTGTTGATGGTTTCCTTTGCTGTGCAGAAGCTCTTTAGTTTGATGTAGTCCCACTTGTGTTTGTTGCCTGTGCTTTTGGTGTCTTAACCAAAAAATCTTTGCCAGACAGAAACAGACTCACAGACTTAGAGAACGAACTTACGGTTACCGGGGGAAAAGGTGGGAGGGAGGGATAGATTGGGAGTTTGGAATTGACATGTACACATTGCTATATTTAAAATAAAATGCCTTTCCATGAAAAAAAAATCAACTATACTCCAATTAAAAAAAAAAAATCTTTGCCAAGATCAGTGTCAAGGAGCTTTTCTCCTATGTTTTCTTTTAGGAGTTTTATGGTTGCTGGTCTTACATTGAAGTCTTTAATCCATATTCGAGGTAATTTTTGGAGTGTTGTAAGACAGGGGTCCAGTTTCACTTTTTTGCATGTGGCTGTCCAGTTTTCCCAGCACCATTTATTGAAGAGACTGTCCTTTCTCCATTGTGTGTTCTTGGTGCCCTTGTCAAAAATTAGTTGGCTGTTGGATTTTTGCTTCAATTTGCACCATTCACTTGCCTTGGATAGTGTTAATTGTTAGAATATTTTCATTTTGGGATCCATCCTTTGTTTCTTTGTGTCTTTCTCCAGTTTTGAGGGCAGTGTAAGTTTTCCAATTGAAAATCTCTGTATCTTTTCCTCCTTCCCGCTTGTTCTTAATTGAGGTCCTTGATTTAACAGAAGGTTCTGGCTGCAGATATAATTCTGTATTTTATGTTTCTGCCTGATATTTTGGCAAGTTTCGTGAAAATAGAATGTTTACTCTTTGTCTTATTTCTTTATCGCCTACCCCTTTTAAGTTACATGGACCACTTATGTCATTCGCTGATTTGTTCTTTGATCTGTACATTTACTCATTTGCTTATTCGTTCTTGCACGCATAGATTTACGCATTATTCATACAGTAACACACATGTACTAACTGCCTACTGCTGTGCCAGAAACTGCACTAGTCCCAGGAGTATGTGATAATGGAACCAACGGGCTCTGACGGTTACTGTACTTGAGATGATTGCTTTAGTGAAGGTGTGTATAAGATGCAGAAATGACCTTGGCTTTGTGTGGAGCAAGGTGGAGTGGGTCCCCCACAAAGATCAGATCATTTGCATCACCCATTTTCTCTCAAGGAATAGGAAAAAAAAACCAAACAGTATCAAGGAACAAAAACCGAGGCACTGTTAGTGATGCATCAACACCACCAGTGAGATCAGTGTGACACTCGGTGAAGGGAACTTGGGTTGATACCTTGTGGCAAATTGGTTTTGGGTGAAGCTTAGTATTGCAGAAAGCTGGGCTTGCAGCCACCTTGTTGTGCCCCTGCCCCATTGGTGGAAAGCACATTCATTTGCACGTAATTTTCACAGCCAGGCTTTGTGACCACTGCCTCTCAACCCCCTCCTGAGGTCAAACTGTGCGCCAGATTTCCCTGTAGGTGTGGAAAAGGAACCATAGCTGCTTTGTAAGTCTCTAAAGACACGACCCAGAGAAAACCACAGCTCTTACATTATTTGCTTTATTTCTTGACAGGAAGACAAAACAAAAAACTTTTAAAATTCAAATTACTCTGCATATATTTGCCTATTAAATCATAGCTCAGTAGAATAATACTTTAGTGTTTTTCAAAAATAAAAATAAAAGGAAAGAAAATCTAATGGGATGAGAAGGTTGATGGTTTTTTCCCATGTAGAAACATATTTCATATCCATTGGGTTGAATAGGATGAGGATGAGGCAGAGAAACAGACATTTAAGATTTACATTGGCATGTGAGGGGGCGGATCCAGGGGACAGCATGAACTTTTTAATGAGCCTAATATTATTCTAGAGTTTTCAGCTGAGCTCATAGTATATGCAAAAACAAACAACAAAACAAACTTCAGAAGCCAGCAATGGGGAGGACAATAAAAGCCAGAAGTCTGCCAGATACTAAGAGAAATGATCTTAGTATTGGTTGGAAATGTTTCGTTACACTGACTTAGATTAAAAGGCCATCATTATTGGATAATGGGGTCTTAAAACTGTTGAATTTAATATATTTGTCATTTGAAGTCTTTGTAATGCAACATTCAAAGATGCCCATTTTTATAGCTTTATTAATAGAATAGATTCTTGATTTTTTAAAATAAAATGGCAAATGTTCAAAATGTAAAATATGGTAATTAAATATTTTCTGAAAGGTATATTTTCTTGTACATGTAAGTTAAAAGAATAATCTCTTTTGAATATCTATAAGTAAGAGTACATCTTACTTTTTAAAAAATTTTATTTATTGATTATTTTTGGCTGCGTTGAGTCTTCGTTACTGTGCGCGGGCTTTCTATAGTTGTGGCGAGCGGACGCTACTCTTCGCTGTGGTACGCGGGCTTCTCATTGCGGTGGCTTCTCTTATTGTGGAGCACAGGCTCTAGGTGCGTGGGCTTCAGTAGTTGTGGCACAAGGGCTCAGTAGCTGTGGCTCGCGGGCTCTAGAGTGCAGGCTCAGTAGTCGTGGTGCACGGGCTTAGTTGCTCTGCGGCACGTGGGATCTTCCTGGACCAGGGATTGAACCCTTCTCCCCTGCAATGGCAGGCGGATTCTTAACCACTGTGCCACCAGGGAAGCCCCAGAGTACATCTTACATGAGTACCAAAACAGGGAAAAAGCAGAATTCCAAAAGTATTTCCTATGAATAACATGTTAAGTTCCCCAAAATTAAAGCTATTTAATAAAAATGTCAATTTGGCTTATCAGGTACATTTACACATGGTTTTGGGTCCTCACGCAATCCTGTGAAGAAAGGTAATGACCCATAGCTTTAGCTACTCTGAGCCCTGCTGCTCCTCACATGTGTGAAGCATCATCCCAAGGCTTTGCATGTTTCCCCTCCTCTTGGGATGCTCTTCCTCCAGAAATCTGCATGCTCCGGTCCTTGCTTCCTTGAGATGGCTTCAGTGTTACCCATCAGAGAGGCCTTCCCTGACCTTTCCATAATGCATTAGTAGTCTGCCCGCCCTCCCTCCTCGGTCCCAGCTGTTCTTACCCTGCTTTGTTTTTCTGCACAGCATTTACAGCCACTGGACACACTACATATTTATCTTGTGTAGATAGAATGTAAGCTCCAAGAGGCAGGACCTTTGTTTTATTCACCCCTGTATCACCACCCCCCCAATCTGGGACAGTGTATAATAGGTGCTCTGTATAATAGGTGCTCAATAAACGTTGAACCAATGTACGTAAGGACGAATGAAGTTTACAGATGAGAAAATGGAGTTAGCAAAGATGGAACTAGAACCTGGTCGTGCCAACTCTAAATACATCTTCTTCCCGTTATGTGGTCTGTTTTTACTCTTCATGGTTGTACAAAAAAGCGTTAACAGAGTAGGCCTGAGATAGCTTATGTATAGAAGGGCCTGCTTGCCAGGTTGGCCCTTGGCTGGTGTGGGGGATCTTGGAATCCGGGAGGATTCTCACCATCCCCAGAACTGATTAGAGTGGCTCACTGTATCTAAATTGTTTGTACAAACAATATAGTTTATGCTAGACACCTGCTTTCCTCTGGGTGTCTGGAATTTTGGAACAGGCTAGGCAGCAAGTGCCTATGTGATCAGCCCCCAGTACGTACCCCAGGCACCAAGTCTCTAATGAGTTTCCCTGGTAACCTATTTTACATGAATTTTCATATTTCGTTGCTGGAGGAATTGGATCCAGGTGAGTCCACTGGGAGAGGACTGTTGGGAGCTTGGGCCTCTGGACTTCACCCGTGCCCCTTCATCCACACCCCTTTTCCCTGATTTTGCTTTGTGTCTTTTTGCTGTAATAAATCATAGCTACAGGTACAACTGTTTGTTGAGTCCTATGAGTCCTTCTAGCAAATCATTCAACCTGAGGATGGTCTCAGGGACCTCTAACATAATGGTGTTCCTTAGCTTGCTCTTTTGACTCATCAGTGCATTACAAACGTCCTTCTGTGTTAGTTATACAGACCTATCTCATTCTTTTTTAATGGCTGAGTAGTAGTCTATATTAGGAATATGCTGTGAGTTATTTAACCATTCTCCTATTAATGAATATTGAGGATGCTTTTAGTTTTTCATTTTTATAAACAATGCTTGCACATATACACTGAGTTCTAAAAGTAGATTTGCTTTGGTCACTTTTGATAGGTACTACCCAATTATCTTTCAGAAACTTGCTCCAAGGTATATTTCCACTAGCAATGTATAATGCCCCATCTCTCCACATTCTTACTAATCCTGGATGTATCAGTCTTTTAAATTTTTGTGTCTCATGGTCAAAAAATGGAACAGTCTCTTAAGAGTTTTAAATTTGAATTTTCTGACAACCAGCAAGTTTGAGCATCTTTTCCTATGTTAGCTTCATTTGTCTGTTCTTTTGTCCTCAGTTCTATTCTACTGAGTGTGTTTTCTGAGTTGATTTGTTAGTGCTCTCGGTATATTAAGGATATTAGCTCTTTGTCTTTTTTATCTTGCTAATTTAAAAATTCAAGTCAGTTTTTCTTTTGCTTAACAGACGTTTTCAATTTTAAGTAGTAAAATCTGTTTATCTTTTCCTTTATGGATTTTCTAAATATCAAGTCTTGATTTGAAAAGTCCTACCCCATTCTAAAATAATAAACCTGTTCCCTTCTGGCTTGTCTTAATATTTTTGTAGTTTCATTTTTTACATTTATATTTTAAATTTATCTGAAGTTTTCTGTGTGTCTGTCGCAAGAAATGTGAAAACCTAATGTAAATTTTCTTCCATGTGGATAAGAAAATTGTCCCACTCATTGGCTATTATGTTTTCCCCCACTGATTTGAAATGCCATCTTTATCACATACAAAGTTGTGTGCCTGGGTTTCTTTCTGAAGTGTGTATCTTATTTTCCTATTCTTCTGCCAGGACTATAATGTTTAATGACTATAACTTTATAGTCTGCTATTTTGATTTGGTAGGTAGGGCTCATTCTTCCTTTTTATTTAAAAAATTTCAGAAAAGTCTTGTTTGTTATCCATTTATTCTTGCAGATGAAACAGAATAGTTGACAAATTCTCCCTCTACCCCAAATTGGGATTTTTATTGGAATTGTTTAATAAAAATATTTATTTGGGGAGAAATCGATGTTTTTACAATTGTAAGGTTTCATCTAGGAATGTTGTATTTTTCCATTTATACCTTTTCCTTATTTTTAATTACTCCTTCCTCAAATTTTATGCTCTAGTAACACCAAACTGCATGAGGGTACCCACAATGCCTGCATTTTCTCCCTTTCTGATTTTGGCCAAACTTCGTCATCCCTCAGGTCAGGCATCACCTCTTCTAGGAATCCTGACGCTGCCCCAACCTGAATTAATTATCCCTGACTCCCCACAGACATGACACACAGTGCTCCCATAAGATGTTGCGTCTTTCGTTGTACGTTCTGTGATTGCTTATTCATGTAACCATGAACTCATCAAGGGCAGCGATGTCCTACACAGTGCTATACTTCCAGCACTTAATACAGCCTGGTTCTTAGTAAATTTTTGTTAAATGAATAAACAAGAATCCTTCTTTATAGTTTTATAATTTTCTTCATATAGGCCTCAACATATATTGTTAAGTTTTTGTTGCTGTCATGAAGGGGTTCTTTTTTCCTCCATCCCATTGCCTAATTGTTTATTGATAGTATGCGGAAAAGTTGTTGATTTTTTTTTCATTTATCTTGTAATCATCCTTCTACTGAATTTCTCTGTTCTTCAGGTAGATTCCCTTGGCTGGTGTTAAATTCTTGCTATTATAGCTTGGGAAGAGGTGGCTGGAAGTGACAGAGATAAGTATTAAAAAAGTATTCTATGCTTTAAAAAATGCTTTCCTATTAAAGGGAGATGAGATATATTATTTCAGAAGATATTTTAGTTTTTCTTTGTATTAAGTCAATTAACTATAATCTGAGTAAGAAGTAAACTAAGTTTATATTTGTTTACCTTATATTATATGGGTTTTTTCCCATCCCAGTAAATCTTAGCCAAATGATTAAGTACCATTAAAAAATATATAGTTGTGAGGCAAATTTTGTTATATTAATATTGAGTTATGCAGATGAACAAGGTGAATTGAACATGAGGTTAATTTGGTCATTGGAACATCCTGATAATTGATGGGTGAATTTTGAGATTGTCTTTCCCTCTTACCCAGAATCACTTTTTGTGATAATGATAAATTATGTACTGACATTTGATGTAGAGTTATTTCTAGGTAAAGAAATAAAAGAAATTTAATATTTAGGATTTATATGATTTTCTTTTTATCGTGATCCAGGAACAATTTATAGTGTTTTTTTTTTTTTTTCCTAACATCAGTGTACTAAAAACTACTTTGAATGTCTTGGAACAATGACAGTTCTTTCTGTAGTTCTCATAATTTAGGCTCAACACTTGATGTTTGATGGTAAATGATTGGTCTTTGAAGGCACTTAGGTGGAATTTCTAACCTTAACCTTTTTATTCACTCTAATTCAAGATTACAGTAGAAATTTAATACAGTAGAAAGCAACTGTGAGCTTTCAAATAATCACTATACTTGGCTATTGCTCTTTCAGTTTTATTTAACTCCTGTGGTCCCATGGCAAAAGAGTTTTTTCTTTGTTATTTATCTTTCCAAAATTGGTACAGGGAAATCAGCCTGAGTGGCATTTTTGGGAGAGCCCTGGCATCACTTGGCTTTGGGGGACACAAAATATCTCAGGATGGAGCAGCATCATAATTTCTACTTACTGTTTCCTCGGTGATTATGTTGACATCAACTAAGCATTTGCTGTCTGCCAATGACTGTGTTAAAACAGTTTACCTGCATAGATCATTTAATCCTCAGAATCATGTGAAGCTGAGAAGTATTATTATCCCTATTTGACAGAAAGGAAGTGGAGGCACAGAAAGTACCGGCAACTTTCTTAAAGACATACAGCCACTCAACAGTGGGGCCAGGATTCAAACTCAGACAGTCTGACTTCAGAGCCTAATCACTTAACCACCATAAAAGCATACTTGCACTTTGATTTACCAAAATGATTACCTCTAAATGACCATCCCCAATTTTGCTCTAGTGGCTCACTTTACTTCTTTTCTCTCTCTTTCTCTTTTTCCTCTTCCATGAAAATTAGGTCTGAGGACTTGATTTGGTATCCTTCAGCTTGATCTCGTCTTCCCCTTGGCACCCAGTTCTTCACCTTTAAAAGTGTCACTGACTATTCAGCAACATTCTGTAGTGTCATTGAATCTGTCATGCAAACCTTTGTTGTTTCTTTAAAACATTATGAAATCAAAAAGTCGATCTTGAACTCTCAAATGTATACTCTGTGAATTTCATTTTCTGTCCATCATGTCCAGTTACCATATCCCTTGTCAGCAGTGTTGGTATTATATGATCATTGGATCTGACGCTCTGGAGTCAGATAAGACGCTTACATGTAATCAGTTACCTGGTGCTGGCAGTGTCGAGGATGGAACTCTCTCCGGCTGACATTTCATTCTGATCCCTGTGGGTTCTTGCCCGGGGACTGAGTGGCAGCAGCAGTTGAGGGTGAGCTCCAAGGTCTGGTTCGTAGTCTTGGGTCAGAGCAAACACATCGTCTTGGATCTTGCTTGTCCGAGATCACACGACCTTGTGTGCCACACACACGTCGTGATTCATAGTCCTTGATGAGTAGACCTGCTTCGAGAGCTTTGGGAAGTCTACATAGGAGAGCCCTCCCTTTATGTTGATGGCCCTCTGCATAATGCTGATCTCTGCCATTTTACTTTGGGATCTGTGTCATGGCTATGTTTTCCTTCACATTGATGGCTAGTGTATATTTTGATGTAGTTTATGAATATTCATTGCTTAAGTACACCACTGTGAAGCCGGCCTACTATGGTCTTCAGGCATTTGGCCCTGCAACCAACCCAAGAAAAGCAAAAAATTAACCATGTTAACTATACAAGTTCACAAAAAATTTTAAAGTTAAAAATAATAAAAAGTAAACGACATAACCCAGTCTTTCTCTAGAGACAGTAAGTTATCTTGAAGGGCTTTACATCTATAAAAAGAATTATTAGCTTTTGAATGTCACATACAACTGTAAAAAAAAATAAAAAACCCAAAAAACAAAAAAACCTACTTCTTATTTGGTAGGAGGATGGACCTCTCCAGAAAAGAAACCAAAGGAAAGCAATGCCAGAATTGATTACATTTAAACAGTTTAAAATACGTACTGGGTTTAGAAACACTGACATTTCAAATAGCTATTTTTTCCTCATTTTCCACCAGAAAAGAAAAACCTTAACATCCTCTCCTGGAGAGAAGTCATAAAAATTGAAATTTTATTTTGTAGCAAAATACTACTTTACAATTCAATTTCAATTCTGACATAAAGACCATTTTAGCAAGATTACATCTTCACAATGACAGTTGTAAATAAATGCGCTTAATATGTATCATTCACCAAAATTTAACTTGAGAACACAAAAGAATGCTTTGTACAATTCATTGGAAACAGGCACGTGGAGTAGGAAGGGGTTTAGGTTCCCCTCAGTGTTGGAAGCCCTGGATTAGTGGGAGAAGACTGTCCTTACATCATATTCAGGTGAGGAAATGAAAGCATCAAACTTGTAGACCTTGGGGTTGTGTGTGTATTGGGGTGGGGACCCTGTGTGTGGTGGGTGCGTGCACCCTTTCTTTTCCTTCAGCGTGTGAACTCTGCAGGGGCAAGGGTCATGCCATTCCATGAGCCTCACAAAGCAGCCAGCCCAGAGCATGGGCTGAAGCACCTCAGACAGCTTATAATTCCCCTTTTAGAAAGCTCAGTTTAATTATGCACCAGTCTTTTTTTTTTCCTGTTTTTTTTTTTTTAACATCTTTGTTGGAGTATAATTGCTTCACAATGGTGTGTTAGTTTCTGCTTTACAACAAAGTGAATCAGCTATACATATACGTATATCCCCATATCTCCTCCCTCTTGCGTCTCCCTCCCACCCTCCCTATCCCACCCTTCTAGGTGGTCACAAAGCACCGAGCTAATCTCCCTGATGCACCAGTTATTGAAATTTCCTTGAACAGAATTCTTCTGGATTTGCCCTGGGTATGTATCTACTTCTCTTTGTATTCCATCTCTAAATGATCAAGGTGGGAAAGTGGCATGGGAAGTGGCACTCATCTCTTCCACTTTTGCTACCTCTTTTCCTTGGAAAGCAGGATGGGTTCAAAACTGGATACAAATACAGACCTTCGTTGACTTACAATGGGGTTACATATGATAAACCTCACGTTAGTTGAAAGTATCGTTAAGTCGAAAATGCATTTAATATACTAACCTACTGAACATCATTAAACGTGCTCAGAACACTTACATTAGCCCACAGTTGGGCAAAATCATCTAACACAAAACCTATTTTGTAATAAAGTGTTGAATGTCTCATGTAATTTATTGAATACTGTACTGAAAGTGGAAAACAGAGTGGTTGTATGGGTACAGAATGGATGTATGTGTATTGGCCGTTTACTCTCATGATTGCATGGCTGATGGGGAGCTGTGGCTCGCTGCCACTGCCCAGCATCACCAAAGAGTATCAGCATATCACTAGCCTGGGGGAAAGATCAAAATTCAAAATATGGTTCTTACTTAATGTGTATTGCTTTAGCACCATCAGGAAGTCAAAAAACCATAAGTTGAACCGTCATAAGTTGGGGACTCTCTGTCCATTTCCCTGGCTGATCATGATCTAATCTGTTCTCATCTGAATAAAAGTTTATTGTCAGTAACATCCTGGATTTAATATGATGTCATTATTGATGACCATACAGGTTGTGCATTATTATCAATCACTTCAGTTTTTTAAAAAACTTTCCTCTATTATAATCGAAGCTTATCTTAATTTCACTACTAAATGATATTACTGATGAGCAACTTTAAGGTCTACTCTTCTCCTAAAAATTTCAGGCAAATGGTAGGGGTACTTTCCTTCTGTGCCGAGATAACTCTAAAAACCCAGCATCACACCTTTATCTAAAATTGGATTCTGTCCTTATACATTTCAATTATTTTTCTCTGATTTAAAAAGCATCCTTCCAAAAAATCGAATTTCAACTTGATCAAGGCTCTAGATCAGCTACCAGTTTATAGGAAATAGAAGGAATAAAAGAATAAATTAGACAACAAGAAGAGAGTACAAATCGGCAAAATCCAGGAATTGAAAAAACCAACAGGTCAAATGCTCTGGTTTCCTCAACAAAAAAACTATGAATACTAAAGAGATTTAAGAGACACATCAACTAAATGCATTGTGGGGAATTTATTTGGATTATGGTTTGAATACATTAACTTTTTTTTTTTTTAATTAATTAATTTATTTATTTATTTTTGGTTGTGTTGGGTCTTCGTTTCTGTGCAAGGGCTTTCTCCAGTTGCGGCGAGCGGGGGCCACTCTTCATCGCAGTGCGCGGGCCTCTCACTATCGCAGCCTCTCTTATTGCGGAGCACAGGCTCCAGACGTGCAGGCTCAGTAGTTGTGGCTCACGGGCCCAGTTGCTCCGTGGCATGTGGGATCTTCCCAGACCAGGGCTCGAACCCGTGTCCCCTGCATTGGCAGGCGGATTCTCAACCACTGCACCACCAGGGAAGCCCCCTACATTAACTATTAAAACCAGTTTTCCTTAAGACACTGATGAAAGAAATTAAAGATGATACAAACAGATGGAGAGATGTACCATGTTCTTGGATTGGAAGATCAGCATTGTGAAAATGACTATACTACCCAAAGCAATCTACAGATTCAATGCAATCCCTATCAAACTACCAATGGCATTTTTCACAGAACTAGAACAAAAAATTTCACAATTTGTATGGAAACACAAAAGACCCCGAATAGCCAAAGCAATCTTGAGAAAGAAAAACGGAGCTGGAGGAATCAGGCTCCCGGACTCCAGACTAAACTACAAAGCTACAGTAATAAAGACGATATGGTACTGGCACAAAAACACAAATATAGATCAATGGAACAAGATAGAAAGTCCAGAGATAAACCCATGCACATATGGTCACCTTATTTTTGATAAAGGAGGCAAGAATATACAATGGAGAAAAGACAGCCTCTTCAATAAGTGGTGCTGGGAAAACTAGACAGCTACATGTAAAAGAATGAAATTAGAAAACTCCCTAACACCATACACAGAAATAAACTCAAAATGGATTAAAGACCTAAATGTAAGGCCAGATACTATAAACCTCTTAGAGGAAAACATAGGCAGAACACTCCATGACATAAATCACAGCAAGATCCTTTTTGACCCACGTCCTACAGAAATGGAAATAAAAATAAACGGGACCTAATGAAACTTAAAAGCTTTTGCACAGCAAAGGAAACCATAAACAGGACGAAAAGATAACCCTCAGAATGGGAGAAAATATTTGCAAATGAAGCAGCTGACAAAGGATTAATCTCCAAAATTTATAAACAGCTCATGCAGCTCAATATCTAAAAACCAAAAAACCCAATCCAAAAATGGGCAGAAGACCTAAATAGACATTTCTCCAAAGAAGATATACAGATTGCCAACAAACACATGAAAGGATGCTCAACATCACTAATTATTAGAGAAATGCAAATCAAAACTACAATGAGGTATCACCTCACACCAGTCAGAATGGCCATCATCAAAAAATCTACAAACAATAAATGCTGGAGAGGGTGTGGAGAAAAGGGAACCCTCTTGCACTGTTGGTGGGAATGTAAATTGATACAGCACTCTGGAGAACAGTATGGAGGTTCCTTCAAAAACTAAAAATAGAATTACCATACGACCCAGCAATCCCACTACTGGGCATATACCCTGAGAAAACCATAATTCAAAAAGAGTCATGTACCACAATGTTCACTGAAGCTCTATTTACAGTAGCCAGGACATGGAAGCAACCTAAGTGTCCATCGGCAGATGAATGGATAAAGGAGATGTGGCACATATATACAATGGAATATTACTCAGCCATAAAGAGAAACGAAATTGAGTTATTTGTAGTGAGGTGGATGGACCTAGAGTCTGTCATACAGAGTGAAGTAAGAAAGAGAAAAACAAATACTGTATGCTAACATATATATGAAATCTAAAAAAAAAAATTGTTCTGAAGAAACTAGGGATGGAACAGGAATAAAGATGCACACGTAGAGAATGGACTTGAGGACATGGGGAGGGGGAAGGGTAAGCTGGGACGAAGTGAGAGAGTGGCATGGACATATTTATACTACCAAATGTAAAATAGATAGCTAGTGGGAAGCAGCCACATAGCACAGGGAGATCAGCTGGGTGCTTTGTGTCCACCTAGAGCAGTGGGATAGGGAGGGTGGGAGGGAGACACGAGGGAGGGGATATGGGGATATATGTATATATGTAGGTGATTCACTTTGTTATGCAGCAGCAACTAACACGCCATTGTAAAGCAATTATACTCCAGTAAAGATGTAAAAAAAAAACCCCAGTCTTCCACCTCTCCTGCTCCCAAGAGAAACAAAACATTTTACGGGGATATTTAAATATTATCTGTGTAGTTGATAATATTATTCTTTAACTACTGCTGTTTTATATATGATAATATTATTGTTATATTATTAAAAAGAGACCTTATACTTTAGAGGCATATACCAAAGTTTTTTTAAAAGCTTGCTATTTGGTTAATACCTGGAAAGCCCCAGATGGGGCTAAATTTGCAGATGTGAGTGCTTAAAGCAAATAGGCCTTTAACTTGCTGAATTCTGCCCAACTGGCATCTCCTGGAAACACAGTAAACATGAAATGGAGCAAAGCTCGTTTAATTATGTCAAAAATAATTGCTAAAACTTGTCAAATGGAATTTGGTAAACAGATTCATTCCACTGGCACCTTGCCTAGCTAAAGTTTCTCATATAGTGGTGGTAAAAAGATCTATAAGATAATTCTTGCTTTAAAATAGCAAAAACACAAACCCAACATTTACTATGCTCGTCCTACTCTTAAAACATGAGAGATATACCAGTGATTTAGAGAGACTACTCTGATAGTTCACTTGCAGAAATTCTACTTTGGGCTTTGAAGCCTTGAAAAGATGTTGCTACTTTTGACAATACCCATGAAAAGCAAACTATTTATTATGATATATAATAAAATACAAATATGATCATCAAACTGAGAACACTGTAGAGTTAGCATCTAGACAACAGATGTTTCTTTGTAGATAATTCACTGATGTTCCTATCACTGAACAGTAAAAAGTTTTAAGTAAAGCTTTTGGAAATTCAGTCCCATTTTAAGTATGTCAAGGAATCTCAGTACTAAGTGAATCCGTTCATGAATCCATCAGTAAAATCAATAAATTACAGATCGACTTACCAAGTTACTGCCTTATAATTTTGACTTTTTGTATATCAGATTTTCTTAAAACTCAGCACTCTGTCTTTTAGGTGTGGAATGGAAACTTTAGATAAAAGCAAACCAGGTACACTCTAAGGCAGCTGTAAATAATGAGAATCAACATCGGTACTACTGACGTTCTCAAACAGATCCACCCAGTACAAGGCAACTTGTGACTGTCCAGTAAAGGCAGCACATATAATTCACATAAATAATGTGAGGTCCCAAAAAGTGCCCATCAAAATTTGTTCAGTAAAACCAAATACTAAGGCTTCTGAATACGCCATTTGCATTTTTGCTTCATAGTGCTGCACTTAAGCATTGAACACTCGTAAACTATCATTAAAATACGTACTGGCCATCTATATGAAGAAAAAAATAGCTATGAAATGGATACCAGAGTAAAATGGCAGACCTGGTAAGGCTGGAAGTTAAATGTGGTCAAAACATAGGCCGAGGTTCATATTTAGGAGTTGGATCAGGAAAGGTGCTGATCAAAACAACTGTCTTAAATAGCAGAAGTCTGGGAGACAGGGTTCTGTAGCCAACACCAGTCACTGGGGTTAGAATCTGTGGGCAACTCTGAGTAGGAACAAAGAACCAGAATGCTGAACGTTACCTCTCTGCTAGTCTGGAACAGGCGGCAGGGATTTATCATGTTATTAGGTGAGGTGTAAACTCCCCAGTTTCATTCTCTCTCTCACTACATTTCCTCTCCCTTCTGTCACTGACAATGTGAAGATCAGCTTTCCAGATTAGTGCCTCTGGATATTAATTAGAAAAGTGGCATGTTCTTAGGCATGGAGATTTTCCTGTGCCCAAACTTTGTAGAGGCCCCACATTTTCTCCTGAGCAACTTACTAGTTAGGGTAGCTTCCCAAATTCCTTAGCGTCATATTTGCATGTCTGCTTCTCAGGAATGGCTGGGAGAGATGGCGTATAACCATGGTAACGTTAATTCGAACAATCATTACCCTATGCAAAGAGAACTTTTGTATCTTCCACCCTCTGTTTTTTTGTTTTTTGTTTTGTTTCCAAGGTTACAGTCCTTTCCTTTATTGGAGTTCCAAATTTTAAAAACTGAAAGTAAAGCAGTCATTTAGTGGTTCAGATAAAAGAAAAGCATCTTTACCTGAGTTACCCATCAGGCCTACTGTGACCTGCCCTAGCTCCTCCCAGAAAAAGTTTCTGGGTATCTAAAAAAAAAACAGCTTACATATCGACTCATTAAAAGTCATCTCTACTATATGGGTCAACTAACTATGAGAACGTTCTTCTCATACCTATTAAATGTACACAGTCCACAGTTAGATCTCTTACTAGAAGAAAATTATCTGCAGAGTAGGTTCTTTGGGGCCCAATAAGGTAGCCACCCTCTGTTTTGAAGGTGACAATTTGACAGACACTGCTATTTTTTTTTTTATTATTTTGTGTTGTTTAATCTGTAAATGGTAAGGGTAATTGTCACTTGAGAATTAGTGTGTGTTTGGGTACTCATGTCAAATGTGTTTAACAGATAAGAACTAGGACTAGTTGAGTTTCACTAACCTTGGTTATTATTGTGGAATATAGTGTTAAGCAGTGAAACTTGACCCCTGGTTGGAGAATGCTGAGTCACATACAGCATATGACCCAGCCTTCTCTTCACTCTCTTCTTGCCTCTTCATCCTTCACTGTGCTCGAGCCATGCTGGCCTGCCTTCGGCTCCTCCAGTGGCCAAACTTCCTTCTGTCTTGAGACCTCTGCTCATGAGTTTCCTCTGGGGAGATGTTGCCTTACCAAACTCATTGCAGGCGAACTCGAAAGCTAGAATTCAGAGTTTTAAAAAGAAAAGCAAGGATCTGGGACATGAAGAAGTTAATCAAAACTAACTTTAGTAGGTTTTATGTTGCCTACATGCGTTGACCTCAAAAAATGTATATTGACTAATGGTCTCCTGTCTTCAGTTTGGGTATTACTCGTGCTTGCTGGAGCTGCCCAGTTGGAGATTTTATAAAGAATATTGTGCTTGTGAGCAGTAAATTCTTACATGATTTAAAAAAAGACTTTATAGAATCTTATGAATGAGAATAGAAGCTAGAAGTAGGAGAGAGAAAAGGCCAGTCAGTAGCTAAAGGTATGGATATGAATTTGGATTTTATACTAAGAAGATGTGAATTAGTATCAGAAAGATAATTTCAAAGAACTGAGCTAACATATAGTAAGAAAATAATGAGACAAATCAAAGATAATAGGTAAGACTTCCTTTTTTTTTTTTTTTTTTTTAGAATTTTAAGTCATTACAACAGTCGCCTCCTTTATTTATTTATTTATTTATTTTTGGCTGTGTTGGGTCTTCATTTCTGTGCGAGGGCTTTCTCTAGTTGCGGCAAGTGGGGGGCCACTCTTCATCGCAGTGCGCGGGCCTCTCACTATCGCGGCCTCTCTTGTTGCGGAGCACAAGCTCCAGACGCGCAGGCTCAGTAGTTGTGGCTCACAGGCCTAGTTGCTCCGCGGCATGTGGGATCCTCCCAGACCAGGGCTCGAACCCGTGTCCCCTGCATTAGCAGGCAGATTCTCAACCACTGCGCCACCAGGGAAGCCCGGTAAGACTTCTTAATCCTTTAATATATGAGTCTCTGGCATACATTTAGCCAGTAAACAACAAATTGAAAGCAACCTCATATTCCTGATAGAAAGGGCTTCAGACATTTTTCTCTCACAAACCGCACAGTATTCTCTGAGGGCATGCTTCGAGCCGTCTGCTTCATCATGTGATTAGTGTTTGGGGATTTTAATTATTAACATTCACCTTGATGGAATACTTTTAATTGCAAGGAGAAAACTTGGGCAGATTAAGGTAGAAAATACCATGTTTCAGAGATGTAAGTGGTAATAGGGATAAATTGACTTTCAAAAAAGTACTCAGTATAGGAAAGAAAATGAAATTGTAAGGAGGAATGGATGGTGGGCCAGGAAATTCAGGGAAAGTTTGACTCCACTGTGGGACCCAAGTTACTGAGAATTTTGCAGTGACCTTTGGAGAGTGTCATTGTCCTAGTGGGACTGCGCTTTTTCTGTCCCACACTGAAGTGTGTGCGAGTGTGTTTGAATCTGCATGGCATCCTACTGATACAGGCTGTTTTCCAGATAATGATGATTTGGCATTGATCTGACTTTTCTTTCTCACCGAACTCCCTCTGGAAGTGAATCGTGTGCCCTTGCAAGATTGCTGGTGGGATTAAAGGGCAGTCTACTCCTTAAGGTATTAGACCTGGAACCTTAGATTATATGTATGATGGTTCTATCAGCTGCAATAACCAACAAAGTCAACATTTTGGGTGTCAGATAGGTTATAAATAAAAAACAAGCTGTTAGGTGGACTAAATATTTTTTGAGGAAATATACACCATGAGTGTTGAGGATGCATCTTTATATTCTTTTATTTATTCAGCCTTGTCTAAAAATTTGCTGTCATCTTGGAGTTCTGTGCCAGGGTTTGATGTTGGCCTTGTTTCTGAAAACCATTGATCTGAGAAATTTTACTAGATTGTCTACTGTAGTACAGTGTTAACACAGAATATTTGCCAACTATTTTGGGGAAAACAAGTTAGATTCTAAATTCCAGAATGTCAGCATCATCCTTTGCTCATAAAGCCTAGAACCCTTCTATGGTACCTGAGTATATTTGGCTTTTCCTTCAACATAATCCATGCAGATGGGGAAGCACTTTTTAGGGGCATTGGGAAGATAGGCACATCCTATTATGCTCAGTGTGGATATTTGATGCTCAGGGGCCTTTGGGGCCGCACACCTGGTGAGAAAGCTAATTATAGGTCACTGTTGATCAGGAGAGAATTTTCTTACCTTGCATGTTCTTTTGGCTCAACCTAACTTTTTAAATTCATCACCACCGTGGCTTGTATGATCTTCCTCACAAAGACCAAAATGTTAGCTGTTGCTTTGTTTTAGGGTAAATATTGAAGTGCTTGACATCTGCGTCTAGAAAGGCTCATCCGTGGAAGCTAGAAAGTGGGGGGTAGTAAGGATTTTTATATCCTGTAGGCTGAACTGTAGATTGTCTCTGGATTGATCTGTGTCAGCCTGTGGACTTAGGATCTACCTGGACCTTCCACATATGCCATGTCCCATAGATGAGCTAGAGAAATTCAGAGAGAAGAAAGGGTATGTTTCATTTTCTATAGCAGCCATGGTGTTGACCATTGAGACATAGTGTCTTTCTATGAAGATTGTGAACCTGTCAACCTATAAAGTTGTGATTTCCCATAGACATGGTGTCCTGGTTAAGGGCATATTCTAAGGGCTGTGGAGGATTTAAAGGAAGGTGATCATGATAAAGAAGAGCCAGGAAAATGGAGCTTAAAATGAAGTACTCATCCAGAAATAGTGCTACATTCCTCTTGCTTTCGAGAGGTGGTTTCTGAAAGGATGTACCACAACGGTCTGGGCCAATTTTATAAGGAAAAGATCCAAATACTTAGGATGGATGTCAGTTATGGGAATTGCCACTCTCAAATCATTGGAACTGGGTATTTTTAGGCTTGGGCACATTTTCCATCTTTTGCACTCACTCTTTGTATACATATGATCTGTATTGTTGAAACCGAAAGTCTTTGCAGGTTTCTTTGCCCAGATAGAGATTGTTCCTTGTCATCCCACCTGAACTTCCACTGAAGAGCTTTATGGTTAAGTTATTTTATTTGGCTGAAAGCTCTTTTTTGTTGATGTGGCTGAAGGAGTAAGCCTAAAATTCAAAGCTGTCTTATCTATGACTAAAATGTAAGTTTTTTGATAGTATGTTGGTATTCTGGAATTCTAGCAAGTTTAGTGTCCACTTTGTCACTGATCCTGAGACTTGTGTTAGACTAGTTTTGAGAAATTAGGCAGAGTGAGAATCCTGGGTATCATCCACACAGCGACAGTTGGTGTGTCACCTTTATTTCTCTGACGCTATCCCTATTAGAATACTTAGAGGGCTATAGAAACACTCTTATTTTTTAAAAGTACTTATTTAAAGGAATCCCTGAAATGATTCCTTTCCTAAAATGAGGAATTCTTTGTTTTTGGATTTTCATATCTTCAGACATTGTCAGCACGTCAAATAGTAGTATATCAGATTTCATAAAATATTTATTGAGTATCTCTGTTGTCCTAGGGAAGTCAGATGGCTGAGAAGCCTAGTGGAAATAGTGGAAAGAGCTTTGTTAGTTATAGGTATAATAATGAATGTTAGGAGCCAAGAGGTCTTGGTGTCCAGCCATTAACTGGCTGGTCAGGTCATTGAGTCTCTCCTGACCTAAGGCTCTTTGATGTTCTATAAAGTGAGGGTTAGAATGAATGCATCTGCTGTTCCAGCTTTTGAGATCTATGGATGTTTTGTCTTAAAGGCATTCTGAGATGGTCTTTGCCCTTAAGAAGTTTCAGCTTTGTTTCTAGATTTCCTTACTTCTGTTTGGCTCAGTTCCAAAAATAACATGTGTTTGTTGATTACAAAGGAAAATTCAACTGGAAAATGTATTATGCAGAAAGGAAGTCTCCTTCAATCCCGCCCTCTGAAAGAGAATCATTCTTAAAATAGGTATCTAATGATCTCCACTTATTTCTATGCATATATTAATATTTTTGTGATATATACACACATATATGTGTATATATAGTATGTGCATAGGTGTGTGTGTATATCTGTGTGTGTGTATATATATATCTTATTCATACTGCACTAAAACTTGATTTTTTTCATGTAACAGTTGAGATAATGGGCATCTTTCCATTTGTCAGTACATATAAAACTACATTATTTTTTTAAATTTAGGTATAGTTGATATATATAACATTATTTTCAGGTGTACAGTATCATGATTCAACATTTGTATATATTACAAAATGATCACCATGATAAGTCTAGTTAACATCCATCACCATACATAGTTACAATTTTATTTTTCTTGTGATGAGAACTTTTTTTTTTAATAAAGCACACATCTTTTTTTAAAAAAATTTATTTGTTTTTATTTTTGGCTGTGTTGGGTCTTCGTTGCTGTGCACAAGCTTTCTCTAGTTGGGGTGAGCGGGGGCTACCCTTCGTTGCGCTACAGGGCTACTCTTCATTGCGCTACGTGGGCTTCTCATTGCGGTGGCTTCTCGTTGCGGAGCACGGGCTCTAGGCATGCGGGCTTCAGTAGTTGTGGTGCATGGGCTCAGTAGTTGTGGAGCGCAGGCTCAGTAGTTGTGGCGCACAGGCTTAGTTGCTCTACGGCATGTGGGATCTTCCCGGGCCAGGGATCAAACCCATGTCCCCTGCATTGGCAGGCGGATTCTTAACCACTGTGCCACCAGGGTAGCCCAAGAACTTTTAAGATCTACTCTCTTTGCAAGTTTCAGTTATGCAGTACAGTATTATTAACTATAGTCACCATACTGTACATTACATAAACTATTGTATTTTTAAAATGACCTCATAGAATGTTAGTAATTCACTATTGGAGGCAGATTAAATATACATTTTGGCCAGAATGTCAAGTGTTGAATCATATTCAGCTGAAGCTAACGCTAAATATCACTGTCATAGAATGAATGTGCTGGAATACATGAAAAAAATCTGAAATTTCAACAAAACTATTGAAATGTTATTATAAAAGTTATTAGTGACCAGATTTACTTTTGACAATATACAGGCATTCTCATTTCTCACCACTCTCTGCTGTTAGATTGTTCCTGCAGTCACTGTACCATCCTACACATTCATGATACTAAATAGATGGTAGCTTGGCTGAGGTAGGTAGAGGAGCACAATACTCTTTGGCTAGTTCTACCAGAATAGTTGAGGGTAATGGTGCCCCTCGCAATTAAATTTGTCCTCTCTAAGAGTAACTAGTTAAAGACTGGGTAATAGGCTAGGTGAAGACTTATCTCCTCATTAACTGCTAGACTTGGAGATTTGTTTGATGATCATGAGTTTCATTGAAGGAATCCCCCAAATTGAAGCATTGTGCACTGCTTTTTTTCCCATATTCTTTTCCATTATGGTTTATTACAAGATGTTGAATGTAGTTCCCTGTGCTATGCAATAGGACCTTGTTGTTTATTTTATATATAATAGTTTGTATCTGCTAATCCCAAACTCCTAATTTATCCTCCCCCAGCCTTTCCTCTTTGGTAACCACAAGTCTGTTCACTATGTCTGAGTCTGTTTCTGTTTTGTAAATAAGTGTATTTGTATCAATTTTTTAAGAGTCCACATATAAGTGATATCATATGGTATTTGTCTTTCTCTGTCTGACTTACTTCACTTAGTATGATCATCTCTAGGTCCATCCATGTTGCTGCAAATGACATTATTTCATTCTTTTTTATGGCTGAGTAATATTCCATTGTATATATATATGTGTGTGTATACACACATACACACACACACACACACACACACACCACATCTTCTTTATCCATTTATCTGTCAGTGGACATTTAGGTTGCTTCCATGTCTTGGCTATTGTACATAGTGCTGCTGTGAACATTGAGGTGTATGTATCTTTTTGAATTAGAGTTTTCTCCAGATATATGCCGAGGAGTGGGACTACTGGATCATATGGCAACTCTACTTTTAGTTTTGTAAGGAACCTCCATACTGTTCTCCATAGTGGCTGTACCAAGTTACATTCCCACCAACAGTGTAGGAGGGTTCCCTTTTCTCCACACCCTCTCCAGCATTTATTATTTGTAGACTTTTTAATCATGGCCATTCTGACTGGTGTCAGGTGATATCTCATTGTAGTTTTGATTTGCATTTCTCTAATAATTAGCGATGTTGAACATCTTTTCATGTGCATTGTGCACTGCTCAAAACATTCTTTCTGATTATTTTCAGAAGCATACTTAAGATCACATATGTCTAACTTTCTAATATTTTTGCTGCTTTATACAATGAGTTGATTGAAAAAAATCCATCATTAATTTTGGCTCCAGAAATGTGGCAGTAGAGCAATGTTGTTGACTTTCAAGATATACAGAATTGTTTCAATATCACCTGTATCTCAGCTTTCATTGCATGTACACCAGCTTCAGCTTTGTTGGAATAGAATGACATGGGACTTCTTATTATGTAGGAAAAATGTGAACTCTCAAGGTACATCAGTTTTGTTCAAATCCTCCCCCCCACCTTTTTTTTTTAGCAGATTCTAATGAATAAATTACTTCTTAATAAATAATCATTGGATTTAGCAGGCCTGCTATTTTTGTATTCTTATCTGCAAAGTAGAATATTATGGGATTTTGTAGCTGTTGTTCAAGCAACCTATTTAATAGGCACTAGCTCTTCTCCATCTTGTTTGAGGATATGGTGTAAGTACACAGCAAGGCAGTTCCACAGCCTCTTATGCATCATGAAATTAGTCTTTGGCTGAAGGAGGAGGAGGAAAGTGTTATACTCCTTTTATGCTTTCTGGTTCTGTTCATTACACTGTGCTATAATTACTTTCTGAACACACAGCTGGTGAGTGTGACCAAAACTTTGAATGCTTATGACTTGTAAGACACATTTCACCATGTTTGTTCCATTGTCAACAATAGTTGGCTTTCCCTGTTCTTCACTGGGTTCCATTCTATACTTCTTCATTCTGATTCATTCTGTTAGTGTGAGAGACAGGAACTCTCTCAGCCAGAGAATAAAGCAGGAGCAGAATTGAATGCATTGTGAATGCACCACGCTGTCTTATTTAAAGGAAGTCTCCAGTTGTTCCTGCATGTCCAAATGTCTGATGTACAAGATATAGGAGTAGCATGTTTACTAATACCACCATTGTTCTGTACATGTCTCAGTATAAGAAGAGAATTTTGGTAACATGTTTTCCAGGAGTACTCTTGATTCTAGGGGTCATAATTTTGACAAGTCTGGACACACTTTCATCTTCAATGAGAGGATTAGAGAGGTTGGCATTCTTTAATAGTCATTTAACCAGCTTATTTTTCAAAATTAGCCCCTATGTACTTTATTAGGATTTTTAAATTGTGTTGTTTTGGAGTTTGACTACTATAAACAAAATGTGCTTAAAGTACCTTATTTTTCTCAAACATTTTCTTCTTTTCTTTGTATTTTTTATGTGAATACTTTATTTTGTATCAATCAAGAATGACTTCATGGTCAGAAAGAGAAAGACAATTACCATATGATATCACTTGTGTGGAATCTAAAATATGATACAGATGAATTCATTTATAAAACAGAAACATTCACAGACATAGAAAACAAACTTATGGGGACTTCCCTGGTGGCATAGTGGATAAGAATCTGCCTGCCAATGCAGGGGACACGGGTTTGATCCCTGGTCTGGGAAGATCCCACGTGCTGCGGATCAACTAAGCCCATGCGCCACAAATACTGAGCCTGTGCTCTAGAGCCCGCAAGGCACAACTACTGAGCCCACGTGCCACAACTACTGAAGCTCGCGTGCCTAGAGCCCATGCTCCGCAACAAGAAAAGCCACCGCAATGAGAAGCCCGTGCACCACAACAAAGAGTAGCCCCTGATCGCTGCAACTAGAGAAAGCCCGCGCACAGCAACGAAGACCCAGCATGGCCAAAAATAAATAAATAAATAAATAAATTTATAAAAACAAACAAACAAAAAGAAAACAAACTTATGGTTACCAAAGGGGAAGGGGGCGGGAGAGGGATAAATTAGGAGTTTGGGATTAGCAGATACCAACAATTACATATACAAAATAGATAAACAACAAGGTCCTACTGTATAGCACAGGGAACTATATTCAATATCCTGTAATAAACCATAATGGAAAAGGAAAAAAAAAATGACTTCATGGATGTCATTGTGATTTTATAGTTTTTCCTAGTTTTGAAAATTTTACATTGCAAATCATAAGATCCGGGTCTGATAACTGGATTTTTTCCTATTGTCTCTTTTTTAAAAAATTATTTTTATTTTATATTGGGCTATAGTTGATTTACAATGTTGTGTTATTTTCAGATGTACAGCAAAGTGATTCACTTATACATATACATATATATATATATATCTATTCTTTTTCAAATTCTTTTCCCATTTAGGTTATTACAGAATATTGAGCAGAATTCCCTGTGCTATATAGTAGGTCCTTGTTAGTTATCTATTTTTAATATAGTAGTGTTTATATGTCAATCCCAAACTCCCAGTTTATCCTTCCCCCCAACCCTCGACCCTTTGGTAACCATAAGTTTGTTTTCTAAGTCTGTGAGTCTGTTTCTGTTTTGTAAATAAGTTCATTTGTATCATTTTTTTTTAGATTCTGCATATAAGCAATATCATATAATATTTGTCTTTCTCTGTCTGACTTCACATAGTATGATAATCTCTAGGTCCATCCATGTTGCTGCAAACGTCATATTTCATTATTTTTAATGGCTGAGTAATATTCCATTGTATATTTGTACTATATCTTCTTTATCCATTCATCTGTCACTGGACTTTAGGGGCCTCCATGTCTTGGCCATTGTAAACAGCGCTGCAGTGAACATTGGGGTGCATGTATCTTTTTGAATTATGGTTTTCTCTGGATATATGCCCAGGAGTGGGATTGCTGGATCATATGGCAACTCTATTTTTAATTTTTTTTTAATTAATTTTTATTGGAGTATAGTTGCTTTACAATGTTGTGTTAGTTTCTGCTGTAAGGAAAAGTGAATCAGCTATACATATACATATATCCCCTCTTTTTTGGATTTCCTTCCCATTTAGATCACCACAGAGCATTGAGTAGAGTTCCCTGAGCTATACGGTAGATTCTCATTAGTTATCTATTTTATACACAGTATCAATAGTGTATATACGTCAATCCCAATCTCCCAGTTCATCCCACCCCCACCCTTGATATCCATGTTTGTTCTCTAAGTCTGTGTCTCTATTTCTGCTTTGCAAATAAGATCATCTATACCATTTTTCTAGATTCCACATACATGCGTTAATATACGATATTTGTTTTTCTTTCTGACTTTGCTCTGTATGACAGTCTCTAGGCGCATCCACGTCTCTACAAATGACCCAGTTTTGTTCCTTTTTATGGCTAATATTCCATTGTATATATGTGCCACATCTTCTCTATCCATTCCTCTGTTGATGGACATTTAGGTTACTTCCATGTCCTGGCTGTTGTAAATAGTGCTGCAATGAACACTGGGGCGCCATGTGTCTTTTTGAATTACGGTTTTCTCTGGGTATATGCCCAGTAGTGGGATTGCTGGGTTATATGGTAATTCTATTCTTAGTTTTTTAAGGAACCCCCATACTGTTCTCTGTAGTGGCTGCACCAAGTTACATTCCCACCAATAGGGTAGGAGGGTTTCCTTTTCTCCACACCCTCTCCAGCATTTATTGTTTATAGACATTTTGATGATGGCCATTCTGACTGGTGTGAGGTGATATCTCATTGTAGTTTTGATTTGCATTTCTCTAATAATTAGCAACGTTGAGCGTCTTTTCATGTGCTTTTTGGCCATCTGTTTGTCTTCTTTGGAGAAATGTCTATTTAGGTCTTCTGCCCATTTTTTGATTGAGTTTTGTTTGTTTGTTTGTTTTCCCCTCTCTCTTAGTTTTCTGTCATCTTGGTCTCGTCTCCTGATACATCTGATGGTTTTAAATGAATTTTGGATACTGTGTATAAAATATAGTAGAGATAATTCTAGGTTATTGATAATGTCATTTTCCTCCAAAAAGGATTAACTTTTGCTTCTTTCAGTCAGAATCAGAGATTGAGCTGATTCACTGCTTTGCCTCAGACTTTGTAAAGCCGTCCTAGTCCTCCTTGATCCTTCCTTCTAAGATGTAGTCCTCAGGGGTCTCACCCGAAAGTCTTGATTGTCTAGGACTCTTCCTCACCCATGGGCCATGAACTCCATTTTTGCCCACCCAGTACCATAAGACTAGCAGAAGCTCTCTGCAGCTCCACAACGTCCTGGTTGTTACTTTATGCTCAGTTTTTCAGTCTCTCAGCACCACCTTGGAAACTAACAAATGCCTCAAAGGGAAAAGTAGTTCTAAATGCTAGACTTACCTCCTTGTGCGTCTCTTCAATCTGGGACCGTTGTCCCTCATACCCTGACTGTCTTGGTAGCTCTCTAATGTCTTCAGATAGATTTTTTTTTTTTTTTTCTTTTGCAGGGAGTGAGGGGGAGGCAGTGTTCCTAGTTGTTTAGTGCAAGAGAATAGGTTTGCAACAAACTATTTAACCACTGTTGGAATTTTACCTGTATTTGAAGTGGAATATTCAGGTATTAAAAATAAATACATAGAGCATGCCTTGTTTGTATTACTGTTATCTTGTACTGATTACATATTATAGGATCTATGTAATCATAGGATCATTCTTAATATAGAAGTTCAGGAATGCCAAAAATAACACTATTGAGTAAGGCATTCAGCTGTTCGACCAAGTTTTAAAAATCTACCAGATTGATTTTTAATTTATTCACGATTTATTTCATATATATATTAGCTGCTGGCATTTCTTATTCTCACCCCTTTTCCTGTTTTCCTACTAGGTGGTTTTGTTCTGGTTGATTTGCAAAAGCTCTCTTTGTATGTAAGAGACAGGCTCTTTGCCTATATGTGCTACAAATGTTTATCACCAGCAAATATGGTTTGTATGACTGCTACATTTTAGGATTTTTTTTAAAGGTTTTTTGTAGCCTTTCTATTGTCCTTTTAAAATATTAATATTGCACAAATATTTATAAAGTACCCACATATAATCACAATACACTTATACATCCACATGCACAGACAAGACATTATTAATTATATTATTCAGGTTCTTTATATCATAATTTTTGAGGGATCAAGTTGATTTGCCAATGACTAATGGTAGTGATTTTACCCTTTCTCATGATAAAGAGTGATGTTCTTGGTCTTTTTTACCTAGAATTTGATCTTGTCAAGTGTTAAAATGTTATGATCCATGTGTTTTGGAAATGCTGGGGGTATGGTTTAGATTCTGATTTTATCTTTGTCTCTTTAATTCAGAATTCTTCACTTCTTTTCCCCCTCTTTTAAGTTAGAAGTAAAGAATGGATTCTATGGTTAAATAACCTGAGAGATATCATAGGAGGAGAAAGTGGGCCTGTACCTGAGTCTTAAAGTATAAATAGGATATGAATGGGTAGAATTCCAGACAAGGGAGAAGGATTAAAAAAGAAATAAGGATAGGGTAGAAAATGAAGTACGTTCAGAATGTGAAAAGAGGCTGACTCGGGAGCAGGAAGCCAAGAAATAGGAAGCAAATGTGGGTTAATGAGGTAGGATCACATTCTGGAGGATCCTGAAAGCTAGGTGGAAAAATAATTATTTATAAATTGGCTATTCTTAATGCAAATAACCAGATAAGTACATATTTACAAAATAAGCTTTGTGTCAAAGCTCGCTGTACGGAATCATCTGTCAAGCTTGTTTATCTTGATTCATTTTCCTTTATTCCAAGAGCTCAGAGCAGTGCACCATGATTCACATTAACTAATCTAATGCACATTCTTTGAGTTTTATTTTGTATCTGACATTCTAACCAGGTGATTTTTAGAGTGATGGTTGAGATTGGTAACCTCGCCTCAAAGAGATATTTTAAGTCTGTCATATTGTGGATCAGTTGAGAACTGCTTTCCTTCATTTCTGTTTTTCTCCTTCCTTTTCTGCTGTGCCCACCCCCAAAATCATAAATATGTTTCCTTGCATACATTAAGCAGATGAGATGAAAATATGCTAAATATGGGGAGATGGCCATGGTCTGCAGGCCTGGACTGTTCAGTTGTCTCTCAAGAAGCATGTAGGATGTTGGCTTATTGAGAGTTGAATGAAGCAATGAATACAGTTGCCAATAGTATTTTCAAGTACCCACTAGGCACAGGTGATGTGGAAAGATGTGGAAGCCAGGACCTTCTATTGAATGATATCACTGAGTTTGGGATGGTCAGCTCTTCAGAAACAGCACTTTTACTCCCAAAGGGAAATTGAGAGAACTGAGTGTTCTCCTTTAGCTTTGACATAAAATTGTATGTTTTTTCTATTCCCAGGGGACTCCTTCTCACAGTTCCGGTTTGCGGAGGAGAAAGAGTGGGATAGTGAAGCTTCGTGCCCCAAACAGGTAAGGTGAAGCTCTGTCTGGAATGTGGATTGGCTCTTCTCAGGGCTGAAGACCAGCACCTTTCACATTGTTGTTGAAATGGAGACTTCACATAGAGAAGAGTCTAGTAATTCATGTAGAGTTCAGCCTCAGTTACCTAAATTGCTCAGAAAGATTTCAGGGAGCTTAAATTATACAGGCTCTTGGAGCTGGAGTTGATCTTTATACCTGGCCATCTATGTGAACTACTTATATAGCTCATATATGACTATAGTTCATATAGACTGGGTTGCAGGGCTGAAAGTTTATAGTCACGATTTTGAGTGGATTACTTTGCCATTTGGCCTTCCTTCTTTTCCCTTTCTGTGAAAATTCATCTTAGGCTTGAGAATTAATTTTTTTCTCCCACACTGTTTTTGGTGTTAGGTAAGAAAATCCTTAACTTTATAGTTTTAAATAACTCTTCTTCTATAATTAGGAGAATAAAGCTGTAAAATAAGAACAAGTAGCATAGAAGTCTTTCAGTGAATCCATAACACCCACACACTTTATTTGCTTTGTATTCCTGCCATATTTTCTTCCCAAGGAGTTTTGATGATGCTCCAGGCAGGATTTCACTGCATCTTTCCGTACGAGAGACGACAGGTATTCTCTCCCTTTTTAAAATGCACAGAGAATGAGTAAGTGCTGGCGTGGCATATGCTTCCGACTCCATGGCTGGAGCATACTATCTGATACAGTGATCAGACAAGCCTGCCCACAGCTTCAGACAGGAGAGCGAGCAGCAGACCTGACGGGTAAAGGGCGGGACCTTCCTCCCCATTCTGCTGTCAGCTCAGTACACACACAGTAGGTGGCTCACACCCCCAGGTGGGCTGGCGTCACGTTCAGTTGTTTGGGATGGACATTGACTTAAAGACAGAGGGGAGGGAAGTGACTTGTAAAATGACTTCCTGTTACTGTACAAAGAGTATGTTTTATAATATAGAAAAATTGGGGAATTAAAAATATTTGCTTTTGCTTGGGTCTGTTTGGGCATGTACCTGAGTATGGTTTAGAATTCTAGGACAAGTTGTAAACAGACGAACGCAGATCATGCAGGAATTCAGTGAAAGCCAAACAACTCACATTTCGACTCCTTTGAACCATGTTGGCTATCAGAGAACATTTTGTTATCCTGAGAGTTTCAGATAATTCTAAGGTTCTTCATTTATCAAAACGCATGTTCTTTATTAGATATTTTATTAGATGTAGCTTATTGGAAGATGAATGAGACAGAGACTATGCTTGTTCATCGCCCGAGGCCCCTTACCTTAGCACAGTGGCTGACACATAGTAGATGATTGGTAAATATTTACATGATAAATGAAAAAGAATGCAACATAAAATAAGTGGTATAATAAATGAATGAACATAATACTGTGGAAGAAAGCTGCTTTGGGCTGGAAGTGATTGAGAGTAGGAGCATGGGATAAAGATCATTTGAATGGGCCTTGGTGGATGAGTATGGTTCTGGTAGCTTCTGTCTGGGGAACAACAGGAGAATGATGAGGAGATCTGAAAGACCAGGGCTGTGCTCAGAGTCAGGGGCATAGCTGGAGTGGAGCTGGAGTGTGGATTCTCAGAAGAGGCGGCTTCCAGGGTGGGTCTGGGCCACTTAGTACCAGTGCTTTGGTCTTCATTTTTATCTAGGGGCAGTTTAGCCTGTGGGTCAGAGCATAGACTTCAGAGATGCAAACCTGAGCGTAAATCCGAGTTCTCATCTCTAAAATGGAACTAATAATAAAATGTAACTCAGAGCTGTCATGAGGATTATATTAGATTATAAATAAAAGTCCTTCTGTGCAGTTCCTGACATAGAGGAAACACTCAAAATTAGCTCTTATTACTACTGTTACTTGTTAGCAAAAGTTTTGTTTAGCAAGAAAATGGAAATGGCTAGACTGGACCTCCGCAATATTGGGAAGGAGGGACTGAGGAGGTCAGAGGCTGGAGGCTGGGAGAGCAGGTAGGAGGATATTACATTGGGTGAACGGGAGGGGACGTGGGCCGACAGCATGGGCCGTGAGAGGGAAGACGGTTCACTGGCAGATGGGACTGCAGCGGAGGACGTGGTAGATTGCGTCACGGGCCAGACGTGAGACATGAGGACAAGAAAGACGCGCAGGGGCGCTAAGCTTCCCAGCACGCTGATGAGGTGAGCAGTGATGACTGATGGAGCAAGAGAAGGCAAGCTTGATTGTGTGCATCTTGAGTTGAGGTATTAGTAGGACACATCCCAAACTGAATTCATCACTTCGCCATCGGCACTGTTTTGTGTCCCACATCTCTCCTCACTCGGTTCTCTTTATTTCTGCTTACTTGAGAGAGAAAAAGAAGAGAAGAATCTATCTGTCTGTCTATCTACCTGTCTGTCTGTCTATCTGTCTGTCTATCTATCTATCATTTGTTCCTCATGCGCTCCCCTGTCCCCAGCACAGCCAGTGACATGAGGCAGTCAGGAGTTTGCCAGTGGGTCCTGGCGGAGGCCCCAAAGGGCACCCTGATGGGAGAGGGCCCAGTGCTGTCCGTGTGACTTGCCTTCATGTCTCTGTGGCTCACATGCAGGGTGAGGGGAACGTGGCCTGGCCGTCAGGGTCCCTGCTTCGGCCGTGTTGGCCCCATTACCACAGGGGAGTTGGTCCCTTCGATCCATGAGTGGGGTTTTCAGCCCTGTCCTTTGGACAGTGTGGGGACATGTGAGGAGGGAATGGGTGGGAGGAGAACTGAGGGTGAAAAAAATAGGTCCATTATTTTTTGAAAATCATCTGAAGCTTTTTTTTCATTCCATTTTTCAGTTGTGTTGACTAGTGACTTATTTAGTCAGCAGAGCTTCCTCAAGCAACCACTGAGCACTGGGTGGCACGCCGTGGTCCCTGAGTACGTGGCTCTTAAGGGAACAGACACTCAGGCCCACCCCTGAGAGCACAGTTCTGAATGAGGCCTGACGCTCTGTCCATGGAAAGCGCCCCAGCTTTCTCTAAAGTGTCACTTGATCTGGGCACTTCCACTGTAAAGTGTCCCCATGGTCCCTGAGTCCCTAAATGAATGTGGGCAGTGAGTGCTGTAGCTCTTGAGGAAGGTGCAATGGTCTGATCAGAGGCTGTAAGTGGAGTTTCTAGTAGGTTCGTTCCTCACCAAATGGTGTACCTTTACACAGACACTGAGACTCGGAGTCTGATTGGGTTCCTGGACAGGGAGGAACCTTCCGGAATAGATTCTCACCACCGAGTCTGTGCACACACTGATGGCGGAGAAGTGGGGTGGAGGGACTTTGTTCTAACAGTCAAGGCTGGCCTCCTGCTCCCAGCCTCCGAGTCTGCAGGAGAGGAGGCACTGGGGTGGCCAGGCTGCGTGCTCCAACTGTGAGTGACTGTCAGGGTTGGCCAGGTGGAGGTGGGGATGGGGCTCTCCGGGCAGAGATGACCCACCAGTTACTTACAACATGGAGCAAAAAAGCTAATTCATGGTGGTTATTCCAATTAAATCTATTTTCAAATTCACACTTTACTATTACAAGCAATTCACTTCAGCTCCCTTTATATCTAAGGCCTTCAGCTTTAGCCCTTTAGGGGACAAACTGGTGACAAAGAAGGGGAAGTCTTCTTACATGGTGGTGTTCGATGGTTGGTTCTAGGCTCTAGGACTGCTGCAGGGAGACGAGGAGAAATCACTGTGCTGGGCTGAAGTGTCTTGAGGTCCTTATGGAGGCGGTGCCCTGTCACCTGGGCCTTGGATGGTGGGTGGGAATTGGAGACGTGGGGAACAGAGACACTCCAGCAGCTGAAGGGCCATCACTTGGGACTCAGCACATAAGCACAGCCTGGCCATTCCCTGGATCTCACAGATTCTTCATTGTTAACGATATACCTTGTAGCCATGTCACACATGATGCAAAAGAGGGGAGGAAGTTTGGGTACTTCTAGCTGGACCCCAGCACGTCTCAGCGGTCCTTCTCTAGAAAGCTGAGACAGCAGCAGGTGAATGGTTGGCAGGCATCATGGATAGAAAGTTCTCGCTCTTTTATAGGCTGAAAGCAGGGGGTCTACCCGGGTGACTTTGCAGACACCTTGGCAGTGGGAAGGGTGAGATTTCCAGTTTGTAATGTGGCGACTTACTCGTGGGTTAAGCATTCAGCATCACACTTTTCTAGTGCTTTGAGAGGTCTTCTCCAAACTTCAAAACAAAGACTGGCCATGCTGGTCTTGATCAAGCACTTGATGTGCTGAGTGCAGGACCGAGGCAAGACCTGCGCATGTAGTGCATTTCCCACTCTCCTGCTTTGTTATCCTCCATCCTGCTCCCTAAATACTCTATGTTTTTAGATGTAAGTTCCTTTTTTTCCAGGGTGAGGGGCCACATCTGCTGCTGCCAACCTTGCTTACCTTAGAGCTAGCCATCTCCGGAAACTTTCAGAAGGGCAGTTGAAAAGCTATATTGCTTCTTTTGATCCCTGTGTACTGCCGTTGGGAGGCTCAGGGGTTTGAGTGGGTCTGGATTTAGTGTTGGCGCTCTACTTGAGAGCACCAGGAATGACTCCCCACCTCCAGTCATTATAAACCCATCTACCCAAGACATCCTTACAGTGGAATCGAGATTAGACTCCATGACCCCTGGGTGTTCTTCTCTAACTTGAAATCAGTGATTGCAGCATAAGTCATGGTTCTGCCTGGGTCTGTGATAGCCCTTGGTAGACAAGGTAGTCCACGGTGTCTGCCTCTAATGTGGCAGCCACCTTGCAGTTTTTCCCTCTCTTGGGTGGCCAGGGCACCTAGAAGCAGCTGTTAGGGGTCATGCGATAACCTGGAACGTTTTCTCAGATACGGTCAATTTGTGAGGGCATTGCCTGGACGGGATTTTGCGTCTATGCACGGGAAGGGAGTTCAAGGGACTTTTAGTGTTGGCCTCACACAAAGTGCTGCCAGCTGGAGGGTAAGTTCCCATCCTCTGCTTTCTGGTTGGAAGAGAGAGAAGCGTATACTTCATGGGCTTCTTTGGCCGTGACTGTCATCCCCATCTGACCGGTGAGATAGCTCTTCCCTGCTCTCCTGAAGGCCAGCCATCTGAGTCTGGGGGAGATGTCCAGTTAGATTTCATTAAGTGCTTTGAATTTTTTTCAGTAATTCCAAGAGCATCCACAGGTTCCAGGTTTCCATGCAGTTTTTTTTTTTTTTAATAAATTTATTTATCTTGGTTTTGTTCGGTCTTCGTTGCTGTGCGTGGGCTTTCTCTAGTTGCGGCGAGCGGGGGCTACTCTTCATCGTGATGCGCGGGCTTCTCATTGCGGTGGTTTCTTTTGTTGCGGAGCACGGGCTTTAGGCACGCAGGCTCAGTACTTGTGGCACACAGGGTTAGTTGCTCCGCGGCATGTGGGATCTTCCCGGACCAGGGCTCGAACCCGTGTCCCCTGCATTGGCAGGCGGATTCTTAGCCACTGCGCCACCAGGGAAGTCCCTCCATGCAGTCTTGATGTGAGGGGATCACCACCCTGCTGCTGCTCTGGCAGCCTGAGCTGTGGCTCAAGAAGGCGGTTTTGGTTTTGCTTATCTTAATGCAGAGATGGTAGAAATTAGAACCATATCAAGTGTGATTTATGATCTGATTACTCCCAGCTAAAAGTAATAGATGATTTCTTTACAGTTACTACCTATCATCCTGTGCTTTTATTTCTGAAAGGTCATATGTAATCATCTTGATCACTAATCTATCTTTTTTTTTTATATAGAATTCAGCATTTTATGTGGATTGTGAGTCACTGGTTCGAGCCCTTCAAGAACTGCCTCTCTCACTCCGACTCAATGTTGCTGCTGAATTGGTCCAGGTAAAAACCCTGACAGCATCCTGAGGCTGGTATGAATTAGGGCAGGAGAAGAAGAATGAAAAATATCCCCCTGCAGGATGTTTCAGACTCAGCTTTTCCTTTCATCAAGCTGAGCGTTTTGTATCAGGTAGAATTTGGTAAAGTTTCGAGGGAGAATGAAATACTTTCTAAAGGTTTTGTTTTGTTTTGTTTTGTTTTCATTTTATATTTGAAACATTTTAAAGGATCAAATGTAATAGAATTGAATGAAATGTAAAAGTATAGAATCTGGCTTGTATTGTACTCAAAATGTGTATGTGCCAGGCTTTGTGTTAGGCACTAAGGTTACAGTGGTGAACAGACAGGCATGGTTCCTGCCCTCATGGAGCTTAATCTATTGGGAAAGATGGGTATTAATCAAGTTATCAAATTATAAGTCCTGTGAAGGGGAAGTACAGTATGCTGTGAGAATATGTAATAGTGAACCTGATCGACTTTGGTGTGATTAGGAATGGCTTTCCTGAAGGAAGTGACAGATAAGCCGAGATCCAAAGTATACGAACATTTGAGTTGGGATTTAAAGAAGAGTGACCCAATCAGATCTGCATAAACAGCTGTGCTAATAATAATAACAGTAACAAAGAATATTCTGGCTGCAGAATGGAGAGAGGACTGTATTGGGGTGTCTGTGTTTAGGGTCAATCTGTGCATGCACACCCACGCAAAAGTAGAGTGGATGAGGGGAGGCAAATTAGGAGGCCGCTGCACGGTTCAGGTGAGTAATACTGTAGCTTGGACCAGGCTAATGAGGGTAGAGATGGCAGGGAACTGGACTTTACCAAGAGGTGTATTACAGAAGTAAAATTAACAGGACTTGGTGAAATACTGGAAATGGAGAGGGAGCAGGGAAAGAATTTTCTAGGTTTTCCAGCCTGTGCAACTCAGTGGTGGCTAGTATCAGGAAGGGTGAGGCTTGGACATTATGGGTTTGTGTTTCTGAGATGTCAAAGTGAAAATATAAGTCCATTGGATATTGAAATTTATAGTTCAGAATCAAGGGTTGGAAATATAAATTTGGGAGATATCAGTGTAAGGTAGCTAAGAGAGGAGCCATTGAATCGGCTAAGAGAGGAGGGGCCCAAGGGCTATACCAGAAGGAACTTTGAAATTTAATTGTGGCTAGATTGGATTTTGTTAAAAAGTGAAACCCTGGGCAGTACTAGTTGTAAATAGAATGCCAGCAACTAAAATGATCAGTGTTGTTCTGCAGCTGAATGTGATACTAACTAAGCCTGAGCATAGGCAGGCATCAGTAGGTATCCACCCAGTTGTCTCTGTGGCACTTAGGTCAAATTTAGGGCAGCAAGTAGAATTCAGGGCTGGAGGACACTTAGGGGCAGAGAAGTAGAGAGGATAGCATTTGCCTCTGATGGGGAATCACCCTGGGACTTCTTTAGGAGCGTTTGGGGGTATTGGGGCTTGTCTTAGTGATTGGGTGGGCGCGCCTCTTCCTCTGGCTGTCCAGAGATGGTCAAAGTCCTGACATACTTGGTTTGATCCCACACAATGAGGAGTGGTTAACAGAACACATCAGGGGAACATTGACATGAAGGTGATGGGGGCCCCAGGATTGAGGAGAGAAACGGGAAGTGTTGTGAGCATTTGAAAGTGAAGGATGATGTTGTCAGAGGCAGGCCTCAGAGGAAAGATATAAAATAATGGTACTTTTGTAAATAGTAACTTTTGACTATCTAGCCAGGTTTTCAAATACCAACCCCTCCCATGAGGTAGAGCAGTTATTCTCAACTGTGTTTGCATGTTAGACTCACCTGGGGAGTTAACAGACAAACAAAAACAATGCCAGACAGCCAGTGCAGACCAGCTGAATGATTCCAGGATTAGAATAGGGGACCACATCCCATATTCGCCCTGCACACTGACGACGCTGGATGAATATTTAAGTTCACGTGTAAAGCCATACGGTCGTAAAAGCCCTAAGGAGTTATTAGCAAACTGGATCTGCTCAGGATGCTTAAATGTACAAATAAGGGGACAACACCTCTAATAGCAGCTGACGCTCCTTCTGAACCTACCCACTGATGCCAGGCTGGTCACCACAGGCCTCCCTCCAGAACTGTGGTTCCCAGCCTTCCTCTACATTACAGTCACCTGGGGGGAGGGTTTAACTTTATTAAATTATAGCATATAGAGAAGTGCATGCGTTAAGTCTTTACAACCATGGAATCAGCATCCAGATCAAGAATCAGAACGCTGCCACCACCCAGAACCTCCCCCCACCCCCCGAGGCAATACTTCCCTAAAACCACTATCCTGACTTCTCATACTCAAGATTAGTTTTGCCTGTGTGGGGAGTTTTTACAAATGTAATCAAATGGAATGTTTTCTTTCCTGTCTGGCAGTTTTTACTCAAATAATGTTACTAACGGTCATTCTTTTCTTCTTGGTGAATTTGTTCCTTCATCTCCTATATTTGTGCATTTTAGTACAGTGAACAGATCCGACTTGCTAATTACTTCTCGGTGACTTTTACAAATGTTTGCCTCGTCGCAGGCTTAAGTATACATTCACATAGACCTACAGGACTGTCCATTCTCAGGCTGGTGACAGGAATGCACAGCCCTTTTGATTTCAGCTCTGAGCAGACTGGCACATGGCTGAGGTGGGCACGGTAGGGAGGTCTCCCACACTTACCCCTGCAGCAGTAAGAGGGGTGCTGGCAGGACCTGGATGGAGACACTTTGTGACCTTCCTGTCTGAATTGAGTTTCCTACTCCACAAAGTCTGATGGTTTCCTTTGCTTTAATTTCTGCTTAAGCAAATACGGCAGGACTCACATTAACTCAGATATTGTGCTTCTCTTTCAGACTGCCCTTCCTTTAGAGCTTCCTCAGGTGAAACCAAAGAGAAATAATGATGGCAGGGGACTAGGGATGCAGTTAAAGGGGCCTTTGGGGCCTGGAGGAAAGGGGTCCATCTCTGAGCTGAAATCTGCTGCCGCTGGCTGCCCCATGTACCTGGGTAAAGACAGCCTAGGACTGGGCCCTGCCAAGCGTTCTCAGAACCCTGCTTCCCCACTGCAGTCGGCAGCAGACGATTTGGAAGAAGAACTAGATCTGCTGCTTAATTTAGATGCGTCTGTAAAAGAGAGAGGTGACATCTTAGCAGACCAGACAGCTCAGGACCTGGAATCTGAGAAAGATGAGGAGGTGGCCCAAGAAGAAACAGGTATGGTTTTCATTTTATTCCCCATCCATCTTCTCGAGTCTGGTGTTTTCCTGAGAATAGCTTCACCTCTGTCACATCCCTACACATCTTCATCAGTGTCTGACATCGATCTGGCCTTGTCCACTGACATCTATTTCTGTGCTCACATCTCTGCTTCCCCCTGAGCTGACCTTTCTGACAATGTTGCTCTCACTCGATATACTGGGCTTCCAAAGCTGCTACCTGCCTGATTGCAATCGTAAACCCGGGGCTGCAAATTGAACTCGTGCTGTAAAAGGCATTTCGATACTCACGGCCTCAGCTGTGCAGCAGCAGACCTTTTAATCGACTGTCTGAACAGGCCTGTTGACCAGTTCTTTGTGCTTCTTGCTTGCTATTTCGATCTTGGTTTTTGTTTTGTTTTGTTTTGTTTTGTTTTAACAAAAGAAGACTTCCTCATTTGTGCACGTTCTGTTAGATGGTGGGCCATCTGACAGGGAGAGGTCTAGTGACTGCCCCGTCCATACGCTGCATTCAGGACCCTTTAATAGCTTTAGTTTCCAGGAAACTAAGCTTGTTAGTCTTTTTAAAAAACGAGTGAACTGTGAAATTCAGCATCCAAATAAATAGAAGAGCAAATCTCTACTCCATTTATGAATTTGTTTAGGTATTATTGGATCTTCTTACGGAGTAGGAAAATAATAGAACATTTCCCCTTATCGTGAGCGAAGTAATAATTTGGCTGATTTCCAGCATGGATCAAACCCCAGGGAAGCGTTAACCCTCGATTCTGGCACTAACGTGAAGTTGTTAACGTTGCTTTTATTTTTTTAGATCCTGCAAAACCGTCTGCGTTGGAAGAAAAGAACGTGGCATCTGAGCAACCAAGTATATCCAGAAATGTTACTGAGGAAGAGCTTGAAGATTGGTTGGACAGCATGATTTCCTAAACACGATGAAAGAAAAAAAAAAAAAAGAAAAAGAAAATGAAAAGTGCCTGAAGCCAATTTTGGTTGCCTTGTAAGGGAAGGCGGGCCCAAGGCTGTCCTTCCAGAACAGCTGGTTTACAAGCACAGCCCGAGCCCGTGTGGCTGTCACGCTTAGCAGTAGACGCCTACCTCCCCCATGTTCAACAAATCCGAAATGAAACAGTAAGAGGCTCGCTGCATTTGTTCTCTGGCTTAGTAATTGAATAGATTTCTTAAGGGCAGGAGATGTTACGGCCCTTGTGTCCAGTTTCTTCCTCTCAATTTTTACAGCATAGCAGGTGCTGCTGATGAAGAGAGCTAAGCAACCAGGCATGCATTTGGCCAAAATAAACAAACGCTGGTCTGTGGATTTTTTTTTCCTTTCGTTCTTGTGCGGGAGCCGTGGGCCGTTTGTTAGTCTCCTGTCCCTTTTCACAGCCTCACAGGGTGGTTGTAAATCATCCACAAAGGCTGCGTTACAAGAAGCCAAACCATGAATTGGTGATTATGACTTTATTGCAGTGGGCACTACATTTTATTTAAGGAGATTCACCTAAACAGAGCAGCTCCACTACTTACAAGGGAGACCATAAAGCGTTACGCAATTTGGCATAAGATTGAGATTTTTTCTGAATTTTCAGTACAGTACTTTTTTTCTCTAATAATAACAGCAGTTGACAAGCTGTTACTGAAAAAAAAAAATCATATGAATAACCTTTGAGTGCAGTTTCATAAAGTAAGAAGATCAACACAACTAATGAATGGAACTGTCCATCTCGAACATAAACGTAAAAAACTTGCATAGCTATATCTAAAGAGGTTTTTAAGGCACTTACTTACTCGATATTTCAGTGTCGACAAAGTGGCGGTTTGTTTTTTTGTTTGTTTTTTTTCTATTTCTTTAACTGCTTAAAGCTTTTCAAGCTGATTCTGGATACATTCACTAGCAAGTACCATGGGAAAAATTAGACTGCAGTTAAAATGATTTTTTTGTAGCTCAGACCATGAGTCACTAGTAGGGTACCATCACGTGGAATTCAAGTGTTTAAAATTCCAGGTATTATGCATCCAAAACTTCCTACTTCTCTAGCCCTTCCCTCAGTGGTGCCATCCCAACGAACTAGTTAGTTAGAACTGAGAAACTTGAAGGCTTTCAACTAGAGCTTCCTTGAAGCTGTGCCATCCTCTTTTTTCTTTTAACATTTTGACAGGTTATCTCGCACAGTGTACATCCATTAGGTACAAAAAGCCAAATCAATTCCAAAATATCACAGATGGGTAACAAACAAACACTTCCTTGTAAGGGAGGCATTTAGGAAATGTCACTTTTCAAATGTGTTGCAGAACTGTAAGAGAAGGATTTTATTGACCATCCAGAATGGTGGAGGCTTCTTCCATTCCCATTTATCCAAGCTGATCTTCGTACTGTTTCCGGAAGCAGTCACCAGCAGGGAAGAAATCCCAACACCTTTCTTGGTACATCTTCCAGACATAAGATTCCTGAAACAACGGGAACAAAGGAGACTTCTTTATAAACCACAGTAAGCTGGAACCCAATTTATTTTCCCTCTCTATGTCTCCCTTTGGGAATACTGATGTGGATAAATATGAGGCCCAACTGGTACATTCTTTCTTGCACTGTTCCCAGCTCAGGCTGTTTTGGGAGCATGAAGTCATTTCTCCCTTCTTCTGACCACCGCCCCCCAACCAAAACAAACAAAAAAACCCCACAGTGAAACCAACTCGATGATCGCCACTAAAAATACTTAAAAGATTTAGCAATGGGTTGACTCCATGCCATTTGTAACTGGTAGAAGGCAGAATATACGACGAGGGAGCACTGAGTGCCCGCTTAGGCAGGTGCCCAGAGAGCCAAGGCCAGATCTGGGTACCAAGGGTCTGAGCCGTGGAGTCTTCCTACGAATCCAATGATGTTTGAATATTTGGTAAGCTACCTTTTCCTCCCCCGTTCTCTGTCTTTACACTTCTTTTTCATACTTAGTCACAGAATCCCTCTGACGCATACTCTCACGCACACCGTCACACCCACACCTCCGCATCCCTGTGTCACGCACACAGGAGGTCGCTGGCTTTCTTAGGCTGTCTCTCGCACCATTTTACTCTGACGCTCCTGCTTTTTGTTGGAACCACCCACTCAGCTTTGCATTGTCTTTTTCTCTGTAACGTTCTCCCCACCTCCAGCTATTCTGCCCTGAAGCAGCAACTATCAGGGTTTAGAAAAATGTCACTGTTTGCTGGGAAGGATAACCAGGGGGCCTTCTGGAATAGATGGGAGTTGCCTGAGAATTTTGGCTTCCTAAGTCACAGAGAGACGGTGGAACAATGCAGGAAGCAGTGGGAAAACGCACAGAAGAGACAAATGGGGTCATCTTTCTATTTCAGATATCCTATGCTCTCCTGAGGCTTGACGTAGAAAGGGGAAGCTCTATCTTAATTAAGGTAGTTCTCACCTGACCTGTGTGCTCTGTTTCATCTTTATTAATCAAATACATCAGGAAGAACCTGGAACGAGGAAAAAAGGTTTAACAACTGAGAAAAAGACAATATTAGATACTTTGGTTAGAAAACCAAAGTTCACTTACTCAGTCAAGTGAGCTGGAGAGAGGATTAAATACACTGTTCAGCGTCATGCTGACGACTCCTATACCTTTCAGAATAGGGGAAATGTGGCATGACAGCATACACCATCATCTTCTAATAATAATATACATTTATCTCAAAATTAGCCTTTTTGTGAGGAGAGGTCCTTTTTACTGTCATCAAACCTTGAGCTAAGATCCCTTGTGAGGAAGAATTTTGGCTACCATTTTATTGTTTTTTAAAAAAATCCTAAGGTAAACAATAAAATGGTAACCAAAACTCTTACCACATAATTCTTAGTAGGCCAGTTTATCATCTTATAAGAATACAGAATTGAAATTTTGTGTGTCTCAAAGATATGTTATGGAAAAGTAAAAATATTTACTCTCACTCAGTTGCCCTGCAATCCAGCAGCGTGCAGGTCACCGGCCGCCTTGACAAGAGCAAATATGAATTGGTGGGGAGGAAGGCCTGACTTCCTGAGGGGGTTCAAAGGAGAGTGGGAAGAGAGAGATTGGAGACCCTGAACATGCACGCTTTTCCAGTTTTGCTGGAAGGGAAGGAAAAAGCAGGGCAACAGCTGGAAGGAAAAGTAGGGCCATAGCCTTTTTTCTTTGTTTAGGATTAAAAAATATTATATGGTGATAGGAAAAATTCAGCAGAAAGAAAACTTGCTGGAGTTAATATGACCTTGATTGAGAAGGGATGGGATCTAATTCCAGGTTGAGGGGCTGACATTTGCTTGGAGCAGAAACAGTCTGCAGCGCACGTCTATCAGAACAGGGGAGGAGCAGGGCATATGGACAAAGACACCGGCTCACGGGGACTCCTGCAGGTTCTTTCCTAATTGCCTCTACTTTCCGGAGACCGAGGAGGAAAAGGCATTGGCAGAGCGTGAACTACGTGACGTAACTATATTTCACTCACTGTTCTTCCCCCTGCCCCGTCACCTTTGCCGACCAAGGATACTCACAAGTAGTTGGCTAAGTTGTGCTCTTGTAAGGTGTGTGTTTCAAAACCATGAGGGGTTGTGTCAAAGTAGTCATTGCCGATCCCACAGATGAAACATTTGGTCTAAGAAGAATAACGGGGAGAAAAGGCATGAGTAGGCGTGACATTACAGGCAGGTAGCAAAAGGGTGAGGATCTCTGCTTGAATTGAGAGGCACTGTAAAATATTTCTCTTTTTCCTGCTTTAGGCTGTTAGTCATCTTCTCCAGAGTGTCACATACCTAGCTTCTACCTAGTGGAGGGTACTTGCTCCTTCCTAAGCCTGGGACATGCTGGAGGCAGCAGGTTGGGGGGGGGGGGGCGGGTAGGGTACAGAGCACAGAGGGTGGAGCAGAAGAAATGCCCAGAGCTGGTAGATGGGCCCAGAGAAGAGGACAGGCTTGGAAAACAATCATGGTTGGTAATTTTGCCTAGGGCTGGCCCTAAATAAGAGTAGAACCTACTGTTTAAAAAATCCATGTGCTGTGAGATAACGGAAATCAAGTCGGGATTAGTAGAACGGTACCTCCATATCCTCTCGTACTTGTTCCTGCTGGTCTCTCAGCTCCCCAAAAGCATCAATAATAAGACCTGGAATTTTAAATACAAAGACAAACAAAACACTTCAAATAATCTGTTTAGTCAGGGCAGAGGAATGATAGATGGAATGGCAGAGGCCATTATGTTTTGTTAAAAAAAAAAAAGTGAATTATAAAGCTGAATGATACAATTAAATCAAAATTAGAAAAAACACTTGTGTTTTCAAATGCTGAGTCCTGGCTAACGATTTCTCACAGTTCCTCTTACTCTGCCTCTCGGCAATATTTGACGCTAACTATTCACTCCTCCTGGACTCTCTCTCTTCTTGTCCTTCCTTCCTTGTCCTATTTTGCTTGGCTGTTCCCTTTCTGGCTTCCTTATCGGCTCTTCCTCTTTTAGTCCCTGAGGCATTGATATGTATCCATCAGGGCTCCTCCCTCAGTGTCTTTGCTTTTCCTTCTGGGAAATCTCTACGTCTACATCTTTGACCACCACCACCAATGGATCCCATTTCTTTTATTTTTGTATTCATTAATATTTGTCTTGTGTGTCCTTATTGAATGTAATATTTCTATCCTATTCCATTCCTGACTTGTCTCTCGAAAGACCGATCACAGTTAACTGCTTATTAGCCCTCAACGCCTGCACGATGTCTCATAGGTACCTCAACTCAGCATGACTCAAACTGAATTCATCACCCTCTTGCTCTAATTCCTGACAAGCTACTGACCAAAATACCAGTACCTCTCCCCGCAAAGAAGGAAAAAACACGTCACACTCTCACAGCTCCTCTTTCTGCTCCTTCCCACCCCACTGCCTGGGAGGAAAATGATCAGGGCAGGAATCATGAGGGTGTGGGGCAGCACTAGCCAAAGGAGATACTTAGGAAGCAGAATGAGACAAATGATCAATTCAGAGTGGGTAATGAAGGACTGCGGGGCGGCGGGGGGAGTCCTCTGTAAGGATGCTCAAGTTTCCTGTATCAGTGCCTGGGTGTATGTTTGCCTTTATATATAGTAGACGTTCAAGAGATGTCTGTTGAATTAACAAGTAAGCGAATGCATAAACCTCTTTACATAAAACAATTAAGTCAGATGCAGAAAGGCAAAGAGAATCAGATTGACTGAGCCCCATGCAGACGACATAACCGGCAAGCATACCTTGGATGATGGCCAGCAGGATGACAATGACGAAGAAGAAGAATGTAATGTCAAAGACGATGCGGTACATTTCGTACGGGTCCCCAGCGGGGTCTTCAATTTCATCGCCAATGCCACCTCCAGCTCTCACTCCCACGTACATGTGGAACAGGTAACACTAGGGAAGAAAAATGATGGCGATTCAGGTAAAAGCCGCAGAGTTTTGTTTTTACAGAGATGGTCAGATCATTCATGTAATAAGGTCAAAACGTGACAGCCCTGAGGCAGGAGAAGGGTACTCTTCACAATAACACATTCATGCTGCTGACTCTGTCCTCTACACCCTCTGGTTAGGTTGGTGTCTATAAAGGTGGAAAGATTGCTGTTCCATGTAGCCTTTAAAAGGTATTTTTTGCTCTTTTCTTAAAAACAGTTCTTTGACACACATATGAGAATTCACTCTAGGTGTGTATAAGTTAAAAGAACTTTCTGCCCTGATGAGGATGGCATATGCCAGATACGAGTTTTCTCTCACTTAATTTTAAAGTGCCAGCCTGGACCTGGGGCCGGGCTACAGCCTCTGGGAAAAGGCCTCCCCTACTTGGCATCCTCTGCGCACCCGGGAGGGCAGGGCTCCCCGCAGAATCTCCTCCCAAGTGCCCGTGTGCTCCAGGTAGGCACCTGGGCCAGGGCTCACAGCGCAGGCTGCCCTCTGTCTCTCCTCCTGACTGGCTGTGATGGCTTCGGGATGGGAGTGTGGAGGCAGTCTTATGGCTGGTAAATCAAAAGCCAGCGGCAGCACGGAGCCCACGCTGGTCATATGGTTGCTCTTGTGCCTGTAGTGTTGCTGTCTCATGGGCTGCCTGCCCCAAGAAAGCACACGGAGAGTTTTTAGCCAAAAAGCGTATCTATTTTCTGGAGAAACGATCACAGGCGGGGGCAGGGGGGCAGTGTACTGTCACCTGTCTCTGATACACACATTCTTTTCCTGAAATCTGGTCATGATAAACGTCTGGAGATGCTACTGCAGCTGTGCTGCCTCACCCTGCACTGTGCCCTTCTATGCCCGCAGGGGCTGGCCTGGCAGGAGCCCCAGCCCCGCCCTGACCCTGTCCTGCTGCTGTGACATTTTTCAGACGACATGGCTCTTCTGAAACAAGACCCACTGGCTTGCTGAAATAAACGGAGCACCGGATTCATGGGACTTTGCTCCGAGCTCTCAGAGGTAAAGAATCAGAGCTTGACTTCCACGAGATACAGACACAGGTAACTCACGTCTTCGCCACACACAGATGTGGATGGATGGTGATCCGCTTAGCTGTGTGCTTCTCTTTCCACCTGGGCCCCGACAAGTGGTCTATTCCATCACTTCTGTCTTTCCAGGACCCACCTCCCTTTCGGACGAGACATCGGTGTTCTACTCTCATCTCTGTCCTGCTCTGTCTCCACTCTACCCACAGCCCTTCTGTCCCAGCCAGGCCAGGTGACCAGGTGGCCCTACAGGGAATTCTCACCGTCATCATGTCATCACACTTCATGTCGGGCTCATCGTTGTCTTCACTTTTGTTGTAGAACTTGCGGAAGAAGTTGAACGCCACCACGGTATAGAGGTAAACCACCACGGCCAGGAGACCGACAGTCAGGACCAACTGGGAGCGGAAAGAGAGAGAGAGAGGGAAGAGGAGGTGGGTCTTCTCCACCTTGAAAGGTTGGCGGGAGACTCCAAGAAAACAGAGGAAAGGGGAAAGATGAGGGGTCTGGAACGAAGGCTGTCATACAGCAGGTGCCGAAGGAAAGCAAGATCACAGAGAGAAACAGGCTTATTGGGAGAAAAGAGTAATGATGGACTGTTATGGAACAAATTGTGTTCCCCTGGAATTCATATGTTGAAGCCCTAACCCCCAGCACCTCTGAAGGTGACTGCATTTGGAGATAGGGCCTTTAAAGAGGTGATTTAATTAAAATGAGGCCGTGAGGGTGGGCCCTGCTTCAATCCGACTGGTGTTCTTACAAGAGGAGGAGGTAGGACTCAGAAGGAGAGATACCAGGTAGCCGTATGCATCGAAGGATAATCAAGTGAAAAAGCAGCAAGAGGCAGCCAGCTGCACGCCAAGGAGAGAGGCCTCAGAGGGAACCAAGCTACCCACACCTTGATCTTGGACTTCCAGCCTCCAGAACTGAGAGGAAATCAATGTCTGTTGTCTAAGCCCCCAGTCTTCAGTATTTTGTTATGGCAGCCCAGGCAGACTAACAGCTGAGGTACAGCACAGGGCGCATATAAATTACACAGGGATTTAAGGATGAGAACAGTGATGGCGCTCTGAGGATGGTTACTTTGTTTTTTCACAGAGATAGCAGTGACCCAAGGCTTCACTCTAATGCTGCTTTTATTGATTTAATTGAAGTAGAGTTGATTTACAATATTGTGTTAGTTTCAGGAGTACAGCATAGTGATTCAGTTATACATATACATGTATCTATTCTTTTTCAAATTCTTTTCCCATTTAGGTTGTTACAAAATATTGAGTATAGGGCTTCCCTGGTGGCGCAGTGGCTGAGAATCTGCCTGCCAATGCAGGGGACACGGGTTCAAGCCCTGGTCCGGGAAGATCCCACATGCCACGGAGCAACTGGGCCTGTGAGCCACAATTACTGAGCCTGCGCGTCTGGAGCCTGTGCTCCGCAACAAGAGAGGCCACGATAGTGAGAGGCCTGCGCACCGCGATGAAGAGTGGCCCCCGCTTGCCACAAGTAGAGAAAGCCCTCGCACAGAAATGAAGACCCAACACAGCCATAAATAAATAAAATTAAAAAAAAAACAAAAAACAAAAAAAACCCCGTGTGCTCTGACATACCTCAAAATGGTTCCTTTAAAAAAAAAAAAAAAAATATTGAGTATAATTCCCTGTGCTATATACAGTAGGTCCTTGTCGTTTACCTATTTTATATATAGTAGTGTGTATATGTTAATCCCAAACTCCTAATTTATCCCTCCCTACCCCCCTTTGGTAACCATAAGTTCTAATGCTGCTTCTAAAGAAACTACAAGAAATTAATATAACATTGTAAGTCAGCTATACTTCAATAAAATTTTTAAAAAATATATATATACATATATGTATAACTGAGTCACTTTTCAGTACAGAAGAAATCAACACAACATTGTAAATCAACTATACTTCAATAAAATTTTTTAAAAATTAAAAAAAACAGAAACTACAGATTCCTTGGGCTCATGGGTATCCCTACATCACAATATTTCATAACTAACCATGAACTGGATAATTGTCACAGCTTTGAAGTTACTATAAGAATTATGACGGTTGAGCAAAGTGACATTTTTCATAACGAAGACACCTGCCTTGGACCTTTGCCAGGGTCACAGGGCCTGTTTCTTTCTTGGCTTTCAGAAGCACAATAAATGAGGACTACACAGAACCTGCTTATCGGGCCTATACCGGGGACTAGGTGCTGTGAAGATCAACAAACAGCATAAAATCTTTGCCCTCAAGCTGCTACACAAAAGGGAGTGGGCATGATAAGTATCAGAACAGACATATTCAGTGGCTTCTTGAACAATGAATTTAGTGATTTGAACCTTGGATAGCAGACCTCACGGAAAGCAGCCGGTTTAGAAAAAGAGAAAGAATGTGGGCTTTGCACCAAGGAACAAATGGGCTTGAATCTAAGTTCTGCCACTTGGCAGCTGTGTGCTCTTGGGTGAAATACTTAGCCTCTCTGAGCCTCAGTGCTCTTCTCTCTCAATTGAGTGTAACACTTACCTTACAGGGTGGTTGTGAGCCTATTGAAATACCCAGTACATGGCACAAACTGGGCATATTTTTTTTAACAATCTTGCCAGAGTTTAGTCAGCAAGCCCATATAAGACATTCATTGTTTAATAAATGATGGAGAGGGTGTGGAGAAAAGGGAACCCTCCTACACTGTTGGTGGGAATGTAAATTGATACAGCCACTGTGAAGAACAGTATGCAGGTTCCTTAAAAAACTAAAAATAGAACTACCATATGACCCAGCAATCCCACTCCTAGGCATATACCCTGGGAAAACCATAATTCGAAAAGATACATGCACCCCAATATGCAGCACTATTTACAATACCAAGGACATGGAAGCAACCTAAATGTCCATCAACAGAGGAATGGTTAAAGAAGATGTGGTACATATATACAATGGAATATTACTCGGCCATAAAAAAGAACAAAGTAATGCCATTTGCAGCAACATGGATGGACCTAGAGACTGTCATACTAAGTGAAGTAAGTCAGACACAGAAAGACGAATATCGTATGATATTGCTTATATGTGGAATCTAAAAAAATGGGTACAAATTAACTTATTTACAAAACAGAAGTAGAGTCACAGATGTAGAAAACAAACTTATGCTTACCAGGGGATAAGGGAGTGAGGGATAAATTGGGATATTTGGATTGACATATATACACTCCTATATATAAAACAGATAACTAATAAGAACCTACTGTATGGCACAGGGAACTCTACTCAATACTCTCTAATGGCCTATATGGGAAAAGAATCTAAAAAAAGAGTGGATATATGTATATGTATAACTGATTCAATTTGCTGTACACCTGAAACTAACACAACATTGTAAATCAACTATACTCCAATAAAAATTGTTTTTTAATTAAAAGAAATTCATCGGGCTTCCCTGGTGGCGCAGTGTTTGAGAATCTGCCTGCCAATGCAGGGGACACGGGTTCGAGCCCTGGTCTGGGAAGATCCCACATACCGCGGAGCAACTAGGCCCGTGAGCCACAATTACTGAGCCTGCGCGTCTGGAGCCTGTGCTCCGCACCAAGAGAGGCCGCGATAATGAGAGGCCCACGCACCGCGATGAAGAGTGGCCCCCACTTGCCGCAACTAGAGAAAGCCCTCGCACAGAAACGAAGACCCAACACAGCCATAAATAAAAATAAAAAAATAAAAAAATTCATTGTTTAAACTTTTCATTTAAGGTACAGTTTTGTATAACGCCATTAAACCAAATCAATAAAATTTGAACTTTCTATATCTGAGTAAAGGGGAAGAAAAGAATTCTAAAAGAACAACTGGCACTCCATAAGTCCCGTTTTGGGAAGCGCCACCTTTATAGGATAAAACTTCCCAAGACACACATGGAAAAATAATACACAATGCCCTTTCTCCCAGGAACCTATAAGGAAGTATTTACCACTCTCTAAGCAAACATCTGTATCACAGGTTCTCTTATTACCTCCCCAAACTTTAGCTTCTTGTATGTGGCAGCAAATTTCTATCTCTAGCTTTCCTCCATTCTTTTTAGTGTCAACCAAGAAACTGGTGCTGCTACCAGAAGCCTAGAAGAAATAAACCACCGTAATACCTGATGATCTAGCACCCTTTCATTTTAGAACAATTAAAGGTTAATTTGACTTTTTTTCTGGTTGGAATTTTTATTTTTTAAGGTGTACAATGTGATGATTTAATATATGCATACATTATAAAATGATCACCATAATCAAGTTAATTAACATATCCATGACCTCACACAGTTACCGCATGTGTGTGTATGTGTGCTGAGAACACTTAAGATCTCCTCTCTTAGCAAATTTCAAGTATACAATACAGCATTTTTAACTATAACCACCATGCTTTACATTAGATCCCCGGAACTAATTTATTTAATAACTGAAAGTCTGTACTCTTTGACCAATGCTCCCCATTTCCCCCAACACACCCAGCCCCTGGTAACTACTGCTCTACTCTCTAGTTCTAGAAGTTTGCCTTTTTTATGATTTCACATATAAGTGACACCATACAGTATTTGTCTTTCTGTGTCTGGCTTATTTCTCTTAGCAGAATGCCCTCTAGGCTTATCTATGTTGCAAAAGGCAGAATTTCCTTTTTTTTAATGGCTGAATGATATTCTACTGTATGTTCATAACAAATTTTGTTTATCCATTCATCCACTGATGGACACAGTTGTTTCCATATCTTGGCTATTGGGAATGCTGCTGCTATGAACATAGGAATATAGGTATCTCTTTGAGATACTGATTTCATCTCCTTCAGATATATATACTCAGAAGTGCAACTGCTGGATCATATGGCAGTTCTATACTTAATTTTTTGAGGAACCACCATACTGTCTCCCATAATGGCTGTACCAAGCTGGGTACATTTTAACTCCTTTCTTTTCTCCCTTCTCCTGTAAAAATTGAGAGATGTGAGGGAACATGTCTCATTCATGGATTTGCACTTAATGAGGAATAAAATGCTAGGGAGTTTGAATTTGTTCACGGGAGGAACCATTAGAGGACTTTAATCAATCAAGGGATCGTCCCTGACAATTCTGTAGACAGACTGGATATTGATGAGACTGGATGTAGAGCAATGACTATATAGATATATAAGCAATGACTATATAGGTATATATAGAAATGCACACATACATGTATATAACATATATAGCTATATATGTCTACCTATATACACATATAGCTGTATATATGTGTTTATATGTATAGATCTATATATATCTAAGTCATTGGTTTTTTTTGTTTTTTTTTTTTGGCTGCATTGGGTCTTCATGGCTGCGTGCGGGCTTTCCCTAGCTGATGCAAGCGGGGGCTACTCTTTGGTTGCGATGCAGTGGCTTCTCTTGTTGCAGAGCACGGGCTCTAGGTGCATGGGCCTCAGGAGTTGTGGCACGTGGACCCAGCAGCTGTGGCTCGCGGGCTCCAGAGCGTAGACTCAGTAGTTGTGGCACACGGGCTTAGTTGCTCCGCGGCATGTGGGATCCTCCCCAGCCCAGGGCTCGAACCCGTGTCCCCTGCATTGGCAGGAGGGTTCTCAACCACTGCGCCACCAGGGAAGCCCACTGGTTATGTTTTTTCCTAACCATATCTAGGTCCCTCCCGTTCTGCAGCAGTATAAACCCCATACCTGTTTGCCATTGTGAGTGACAGATGACAGAATAGTCCTCAGAGTCTTGAAGCCCATCGCGATATCCAGCAGATGAGCAGCGAAGAAGAAGTTGTTGTAGTGGCCCAGGACTGACATGGTCGTGTACCAGGCGAGGTAGAGAAAGGACTGGGGAAATGGAAGAAATTGAGCAGCTTTTCAGGCATTCGGGGGGCTGAGGTGCTTTGCGCTGGCTCAAGAATTGCCCAAGTCAAGCCCCATCTGCCTTATACTACTGCACAAGAGAGGAGTGTCCCCCCAGCACCCTAGGGCCCTCTGTCTTTGACAAGCACTCCCTGCATCTTCCTGAGCCGCCTCCATAGCTTGTTTCTCTGTGGCATCTAATGACATCCCTGGACTTGGGGCACAGAATTTTGCTTTCCCAGATGCCATACTTACATTGTCAGTAAACACAACTCCCAGCTTCCAGATATGGTACTTCATGTCGATGGAACTTAGCCTAAAGGGGAACAAATCATTTCAAAACTTAAAAATGTCAAGATTTAGTTAAGTGTTTAATAAGGGGAAAAAATGAATTTTTTTCTCTCTCGGGTTTAATAACCTAAATACAGCTCTGAGCTTTATCAAGTTGTATGTGTTCACCATGAGAATGAGAATGGCTGAATCACACACCCTGAAATTTTAATTAGTCTTTCTCTTTCAGCTCTATCAGGCATAAAGGCTGATAAGTCTTTAGAATTTTTTTAAAGCATTGCTCTCCCCCCCATATTTTAGAACCTAGAAGAAACACTTAGGCGAGACCAGAGTCTAAGACAGCGAAGACATATTGTGAGTTTTCCCTGTAGCACAGGGAAGAGAACTGGAAAGATAAAGGGTCTAGTCAGCCAGACTTCGGGATTTAACTCCTAAGCTCTGTACCATGACACCAGGGAGGCTGCCTCTGCTTTGGTCTCTTCTACGGGGCTAAAGTCGAGGGCATTTTTGTCCAACCCCAGGAGTTCAGCGATGCGTTCTGCTCCGTAGAGATCTCCATACTTGTTGATCACCTAAAGCAGAGAGGATGACAGGGTGAGCTCGGGCCGTGCGTCACCACCAATGTTTTCTCCAGCCCCAGTGCCGTCAGAGCTGTGTTACGCTCTGGGCTCTTCCAAGGGGTTGATAAAGACATGAGTCAAAATGCAAAAGGAAAATAAAGAGAAAAAAAATAACCTCCAGAGAAAAGAGAAGTGATAAAGACAATTAAGTGAAAACTGCTTTTCTAGCTATCATTTAGGAGGAGAGAAAAATCCTAGTATGTACAAAACAGTGATTTTGTTAAGCTGATTAAGGCAGATGAGTATAGGAACTAAGCCCCAAACCTCCATGCGTCCATATAAAACCCCTTCTGTGACTTACTCTTCTCGAGATAGCATCATAAAAGCACCATTACATTCATTCATGTTCGTATATGGAGAACTTAAAAAAAAACAATCTACATTTCTTTGGAGGTCATGGAATTTACTCCCCCTGCCCTGCCCCCCAACAAGGCATACCTTTCTCTTTACAAACTTGTCCCAGTAGTTATTAGGAAAAGATCTGAAGAAGAAAATGAAACAGGGAGATTCTTAACAACATCAAGGCAAGCACATCAAGAAACTTTGCAGTTTGAGTGTCTGGACCTGTGATCTTTTGGGGTTTTGTCCTGCTCATTGAAGAATTCAAGACCTGATTGAAGTTCAGAGTCACCGCAGGTCTGATTTCTGGTTTCACTGCTTTGTGGTGAGTTCTGAAACACTTGGAAAGCTCCTTTGCATTTTCTACTTCAAAATTATGGTTAAGAGCCAGGAATTGTGATGACAGACTAGCTAGAGGCAGGGATATGTGTCTTGAGCTCAGTGTAACTAGAAACCAAACCCTGCAGGAAACACATGCATTCAACCTTCCTTCACTGAGTGCCCGCTTTATGGCAGTAACTGGGGTAGGTGCTGGGGACACGGTGGTGGGAGGTGTAGACAAGATCCCTAACTAACTATGAAGTTTCCCGTCTGGAAATCACCGTTAGTTAATTTACACGGGGGTTTTCTTAATGGAGTGCTTTTCTGCTCTGTTCTCCATTCCTGCATAACTAACTCCTGTGGGGTGCGCTTTTCCTGGGAATGAGATCCCTCTCTCCTCTGGAGGTGGTTCCTATGCCATCCCAACCTTAACCCCACAGAGGGAACAGCTTTCTTCTGGCAAGTAGCTAGTACCAGCTCCACTGCAAATACCTTCTTATTGTTAAAGTCGAGAAATAACTGTTACTTTCAGGTATGTTGGTAGAAACCATTTAAAATATTTTGCTCCCCTCCAGAATGATCAGTCCTTCCTGAGAGGTTCCTTGGGAGTCTAGTTTGCAGCCAAGGAACCTCTGGCCCTTGGTGCAAACATTCTTACTTCTGTTTTCCTTCATTTGTAAATCGTTCTTGTTAGCTCTGGAACACAACAGTCCCCTATGCTATAGAGGCCACCCAAGTTGGTGATGAGGAAGGGGGGGGCCTCCCTCTGTTCGTGGACCTCTCAGAAGAATAACCCTGAGCAATTGGCACCTCTCTTACAACAGGGTGGCAATCTTTAAACAAAACAAAAAAATTTTTTTGGATCTTTAAAGCAGTCTTGGTCTTTTTTTTTTTTTTTTTAAGATTCTTTTGGGATGTGGACCGTTTTTAAAGCTTTACTGAATTTGTTACAATATCGCTTCTGTTGTTCTTTTTGGCCGCGCGGCAAGTGGGATCTTAGTTCCCCCGACCAGGGATCGAACACACACCCCCTGTACTGGAAGGCGAAGTCATAACCACTGGACTGCCAGGGAAGTCACCAGCAGTCTTGGTCTTAAACATCCAAATGCCACTTAAAAACAAAGCAAACTGCTAATAGATTTTATCTATGGGGGATGGAAGTAATTATTTTGACTTCCTTCTTTGTCCATTTTTCTGCTACTTGATTTTTTTTTTTCATGTATGGTATTTAGAATCCAAAATAAAACAAATAAAAACAAGCCAGTCTTCCTCTGTCCACACTGGTATCACCTTTCTCTTAAATCTTTTAGAAAAAATGGTCTGTAAGATACAACTCAGGGGGCTTCCCTGGTGGCACAGTGGTTGAGAATCTGCCTGCCAATTCAGGGGACGCGGGTTCGAGCCCTGGTCTGGGAAGATCCCACATGCCGCAGAGCAACTGGGCCCGTGAGCCACAGCTACTGAGCCTGCGTGTCTGGAGCCTGTGCTCCGCAATAAGAGAGGCCACGATAGTGAGAGGCCCGCGCACCGCGATGAAGAGTGGCCCCCGCTTGCCGCAACTAGAGAAAGCCCTTGCACAGAAACGAAGACCCAAAACAGCCAAAAATAATAAAATAAATAAATTAAAAAAAAAAAAAAAAAAAAAAGATACAACTCAGGGTTGGCCACATTTTGGCATAAGTGGAAAATTCCACAAGTGATCCTGAAGGGCCAGTGACTAAAGGCTCGGGTCAAGACCCTTTCACAGATGTAATCTTACTTTGATCTGAATATTCTTGTCTCCTGACCAGGTATGTAAGCTCCTTCAAGGTAGAAGACATAATTCCACTTGGTAATATTCCTTTAAGTGTGGGGTAGGCCAAGAACCTTCAGCAGGGAAATGCATAAATAAGTGACAGATATATATGTGAATGGTCAAGAAAAACAACATAAGCTGCTCAACCTCTTAGAAACCAGCAGAATGCACAATGCGATGCTATTACACGCCTACCAGATGAGCAAAGTTATCTGAGGATAACAAGCGCTGACGAGGAGGCAGAGAAGCAGGAATTCTCACAGGGTGCTGGTTTAATGTAAATGGGGACAAACATTTGCATATCCTATTCAGCAAATTCGTCTCCTGCTACCTACTCCGGAGAAACTCTTTTACTTGTGCACCAGGTATAAAAATAGTCCTTACAGCACTGTTTGTTTCCAACAGACACTAGTGGGAAACAGTTGAAATAGCCACTGTCAGGAAAATGGATAAATGCACAATAATATACTCCTAATGGAAAATGCTACAGTTTTGAAAATGACCAACTCGGGCCACACATATCAACGTATTCAACAGATGAGTTCTTGAAGAGGGTGCTGAACAAAAGATTCAAATGACAGTACAATGCATATGGTATAACTCCATGTATATAAAGCTCAAAACTAGTTAAGATGAAACCATGTATCTAGGGACACATACCTAAGTGGTAACACTATAAACTAAGGCAAAAGAATGGAGAGCACTAAAGTCAGGAGGGTGGTTAGCTGGGGCCTGGGGAGGATAGGGGCCAGAGAGGATAACGTCTGGGACCTCAAAGTCTTCAGCGATGTTCCAGTTTTAAAGCTTTGTAGTTCATTTTATTACTGTACTTTAAAATATACTTACACATTTTTATATTTTCTTCTATATGTGTATTTAACAATACAAAAATAAAATTAAAAAAGAAAGCTCTCCATGACATATAGTTAACTCAAAAAAAAGCAGGTTACAAAGCACTACATGTACAATGATGCCATTATCGTGAAGAAATAATCAAAGTTCATTGATCTAAATGTTTTAAAACAGTTGTTTTACTTATACATGCGTTTCCCTATTCATGGGCATTTCAGCCACTTCAAATAAATGTCAGCAACTGTCCTTGTTAAAACAGTTTGGTGTTCTTGTCTCATTATCATCTCCTTAGGATAAATTTCTAGAAACTGAATTGCGTTTTTACTGGGACTTTTAGGCTATATCGTGCCACAGACACAAGCGTTACTGATAATTACAGAAAGCTTACCAAGGAATGAGATTATTTAATATTCAAAATGTCTATACTATAATAACAAAGGGTCAGAAATAAGTCTTAGTAGTTTCCCTTAGTTTTCCTTAAGTGAGGAGATTGGCAGTGACCTGCAGGCGGAAGGAAGCTTTTGATTTGCCTGCTCACACCTTTTTTCCCCTAAGAGAGGAGTCTTCCCTTTCTAGGGACTATTAAAAAAAGCTCAGTGGTGCCTGTGTAGAGCTGCCTCTCTCGATTTGCCTAACCATCTTTGAATAAATGGCATTTTCTTCCTCCAGGGGTCACGGTTGTTGTTTCTAGATGTGCATATTTTATTGGCACAGCCAAGAGTTTCAACAGTCATCTTTGTTTACATATTCAGCCCTATTTCTTGACTTTTCTTTCATCACATTAATTTATCTTGCAACTCTCATTTCCCTATTGTGAATACACTGGCGTTAGAGCATCACCTTTGCTAATGGTGGTCATTTTTTTTTCTAAATTTTTATTGCGGTAAAATGTACATAACTTAAAATTTACAATCTTAATCATCTGGCTATAATCCCTGTGTTGTACAGTATATCCTTGTAGCTTATTTTATACCTAATCGTTTATACCTCTTACTCCCCGTCCCTATATCGCCCCTTCTCCCTTCCCTCTCCCCGCTGGTAACCACTGGTTTGTTCTCTATATCAGTGAGTCTGCTTCTTTTTTGTTATATTCTCTATGTTGTATTTTTTAGATTCCACATATAAGTGATATCATATGGTATTTGTCTGACTTACTGCTGATGACCATTTTTCTTTAACAGGGGAAGGGACTAACGAACAGCCACGTGCCAGGCACTGTACCAAGCACGTGACAATCCATTCATGAGTCCTCCCAGGACTGTAGGTGGTGGTATTTTCATCCCTCTATTAATGAAGAGGAAACTGAGGTTTATCAAACCTGATTCTCTTGCCCTAGGTCACGGGTGTCTAAGTTATAAAGCTGACTCAGTATTCTACCTCTTTGCCTCTAGAATCAATGCTTGTCTCCACCACGTTAGCAATTGTACACGTGCCTACCAAGAAGGCAGGCTTCACCCCACGGGTCCTAACATCCCCACTCAGATGGGCCTATTTTAACTGCCCATGGAACTGCCTATCAAATTATATTGGGAGGAGTTCTAGTACCAACCAGGCTATTTGTTTAGGGAGAAGACTTCAGAGGTGGTGCTGTCACAGGGCTGCTGTGCCATTTGGGGACTCTGGAGAAGCTGATCAGCTTGATCACTGAAACCCCGGGCCAGGGAAACACTGTATGACTTGAACATGGAAAACTAGATTAAGTAGTATTGTGCTGGACCATCCGGTCTTAATTAAATATGCTCAGAACTTTCTGATAATATCCTCTGTCCCCCATGAAATGCATAGGGATACATATAACTGTTGGAGGCACAATAGGTTACTTTGTGAAAAGGCAGGGGAGAAAACAAGTCCCAGAAACCAAAGGAAGGCTTATATTAATCAGTCTCCAGGGCTGCTGAAGAAGGTATTATCCTATTTACAATAGAAACTCCGTTTTCTTTTTGGAGTGGGGGGAAACTTACGGTGTGTTGATTACCAAGCGATCCCATTGCCCCTTGATGTCATCTTCAGAAGGCTGTTCAGTGATATACAGGCCATCAAACTCCAGCTTCCTGGCAATTTCTTTTTCTCTTTTGAATACCACCAAAGGAACCTAGGAATGGGAAGACACTGGTTACTCAGAGAAGGCTTTCTAACGAAAGCATCCTCTCCCATGCGTAGCTCACAGATTGGCCTTCCAACTTCAGGGCAGCAAACTCTTTGTAGTGGGATTCTTCGGGTGCCTAGTTGTGGGTCCAAAGCCAAAGAAATCACTTCTCAGTCCTCTGGCTCAGACACCTCCCTCTCCAAAGCTGATATGATTTGGGTCATCCTTTAAACAGCTGATAGTATTACAAACTGGACTTCTTGACCTGTCCTGGTGAGAAGACCACATTTAGATGAATCACAGGGCCGAATGACTTAGGTCTCCTAAAACACTTAGGCTGGAGGTAAACCAAGACTTAGAAAGCATAATAAACTATTCTAGAATATATTGGACAGCTGCAGAAATAACGATGAAAAGTTCCAACCCCCTTCAATAGCTAGGGTCATATTCATCTCATGTCTTTGAATTCTGATTAATGAAATATGGCTTAATGGTTACAACGAGAGGATTCACTGGGCTCTGTGCATAGTCTTTTGCTATTGAAGTTTTCTTCCTGACATTCCTTCCGAGAAGAGCTCCTGCCAGGCACACTTATTTGTTCCCTACCATCGCTTCCCATTCTCTTATAGTTATGACTGCTTCTAGCCTACACATGGTGGCATGGTTATAAAGACCTATCACAAAAGCAGTACATACACAGAAAATGCTGGGAAAATCCACTTGCTCCAGCCATCGCCAGACACACACACTTCAGATAAGGGACAGAATGAGCAAGGTCAGAGGATACGACTGGAATCCCAGGAAATGAGAAGGCAGAAGAGCCAGAGCTCCACTAGCCAGAAAAACTTAACTCAGACAGAGCTAGGGCTTCTCATCCACCCAGGAAGCTACTGGGTACTTGGCAACATCCCTGAGACCTTGGTCTCCAAACTGTTTCTTCTAATAACTTTTCTCAAATCTCATGATATCCATCCAACCCACGCTGCTCCTTTATTTCCAAGATAAAAAAGGCAAAATTTAGATAATGGTTCGTAAAGAGTTACTGCTTACCCTTTTTCTTCCTCCCTTAATTATTTATTTTTTATTTTTAAAATTTATTTCACTGAAGTATAGTTGATTTACAATGTTGTGTTAGTTTCTGGTATATAGCAAAGTGACTCAGTTATACATATATATACCTTCTTTTTCATATTCTTTTCCATTATGGTTTATCACAGGATATTGAATATAGTTCCTGCTTACCCTTTTTTTTAAACAAGGCAACAACACTGAGGGAATAAAAGAATCATGACAGGAAGGTGGCAAAGGCTACTAATGGACATTGCACACTGCAGAATCAGTGCCTGGTGTTGGTTCATGGATCATGTGGGAGGGGAAGCAGGGAAAGCCACCCTGACTAGTGTCTGCTGTGTGTCGAGGTGACTCTGAATTACAATAATAATAGCAAGTTTTAGATCAGTACTGATCACTGCGATTTGAAGCATTCTCCGTCAATCTTTTATGAATTTGTATTCCCTTGTAAGTACAACTTCCACATTTTTATTCCCTAGATAGTGTTTCTTTTTGTTTTCTCTAGGTTACCTGTACCCTAGCTGACAAGCTGAGCTCTAGATGGTGAACTAAGGAATAGTAACAAACATGCTCTAGTGTTTACTACGTCTGGCTCTGAGTATTTTACACATGTTAATTCACTTAATCCTCCCTTTAGCAA